>NC_080792.1:10336790-10986290 GCF_028018385.1 Neofelis nebulosa | reverse complement strand
TGTATATTTTTTCATATTTTTAATTTAAATTCTAGTTAGTTAACATATAGTGTAATACTGGTTTCAGGAATAAATTCTAGTGATTCATCACTTACGTGTAACACCCAGTGCTCATCCCAACAAGTGTCCTCCTTAATGACTGCTGCCCATTATCCCATTCCCCCCACCATCCTCCATCAACCCCCATTCCTCCATCAACCCTCAGTTTATTCTCTTTTCTTAAGAGTCTCTTGTGGCTTATGATTTGCCTCCCTTTCCTTCTTTTTCTTTGCCTTATGTTCATCTGTTTTGTGTCTTAAGCTCCCCATATGAGTGAAATCGCATGGTATTTGCCTTTCTCTGACTGCTAGAGGGTATTATGCTAAGCTAAATCAATCAGTTAGTGGTAACTATACACATAAGGTGTAAAAGGAATAGACAGACGTTGGTAATCTAAAATAATAAAATAAAATACACATACATGAATTTTGACATATTATGTATCATTTAAGTCCAATTCCAACAACGTTTTAAACTAGCTGTTCCCCCTACATTTGGAGATTACCGAATGGTTTACAATATTCAGTGAACCACTGTGTGGTTCCTAAATGAGTACTTACATTTTTCTGTGGCTGTGATACTTAGGTTGTACCAAGCATTAATCTCTCGATCGAGAGCATTGGTTGTGATTATTGTGCCATTGTCATCAATACTGAACATTTTGCTTCTCGTAATAGAATACCTGCAACAACAACAACAAAAAAGTATTCCTTAATTTTATTATTTTGCCTAGGGAACTGTGATATTTAAGCTATTTTAAGGCAATAAGACAAATTAAATGCATGCTCCATATAGCTAAATGACATAATGCCAAACGGTGTTTAGAAAGGTACATGAATATGGTTAAGATTTAACTCAGAGAGGAAAAAAGAAAAAAAAAAAAACTAAAATAGTCTGAGGTTCGAGCTTATGTACGCTAAATCTAAACACATGTAATTCATTCTTATTCCCAAAAGACAACTTTAATATGTGAATTACTTATTTAAACATAAATGGTAAAAGGGGGCGCCTGGGTGGTTCGGTTGGTTTAAGCATTGGACTCGCGATTTCTGCTCAGGTCATGATCTCACAGTTCATGGGTTCGAGACCAGCACCAAGCTCGGTGTCAGGATTTACGCTGACAGTGCATAGCCTGCTCAGGATTCTCTCTTTCTTTCTCTCTCTTTCTCTGTCCCTCCCCTGTTCTTTCTCCCTATCAATATAAATAAATAAACGTAAAAGTAAATAAATAAATGGGAAAATGTCATTTGCAAAATTAACAAATCCAAATAAACGGGTAAAGATGAATGCTTGCCAACCTTTGTTTTTTCCCTCGAAGCCACGTAAAGCATATCCTCACCCTAGGCTGCTCTGAGTCTCTTTCCTACACCATATAGTGGCTTGCTAAATGTGTGTGTCATATTTTAATTACTTGATTGCTGACATATGAGAAATGTTTGGTTTTGTTTGTTTAAAGGAAACACTCTGATACTTTTTAAAAAATTATATATATGTGTATATATACATATACATGTATACACATATATATGCATATATTTATACACACATATAAAGTAATGATAATAGATGGAATATGCTATTGTTAGAGCATGCATGGAAAGAAGCCAGATGATAAAATTCCCTCATGCAAAGCCTGGAAAATGATCTCAAACTCCACAATGAAAGAAGCCTTTGAAGTACTCAGCATGTCTTATCTGCTTGCAAATGATTAATAATAAAAATTAAAGAAGAGTAATAACTTGGGTTCAGTGATGACTTCTCATTGCATGTATATTTCTGAAGACTTTGATGAGACATCAGTAAGTTTTTCCATAATTATGTGGCAAGAGATGAGAATATTTTAATCTTGAATTGACAGGTCTCTAAAAATATCACACTGATTTGTAGACTAGTGTTCAGGGGAGAATTAAAATAGAAATTACAGAGAATTAAGCTTTAGAGGAATTTGGTTTTAACTCTATTCATTTTTAAACCTTCAATAAGCAATTTACTTACATATCCCCAAATGGTCACGTTTCCTCCTTAAGAGATTTGCTGACAAAAAGCAACCTTATGGGGCGCCTGGGTGGCTCAGTCGGTTGAGTGTCCGACTTCAGCTCAGGTCATGATCTCACAGCTTGTGGGTTTAAGCCCCGCGTCGGGCTCTGTGCTGACAGCTTGAAGCCTGCTTTGGATTCTGTGTCTCCCTCTCTCTCTGCCCCTAACCCACTCTCATTCTATCTCTGTCTCTCTCAAAAATAAATAAACATTAAAAAAAAAAGCAGCCGTAGTTTAACAGTTAATATTTTGTATTAATCATCTAGAATATCCTGTTTCTATAATAATGCATTCCAAATAAAACCGATTAAATGTTTGAAATAAAATTTTCAAATAAAAGTTTTTAAGAATGATGACCTTGAGTCATCAGGAACTTTTTAAATAATAGCCAATACATACCATTCAGGAAAGGAAAGATGTGTGCAAGGGATTTTAGAAAGAGCTGGGGCTAAAAAAGCTTAAACTGTGAAGATTTGATGTGTAAAAGATCAATCTTTGGTTCATTTCAGAATTCCTTTTTATGGAACTCTTTATTCTTACAAAAGTGCTGAATGAATAAAATGTCACTGCATGAGTTTGCCATTGCTAACAGCTCTTGCCTACATGGAATAAACAAATGGCCCGTTCCATGCATACTTCTGCAGATGCCTGTGTCTCTCGTCCTTAATCCTCACGTGGCTCTACAGAAGTACTACCCCCACGTCAGACAAAGCAACTGAGACACATAATAGCCAACCCCATACACAAAAGTCAGAGTTTTCCAACCAGGCTACAGCTCCCCTGGGTGTCTCAAGGATTAAGTGCTTCCATTAGTGCACAGCTGAAATGTGAAAGACAGTCCCCTTCCACAGGAGAACACCCCTGACACTTGGATACCCCCAAAGCTCTTCCTGTTTCTCCCTGTTTTTCACATACATAACTTCTCAGATTGTTCTTCCTCTTTACTTGAATTTCAGTAGCTTCCTTGGAGGGATTTCAAGGAATGGGTCTGAATTCAGGGGCTTGGAGTCGTTCAGAGTATTTCCCTATAGTATCCTTCAATGTCTATGGGAACAATAGTTATGTTCCCTCTTTCATTTCTGATCATGGTAACTTTTGTCCATTCTTTCTTTTTTCCCACTTGGTTGTCTTGCTAAAGACTGATCGATCAATTGTATTGGTGCTTTGAAAGAATCAGTTTCTAGGGGAGCCTGGGTGGCTCAGTCGGTAAAGCCTCTCACTTGAGCTCAGGTCATGATCTCTGGGTCCATGAATTCAAGCCCTGCATTGGGTTCTGTGCCAACAGCGCAGAGTCTGGAACCTGCTTCAGATTCTATGTCTCCCTCTCTCTCTGCCCCTTCCCCACTCAGGCTCTGTCTCTCTTTGCCCCTCAAAAACGAATAAATGTTAATTAAAAAAAACAAACATTTGAAAGAATCAGTTTTTGGTTTCCTTGCATTTCTCTATTGTTTTTAAAGTCATTGCTTCTGCTGTGTTTTATTTCCTTCCTCACCACCACCGCTCCCCTCTGACCCCCGCTTGCTTTGGGTTGAACCTGCTTTTGTTTTTCTATCAGAAAAGAATATACTGTCATTGTGATATTGATAAAATATTTCAAATTTTGACCATGGGTTCAGTTAAAAGGAAACTTCAATAATGTCCAAAGAATGAGTCATACACAGAAGTGGCAAAAGGGTACATTCCCTATATGTGGACTCTAAACAATACGGTAATACATAGTCTTAGGGATAAAAATGAAAATCCTAAGGGAAATTCCTTATGAAGTCCTTCATTAATTTTGGGGTGGAAATGTTATCACAGACAATTTCTGGACTCTAATTCCTAGCACACGAGGCCCCTTAAAACAACCGCATCACCCGCCTTTCAGGTCTAATTTTTACATTCTTTCTTCATACGTGCACCCTGGTTTTTCTTAAACATTTACCACATAACTTATTATTGTAATTTATATCAAGGCACATTTTCGCAAGCTTTTCTGTCCTTAATAATGACAACCTGGCAAGAACAATCTGTTAAGCCAGTTATCTCACCCAATACTTGTTGAAACTGGGCCTGGGAATCTCCACCCTTCAGAGAAATAACAGGTAATTCCCACATGGAAGGAAAAACTACGTAATACGAGTTATTAGAATTATGTATAATTTAATCTGTTTACTATGTGTTAATTTCTTTCCTCCAAACAATGGAACACTGCTGAGGGTAAAATAGAATGCCCTATCATTTCCTTTGGTATCCATATGGTTTGCCATGGAATGAGTATTAAGGAAGATGTACCCCATTAAAACTCAAACTGAAATCATTTAGTATTTGATTTCAAACATTTTTTTGCACATTGTGCTTCCAAAAAAGAAAGAAAGAAAGAAAGAAAGAAAGAAAGAAAGAAAGAAAGAAAGAAAGAAAGAAAGAAAGAGAGAGAGAAGGATGAGTACCAACTGAAATGTGTTCAAGGGGCTATTTTCATCCTAACAAACATATGAAAAGCAGTCTTATTTAAAAGGTACCTCTAAATGAAAGAATATCCATTAGAGACATTAAATGATAGTCCTTTTGGGTGCCTGGCTAGCTCGGTCAATTAAGTATCTGACTCTTGATTTTGGAGCAGGTCATGATCTCAGTTTGTGAGATCGAGTTTTATGTTTATGCTATCAATGCAGAGCCTGCTTGCGATTCTCCCTCCCTCCCTCCCTCCCTCCCTCCCTCTGTCTCTCTCTCTTTCTGCCCCTCTCCCACATGCAATGTTTTTAGCTATGTTCATA
This sequence comes from Neofelis nebulosa, assembly GCF_028018385.1. Classification (NCBI taxonomy): domain Eukaryota; kingdom Metazoa; phylum Chordata; class Mammalia; order Carnivora; family Felidae; genus Neofelis; species Neofelis nebulosa. The sequence continues at coordinate 10,981,458 of NC_080792.1, read as the reverse complement.
AGCATCACTGTCAAGCATTGATCATCCATTGCCTTAATTATACCACTACAATTAGATCATTGTTTCCAACCCTTTATTATTATAAATTATGATATATAAACATCTTGATCCTTAAAGCATTTTCTAGAGTTATGTATTCTTCAGTATTCTCAAAAGAACAATATGTAGGTGAAGAGATATATTACTTCTAAAAACATCTACATTCCTTTACTGGGTTTAACTGTATACACATATAAGTAACACCACATATATACTTACATTTATAACTCAAACTACTATTACTAAATAAGAACTATATCGACATATTAGAAGGCAGTGTTAGGGATTACAGTGGAAAAGTGGGAGCAGTCCTCTTTCTCAAGAAGTTTCTTCTTTGTATCATAGCCCCTACAAAGTGCAAAGCAGTAACCAGCATCTACTAAGTACATGGAAGTTTGTATAATTCTCTGAACTGTGAAGAGTTGAAAGCAGATGAGTAAGGGAAGGTGGTGGAAGGAAACATGTAACAGGTTTTGTTGTTGTTGTTGTTGTTGTTGTTGTTGTTGTTTTGTCTAACGAGGCTTACAGCACAAATACTGGGGAAAAAAATGAAGGTATAGTACCTGAAAATAGACTAGTTTAATAGATGGCAAATACTGTTTAATAGTTATCTCTAAATGATTGGACTGATTTCATTTTTACTACTTTAAGTGGTATCCTGTGAAGGCTTTCTCAATTTTGGAATATAAATTAAATGATATATTTTTTATTTTTTTTTTATAAGTTTATTTATTTATTTTCAGAGGGAGAGAGAATCCCAAGCAGTCTCCACACTGTCGGCACAGAACCTGACACGGGGCTAGATCTCATGAACTGTGAGATCATGACCTGAGCAGAGATCAAGAGTCTGATGCTTAACCGATTGAGCCACCCAGGCGTCCCAAATTAAATAGTATTTGAATGGACCATAGGTCATCAGCTTTGCTTCTGAACTGATGCAGTCAATGGTTTCTTTTCCCTCACCTACTTGCCCCCAATTAATAGAGCTGATCACACTGAAGTTTGGTTGGGGATTGCCTATTGCTTGCACAACTGCAGTTGCTTATTTCACTGCAACTTTATCAATAGTGAGCTCCCTGTTTTCACAAGGTTAAACTGTTGCGAATTTGAAAACTACCAAGAAGAGAAAGAGAGATTCATCTCTGTTACATTTGTGTGAAATTTTATCTTCAAGCTAACTTGGATTCACTCATTTAGGAAGCCAGAACTAGCCTTCCAAACATACCTGATAGGAGAGTTCCTCTGATCTGGATCTGTGGCAGAGACCGTGCCTACGAATGATCCATGCGGTCCGCCTTCGAAGACTTCAAATAGGTAATATGGGAGGAGGAAAACAGGAGGCTCATCTTCGTCCTCCACCTGGACCTTAATGAGGGTGCTGGAAGCTTCCTCATGGTATTTCAGGAGCTGCTTATCAACGTGGCGGTTTTTAACATTTGCTCTTATACGATAGTCATTCTGGTGCTCAAAATCCACTTTCTAGAAAGAAATACAGTGTACACAAGAAGAAATGGCTTCAGTAACCTAAGTCATTACTTGGGAAAAAAAAGTTTGGGTTATTAAGTCTCAGTTGCTTTTTAGTTAGGTTTTGCTCTTTAGGTAGTTGGTAGGATCCCTCTGATAGTATCATTAAGCAGCTGCATAGCAAATCCTGCCACGTGTTTTGTTATTTACATCTAATGTTTTGGAATAATAGCTCTATTTTTAATTTAGGATTAAAATTATACTTTTCTGTTCATAAATTTCTTACGGAATTGAGAATTAATTTAAATCTTTCCCAAAAGTTTGTCCTTTAAAAATCTTAAAAAAAATTAAAAAATTAAAAAATTAAAAAAAGACTGTTCTTTGAGTAATTTGAGAGTCTGCAATAACTCTCTCTCATCTCTCAGCTCCTTTGCTCCCTAAATCATAAATCACAGGTTCTCATTTCAATTACTTAATAAAGCGATAACTAACTGGCTAAACAAAATGATTTCATGTATTTCTGATTTGAATTTGTATTATGCTGCAAAGTAAATATTGTCCATACAGCTACCTTTTTTAATATCACTATTCCTTCTTGTGTCTCATTATTAGTAATTATGTCAAAAGTTTGAGAATCATCTTCAATGCTGTAATCCATTTCTGCATTTTCTCCAATGTCATTATCATATGCCATGATTTTTCCTATAGAAGTCCCAGTGGGTGCAGCTTCAGAGACAGTCAAACGGTAAAAACCTTTGAAAGCAAAATTCAAGAGATATCACACAAATAATAAATATAAGAAACTCCCAAATATAGCACCGTTTTTTTGTGTGGACTATGAGAAAACCCATATCCTCACTTTCCACCAGTCACTTGTTTTTTTTTTTTTTTTAAATCAATATCTATCGATCGATCTATTGGGCTATCTATACTTTCTTTATTTTTGTAATCTGTATTTTATTTTCCCTAATATCCTACTTGAGCGTCTATTATTTTCTCTCAAATATACCCTTGGAAGTCCTATCACCAGTACATATAATTTCCACATTTCTATCCACACGCATATTTCGTCAATAGTTTTGAATTTATTTTTTTATTATATCCTTCAACCATCTGAATTGATAAAAAGAGTTTTCAATTTCACTCAAGCATTCTCTGATATCTAAAGTTATCAGTAAATGTAAGTGTGGATTAAAGTTGGAAAAGCCTAAAACAAATAAGTGAACTCTAAGTGTAATAGTTTGATTTTTACATTCTGAGCCTGAGTGCATTGGCCATAGTGGAAATGAAAACAAACAAACAAAAAAGATAGATCCATGGGAGTCGGTGAGTGGATGTGGTAAGACAACCGTGCTAGAATCACATGACCCTATTGTTTTGGCCATGTGAAAACAATGGCAGTTATATTTGAAATACATAGATATAAATATAAATAATTGAGCTCTGTTTATTTTTCAGAATTGACTTGCATAAAACTGATAAGGAGTTAGCTATTTGTAAATTATTATTTGTGATTTCTGTTAAAATGTGGGAAATAATCATGTATGTCAATATTCTAAAGAATGAAACTTTGTAGAATTTTAAAAAGAGCATGTAATAGAATGTTTTTTCAAAGAGATTCTTGCTTTTTGGGGGTGCCTGAGTGGCTCAGTCGGTTTGGTGTCCGACTTAGGCTCAGGTCATGATCTCACAGTTTGTGAGTTTGAGGACCCACGTTGGGCTCTGTGCTGACAGCTCAGAGCCTGGAGCCTGCTTCGGATTCTGTGTCTGTCTTGTGCTCTGTCCTTCTCTCTCTCCCTCTCAAAAATAAATAAACGTTAAAAAAATTTAAAAAAACCAGATTCTTGATTTTTTTAGACGTATAGAGCAAGTCACTTCACAGATTGCCTCGTGAGATTGTCCTTCCTTTTTTATTTTTATTTTTTGGCATGGGAGAAATGTGATTTAAAAGGTGTCAATACTTTTACTATTTTCAGGAAGTAACAGCTTAATTGTGCTGCAGTGTTTTTTTCCCCTCCACTGCAGGAAAATGCATAGTTGAGAAAATATAATTTCAGGAAGAGGGAAGAGCAAGCCAAAAGGCCACCAAGCCAGTGACCGAGAGTAGGTCAGCTGCCTCGTGTTGGTTTGTCCACAAGCAAGGGCTAGAGCGCTAACACAGGAGCTCCCAGACGTAATGGAACAAGACTGGATGATGGCAGGTTATTTAGGACAATGGAGGTTATATGAAGGCCTCTGACTGTTTCTTTGTGACGTGGTAAAACGTTTAACTGCTATGATCTGGTATGCATTTTGACAAGATCACTAAAGTTGTGCTGAGAGTAGAGCAGAGGGGAACAAAGGCAGAAGCAGAGAGGCTAGATGGGGGCCAGATTAAGAGGGTGGTATGATTGAAGGTTGCAAATGGAAGTTGGTGAGAAATGTTCAGATTATGGATATTTTTAAAAGGTAGAGCCAAAAGGATCTGCAGAGGATTGAGTTTTGGATATGAGAAAGAACAGAAGGGAAGGTGACTTTCAAAGTCTTAAACAAAGTAAGTTTCTATTATCAGGAGATAATGTATGTGTGTATGTGTGTGTGGGGGGGGGGGTGGGTGTGCGCGCGCGCGCAGTCACAGAATATTGAAAATCATGCAGGATTGATCATCATTTCATTTCACTCTGGGTTAGAAATTAGAATTGACCTAAATTTGACCCAGTGCCATCTGAGTTGGATCAGTTGAATTGAATTGAATTAGAATTGAATGGGTGAGATTTTGCCCTGAGCGATATGAAGGCTGGGGAAAATCTGTAAAAAGAGGGTTAGAGGAGGAGGCAGGTATGACCAGGAAGTCAAATATATGCCCAGTTTAAATGTATATAACTTATAAATCAAGATATTGAGTAGATAGTTGGATATACAAATCTGGGGTTCACAGGAGAGGCTCATACTAAAGTTATATATTTGGGAGTTGTCAGCATAGAAGCGGCATCTAAAGTCAGGTGGCTATAGGGAAACACAAAGGAGTGACTCTAAAGGGAAGAGAAATGAGGCCCTAGGGCTTGGTACCAGAAATACACCAAAAATTAAAGTATGAACAGATGAAAAGAAGGCAAAGAAGATTGGTAAAAGTGACTAGGAAGACAGAAGAAAAAGCATATAAGGAAAGAGCAACCGCTGTCAAATGCTGCTGAGAAATCAAACTATATTAGGACTGAGAATTGATTGGATTTAGTTGCACATAGATATTGATAGAATTGACCAGATCAGTTAGGCTAAGTAGTACAGGTAAAGCCTTGACTGGAGTGGGCTCCAGAGAGTTTAAAAGACAGTAAATAGGATGATGCATTGGATAACTCTTTAAAACTTATCTTCTCTAAAGGAAAGAAAATGAAGCATGATTAGATGGATACGGCAGTGGAGTCAATAATGTATTTATTTTATTTTATTTTACTTTGCTTTTTAGATGAAAACAACAGCACCCATCACAGTGTGAATGCCGACAGTAATTAGTGGGCCGAGTGGACGCCCTGGACTGAAAGGTCAGGGAAGATTGGGCGTATCAGAGGAGATACGACATAGTTACATTCAGACGAGGGCAATGGGATTCCAATTGTGGAAAGCAGCCTGAACAAGAGTAAGGAGACCAGCGTGCTCTGATTTTGGAAGCGTAGTCAACACACATATTTTTGCATGAGTATGGTATGGGTAAGAAATAGAAAAAGCTGTTTAAAGAGTGAGGTAACTTTATGGTGCTAGAATCATGTTCACCTACACTCAAATGTGAACGTAGTAATGCTATCATCTTACACGAGGATTCTGGGTATCTACAAAAATTTTAAAAACTATTTCAAATGTTCTAGTCCATTTGGATATATATATAAATTATACGTATATATACACATTGTTATTTATGTTATGTTTATCAATGTTAATAGAGATTATATACGGTTATATATATACACATTGTTTTGTATAATAGTTATATATTCTATATAACATTTATATAATTACATATGCACAACAAAATATATATATATATATAAACAAAATTAAAGTTGAGAAAAATTAAAATAAATAAGGATGGTGAGAGAAGTTTGAAGGGCATTTAGTCTCAATAAAAATCCCTTGTGAGTTCTGCCTTCTGGAGTCTTGAACTTGTGATTTTCCCTTCATCTGGCTAAAACACAGACGAGATGTATTCCACACGTTGACCTACTATTTTTCTACATTTATTAGTTGAGAATCATTTTTGTCAAGTCCTGGGTATTTCAAATAGAATTACCCACGATCTTCTTGTCTTTAGGACCCACACTTTGTAGAGATAGTCACGTACATAATACCTCTCATAACAGGGAGAAGCAAGTCACAAACTACTGCCCTGCTGCCTAAATTCCATCTAAGGAGGAGCTGTTTCATGGACTCAAAGGACCGAGGAGGTGCTGCTCAAATGGTTGGATTTGCAATTATGTAGGATCAATACATTTAAAAATCTAGTGTATTAAAAAAAAATCTAGCGTATGGCAAGGTGACTATAGCCAATAATACTATACTGTATAACGGGAATTTTCTGAGAACACCTCGGGCACTCTTACCACACACTTGCACACGAGGGAATGATGTGAGTAGATGGGTAATTAGTTTGACTGTAATAATTATGTCACTATGCATATGAGATCAAAACATACGTTGGGGTTCCCTGTTGGCCCAGTGGGTTAAGCATCTGACTTTGGCTCAGGTCAGGATCTCATGGTTCGTGAGTTTGAGCCCCATGTCAGGCTCTCTGCGATCAGCGTGGAGCCCACTTCAGATCCTCTGTACCCCCCTCGGTCTCTGCACCTCTCCTGCTCACACTCTTTCTCTCAAATAAATAAATAAACGTGAGAAAAACCATCGTGCTGTATACAATAAATATATATGATTTTTATTTTTAAAAATGGCATTATACTGAAAATGTTAAATATGAAAATGGCATACAAATAAGCATTCAGATATGTAATATTTCTTTAATTTTTTTAATGTTTATTCATTTTTTGAGAAAGACAGAGTGCAAGTGGGGGAGGGGCAGAGAGAGAGGGACACAGAATCTGAAGCAGGCTCCAGGCTCTGAGCTGTCAGCACAGAGGCCAACACAGGGCTCAAACTTACAAACCCTGAGGTTATGACCTGACCCAAAGTCCCATGCTTAACTGACTGAGCTACCCAGGTGCCCCTGTCTTCAGACACTTCAAAAGGTGCATCACATTTACACACTTTAAGATTTTTGTCACACACACAAAATGCTCATCGTCTTTTTACCCAGGGGCCTCTCTAATATTTCTCGAAAATTCAGAATATCTGCTAACTCTGGGCCTGGCACAAAATAGCTGAACTGAACAGTATCTGCATGTGTGTGTGTGTATGTGTGTTGGGGGAGGGGGGTTGGGTGGGTGTGCATTTGTATGTGTGTGTTTGATCTACTTTTCTCTTTGACACATGTATATGCATTTTTCCTATCATGATAATTGGTCATGATTTCCAGAATTGCTTGTAAATGTATTTCTGTAGGTAGGACAGAATGCCCTGGGGAGGGGGTGGGAAGAACTTCTTTAAAAAAAAAAAAAAAAAAGAATTTCTCCTAAGAATTTCAGAAGAAATCCCTTCTGGAGCATACCAAATGATTTAGCTTGTATTCAGTACTTAAATTATCAGAGCAGGTATGGCATATTCATAATACATAAGTAAAAAATAACTACACATATTATACATATATGGTCAGTTAATTTATGACAAAGAAGCCAAGAATATGCAATAAGAAAATGTCAGTCTCCTTAATAAATGGTGTTAGGAAAATTGGATAAACAAATGCAAAGGAATGAAACAGGACCATTGTCATACACCATACCCCAAAAATAACTAAAAATGTATTCAACACTGGAACTAAGACCTGGAACCATAAAACTCCTAGCAGAAAACATAGGCAACAAGCTCCTCAGCATAGTCTCGGTGATGCTTTTTTTATTCTGATACGAAAAGCAAAAGCAAGAAAAGAAAAAAAAAAAATAAGTGGGCTATTACACACTAAAAAAATTCTGCCCAGCAAAGTAAACCATCAAAAGGATGAAAAAGCAACTTACTGAAAGGGAGGAAATATTTGCAAAATCATACATCTGATAAGAGGCTAATATCCAAAACATACAGAAACTCGTACAACTCAATATCAAATGCTACTACTATTACTACTAATAATAATGATAATATTAAAAATGGGCAAAATATCTGAATAGACATTCTTCCAAAGAATGCATACAGATGGCTAACAGGTACATGAAAAGATGCTTGGTATCATTAATGATCAGGGAAATGCAAATCAAAATCACAATGAAATATGACCTCACCCCTGTTAGAATGGCTACTATTCAAAAGACAAGAAATAACAAGTGTTGGTGAGGATGTGGAGAAAAAGGAACCCTTGTGCACTGTCAGTGGGAATGTAAATTGGTGCAGCCATTATGGAAAAGAGTAAGGGAAAACAGTATGAAGGTGTCTTAAAGTATTAAAAATAGAAATATCATACAATCCAGTAATACCACTTCTGGATATTTAGCCAAAGAAAATGAAAACACTAATTAGAAAAGATAGCTGCACTCCCATGTTTATTGCATTATTATTCACAATAGCCAAGATGTGGAAACTTAAGTGTCCATCAATGGATGAAACGGTAAAGAAATTATGACAGACACACACACACACACACACACACACACACACACACACAAACACACACACTAGAATATTACTCAGCCACAAAAAATAATAAAATCTTGTCATTTGCAACAACATGAACGGGTCTCAAGGGCATTATACTAAGTGAAATAAGTCAGAAAAAGACAAATACCATATGATCTCTATTACATGTGAAATTTCATATACGTATATGTAATATAAATCATAGGTGAATATCGAAATGGGTAATTTTTTTTCTGTTCTTAGTCTGAATATAGTGAATAAAGATAACATAAAACATAAAAAATAATTATCATTTGAAATCATCACTTGTAGTAGGTAGAAAAATGAATTCCTCAAAATACTCGTGTTCTAATACCCCAGAACCTATGAATATATTATGTAAAGGGACAAAAAGCAATCCAGGTTGCAGGTGAAATTCATATTGCTATTCAGCTGACCTTGAGATGTGGTGATTGCCTTGGTTTGTCCAAGGGGACTCGATCGATCACATGAGTCCATAAAAGTGAAGAAGAGGCAAAGTGTGGGTTGGAGAGACAGCGACGTGTGGAGGATTTGACACCTTCTGATGTGTCTGAGGTGTGTGAGTTATATTCAAGAACCAGAAAGACGCCTCACGGAGCTAACAGTGTCCTGCCGCTGACGGCCTTCAAGGAAACAGAGCCCTTATTCCTACAAACGTAAAGAACTGAATTTTGCCAATAACCAAATCCAAAGAAATGGATTCTCCCTGGACCCTCTAGAGAGGAAAATAGCCCTACAGACACCTTGAACTTAATCTGGTGACATCTGTGACATATTTCATTAAGGTAACAATTTGTTTAAGGCACGAGGTTTGTGGAAATTGTTACGGAAGCAATTAGAAAAAAAAAACACATTACCTTCTCATTTGTATTTGACTTTTCACACTAATGAAAATAATCACACCTTCGAATAATTAATACATTTATTTTATATAGCGCTGTGGTAGTGCTTTAGATGCAAACCCTAACATCTGTGTGTATTTAGCACACGTATAGTTTTATTGTAATGAAAATTCACGGTGTTTTCTACTTACTTTCCTTAAATATAGGCTTATTGTCGTTAACATCAGAAAGTTTAATTAACACACTTGTTGTTCCCGACAGTCCTCCTGGCTGACCGAGCATATCTTTGGCTTGAATAATTACCCAATACTCATCTTGCAGTTCTCTATCCATTTTAGAAGATGTTCTTACGATTCCTTAAAACATGTAATAAAACTTCAATTATTATTTCGTTATTAACCATGCATCTTTCCAGTTAATTTCCTAAGAATTCCATCATACACTCATTCTTTTGATACATTTTAAATGACTACATTGTGCTAGACACTGCCCTGGAGAACATAAATAACAATAAAATAATAAATTAAATACCAACTCTGCCTGGAGTTTAGAGTAGTCAACACAATACTAAGAACACTAGTAGACCCCTAATAAAATGCTATGTTCATATACTCTTGGGTAAAAAAGAGGAATGTCTTATTTTTACCTCAAACGATTTTCTGCTATCTTCTCTAACATAATGTTAGTGTGCTACAGTTAACTTCTCCTTTAAATTTGAAAGAAGTTAATTATAAGTAAATGTGTACATTACAACACCAAATTTATGCAAGATATATTGTGCACCTGTGATGTTAAAATCTATTTTAAGTTATGATACATGAAGAAGGATTTGTTTTTGACCGACGGTTGTTCATAATACAGATCAAACTATAAACAGATTTTCAAATTCAAGATGGACTATAACAAACATAATAAATATTCTATAAATTTATTCTATAAAATTCTACATTTTAGAAAATGTTATAGAAAATTTTCTAGAAAATTACTTAGTAAAAAAATTATTATCACTAAAAAAAAAACTAGGAAAGGGCAGAACAGAAGACAACAGGATGCTGGGCTAAAGATTTGGGGACCATGAACACAAACATAAGAAAGAGCATGGCCAATCCTCAATGTATCTGTGGAAAAGTGTTCATTAAAAATTGTGAGACCCGTAAATACAAAAACAGATAAGTTAGACCATATTATGATAGCATTTGAATTGTGGACTGAAGTGTTTTATAACTGTAATCTGTTATATGAATCCTTATAGAAAACACAGAATGTATGAAAGAGACACTGCCAATATTCTCCCTAGGTTTGACTCCAGAGAGAATTGGGAGTGAAGGTGAATCTCATTGTGGTTTTAGCTCGCATTTCCCTGACGACTGCGGTTGATGAGCATTTTTAATATGCTTGTAGGCTTTCTGTACATCAAATTTTGGTCAACTGCTTTAAAGGTCTTTCACCGTATTTTTAAACTGTTTTTTTCGTTTTTCTCTTTCTAAGTGGTTTGTTATAGTCTTTGCATATGTTTTATACCTTATGTCCGAGTGATTTGTAGTGTGGATTTGGAAAATTCAATCTCTGAAAGTTAGAAAAATCAGCTAACGGACTAAAAAGAATTAAGTGTCTCAAATACAACCCATTTATTTCTGGAAACGTCAGGTCTACTGTACAGCACGTTTGGAAGCAGATGTTTTTTTTTGCTCTGCCATTTGCCTAGTTAGAATCCTGCTGAACTGCACTTTGTTTCATTTAGAAATACCTGTTGTTGGTTCAATGGAGAAGTAGGGCTGGCCTTGTAGTAAACTGTACAAGAGGCGAGCATTATTGCCACTTGAAGGATCATCAGCATCATTTGCTGTCACCTGGATGACTAATGTTCCTGAAGAAAATATGAATAGTAACAAGAAATTAAGCCTGCGGTCTTATCGAACAATGAATTCAGTTCTATACGGCATTTTCTCTTTAGCAAGCAAGGTGAAGACATACAATGAAAACCTAGCCCTCCTTGTTCAGAATTACAAAACTGATATCATTCTGCATAGACAAGAGAATATAACCTCATACAAAAGAGCCCTAATTCATATATATATATATATATATATATATATATATATATATATGTGTGTGTGTGTGTGTGTCTGTGTGTGTGTGTGTATGTGTGTGTGTGTGTATAGCTTAGATCTTTGTTTAAAATTCTATATTGTATATAGAATTCATATATATATATGTATATAATGAATACACATATAATGTAATGAAGCTATAATGAAATATAATTATTTAACAATCCATTACAATGTCCATTTCACGATCTTTCAGAAGTTTGTTATATCATTAGTGGAAGAATCAAAAGGAAATTGGAAGCAGTTTACTTTAAAAATCACTCTGTGAACTGTGACTCCAAGTCACAGAATGTTGATAAAATGTGAATAAAATTGAAATGAGCTTGCAATAGTATCAAGTTGAGGGTGGGCACAAGGATCTTCCTTATTTAATTCCCTTCTATAAACATACTTACGTTGAAGAATTCTTTTTTCTTTTTTTTTTTTGGTATAGTACAAAGCAAAACCCTGTCACATATTGATGACATAAAATGTTCTTAATTGAAATTCAATAACAATCAGTAAAACACAATGAGAAGTATCTGTACATTTAAACTTAATGCTTAAATTAAACATCTTCCTTTAAAAGTATTGAGCTTTTTAATCATCTTTATGCAAAGTTGGGATAGCATTATAGGTCTTGCTGAAAATCTGCATTTATGGAAACATCATGTTCTGGGTCAGTAAGAATGGCAACATGAATATCACAGAGTCAAATGGTCTATGCGATTTCCTGTACTACCAACATCATTCACGTTTCCATTACAATCTTATTTTGTAAACCGAGACATTCTAATGGGAAGCCCTTCTACTTGTCGGTAATAAAGTTGTTGAAACTTTTACCGTGGCCCCTCAAATGTATGTAGCATTTGCTCTTTCGTCGTAGTATTTTATTAGTCATTTAGCACTTGCTTTATACTGTATAACCACTGAAAATGTAAACACCTTAGGTTCAAGTGTTTTACAATATGTTCTCTTCTATTGCCGTGACATGGATGGACCTTAAGGGCATTATGCTAAGCAAGATAAGGCAGACAGAGAAAGACAAAGATATCACTTATATGTGGAATCTAGAAAAGCTGAGCTCTAGAAACAAAGGGTAAATTGCTGACTCGCAGAGGCTGGGAGACCTGGATAAATGGTGATCAAAGCCAACAAAGTTGCAGTTAGGAAATGAATAAGTTCTGGAGAGCAAGTGCACAGCATGGTGACTCTAGGCCACCATATTGTATTGTATGCTTTAAATTTCCTAAAAGGCTTGATCTTAAATGATCTTCCCCGGCCACACACACAGAAGGATATGATGTGTTGAAGATGCTATCAACGCTATCTAGTGTTAATATCATTCTAATTATCTGATTTTGTTTTATTTGCTTTAGTTGCTGCTTTTTCAATGACATCACAATTCATTAAATACAGGTTAAACCACTTTAAACCTTCTTAGATATTTTCTAAAAGGTTTTTCTAAAAAAAAAAGTCAAAAGAGGGGGTGCCTGGGTGGCTCAGTTGGTTGAGCAGCTGACTTTGGCTCAGGTCATGATCTTAGGGTTGGTTCATGAGTTCGAGCCCCACATGGGCTCCTTGCTGTCAGCCCTGAGCCTGCTTCAGATCCTTTTCCTCCCCCTCCCTCTGCCCCTCCTCTGCTAGTGCTCACCCTCTCAAAAATAAATAAAACATTAAAAAAATATAAAGTCAAAAGAGAGAAGCTTACATATTTTCTTAATCAGAAATTTAAATACTGCAGAAATCTTCACTAAATAGTCAAGTAACATAAACTGTAATAATAAATAAATGTCAGAGTAGTCAAGAAATTAAAAAAAATTGATATGTTTTATATATATATATATATATATAAATATATATATATATTCCATTTATGTTTTCCTTGTCATTTGTAAGAGAACACGTGTGTACATTCACTTGCAGTTAGGAATTAGCCATACACAAAATTTAAGCAAAACATCACTATAAGACCAATAATGTATCCTTCAGTGAAAAAAATCAAAATTGTTCCAAAGTCCCCTTGTCCCCTCCTCCTTCTGTTACCAGTTAAATATAGGTAAAGGGACACTGGGTGATTGAAACAAATAGCTTTTCAGTTTCTACTCATACAAACATGTGTAACTCTTCCTGTATCTGTCAGTAATCGTAGAGCTGCATTACTCACATTTGAAATCAAAATGAATAGCACCAAGATGCCCTTTTCGCATAGAGCAGCTTTGCCAGGCTTACATAATCACTGCTTTTATGACATGCTTATTGTTTAGTGCAAGAATCGCTCTGGTCTGTTTTATGAAGACTGTGGCTCCAGTCTCCCGGCCATCCCGTTTCTCAACAACAACCCACCCATCACTATAAATTGAAGTTGATTCTAAAATATTACGGGGACTATTCTAGATAAGAACATAGTTCAGAGAGACCCAAGTCAGCATGCTTATGGAACTGTTTTAGAATGTTTATTTTCTTTTTTAAAAAAAAAAATTAACGTTTATTTATTTTTGAGACAGAGAGAGACAGAGCATGAACGGGGGAGGGTCAGAGAGAGAGAGAGACACAGAATCTGAAACAGGCTCCAGGCTCTGAGCGGTCAGCACAGAGCCCGACGCGGGGCTCGAACTCACGGACCGCGAGATCATGACCTGAGCTGAAGTCGGACGCTTAACCGACTGAGCCACCCAGGCGCCCCTAGAATGTTTATTTTCATAGGAGAAGGCATTTTGAATTTTTCATTACAAAAATTCAAGGATGTTTTAACATTAGAAAATGAACCTATATAATTTGTGGCATTAAAGGCTTAACAAAGAAAAACATAAGACAAAAATTCTCATTAGATACATAAAACACACCTGAAAATATCCCAGTTCCATTTGCAATAAAAATTCAGGGAATTACAAGAAAAAGATACCTTCTTAAGTCTGATGGAGGGCATTTTTAAACTTTGACAGCAATCATATTTACCTGTGAAATGTGAAAACTTTTCCTTCTGAGGTAGTTAAAAAGCAAGTTTATTATCACGCTATTTTGGGCAGCATTATAGGAAAGCTCCTAGACAATGAAATGAGGCAATGCCATGCATACAGAAATGAATATTAAAAATGATGACGGGGCGCCCGGGTGGCTCAGTCAGTTAAGCATTCCACTTTGGCTTAGGTCATGATCTCGCGGTTCGTGAGTTCAAGCCCCGCATCAGGCTCTGAGCTGACAGCTCAGAGCCTGGAGCCTGCTTCCAGTTCTGTGTCTCCCTCCCTCTCTGCCTCACACCGCATGCACTCTGTCTCTCTCTGTCTCTCAAAAATGAAAAAAAAAAAAAAACAAAACAACCAAAACATTAAAAAAATGTTTTAGTGATTCAAAAACAATATTTTTGTTTGAAAATCAAGCAGAATATACATATAAAAACTTTAGAGAATATTAAATCATTACATTAGGAAGGTCATAGGAACACAACAAGGTACACAAAAGTCCATTTTTATTTATACCAGAAATATATATCTCTAAAATAGTTCAATTAAATACCTAATATATATAAGAAACAAATATACTCAGGAATATCTAAACAAAAGTTGTTAAAGACCTCAACAAAGAAAGTAAAGAGACATTAATGATCAAACATGGACCAAAATACTGGGTTTATGAAATGACCATCTAGAAATACCAACAGACAGATCCATAGTGTAAATGCTATCCTTATCAAAATCTTAGCAAGTTGTCTTACTGGATAAATTAAAAATCTGACTTGAAATATACATGGAAATGCAAAGGATTAAGCAAGACAGACATCTCTGATAAGGAATATCTGGAAGACGTGTACTAACAGGGAGCAGGGCTTATGACATAACTGTGGCGATAAAGACAATAGAACATTAGCCCCTGGAAGAACAAAAGAGGACAAACTGACTAGAGATTCAGAAATAAAATCATACACATATGGAGAGCTCACTCATGCAAGGATGGCACAGGTGAGCACTGGAGAACCGTTTCAATAAATGCTACAGTGTCCCCTGGGTATCTGCGTCCATTTATACATCCATCCATCAGTCATCTCTTTTTTGATCTAGAATTTGACACTTGCTTGACACCATTCACAAAAATCGGCTTAAAATAAATTCTAGATATAAAGGTGAGAAGTATATAACAAAAATAGAATAATGAAACTTCCATAAAGATGGGAATTATTTTGCATAACATCAGGGAAAAAAGAAAACAAAAGCCAGCATTTCTTGATTAGGATTGGGTGATTGATAACCTGATATTTGTCTCAAGGCACAAATTCTTTATGTCTTTAGACATACCCACTGATGCCTTTCTCCCAGCGTGCACAGGTTGCTCTTACCCTACCGAAATGGAATTCAGTAGAATATTGTTGTTAACAGCGCATTCATTATTCATCAGTGCAAGAAGCCTGGTGCATGCCCTACGTATGAACCAACCTGTTTAGTGTCTCCATTCCTTTCATCAACATTTTACTGTGCTCTCACTAAAACCTGACAAAGTCAGTTTAACTACACTAATGGATCAAAAATTAAAGTTTCTCGGGGCACCTGAGTGGCTCAGTCGGTTAATTCCGACTTCGGCTCAAGTCATGATCTTGAAGTTCGTGGGTTTGTGCCCTGCATCGGTCTCTGTGCTGACAGCTCAGAGCCTGGAGCCTACTTCAGATTCTGTGGCTGCCTCTCTCTCTCTGCCCCACCCCTACTTGTTCTCTGTCTCTCTTCCTCTGGAAAACACAGAAACATTACAAAAATTTAATTAAAGTTTCTTTAAAATATATCCTAGTAATAAAGTTATTTCTTTTTTTTTTTAATTTTTTTTTGAACATTTATTTATTTTTGAGACAGAGAGAGACAGAGCATGAACAGGGGAGGGTTAGAGAGAGAGGGAGACACAGAATCTGAAGCAGGCTCCAGGCTCTGAGCTGTCAGCACAGAGCCCGACGCGGGGCTCGAACTCACGGACCGTGAGATCGTGACCTGAGCCGAAGTCGGACGCTTAACCGACCGAGCCACCCAGGCGCCCCATAATAAAGTTATTTCTAAAGGACAACTGATATATATATATATGTACATTAATGAAAAATGCTTTATACAGATTATTTTCACATTAAATATATCACCAGATAGATATTCTTCACATGTATTTGCATTATTTAATCAGCTTCTTGGCTTAATTGTGTTTTTATGAACAGTGTCCCGGGTTATCACTAGCCGCCTTTCAGATTTAATCATGTCTTAAAAGGAGACACTTTACTCACTAGCCATATGCCTCGGACACTACTTGTCACACCCCATGTTAAGAAGTACAAGCACAAAGTCAATGTCTCCCAAATTCACTCTGGCTTATTATAATGCACCTACTAATAATAATAAAAGAAAAAAACATTCTGGGCCAAGTGCTTTCCGGACAAAATGCCAGGGAAAACAACAACAACAACAACAACAACAACAACAACAACAAAACAGGATTAAGCAGAGTTGTCCTGGGTAAAATTGGAGATCTGGTCACTGTTAGTTTCACAAACTCCTCCAGATCTTCCTAGCTGTAATCTGAAACCGGCCCCTGAACAAGGAGGACAGGAGGAGACCAAACATGACACATGCCACTCCAGATTGGCAGGTGGTAGTTGTATTGAGCAAGAGAACTCATTCCTGAGGCTTGTTTTGGGTGTCCTCAAGACGAGTAGTTTTCTGGACCTGCCCACCAAGTCTTGAAAGTCATAAAGGCTTTTAGTCCATCATATATAGCTTCAGTCCTATGTAATATCCGGACAGTGACAACACCACATTTCTATCTCAAAGCTGGAATCCTGGGGTAGCTTCTGGGAGAGGAAAACACTAGTGGAAGTCACATTTCAAGGACAGGGGAGGGGCTTAGGAGCCTCCAATCTCCCATGTCCAGCATGCAGGTCAAATGGCAGACACATCCTCTCAGTGACCTCCCTCAACTGTCCACAACCTCACGACTGATTCTCACAATCTTATACGCTCCCCTCTTCCGTAGCGTGTCCTCAGCCATCAGCAAGGGGCTTCTCTCGCATGGAGGTGGCTCATTTGGCATCTCTGGCTGCACCGAAGGCAGGTAATACAGGCACATTCAAGAAAAACACTGATTAAGACAATAATTCCCAAATAAGTGACAGCTCTTACCACCAAGAATCCCATGACCTGAACCATTGATTTACTAAGTCCTCTGAGCTGGGGTCAGAACACTTATATCTTCATGTGATTTAATGAATATGGCACATTCACAAGAGTCATCAGGCATGGGCACCTAACATTTGTTTGAATAATGGCACAGGTGCCTCCTTGCGAGGCTGTAAGTGTTCATGGCTGTTTTACTGTGGGGGGCGGTGGGTGGGAAGCTTTTATCATCAGAGACATTTTAGTATTCAATAAGGGCAGACTCTTCTGGCTATCATTCAAGGCTTGCTGGGTAAATTTAGTAGGGGCTTCTATGTGTCATAACGTCCTTGAGGCCAACGGAGGGGGGAGGCATCACCGTCAGGTATAAGGAGATGAGTTGAGGGTGGGATATGCCAGCTCAGGACCCTAACCTTTCCCTTTCTTTTAATGGTGTGTGTTCCATTCCAGGGATATTCTGTTTCAATAGGTCCGGCTTGCAGCAGGACAATGGGATCCCAGTGAGGAGTGAATCGTTTCCTTCAACCAGAGGGGTGGAGTAATTTATCGATCCTGGTGAGACATCTCATGGAAAATTGCAGTAAACAACTCTTCCCTTAGGCATGACGGGGTTTGGTGTTCTCAGAAGCACAGCATGTTAATTCAAGGTGAGAACTGGGGCAATGGCTATGTCCCCTGACTTCCATACCTTTAAGGTACGGGGCATTGGCTGCCTTAGCTGGATCCCCCAGTCTGGCATACGGGGCAACAGACCCTACTGATGGCTCATTCAAATCTACTAGAGTCTGGGTCATGACTTCAGTCTACTTGGCCAACGTAGTTTTATTTGTTAGTAGTTTCATCTGCTGCTTTATATTTCAATTTTTTCTTCTCCCCGTTTCTTGTGCACTACAGGGGAGATGGAACCTCCATTCAATATCATGTCCTTTTGCTCAGTCTTACATATCATGACCTTGGAAATGTGGCCCTTCATCATTATCTATTCATACACAATGCTCAGCTTCTCTAATCTCCTGGCTCACTCAGTGACCAGGGAAATCTTGTGTTAAGCCAGATGCAGTTTCCATAGAAAATCAGGCATGTTTAAAATCCTCACTCTTTAAAGCTATTTTTTTTTTTGCAAAAGGACTTTATGAAAAATTTAACACAATATTTGACTTTACCCATTTTCTCAGCAATACTGTATTGCAAAAACATACTATTACATAGGTAACACAGGACGTAAACTTGTACTAAATTCTTGAGAGGAGAATCATAGTTTAGTAGTCTAAACCGTGGGAACTGGAAATATACTTCAGTTTGCCAATATACTTCATTTGCTGTGACACAAGTTACAAAATTATGGTGAGATAATGGCATATTAACGTAAGACAAAATATTTATTGTATGTGAGAACCTACATAGAAATGACACTTTGTAATTATTCATAAGTGCTAAAACTTACAAGTCTATATAAAATTTTTGAAGGTCAAAAGCATTATTGACAGCATGAATACGATTTCTCGACATGTTAGACTTATCCTCCCATCAAGAGTAAAACCTAATGTAAGAATAGTATAACTCCATCAATATTGATTTATGTGGAATTCAGTCTTAAGCAGAGGTATTACAGAGGACTGAATGATTCTCATTCAAAAGTGTAGTTTAATATTAGTAACAAGGGGCGCCTGGGTGGCGCAGTCGGTTAAGCGTCCGACTTCAGCCAGGTCACGATCTCGCGGTCCGTGAGTTCGAGCCCCGCGTCGGGCTCTGGGCTGATGGCTCGGAGCCTGGAGCCTGTTTCCGATTCTGTGTCTCCCTCTCTCTCTGCCCCTCCCCCGTTCATGCTCTGTCTCTCTCTGTCCCAAAAATAAATAAAAAACGTTGAAAAAAAAAATTAAAAAAAAAAAATATTAGTAACAAAACTTTATTACATGATATCTCATATTTCACACTGAATACTTTATCTTCTTTATAGAGATTATGGGAGATATCCATAAAAATGTAAAAGTGATAAATTTTGATATGCAGGCTAATTGAGATATCATGTAGGCAGGAGAAAAGACAGCAACTTGTGACAAGGACATTTTATATACAAAGTTTCCATTTTTTCTAGAATACTCAATAAACAGTGTGCCCTAGTTAAATATATGTTTGAATGTTAAGATTTGAACTGGTAGATTTCAAAATGACTCATTTATTTTAGTGTGTAATTTTTGTGCGTCAAGTTCAGTGGTAAAAATATTAAGCAGACTTTTCTTAGAATGAAGATATAAATTGTCTAATAGGAAAGCTATTTTTACATGCAGTTCTAGTACGAGCACACTTTGATTACTCTGAAGCAAATTTACTGACAGGATGTTGAATTGCATAATGGCCAATCTTAAAGAAGACCAGAGTAAGTGATAATATTTTGACCTACATTCTGATTCTGTGATTTTTGTGACATTAAAACAGATAAGACAGTAGATAACTTAGTCAAATCATAATGTTCAGAATTCAAATTCATGATAGAAATAATGTTCTAATCGTGGATGTGCTCACTGTTTCACACTGGGAAGTTATTTTATTAGTATGAGGATCATTATTTATTTACAGGGACTGATTGGCCCATCCCTCTTGTGTTTATATTTGAGATGCAATTACTTTTACAATCTAGAACCTCCAAGTGAAGCTCAAAAAACAGATATTTTCCCACTTGTCACCTTAAATGTGAAAAATACTTTTCAAATATTTTTTTTTTTCGTTTTCCTGTCTACAAGAACCTGAAAATTAGGTCATTCTTATTATTCTTGTGTTGTATTTTTGACACCTCTACTTTTCATAATGTTAGAAAATTTAAGTCAAATAAATAAACTGTGTTTAAGAAAGCAAACAATATGTTCAGAGAGCATACAAAGAGTAATCCATCCCAATATCAATCACATTCAAACTCACATGTCCAAAGATATAAATTTCATACAGTTTAATTTTCAAATTCGATATATTTTAAGAAATCAGGGTGTTTGTGTTTCTGAGAATTCTCTGCTACGTGTTGAAATTTATTATTATAATTTATGAGGTCAAGGAGTAAAATTATCTAAATTGAATTCAACCACTTTTTTTGATAGTGGGTAACATACTTATGTCATTTTGATGGTAAATGTTACTAAAGTGAATTTCTTTTTCTACAAGCTTTATTGAGATATAATTGACATACAACATTGTGTCATTATGGCATACAATGTGATGATTGATATACACAAATATATTGAGGAATGATTATCACAATAAAGTGAGTTAATACCTCCATAATTACAATTTTACTTTCTTGCGGTGAGAATAGTTAAGACCTAATGTCTTGGTAACCTTCCAATATGTAATACTGTAATGTTACAGTTTGACCAATGCTTCCTCATTTTCCCAAGTCCTAGTCCCAGCAATCATCACTCTACTCTGTTTATACAAGTTGAATTTTTTTTAAAAAGTGTACATATAAGTGAAATTATATAGTATTTGTCTTTCTCTCTTTTGCTTATTTCACTTAGCTTAATGCCCTCAAGGTCCATCCATGTTGTCACCAATTGCAATATTTCATGCTTTTTATGATTGAATAATATACCATTGTGTGTATATATATCTATCCCTCTCTCTTTATATATATATATATGTGTGTGTGTGTGTGTGTGTGTGTGTGTATACCATATCTTCCTTATCTATTCATCCATGATGAACACTTACTTAAGTTGTTTCCATGTCTTGTCTATTGTAAATAATGCTGGAATGCACAGGGAGGTGTAGATATCTCTTTGAGACAGTGATTCCATTTCCTATGATACATACCCAGAAGTGAGTTGGCTGGATTATATGATAGTTTTATGTTTAATTTTTATAAACCTCCATACTCTTTTCCATAGCGGTTGCACCAATTACCATTCTCACTAACAGCGCTCAGTTTCTCTTTTCTCTCTTCATTCTTTCCAACACTTATTTGTCCTTTTGACCATAGCCATTCTAGCCGGTGTGAGGTAATATCTTCTTGTCGTTTTGATTTGCATTTCCCTGAACTGATTAGTGATATTGAGCATCTTTTCATGTACCTGTTGGCCATATGTATTGTTCTTTGGAGAAATGTCTATCCATACCTTCTGCTCATTTTTAATTGGATTATTTTGGGGGATTGCTATTGAGTTGTATGGGGTCCTTCTATATTTTGGATATTAACCTCTTAACTGATAGAGGGTGTAGAAATATTTTCTGCCATTCTGGAAGTATCCTCTTTAGTTTGATGAGTGTTTCTTTGTGCAGAAGCCTTTTTTGTTTGATGCAATCCAATTTGCTTATTTTTCCTTTTATTGCTTCTATTTTTGGTATCATATCCAAAAAATCATTGCCAAGACCAATGTCAACATTTTTTCTTATGCTTTCGTGTCCAATCTTTAGTCCTTAAGTTCATTTTTATGAGTAGTATAAGGGTCCAATTTCATTCTTTTGCATGTGAATATCCAGTTTTCCCAACACTAACACTATTTGTTGAAATGACCATTGTTTTTCTCCACTGAGTATACTTAGGTAGAGAGTATTGCTCTGGCCAGGACTTCCAATACTCTGTCAAAAAAAGTAGGGTGGGCATCTTTGTCTTTTTCATGATCTAGAGGAAAATATTTCAGTGTTTCAGTATTGAGTATGATTTTTACTGGGGTTTTGTCATATGTGGCTTTTATTATGCTCAGGTATGTCCTTTTTGTAACTGATTTACTGAGAGCCTTTCTCATCCTGAAAAAATGTTGAATTTTGTCAAGTGTTTTTTTGGCATCTGTTGAGAGGATTATATGATCTTTATACTTTATTCTACTAAGCTGGTATATCATATTTGATTTGCTGTTGTTGAACCATCCTTGAGTCCCAGAGATAAATCCCACTTCATCTTTATATCATCTTCATATCATCTTTTTAATGTGTTGTTGAATTGGGCTGGCTAGAATTTTGTTGACAATTTTTGCATCAATGTTCACCTGAGATACTGACAGGTAGTTTTCCTGTGGTGCCCTTACCTGGTTTTGGTCTCACAGCAATGCCACCCTTGTAAAATGAGTTTGGGAGTGTTCCCTCCTCTTCAAGTTTTTGGAAGAGTTTGAGAAGGATTGGTATTAATTATTGCTTAAAATGTTTGGTAGAACTTACCAGTGAAGCCAACTTATGGTGGACTTATGTTTGTTGGAATGTTTTTAGCTACTGATCCAGTCTTACTAATAATCTGCTCTGATTTTTTTTTCTTGTTTTTTTTTTCCTTTAGCAAGAGAGTGGGAATGAGTAGGGTAGGGGCAGAGAGAGAGAGAGAGAGAGAGAGAGAGAATCTTAAGTAGGCTCCACACCCAGTGCAGAGCCCAACATGGGGTTTGATCCCACAATCATCAGATCATGACCTGAGCCAAAATCAAGAGCTTGATGCTTAACCTGGAGCCACCCAGGTGCCCCTGATTTTCTATTTCTTATGATTCTGTCTTGGTAGGTTGTATGTTTCTAGGAATTCTGCACTAAGAAATTTCAAAATGGAGTCATCACTATCCGAAGGCTATCTGCAGCACTTTTGATCGTTGTGTGCCTCAACTGACACCCACAGAGTCTCCTTGGATTTTATATCTACCAATATCCCCTGTTCATCTTCCAAACCTCATCTATTCACTTCTGTAGGATTTTCACCTATCCATGTACTCATTCTTTTACTCAATCACCCTAAACTTAAGGTATTGTGGGACTCTTAGCCTATTAGATCTTGTATTTTTTGTGTGGAAGAAAGATAATAATTTTATAATTCCAGACCGACAAGTAGAAAAACCATGTTTTTTTTTTTCTCAATTCTACTTGGTAGTTCTAGTTTTGACAGTAATTGCATTTCCAATAGAAATGTAATCAGTAAAAGTCCACTGTTACTTGTGAATAAATATGTTTATTTATGTGTTTAATAAGGAACAAGTAGTTTGTAGTTTTCTTGGTTCTCCCTTATGATGACAATGCTCAAATGTAGATTCCTTTCAGTGCTTCACCAAATAAATTCAAAGTACAGATTCAAATATAATAATTGGTAAATGACTATAATACAATACTAAATAGTTAAGACAACAGATAATAAAATGTTTGCACCTGTTGCTTTGTAAAGAATGAAATAGGTGAGTAGGGAATTTGGAAGCAGGATCAAAACTCAAGAACCTATAAAATGGCAATGATATGGAACGAACATGAAGAACTAAGTATAGGTTCAGGTAAAATAATTCATATTATTCATTATTTAAGCATTGAGATTGAGAAAAACAGAAAAAAATCGCATATACTTCTAAGTGGTTTCTTCAAGGCAAAGTTAATAATTACAGGAATGCTTCAGAGGGAAACCATCTACACAACAGTTGACACAACAATGGGGATATTCCTCTCTCTCCATAGTAGGTGACATTTCTGATAACAGTTGACTATTGTTCTCTTTGTCCCTTCCTCCCGCAGAAAGGAATAAAAAGTGCTCATTGATTTTAGTATGATTCCATACCGGGTCTGAACCCTGACTGGCACTCTCACAGGATATACTGAATTACACAGATGAACTAAGTTAATATGCACATTAACCTTGAATTTCAAAGCAAAGAGATATGCACTAGCCAAATACCATATAGAACAAACCAAAGTTTTGTGATCTCTGTTGAATCAACCAGCCTCGTGGCGACACTTGATGTCATGATGCAAATACTGTATGCACACACTGCAATCTCTTTGTAGGCCAACTTTCCAGCTCTACAAACTGGCCTTTTTGTACCTTCTGTTCTGTATCTAAAAATCCACCCCTTTGCTCTCAATTACTGCCTTTGTCTCATACTTAATGGATAGAAAAAATCACTTATGAACTGGTTTGATATCAACCAAAGTGTTAACCTATTGAAATCTGTCTCCTCTATTATTGCCCTGGATTCCATGGGTCTTTCCTTTCCCAAGAATAGTTTTCCAGGAGCTCCTGAGTAGCTCAGTCCATTAAGCATCTGACTCTTGATTTTGGCTCAGGTCACAATCTCATGGTTCATGGGATAGAGCCCTGCATCATACATTGTGCTGACAGCACAGGTGGATTCTCTCTCTCACTCTCTTTCTGCCCCTCACCCTCATGCTCTCTCTCTCTCTCAAAATAAAAAAAAATAAACATGAAAAAAAAAAGAGAATAGGTTCCCAGCAGTTAAAGCCCCCTTATTTTTCTTCAAAAATACTCTTCTTTGGATCATTCCCTATAGTATATCACTGTGATATTAAATTTCCCATCTTAATAAATGATTAAATAATGATAAGTAACAACAACAAAATCCTCTTTACCTTTATCTCCTTCTACCTAGTGCCTTACATCTCTATTTTTTCCCTGTGGCATAACATCTTTTAAAGTTGGCTAAATTCGCTGTAACTTCCTCTTCTCCACTCATTTACGCAATAGAATAATCTTCAGAATATTGCAGCTGCATCAATTCAACCAAAATCACTAGGAGCCTCTTACTTGCCAAATCAAAAGTCACTACAGTCAGTACACTTTGATTTTATTTAACAGAGTTGGAGGATCTCTTCCTTTGTAACACCTCTTTTCGTGTCTTTCTTTGTCCTCTATCACTGACCAATCTCATTCATTCTAATTTCCCAGTCAACCCCCTTTTTAATCAGCTCACCTAGTATGCTTTTCTCTTCTCTACCTACGTTCTCTGCCAAGGGGATCTCACCCATAGTCATGCTTACAGACTTGCTCTATCAATCACTCCCATATTGATATAGGCAATTCTTATCCTACCGCAATGTGAATCTTTTTCTAGAATATGGCATGACTGTATTCTTTGTAATCCACTTCAAATTTCCTAAAAGTCCCACCTTCTCCAGTCAATTAATCATCATCATATTTCACTCATAATATGGCATGACTGTATTCTTTGTAATCCACTTCAAATTTCCTAAAAGTCCCACCTTCTCCAGTCAATTAATCATCATCATATTTCACTCATAATTAACACTTTCATAATGGAAAGCATCAAGGGTCACCTTATTTAAAATAGTTATTGTTCACTGTGTTAGAACTAAGATATAGGTTTCATACTAGCAATTACTTCCAAAATTACATTTCACAAAATTTGCTAGTAAATGTTAGGTCCACAGTGTATGCTGTTTAAAAAAAAAAGGAGGAGGAGGAGGAGGAGGAGGGGGAGGAGGAGGAGGGGGAGGGGAGAAATGAAATGTTTCACTGCCTGGCTACCAAACGCAATATTCATGTGTCGTTTACGTCTAATAATAATCGGTCTTGATACATATTCACAGGTAAATTTGTTTATGTTGTAAAGACCTATGTTCTGAATGCACGTAGAAAGAAGTCTTTAAATTGCTTCCCGGACTGTTAAAAAACAAAGCATCAGGAAAATATACAGTAGAATATACACTTTTGGAATTGTTGGCTAATCAATCAGATGGTTAGGTAAAGCAGTTTTAAAGCATGTTAGTATAATTTAAAATGACCATTATTGAATAGAATTTATCACACTTAAGAAAATTTTATGAACTTAATTTTACTATGTATTGTGCTGCCAACATTTTCTGAATGAATGAATGAGTGGACAAACTTTGCACAGCCACACCATAATTCCCCTCTATTAGAAAGACATTGCTGATTTTCAGTGCAGTCAGTTCTTATATCTTATGGAAACCACTTGCTTCTACAGGCATTATATTGAAGATATTTATAAAAATAACAGTAGGTATGAAAGGAACTTTGAAAATAAATACAGTTGCACAGAGGCGTTCGACCCCTTTTTTTGTTTTTAGTCTTTATGTTCCATGACTTTGAAGCATATAGTACTTTTGTCTTATAAATTAGATTCTATGATTTATACGTGCATATCTTTCCAGATGGCTGTGCATACTTTTTTCAGAGACAAAATTATATCTTGTTTTGGAAAATACCTTCTTGTAATGAAGAAACTAGTAAGTGAATAAGCTAAAGAATTTTATAAATCACTAAAAACCACATATTTAACCCTTTTCTTCTATTGCCTTGAAGACTGAGATATTTTAACAAGACAACTAATGTATTAAAATATAGAACCATTGTTTACAAAATTTAAATGATAGTCTAATTTTTAAAATTATTTGACTTAACATGTTTGTAGAAGGAAGTACGAGTGTTGAACTTTAACTAATTCGCTTCCAAAACATTAGCTCAAAAATTTCAATCTGTTGTAATTGTTAATATATCTTTGATGTAAATTAATATGCAATACCTTCTGGAGACATCTCTGGTACAATGGCCTCATAAGGTTCATCTAGGAATTTTGGTTCATTGTCATTGATATCCGAAACTCTGATGACAAACTCAGACTCAGGTTCCACAGCCCTTCCAGTAGTGCTGTCTATTACCTGGGCTCTTAGAGTGTAGAGGGATCGTTCCTCTCTATCAAGCTTCTGGACGGCAAAAATGTCACCTGTTCTCTCATCAATGACAAAAATACTTCCAGCTCCAGCTCCCAAAAGCTTGTACTGGAAAGAGTTGTTTCCATTGTCTAAATCAGATCTTAGCTGCAAGTGCAAAGAGGGATAATTTAGTTTCCAGACATATTTAAATGGACAAATCAATTTTAATGATTTTATTTTCCTGTCTGTTCATTTTCCCCCATGTTAATAACCCCATGCAATTCCCATAGGATATTAAATCAGGTGAAATATTAATTTTAAGATTAAATTGTGTCATCAAGCAGAGGAGTCTGATATTTCAGTATAAGAAACTGTACAAATCTTATTACTCTAAATAGATTATTCTAATTAGAAACTAATAATTGAAAAACAAAGTGCCTTTCATAAATGATGCACACCAAAGTTGGTGGCTCATGTTTACTCCATGATTACATTCTGAGTCACTAAAACCATGCTCTCAAATATTTGCGTTAGATTGGGACCTAGAGACTGATAGGCAGATAATAGTCTAGATAAACAGTGGTATTCTATCTCTAGGTTAAAAACATGTAGGAAATACAAAAATATTACCAACAAAATAAGGGAGCATGTTGGGAAGGTAACGATAGCTGAGCCATCCATTTTGGCATTTACAACATGCTATAAAATGTACATATCGTTTTCTATATGATTTCCCAATTTATCCTCATAGTATCATGAGATAAAAACTATTGACATAATCATTTCTACAGAGAAAGAGAGACTGAAAAATTTTTAAACGTTCACAGAGTCATGGTTTTGTATAAGTTTATGATTTAGGTCATGATTTTGTGTAAGTTTATGATTTAGACAACAGGTCTGTCTGACCCCAAGAGCCTCTCCTGCAAACCACTAGGTAAAATGGTCTTTTATGGCTTGAGTTTTGCCAAATTAGATCTAACTCTTTCTTCCCAACGTGTTCTATTCAATTGTCAAATATGTCTTTTCTTCTTGGATCCTAATTATTTTTATGTTTAAAAGCAAAGTGAATTTGTTCGTTCATAATGTTAATGGACTTCTGAATTTGCTATATAAAAACAAGGGTTATTATGATATAGGCAACACTGGTTGCTTGTTCATATCTAAATTACCTTTACATAAAGAGAAGTATGCCATCATCCCGAAATTATTGTGAATCCCTGGTTTTCTTGATTCATCATTTACAAATAAGCCCTCTTTACAGTAAGAGCTTCCTGAAAATTTACAAAGCTAACCAAGAAACACAATCTTAAACAAATTCATAACTTTTCTGATAGTTCAAGGTACAGTGGACGAATTAATATTTTTCTATGTGATCGTGTGGAATACCTGAAGGTAGCTACAACAATTAATTTTAATAATGTGTTGAATAACACGGCTATTCAATGAAAGAAACAGGTTGGGAATAATAATAATAATGCTATAATAAAAGATCTATAGCTCTTTTAATGTGATGGTTCTTCACTACTCATAAGATAAAAAGGAAGTCTCCATGCCTTACTGATAAGAGATTAAGGGAAACAAGTGTCCTTTCCAATAATTATATCAAAGGAAAGTTATGTATGTCCTATGTTTTTCAGGTATCATTTTAATATAATTTGAAAATTTGATTTAATATTAGGATGATGATAAGTCAAATTTAGTAATGAGTAAATGTATTCCAAGTATCTGCACAGTATAATTTTCATAGATCAGTGAGTTTGGTCTTTTCATGGACCCATTTTAAGTAAAAAAATAAAAATTAAAAAAAATATGTATATATATTTACTTAAATATACATGAATATATATTAAGTATCTGCCTTTTAAGGTCACAAAATTCGTAAGTTAAAGACATTTCAATTTCATGAATTCTAGTGTCATGATATTTTCTTTCTTTTTAATTTTTAAATGTTTTTATTTATTTTTTATACAGAGAGACAGAGCGTGAGCAGGGGAGGGGCAGAGAGAGAGGGAGACACAGAATCTGAAGTAGCTCCAGGCTCCGAGCTGTCAGCACAGAGCCTGACATGGGGCTTGAACCCGCAAAGTGGGAGATCATGACTGAGCTGAAGTGGGACGCTCAACCGACTGAGCCACCCAGGCGCCCCTCCAGTGTCATGATATTTTCTATATTTCTATTCAAAACTACTTTTTTCAATCAGGCAATTACCATTGATTTGGCAAATCAGTATGCCTTTACATTTTTACTTAATTGTGCTTTCCAAACCTAATCTCTGTTAACAAATAGTGCAAAAAGAAAGTCATCTTGGACACATCAGCTACATTTTATTTTCACCAGCTCTTTAATGACAACACCTAGGTATTCATTATTACTCTCTTTTAAAGCAGTTACCTGTGTGTTATTTAAGTCGAATGACAGTGTTTCAAGGCAAAACATCCGTTAGAATATTTTCACAAGTATTTTTATAGAATGAAAAAATAGGCAAAACCAACCACCACGTGAACGGAACAGGAGATGTGCCGGGAGCACCGGGAGCACAAAAACATAAACTAGAAAATGTGACAGTTAGCCAGGGAGGTAGTCTCTGCTCTGACTGTACTGAGGCACTTCCCTGCAGAGTCTCATTCACTAAAAGTTCCCCATCTGTGTGAGTCTGTCACCCCACTCACTGATGGCAGAGCATATGGTACTCCCTGGGCTCCACCGCAAATGCGACTAGAGACTCAGTTAACCAGCAGACACTTAACTATGGACCTCATTTGTGCCATCCTGCCTGTGATTTACCTGGAGTCATCTTAGAGAATAAAGAGATGAGAAATCTGACTCACAGCAGGAACACATACATGCACAAACGTTTGAAATCTGTTTGCATAAGATCCCAACCTAAGCCTTTGGTAGAGTATACACATACACATTCACCAGAGGTGATAGACGAACTCCTCTGGAATCTGGACATCGTGCTAACGCTGAAGCTTTCCTGAAAGGGCCAGGGAAAGGGAGTTCATGAATTTTGAGTGCTTCACCCTTTGGGCCCAATTAAATTTTAGTGCCAGTTAATTAGTGGTTAAACTTATTTCAGTTCATTCATCTAGAGAAAGATCCTTAGAAAAAGGACACGGTATTGTAATTACCTCTGTTTAAAGAATATTGAATGATAATAAAAACCAAAAACATAAATAGGGAACATTCTATCTCATTAGGAAATTTAAATATATATATATCTTAAAGATATATACATATATCCTACAAGAAAGTAAAAAATAATTATTCTTTATACTTCATAATCAAATGAAGTGTGTATGCTCTTGAAGCTACTTAACTGTAAAAGGGCTTGGTATTAATCTGCTTCATGAAAAATTAATGATGGGTAAATCAACACCTACTGAGCATAATAGAAACTCAGGCTAAATACTGTTGGTAAACAGTTATTATTCTCAGTGTGGTTGCTTTGATCCATTACCAAAAATAACACCATCACATTTCCAGATGTTGATAAATGAGGGCTCTATTTTCATATGGGAGACAAAAGTGAAATTCGAAACTCAGAGGTTTCCTTCCTCCTTAAGTTTTCCAGGTATTTTAGGTGCTTGAAAATCAGAAACTATTAATTAGGCCGATGGCTAAAGCTTCCTAAGGGTTCCACTGAGAAAATGTACGACGCATCAAATGCCTTAAAACTTCCTCAACCCATCCATTTAGATTTACATAATAGTATTTCCTGTAACACTCTGATAAAATCAGTACCTGGCCAATGTGATAATTAGTCTTATTCATTTCCTCTGGTACAAAAAACTGGTTCCACATCCAACCACGCTTCACTCTCAAATGAGAATCCACTGGGTGCTTAACTTCCTCTGTTTGAGAGATTTCTGTTGCCATAAAGCAAGGCCATAGGAGAGAAATTCCCAACGTAAAAGGCAGCAATAAGCAATAATCCATTCTGCTCGTTTGATTCCAACTGGTATTCTTCGGAGGAAACAGTAGCTGCAAACAAAAATTGTGTGTTCCTTTAGAATCTTTTTACGCGTTAGGTATCTTACATATTCTGAAAGAACAAGAAACACAACAAAATTTTACATTTAAAATAACATTCGCTCACATAATTGCTAAAGAAAGGATAGAACTTTTGCATCCATAAAAGTAGGAACAACAATATACATTTAATTTATCATCCAATTACGCTTGTTATATTTTGCAGCTCAGCAATAATTTGAATGGCATAATTAGAAACTTCTGCCCAAGCACTGTCCATTTTAAGCTGTAGTCATAAATCTGCCTGAAGGTTGAAAAGTTGATCCGGCAATCTCCTTGATTGACAGTTGATACTGAAATTAGATTTTTTTCTTTAATTTAAAAATTCTATCTCCATAAAACTCAAACTACCCCATTAAAACAAGTCAAGGCAGGGGGAAAAT
Source organism: Neofelis nebulosa (assembly GCF_028018385.1). Lineage (NCBI taxonomy): Eukaryota > Metazoa > Chordata > Mammalia > Carnivora > Felidae > Neofelis > Neofelis nebulosa. The sequence goes on along the minus strand of NC_080792.1, from coordinate 10,950,370 downwards.
GTAATCTTCTACTCCCCTTTTTCAATAGCAATAAATTTTCTTACCCAGTTTCCCAAGTTATAGCATTTTATCTAGTATTAACTAGACAAAATGACAACTCATCTTGAAACCTGGAGGATTTCATAATCAGTTATGCTGAAGTTATAAAACACTCTGTGAATAGAAAACCCGTGCAAGATATTTACCATTTTATATTATGAAGGGTATGAAATGGTTTTCATCTTAACAAAGAGACGATGCTATTTTTAGAAAATAAATACAAAAATATTGTGTCTGAGTACAAATGTCTGATTATTTATGATATAGAAGATGGAGAAAAAAGATATCTTCTAGGGGCATCTAGTTGGTTGAGCATCTGACTCTTGGTTTCAGCTCAGGTCATGTTCTCAGGTTCATGGGATCGAGTCCCATGTTGGGTTCTGCACTAGCAGAGTGGAGCCTGCTTGGGATTCTCGGTCTTCCTCTCTCTCTGCTCCTGTCCTCCTTGAGCTGTCTCTCTTTCTCTCAAAATAATAAAAAAAGAAAGATATCTTCTATTATTTAAATATTAAAAGAGAAACTCTAAACTATTGAATTTTACAGGTAAAACTTTCCATTTAATGGATACTGATCATGCAATTCTCTTTGAAATGACTGGTAATTCTCACCCTTATAGGAAATGGAATATCTTTGCACTTACCACATTGACATAGCACCTCGATATAACCAAATTGGATTTGTTTCTTTGGGACTCATGAAGAAAAATAATCTTGTCAAATCTACAAAGAGTTTAACACTATACAATCAACAGAAAATTCAGAGTCCCTATTTCTGTTACGAGTTTCCTGTATGATTTCACTTTGAATCTTCTCCACATATTTTTGAACAACCCTTGAGAGATATTTTAGGGCTTTGGCTCTTGTTAGAAGAGTTGTTAAAAAACACCTAATTAAGACAGAACACATTGTCATAAATGGGCGTTCTGTGGTGCCTCTCCTTCAAGCAGATGCATTCTTCGTTATATATTTACTTAATGAAGGTCATGAAATTCAACTGATATGAAAACTAAAGATGGATTTCATCCTAATGTTGAATATTTGAAATCCAAATAATAATGTCTATTGTTTAGAAATTGTGAATCTATATTTTTGATACCCAATAAATAATGAAAGCAGTCAGAACAAGCTCAGTTTCCTAATGAGGATGCTATTTTGTATAAATTTGGAAAAGTATCACTAACAGTGATGTGAAGTTATAATTATAGTGTTGGGTAAATACATTTATGTCAACTTTATGTTATTATATTTTCATTCATCTAGGAAAAAAAGTGAGGGGTTTTAGGAAACATGCTGTACTAGATTCAAAGATATTTAAAACACACAAGAATAAGTATAAAAAAGGACATTATCTAGAACCTGATTTGCACAGACCTATTTTTTTAATATTTCAGGGTTTTGTTTTAATTTTAGTTAACATATAGTGTAATATTAGTTTCAGGAGAATTTAGTGATTCATCACTGACATGTTATACCCGTTCTCATCCCAAGCACCCTCCTTAATACCCATTAACCATTTAGCCCCTCCCTCTGCCTACCTCTCCTTCAGCTATCCTCAGTTTGTTCTCTGTATTTAAAAGTCTCTTATGGTTTGCCTCCCTCTCTCTCTTTTTTTTTTCTTTTCCTATGTTCATCTATTTGGTTTCTTAAATCATAAATATGAGTGAAATCATATGGTATTTTGTCTTTTTATGACTGACTGACTTCACTTAGCATAATACATTCTACCTCTGTCCATGCCATTTCAAATGGCAAGATTTCATTCTTTTTTTTTTTTTTCAACGTTTTTTATTTATTTTTGGGACAGAGAGAGACAGAGCATGAACGGGGGAGGGGCAGAGAGAGAGGGAGACACAGAATCGGAAACAGGCCCCAGGCTCCGAGCCATCAGCCCAGAGCCTGACGCGGGGCTCGAACTCATGGACCACGAGATCGTGACCTGGCTGAAGTCGGACGCTTAACCGACTGCGCCACCCAGGCGCCCCAAGATTTCATTCTTTTTGATGGCATGGTAACACTCCATTGTATATATATACCACTTCTTTATCCATTCATCAGTGGATAGACCTTCAGGCTCTTGCCATAATTTGGCTATTGTTGATAATGTTTCTATAAACATTGGGGTGCATGTGCCCTTTTGAATCTGTATTTTTGTATCCCTTGGATAAATACCTAGTAGTGCAATGGCTGGCTCGTAGCAGAGTTCTTTTAACCTTTTGAGGAACCTCCATTCTGTTTTCTAGGGTGGCTGCACCAGTTTGCATTCCCATCCACAGCGTAAGAGGGTTCCCCTTTCTCCACATTCTCACCAACACCTGTTGTTTCCTGTGTTGTTAATTCTAGCCATTCTGACTTGTGTGAGGTGGTATCTCACCGTGGTTTTGATGTATTTCCCTGATGATGAGCAATGTTGAGCATCTTTTCACGTGTGTTAGTGATGTCTTCTTTGGGAAAATGTCTATTCATGTCCTCTGCCCATGTCTTTACCGGATTATTTGTTTATTGGGTATTGAGTTGTATCACGTTTTTATACATTTTGGATATTAACCCTTTTTAGATATGTCGTTTGCAAATATCTTCTCCCGTTCCGTAAGTTGCCTTTGAGTGTTGTTGATGGTTTCCTTTGCTGTGCAGAAGTTTTTATCTTGATGAAGTTCCAACAGTTCATTTTTGCTTTTGTTTCCCTTACCTATGGAGACGTGTCTAGTTAGAAGTTGCTGTGGCCAGGGTCAAAGATATTGCTGCCTATGTTCTACTCTAGGATTTTGATGATTTCCTGTCTCACATTTAGGTCTTTCATTCATTTTTAAGTTATTGTTGTGTATGGTGTAATAAAGTGATCCATTTTCATTCTTCTGCATGTTGCTGTTCAGTTTTCCCAACACCATTTGTTGAAGAGACTGTCTTTTTTTCCATTGGATATTCTTTCCTGCTTTGTCAAAGATTAGTTGGCCATAGAGTTGTGGACCCATTTCTGGGTTTTCTATTCCGTTCCATTGATCTATGTGTCTGTGTTCGTGCCAGTGCCATACTGTCTTGATGACCACAGTTTTGTACTGTAACTTGAAGTCCAGAATCATGATGCCTCCAGCTTTGCTTTCTTTTTCAATATTTCTTTAGCTGTTTGGGGTCTTCTGTTGTTCCATACAAATTTTAGGATTATTCCTTCTATCTCTGTGAAAAATGCTGGTGTTATATTGACAGGAATTGCAACAAATGTGTAGATTGCTTTGGGTGGTATAGACATTTTAACAATATTTTTTCTTCTAATCTACGAACATAGAATGTTTTTCCATTTCTTTATGTCTTCTTCAATTTCTTTTACAAGTGTTTTGCAGTTTTCGGAGCACAGATCTTTTACTTCTTTGGTTAGGTTATTCCTAGGTATCTTATGGTTTTTTGGTGCAATTGTAAATGGAATTGATTCCTTGATTTCTCTTTCTGCTGCTTCATTATTGTGTATAGAGATGCAACAGATTTCTGAATGCTGATTTTGTATCCTGAGACTTTATTGAATTCTTGTATCAATTCTAGCAATTTTTTTTGGTTGAGTCTTTTGGATTTTCTATATAGAGTAACATGTTGTCTTGAATAGTGAAAGTTTGACGTCTTTCTCATCAATTTGGATGCCTTTTATTTCTTTATGTTGTCTGCTGACAGTACTACGTTAAATAACATTGGTGGAAGTGGACATCCCTGTCTTACTCCTGACTTTAGTGGGAAAGCTCGCAATTTGCCCTACTGATGATGCTATTAGCTGTGGGTCTTAATGCATACAGGGTCTTTTGCACATGGCCTTTATGTTGTTGAGGTATATTCCCTCTATCCCTCCTCTATTGAGTGTTTTTATTAAAAATGAATGCTGTACCTTGTCAAATGCTTTTTCTGCATCTATTGATATCGGATGGCTCTTACCCTTTCTTTTATTAATATGGTGTATTGTGCTGATTGATTTGTGAATATTGAACCACGCTTACAGCCTAGGAATAAATCCCACTTGATCAGGGCAAATAATTCTTTAAATGCACTGTTGGGTACAGTTTCCTAGTACCTTGTTGAGAATTTTTGCACCCATGTACATCAGGGATATTGGCCTGTAATTCTCCTTTTTCTTGGGGTCTTTGTCTGGTTTGGGAATCAAGAGAATCTAGCCCCATAGAATGACTGTGAAAGTTTTCTTTCCATTTTAATTTTTTGGAACAGTTTGAGAAGAATAGGTATTAATTTGTTAAATGTTTGATAGAAGTCCTCTTGGAAGCCCTCTGGTCTTGGACTTTTGTTTGGTGGGAGATTTTTGATTACTGATTTCATTTCTTTGCTGGTTATTGTTCTGTTCAAATTTTTTATTTCTTCCTGTTTCAGTTTTGGTCATTTATATGTTTCTAGGAATTTATCCATTTCTTCCAGAATGTTCAATTGTTAGCACCTAGTTTCTCATACTATTCTCTTATAATTGTATTTATGTTGTGTTTGTTGTGATCTCTCCTCTCTCATTCATGATTTTATTTACTTGAGCCCTTTCTCTTTTATTTTTGATAAGCCTGTCTAGGGGTGTATCAATTTTACTAATTCTGTTAAAGAACTAACTCCTAGTTTTATCGATCTGTTCTACAGTATTGTTTCTATATCATTTATTTCTGTTTTCGTCTTTATTATTTCACTTCTTCTGCTGGCTTTAGGCTTTAGGCTTCATTTGCTGTTCCTTTTGTACAAACTTATTTTTATAGTTACATTTTTTTATCAATCTGTGAAAATATTTCATGATAATTCAATATCTTTAAATGATAAAAGAGAAACTATTGTGAATTTCATTAGTTGCGGAAGTTTCTTTGTGGTTATATAAAAACATACCCTATTTTTGGTCATGTCATGTATACTGAAGTATGTTGGTGTTGGATAAAACATGACATCTAGAATTTTTTAAAGCATTTCAGAAAGAGTAGGAGCATTTAGGAGCAGGTAAAACCAAGCACAGGCTTGATAATTAATTCTTGAAATTGGGTCATGAGCATTGGCATAGCTATTATTTTATTCTTCACTTGTATTTAAAATTTGTATACTAAAACAACAATAATAACTTATTCTGTACTTCTTAAATCCATATGGTGGACAAAAATCATTAAACAGTTTAATATCAGATATTGATGAAAATGCATGAAGAACAGACTCCAATACAATGTTGATGAAATTGAAAATTTGGGCAATCATTTTGAGGAGTAGTTTGGCCAAATCTATTATATTTAAAAATTAGTTTAGGGGCGCCTGTGTTTGTGAGTTTGAGCCCCCTGTCAGGCTCTGTGCTGACAGCTCGGAGCCCGGAGCCTGCTTCAGATTCTGTGTCTCCCTCGCTCTCTGCCCCTCCCCTGCTCATGGTCTGTCTCTGTCTCAAAAATAAACATTAAAAAATAGTTGAAGGTATAAACTAACAGCTATTTTTTTTACTGCTTTATACATAGAGAAACCTTCAAATTTGTCCACTATGAGGCAAATACAAATTGGATTAATTTGGAAAAAGGATATGTGAAAAAAAAAAGTTCTAATCAGGGTATTATATGATACCAATTATAAAGTGTTTCAAAATTATAAGATGATGCCCTAAAAGACTATTGTCATACACGGATTTTGTAAAGTCTAGGAAAAGAAAAATGATATGCAAGATTTATTATGGTATTTATACCATGACAGTAGGAAAAGAAACGGGTTTAAAGAAATTGAGAAATCTCTGTCACGTTTTTCTCCCTCTAAATAATCTCAAGTAAATATGTCAAATAATAACACTCATGAAATTTCTATCTTATATGTTTTTCAGATAAAGTATATGACTGAAGTGTTTTACAACTAAATTTAAAGTTAAAAGTTAAACTATCTTATTTCATAGTCCTAAATCATAATAAAACAGACATGAATACCCTTTTATTTGAGCCTCTTACTATACAAATACAATAATGAAATGCAGTAGGTATGTGTGAATTATGAAATATTATGGCTTTGTTTATACTCTTCTAGATGCCAAATTATCTGTAATGGTCACACATTTCAGGGGAAGGGAAAATGTTTCAAATAATGGTCCACTTCTGATTGAAGAGTGTTGACAGCTGTCAGCAGGGCCAGACTGAGAAAAGTTCAAGGCAGAGTCTGGGCTAATAAGGAAAAATGTTATCAATTAGTGTGTCTGAAATGGGTCCTAGAGAAACAAGGAGTGACATTTCCACCCTAAATCTGCAGTCCTGTTATATTTTCCAGTCAGGTGAATGTGGGGGTTAAAACCCGCATAATATTTCAATATGGAAAAATGCTAATCCTGTGTCTCCTGGTAATTTGTTTAGATTAATTTCATTTCCAGTCCCTAGGCATATTTATAAATATTAAGTAAAAAGTAGAATGAACTATATTTCAAAATACATAATGTATAAAAATTAAATGACATTGCTATTAACACAAAATTGCATAATAAAATGATACTAATCTCTGAATAACAGTATTATAGTAAGTATCAACATATTATGTCCAAGTAGGATCATATAATTTGAATATTAGAAACTGTATTTTCTCTAATGTATTGCATCCCCATATGAAGAAATTTATATCGAGACATTTTGAGTGACCTGTCCAGTAGCAAATAATTATTTACCGGTAGAGATAAGACTGGAAATGTAATCTTAAGGGCACAGAGTATATACTGTGCCTTACTGAACGGAAGAAAGAAAACACGTAGATACCTAACAATGTGCATGACATCTGTCAGTGATAGTTCACCGTATTTGAATTAACTAAATATCTATAAATTGCATTTTAACGTCTGGACCAATCTTGAAACTAGACATAATAAAATGTTTTCCGTTATCTCCTTTTAGAGTACCTCTCCCTGCTTCTTCTAAAGATCATTGAGGTCAAAAAAAGGGAAGAATAAGTAAGAATGATGGATTTGGTGTCTGTGTGGGAGAAGATAAAAGTTGAAGCTAGAAGAATGTGGATTGGATAAATGTAGAAACTTGATCCTATTTGTGATCTTTTTAAAAATCAAGTGAAACTTGGCAGCTTCATAGAGTGACACCACCCATAAAGGCTTTCAAAGGGCTTTCTCGGAACCGCTAATAGGAAATATAGAAAGAAATGTAAGTGGATATAGCTTGCATACGTAAGTGAGAAGAAGTGATATTTCTGGACCAAATTTGCAATAAAACATGTGCCAACTCTTTCTCTGTAGAAGTAGACGTAAAAGGTCTTTCTTTGTCACATTTATAAACTCTCGTGAAACATATTTTGCATATTGACTCGCACAAATAAAAGCATTTTGCTACAGATAAAGCAATACGAAGTCAGAGTGCCCGTATAAGAGTCTCTCAAGCCCTCTTTGGCATCACGGCCTTCCCCATTCACTATTTGTGTCATGTCTTGAGTTGTGGAGCCATTTCATCCCTGGGTTGGCTTCTAGGAACTCTGTTCTCAGCAGTGGAGAGGACCGCGGATTCTTGAGCACCATATTCAGTGTTAAACAATGACAAAATTGAGCCTGAATGTGAAAATATTCTAGAAGGAGAAGAGACAGATTCCAACCGATGAAACACCCACTGGCAAACTCTCGTTTTAAAAAAATCTGGTATCCCACATTTTTCCACCTTCCACAAGCTACCAAAACATGATGTCTCATCATTTCAAGGCTGAATTGCTACATGTCTGCGCACCGAAGATTTGCCTAAAACCATTTTTGGACCGTATCCTTCATTACACGTTGCCAATGCAATTACTCTGCATGGGACTTAATTATATCTTTGCCATATTTGTAATGATTTTAATTTGGTCACTGCATGTACATATGTTATTTCTTACACTTACTTTTCTGTGTGGCTGCAGTCAAACCTGTAAAATATTTTCTTTAGTGAAGTTTCTTTTTTCTCTTAATGTTCTTGTGAAAATATATAACATAGAACAACAAAGCAAAAAGAAAAAAAAAAGAACAAGAACGAGAAAGCAATACTTTACTTCCAATATCTGACAAAATATCACTTACATTATTCGAGGAGATAAAACTGCACGTATTTATCCATGCTTTCAGTTTCACTGTGTAATTGAAAAACACTGGGAATTCCCTGAATACTCTAAATCTATTCATTTGGAGAGATATATAAAATTGGTCTCACAGTTAACAAAGAAACAAGTGAATAAAAACAAATTTCAAAATTCATATTAACATCATGCTATTCAGCCATTACATACGGTGCTGTAAAGTCATTTAATGATATGGAAATATGGCTGTAATGCTTCGATAGGTGAAGGAAATAAGTTAAATGCAAAGAAAATGAATCCATTAATTTAGGAAAAACTTATGTTGACAAATTCAGTGGAGGGAGCCTGAAAGACGATGCCCTCAAATACAGGTAGTAATCATATCTGCACTGAGAAATTATAGATCAATTAAAATTTTCCTCATGTGTATCACATTTTAATATTTATTACATGTCTACCTATAATTATGTAATAAATTATAAGACTGGGACGCCCGGGTGGCTAGGTCGGTTAAGCATCTGACTCTTGATCTCAGCTCAAGGTCTTGATCTAAGGGTCATGAGTTCAAGTCCCATATGTGGCTCCGTGCTGGGAGCCTCTTTAAAAACAAACAAACAAACAAACAAACAAACAAACATGTTACACGAGTTTATTTGGGGTTTATTTAGTACCATCGTGACGATCAAGAGACCACTATCGGCTGTCTCTGGGGCTGTTCTCCAGAGGCAGGTTGGTGGGTTGACGAGCCAAGGAAGGACTGAATGACTACACCAGCCGTACCACTAGCTGTGTGTCTTGATAGAAGTCTAAACTCTGGCTGCCTACTCATCTCATTTGAAAAACGAAGACCACGCCAGCGACACTCCCATGGAGTCATCTTGATTAAATGAGTCCATGTGCCTAAATATTGTCCGGCACCTATTGTTATGTAAGTGCTTTTAACTACATAGAAGTAGCTACCTATAAGTGGGTGATGACAATCTATTTCTCAACTTCAAAATATTCAGCTGTTATTTCTTCAAACAAGACAGACATATGAAAATAAAAGCCATTATAAATGGCCATCACAAAATGCGTAGGATACATGGCACGTAATGCATGGGTTCTACATGTATTCTCAAATGGTTTGAAAGTCTTTTTTTTTTTATTCTGGAACATGGCTATGTGACTGACAAATAAACATTGTCATGCTTGCAATAGTATGTGATAGTGTATGGATGTATACGGGCAGAAAGCAATCCCAGCGTGACTCAGAACAATTATGTTTTCAAAGAAGACTAATTATGACTTAAGGGATGGAAAATATTATAATCTATGCACTTATACAGTTGGTAACTGAATTTAATTATGAATTGTCTTTTCTATGACCTCGTCTTAGTTACATAAAGATAATTATTCCATCTGTGAAAACTTATAAAAATATAATGTCTTCTGAAAGGCTTGTGGAAAGCTAAAAAACTAAGCTCAACTAAGCCAGCTCCTCATAGGGAAAAACAGATGGCCATTAATATAATGTCTCCATCTTTAGAAAACCGTTGAGTGACTTGGTCAAAATGATATATCAAAAGCCTAATAATTTGCGATGGTCAGGAAATCCTGAAGCTTAGGGGAGAAAGGAAAATTCCCAAAATCATGGTTTCTAAAATGCTACTTAATAAAAGTAAGATAAAACACTTCTCTCCCACAATTTAATTAAGCATGTCTAACTTCTGATATTAAGATCCAAATGTGTTAAGTAAGCAAATTTTATAAAACCTCAGTGCGAAACAAATAATAAAATGCAGCTCTTAGGGCTGTGAGCAGTTAAATTATTACAGGGGAAGTATTCTTTTCCTTTCTCTCTCTCTCAAAATGAGAGAGAGAGAGAGAGCACACAAGTGGGGGAGAGGGCAGAGGGAGGTTGAGAGACAGAGACAGAGAGAGTCAGAGAATCTTAAGCAGGCTCCACAATCAGCACAGAGACTAACGCAGGACTTAGGCTCACAACCATGAGATCATGACCTGAGCCACAATCAAGGGTCAGGCACTTAATCGACTGAGCCACCCAGGCGCTCCCCCACCTTTCTTTTAATTTAAGGAGTTATGTGTTTATAAAAGGGGGAAAAATGCAGACTTTGAAATGTCTATTAACAGTCCCCTTTTATTCCATAAGTACCTTTATAATTACTGTTAGAGCAGTAGCATGGGTGGTTGGTGACAGGTTATAGACTATATCTTGAACTCGAATTTTTTTTTGTCAAACACTACCTCAATATTCACTCCAAAAAAAAGGTACTGTATATTTGTGGAAATCTATTTAACCCTTGTCCACTTACTGAAATACAAAAACAACTATCTTGAAACTGTTAGGTTGTTGTACTCTTTCAGCTGAAAAATCTTGGGAAATCTGTATTGTCTATTATGTTGTTTCCCATGTTAATGTCTGCCTTTATATTTAACTCACATACATATATATTTTTATTTTAATCCTTTTTAAATTAATCATTTAATATGATATTAGCTTTTAATTAAATATTTTGAATGTCTGAATCAGTGCTTCAAGGCCATCTGCAATTCCAGACACTGGGATGTTGCTTCCCTGGATCTCCTGACTCAAGCCCATGACTGTTTGCCCCTCACTTCAAGGTGCCAGTGTATCCCAGTACTCAGACTAATCACGGTCTGCAGAAAAAGAGATGAGTCACAGAATCAGTAATACGGAAACAGCATTGACAACATTTGATGACCGACTGGATTTCAAGAGAGACTGTCTAGGGAATGTCAAAGGTAGGCTTCGAAATACTAAGGTATCTCCCTGCAAAACTTACAGGTGAAGATTCTAAGTGGGCACTTGGGGATTCCATACTCAGAATTGTAATTGTTGTCATGGGATGTTTCCTTTCACTCCATTGCTGTAAGAAAGGCTTACTTTTAATTCTTTAGGATGACGTAATCCATCCCTAACCCCGGGATGATTAGCAAGCTGACATGGTTAGGAGGAGAACATAACCTGAGAGTAAAAAAAAAAAAAAAAAAAAAAGAACTAACATCTTTTGGTCACTGTGGTACACATACTATTGTATACCAATATCTCTCCTACAATTTGGCTGGGTTATGTGATTAGCTTTCTAAACATTTATAAATAAAGGTGATGGCTTATCACTTCAGACCTGGAGCGGTGAAAGACCTGTGAATAATTATTTTGTCTTTCTCTCTCCCTTCTCTGGCAATCAGATGCTGTAGCTATGAGATGACAGAACCTCAATCAAGGTAGGGGCACTGGCAACTGTGTGGAACTGAATATTGTACCCCCATGAGTCTCATTAAATATTTGTGGTACGAGGTTACTTGACTACATAGCCTAGCACCTTAATAAAACCCCCAACTATATTCCTGGAACCATACGAGGTACTTCGTGTTTCTTCTTGTTAATTTTCTTTGTAATCAGTGAGATATTAATTGTAAACCTCCGTTTAAAAAGAGAAGAAAGAAGGCCAAAGTGGGGTTATATAAACTAATGAGAAAAAAAGGAGTCACAAAGGCCAGCTATAGATAGTAGCTGGAATCAAGTCTTGTCAGAGTAATAAAAGAGATAAAAATGCCTAACCTGAAAGAATACAAGAAGTTGAATAGGGTCAGAGTGGGGGAGAAAGATGATGTGCCCAGGGACAAGTACATTTGCATATTAATTTCAAAAACATTATTTCAGACAGCGGCCCAAGTTAAGCCATTTCCAAGTTAAGACATTAAGGGTAGTTAAATAGGGTACAAATCTCCAGAGTCTGTATAATTCAGCTAATTTCTTCCTGTATATACGTCAAGCCATGGCCTCTCTAGTTCAACCCAACCCAGTCTGGATTTTTTTAGGATATTTTCTCCACAATTTTAGGTACTGAATTAATTATTTGGCCATTTCCTCACTAGTTTTGAAGCAAATACTTAAACTCTTTCATATTGAGTTTAATTTTTTCTTTTGCTTTCAAATATTAACCTTTTATTTATGTTGATATTCTAGAGAGTAAAATATTTAGGTATACCTAAATCTCCAATAATAGTAGTAATTATATTTCTTCCTTTCTAATCATACCTCTCCTGCCCACTAACCCAACTGTTAAATCTGACCCTCCTAACTATTATCTGACTGATGGATTCAATTCAACTTGTTTACTTCAGGAAAAATTAATTGAATTATTGTGCGTAGACACTTGTATGTTCAGTCCTGTAGATTTCTATTCCCAGTTTCAAGCCCAGAGGCTATAACCACATGCTTGAGTTCAGTGCCAGAGAGAAAAATTTGAAAAGCCAAGGGCACATGGGACACACAGGGGAATAAATAGCCAAGGACTTGCTCATCTCACAATACCTAATAACCAATAATCTAAAAGTACATTACATGCATGCATACACACACACATAAAATTCCAAAATGTTTGCTTTTTCCCCATTTTCACAGGGAAAGGCTTTTAGTATTTAAACATTAAGTAGGATAAATATTGAGGGTTTTGTCATATATTTTAATATGCTAAAAAGTTACTTTCATTCCTAGTTTTTAAAGAGTTTTTGTTATAAATATGTGGGGTTTTTTGTGGGTTTTTTTTGTTTTTATAAAATGAGATTATGAATTGAGATTACCAGGTGGTTTCTTTCTTTCGATTTGGTCTGATAGGGTACAGAATAGAGTGAATAGTTTCAATAATATTGAGACATTCTTGCATTCCTAATGTATACATACCACTTTGTATGTATATAATACATAATAAAAACTTAATACTTAATCTATAAAGTGTAAGCTATATATGTTATATATTACAAACTACCTATGGTATATATTGTAGGCAGTATATATGTTACACAAAATATAAATTTTAAGATATATAATATAGACTATATAGCATATGATGATTTCCAGCTAATATCATATGAAAAATGATTCTACCTGTTCTTTCCTACACTGTCTTTTTTGGCATTAGGATATTATACCTATATAAACTGAATTGAGGAACTGTTGTGATTTGGATCACCATACAATATTCTAGAGAGTAGATTTATTTTTAATTGATCCCAAGTAGATTTTATCTTCATAATTAGTTGAATCTGATTCATTTTTAGTTTCTGTGAATAAAAGTAATCAAAGTTGCATTCATTACACACAAAAACAAAAATTATGTTTAAACAAACAGAATGTTGTGTTTTTTTTTTTTTTTTTTTTTTTTTTTTTTTTTTTTTTTTATTGGGACAGAGAGAGACAGAGCATGAACGGGGGAGGGGCAGAGAGAGAGGGAGACACAGAATCGGAAACAGGCTCCAGGCTCCGAGCCATCAGCCCAGAGCCTGACGCGGGGCTCGAACTCACGGACCGCGAGATCGTGACCTGGCTGAAGTCGGACGCTTAACCGACTGCGCCACCCAGGCGCCCCCAGAATGTTTTTTTTAAAGGCTTCTGCTGTGTGTGTGTGTGTGTGTGTGTGTGTGTGTGTGTAGTTCTATACAGGTTGAATACTATTATTCATGCAGATATGCCACTGATCCACCGATTAGAAAATATAATACATATCCCCAATTTCCTTTATTATCAGTTTAATTCTAATGAATATACGGCTTTCAGATAGTATAGAACCAATAAATAATGACTTTCAATGGTAAAAATAACTAAAAAAACAAATTTAGGAAATAAAAGCTTCATAGAACGATGAACAAAGTATACTTTTGAAGATTTCTTGAACCATGAAATAAATCATGGTTTAACAAAATCACCAGTTACCATGCATGTAAAGCATGAGAATTTCCACAATCATAAAATTATGCAAAGGGAGACATTTTTCCCCAAAACGTTGTTTGGATAAATATGAAACACTACGAGTTCATTATTTTCATCACATAAATAATATCCGGCAAATTGAATGTATGTATCACCATAGAAACAAGGAAAGGAAAAATATTTTTCTTCTTACCAACAATGCATTCTACTGTCCCAAGAATGTATTACAAATTTATTTATTTTGTCTTCAATTTCCATTAAGTATATATTATTTTGTTTTTCACTTGTTGAAAATCTTTTTAGCCATTGCTTACTACAGTAAATAAAGACAGTTACCCTCTATTTGACATTTTTTTGCTGATGTTGTATTAGTAACTACATAACACATGGTCAAATATATCATCTAAATGTTCCTTTCTTCAATTATCAATTGTTTTCAGTACATATTTTTTATCACTATAATAACTATAAATGTATTTTACCATCAAAAGCAATACTTAGTAAGCACCACTGCCAAATGGTGTGGAAAATATAATTTTGTATTGAAAAAGGCACAATATAAACATGACTTTTTAAAGACCCAAATCTTAGTGAATGGAAAAAAAAATTTAAAGCCATATACTTCATTGTGCATGTGTGTGTATGTGTGTGTGTGTAGAATACACAATTTAAAAATTTATAAAATAGTATCATAATTTTCTAAATTTTTTTTTAATGTTTATCTATATTTGAAGGAGAGAGAGACAGGATGCAAGCAGGGGAGGTGGAGAGAGAGAGGGAGACACAGAATCTGAAGCAGGCTCCAGGCTCAAACCTGTTAGCCTAGAGCCTGATGCCGGGCTAGAATTCAAGAACCATGAGATAACGACCTAGGATGAAGTCAGATGCACAACCGATTGAGCCACCCAGGCACCCCTAAAGTATTTTTTACTGTTTCCTTACTTATTTTGAGAGAGGGAGAGAGAGAGGGAGAGAGCGAGAGAGAGAGAGAGAGAGCGAGAGAGAGAGAGAGAGAGAGAGAGCGAGAGAGAGAGAGCACACAAGTATGGGAGAAGCAGAGAGAGAGGGAGAGAGAGAATCCCAAGCAGGCTCTGCACTGTCAGCTCAGAGCCTGATGCACGGCTATATCCACAAACCATGAGATCATGACCTGAGCCGAAATCAAGAGTCAGATGCTCAACTGACCCAGCCACCCAGGTGTCCCTAAAGCGTTTATTATGTATGGAAAGGATCCCTTGTTCTTTAAATAAGTGTAAAGTAAACGATAACTTGGTTGGTTCCATCACTCAATTTTTGGAAAATGATGTACTCACCTTATTCACACTAGAATTAACTGAAAAGCTAAGTGAAATGTGGATACCACACTCCACAGATTCAGATTCATCATTTAGGTGTGTTTAACAGCTCCAGCGTGATTCTAAGGCAGATAGTTCAAGGATACCACGGCCATCATCCTCATCCTCACCATCACCATCACCACCATCATCGTTATCATCATCAACATCTTACCCAGCATACACTGGGTACTTACTTCATGGTTATTACTATACAAAGAGTATGCCATTCTTTAACTGATTTATCTTACAACAATTCTATGGCATATGTTCCATTATTATTGCTATCTTGTAAAGGCAGATAGTGAACCCATAGAAATAGC
Source organism: Neofelis nebulosa (assembly GCF_028018385.1). Classification (NCBI taxonomy): domain Eukaryota; kingdom Metazoa; phylum Chordata; class Mammalia; order Carnivora; family Felidae; genus Neofelis; species Neofelis nebulosa. The sequence goes on along the minus strand of NC_080792.1, from coordinate 10,934,934 downwards.
TTTGCTTAGCCATGTAATACTTGGTCAGGCCAGAGTTAAATCCGAGCAATTTACTTCCTCCAGAGCTGGTACCCTTAAACTTACAGGAGCCATTTTCCAAATATGGATGCTATTCTAGAACATAAACATATGTGGAGATACTGGCCAGGATTTATTTCTAGAGCAGTTTCCCTATTCTCCTATGAGAAAAAAAAAATACTTAGGGTAAACTCCAATGCTGTAATACGTTTTTAGGTGCTAATCATTTATTCCTATAACTTTTACCACTATCTAGATATTTCATAAAAAAATACTCTCAAAGTTGAAATGCAATGGTATGAGGTAAAACTTCAATAGAATTTCTCATATTTTGTCACAGTTGAGTTGACACTCTTGGGCACACTCTGTGTTACCTATAGGAGACTATCAGGGAGTCACTTCCTTGGAGACTGCTCTGCAAGACGGAAAACGTGGCCATTTTGAATATTCAAGTCCATATCGTGCACCTTATCCTGCTTTTCTCTTTCTTCAAGAGAACAATTTGCAGGGGTCCTCAAACTTTTACTTTATGCCCTGGTCATGCAGTAGTAACGTTCTGGCTGCCAAATTACACCTAGAATAGATGGTTATGAGAAGTAATACAGATTGAGGATAGACAAAGGTAGGTTATGAAATAAGGAATTAAGTCAAATGAACTGTATAATTTCCAGCTGGTTCTTTTTCTTAATTATATTACTTAAATCTTCATTTACTATTAAATGAATACTGACCGTTAAGGAGAATCAGTATAAAATGTAAAGATTTGTGCCTCTATAATATTATAGTTGCATGACACCAGTCAAAGTACTTAAACACTATCAGACTGAGTTTCTCCAACTGCAAAATGAGATAACATACCTAACTTCTAGGTGTGCTGTGATAAGTCGCATAAAAATAATTAGCTGGACCTGAAGCTTATGCTTTAAATATTCAATAAAGATAGTAATAATTATGTCACAAATAGATGCCATTTATTTAAATATTTATACTCCCAGGTTTCTTGGGAAAATTCTAATTAATCTCTTCCTGAAGTACAAAACAGAATCACTAGTAAGTCCCGATTGTTACAAGAATAAAAAATCTGAGGAGTAACTGTCAATATGCATACTGTTTAAATCATGCAGGAAAGAGCTCATTCAATGTCACAGCAATTGACAATGGGAAATACATCCTAAAGATTACAAATAATTTCAGGTTTTTACACCCAAGGCTAATGGCGTCCAGTTTACATTATGTGAAATGCCAGGATCTGGCAGGATACAGGAGTGGAAATGCGTATAAGTAGTCACAGAACCTAAGAACTCCAGAGATATCAGAAGGATAAAACCATTACCATATAGTTCCATTGTAACTTCCAAATATAGATTTACAAAAGTTGATTTCTATCAACTTGTAAGTTGAAGTCTCTCTCTGTCTCTCTCTCCCCTGCCTATCTGCCTCCTATCAACCTTCTTTTTAAAAAATTTCTTTAATATTTATTTATTTTTGAAAGAGAGAGGAAGAGAGAGAGAGAGAGAGAGAGAGAGAGAGAGAGCAGGGGAGGAGCAGAGAGAGGGAGACAAAGAATCCGAAGTAGACTCCAGGCTCTGAGCTGTCAGCACAAGCCCAATGCGGGGCTCAAACCCATGAGCTGTGAGATCACGGCCTTAGCAGAAGTAGGCCGCTCAATCGACTGAGCCACCCAGGCACCCCCTTTCAACTTTCTTTGATGGAGAAATATATATCCTCAAGAGAACAACCGAAATGATATTTCAGAATCTCTAAATCAATCACCTTGGTCTTGCCAGAAAAATGTTTCATAAAGTCTGGCAGTATTTAGACTCCATTCCTCACTTATACAAAAAGAGATTTCCCAAACAATTTTTACATTCCTTATTCTTATACATACATGAAGTCCCATTTGGGGCAAGACTCTAGTTGGAAGAAAAAGTCCAAACCAAATACAAAGCATAAAATATAGCTGAAAAGAAGCAGAAACAAATGCCAAGAGTGGTAGAGGACAAAAGAAAGGGAAAGGGAAAGGGAAAGGGAAAGGGAAAGGGAAAGGGAAAGGGAAGGGAAGGGAAGGGAAGGGAAGGGAAGGGAAGGGGAGGGAAGGGAAGGAAAGGAAAGGAAATGAAAGGAAAGACAGATCAAAATCTTCTTAGGTAAATAAAAGAAACTTCCTCCATCCTCCAGGAAAGGATCATAGCTTGCTCTTAATAAGAGTATTTAGACAGGAATTGTAATTCCTGGCTATTTGTTAAAGGTATATGTAGGAGGATATTTTGAAAGATAAATTTGGAAAAAAAATCTTTAAGAAAGTACAAAAACAAAGCACAGATATAGAAAATAGGATAAAAAAAGACTGAAAAGATTAATTCAAAAGGCACAACATACAAAAGTAGATCTGGAAGAAATGGAAGGCAAATATTATTACAGAATAAGTGGCCATTTGCAGTCTCCACATTTTCTCATCCAATCTACAGAAAAATGCAATCTGGCTTTTCTCCCAATACTACAATGCAACCAATCCATCCAGGGTGAGAAGGATCCCCTTTATTTCTTTAACAAACTTCAATAAATACTTTTCTTTTTTTTTTTTTTTTTAATTAGTGGTGCAGCACAATGTTGCCTTCATCATAACCCCACTCCTTTTTAAAAATTCTCTTTTTTGGCTTGCAAAGCTCTATACACTTTCAAGTTCTTCTTTCACCTCAAGAATCTCTATTTTATTTGATTGTCCTCTTCCCTAAATACTCGAGTTCCATTTTTCTTTAAGAGAGAGACAGAACACACATGCACATATAGGGGAGGGGTAAAGAGAAAGAGAGAATCCCAAGCAGGATCCATGCTGTCAGCTCAGAGCCCAAAGTGAGTCTCAATCCTACAAAGTGTGATATCCTGCCCTGAGTGGATATCAAGAGTCGGATGGTTAGCCGACTGAGCCACCCAGGTGTCCCATTCTTAAGAAATGTTTTGCTTATTCTATACATGAGATAATTTATCTTCGGATTTTATGGCTTCGATTAACATCTAGACACCAAAGCATCACAAAGGATCACCAACAGTCCATATTTATCTCTTTCTTAATCTATAGACCTACTTTCTAAGAGACATTTCAAAGTCTATGACCCACATAGAAACCGTTATCTTTTATTGTTTGTTCATCTTATTATTATGTTCTGTCTCTCACTGAACAAAATCAGTACCCGCTCAAAAACTGGCACTTGAATAAGTGAATAAAGAATCCCCCTTCCACATTTGCTTTACCTCCACACATATTCAAGCTTCATCTATGGTCAATTCTACCTCTTAAGTCTCTCAAATATATGCACTTACTTCCTATAACCTCCAATTTATTAATCCATAACTTTTTGTCATGAATTGTTTTTCATGCAAGTAAAATAAGCTGAAACTATATTTTTTAAAAAAAAATTAGAAAATATATTTCAGGAGTATTAAGTATTTCACACCATTTTATCTATTAAACTCATGCCTGGACACAATCCTAAAGAAGCAAATTGTTATTTAGAAATTTTGGTGCAAAACATTGTTTACCAATATATTATTGTGTAAAAAATATAAATCTATTTGTGAAAGCTAGTTAAGTAACTTTTGACACATATACTCAAATGTTTAAAGAGATTAGACAAGACGATGACAATGATAGTTGTTGGGTCATTGGATAATAGAAAGATTTAGTAGTGGACAACACTCACAGTATTAATAAGTAGAGTTCTATAGTGAGTTGTATGTAATTGGAAAAATCAATGTTACCAGCTGAACATGAAAACAGAAATCTCTCTTAACTTGTCACCAAAGGAAGCCACATCAATATGAGCAGTAATTTACCCAGCGCCAAAACTAACATGCACCCAAAGTGCCCAGATTAGGTTTCTTAAACCGTTTGTCAATTAAAAAACAAACTAAAAAGTGGTACGTCTTCATGAATAGCTAAAGACAAGTTTTTGGAGTGATTGTCAGGAATCAGAAAAGAGTGGATTTAAGAATGACTAGAGTCTAGAACTGGTTTCCAAGAGTGGATGACTCATTCAAAGTAGATGCTAATAGAGGAAAAGCAGAGATGTGGGAACTCTTCCCTGGGAAGTTTGGAGTTAAAGAAGAATGCTTTAAGATAGAAAATGTAGTGTTTGAGATTCCATTTTTGGGACAATTAAATGAGCAATAACAAGCAAAAATGTTGCAAAGAAAAAAATAAACCGAGTACCAACGTAACCACTCAGTAAATTCTATTTATTATGAGTAACAACAATATATAAGTAAATAATAGTAATATAATTATAATCGTTTCCTTACACTTCTCTGTGATTTGAGAGTTAAAAAAAGAAATTCAGAAAATTCAACTTTTAATCTCTCAGATTATTCCATGTATTAAGATGATACTCAAATCAATTTCAAAACTGAAAAAAAATTAATTGATTAAGAGCTTAATTTAGTATTTATTCATCCACAAAAATTTTGGACTAAAATTATAATAAATTTTGAGTCCTAGTATGGAATGTATATTTCAAAGGACTAGTTTTAAAAAGTAAATGAGAATATATAATTATTTTGGTACAAAATATTTGTGTACATTTTGTTACATAACTATTTTAGTTTCAAGTTTATAATAAAAAACTCAATTTTTTTTAGTTTCTTCATATAAAACATATAAGCCAAAAATTCTATATCATTTGTTTTGTTTTGTTTTTTAAATACAAAGTTCAAATAACTTAAAGACTAGCCCACAATTTTTTTTAGTAGCTTGCATTTTTAGTTTATCTTGTTGAGTTTATTCAGAGTACATAGTCATGAAAATTAATTTTCAAGACAAAATTTGAAACCAGATGGACTAGTTTAGTGGAGTGTTTAACACAACTATTTTACATTTTGAAGATATCATTTTCCAACTATGTGCTATTAGCTATGTACAAAAAAATGACAAAGTAATGCATTTTAGTAAATACAATATTGGAAACACCTTTCAAGGGAGATTTTTAAATCCTTTTAACATGAATAGCATGCTTACAGAGTAAATAAATTTCTACTTTATGATTCCCAAAATAAGAGATTTGGGTACATCATTTTAATTCTAAATAAAATGTATATAGGAAAAATTAAAAGAGATACATATTTAGAACTAGAAAATGCTAAAAGTGTACCTCCAAGAGATGGGATAAGTTAAAAATACATATAGATTTCAAGAAGGAAAATCAACATGAATATAGTTAATTTGATGTACAAAATGGATTTCAAAAGCAAGATGATATAGATTTTTTAAGTTTTTGATTCCTCTGCATTTTATGCCAGAGAAGATAAACATGCTTCCTTTCAGTGTTTAAATGTAGAAGCATTCAGTATAATCTGACAAATTAATTAATGAATTAATTAATGAGTGAATAAATTTCCTTTTTCTCCCTAAAACTTAAGTTCTCTAGATTATGAGCCGCTCCATTTATAAATGGGTAAAAAGCTAATATGTTCTATGAAGAGATGATGTTCTTTTAAATTTTTTTAAATTGTTAATGTTTTTATTTATTTTTGAGACAGAGAGCGCGCACTAGTGGGAGAGGAGCAGAGAGAGAGAGAGAGAGAGAGAGAGAGAGAGAGATAGAATCCGAAGCAGGCTCCAGGCTTGGAGCTCTCAGCACAGAACTTGACAAGGGGCTCAAACTTGTGAACCACAAGATCATGACCTAGGCTGAAGTGGGACGCTTGACTGACTGAGCCGCCCAGGTGTCCCAAGGGATGATATTCTTACACAAAATAATCCTTCACCTTATTTTCTTAATGTGGCAATCCTAACATCATTTTGTTTCACAATATGTAGAAAGCAGCTAATTAATAGTTTACTAAAATTTGTGATACTTAACTCACACATATACAGCATTAAAAATGTATTGCTTGTTCCTCTTCTCAATGCAAATGCTCAATATCATTATAATACAATGTCACATAATCTCATCAAAATTATACTTATGATTTAAGAGCTGTGTGTGTTTTTTTTTAATTTTAAAATGTTTGTTATTATTTTTTTTTTTTAATTTTTTTTTTCAACGTTTATTTATTTTTGGGACAGAGAGAGACAGAGCATGAACGGGGGAGGGACAGAGAGAGAGGGAGACACAGAATCGGAAACAGGCTCCAGGCTCCGAGCCATCAGCCCAGAGCCCGACGCGGGGCTCGAACTCACAGACCGCGAGATCGTGACCTGGCTGAAGTCGGACGCTTAACCGACTGCGCCACCCAGGCGCCCCAAAATGTTTATTATTTTTGAGAGAGAGAGAGAGAGAGAAACAGAGCACGAGTAGGGGAAGGGCAGAGAGAGAGAGAGAGTCATAGAATCTGAAGCAGGCTCCAGGCTCTGAGCTGTCAGCACAGAGTCTGAAGTGGGGCCCAAACCCATGAGCCACAAGATCATGACCTGAGCCAAAGTCCGACGTTTAACCGACTGAGCCACCCAGGCGCCCCTAAGAGCTGTGTGTTTTAAACATTAGTTTAATATACACACACAATGACAACATTACTCCATATCTTTAAAATGGTTTCAATTTAAATTTCATAGAAGTAACTTTATATATAATCCATTATGTAAATGACATAAAATACAAGACACAACAGGTGTCGGTAAGGATGTGGAGAAAGAGGAGCCCTCTTGCACTGTTGGTGGGAATGCAAATTAGTGCACCCACTCTGGAAAGCAATGTGGAGGTTCTCAAAAAGGTAAAAATAAAACTACCTTACAATCCAGCAACTGCACTGCTAGGTATTCACTCAAAAAATACGAAAGAATATGAATTCAAAAGGGATACATGCATCCCAATGTTTAGAGCAGCCCTACCTGCCACAGCCAAACTGCGGAAGCAGCCCAAGTGTCCACTGACTGATGCATGGGTAACAAAGATGTGGCACATATATACAATGGGATGTGACTGAGCCACGAAAAAGAATGAAAGCTTGCCATTTGCAAGGACATGGATGGAGCTAGAGACTATTATGCTAAGCAAAATGTCAGAGAAAGACAAATACCACTTGATTTCACTCCTGTGTGGAATTTAAGAAACAAAACAAATCAGCAAAAGGAAAAGAGAGAGAGAGAGAGAGAGAGAGAGGCAAATCAAGAAACAGATTCTTGACGACGGAGAACAAACTGATGGTTACCAAAGGGGAGGCGGGTGTGGAAATGGGTTAAGTAGGTGATGGGTGTGCTAAGTAGGTGTACTAGTTGTGATGAGCACATGATGATGTATGGGAGTGTTATATTATTATATTCTACACATGCAACCAGCATAGCACTGTATGTGAACGAATTGGAATTAAAATAAAAACTTTAAAAAATAAAAAAAAATAAAAAAGATGAGGGGAAAAGAAAAGGCATAGAATTTTAACAAATAATTTGTGTGGTCTTGAAATTATCAAATGAGTGTGTGTGTGTGTGTGTGTGTGTGTGTGCGCGCGCGCGCGCACATGCGTATGTTTCAAATTTATGAATATTTAAAATGTATATATGTAAATACATAAACAAATACATAGACACATGTATAAGTGTGTATACGAAAACACATATGCTATTTATTATTAACCAATAATTTGGAGTCAAATCCTGATATACTTATAGAATTGGCATATCTTACAGACATTGGATACAAGAGAGAAAATAACCAGAGTAACCAATGTCCTCTATGGACCTGAAGACAAAAGCCCTATTTAGAAGGGAGAGACTTCTATCTGAAAAGTGATGTTATGACCCCTTTCTTTTTCATCTAATATTATGGGGAAATCATTATATTTTGCCTTTCTGGTTCAAAAGCAATCTCAAACATTGTCATGAAGTATTTACTTAATAACAAAGAACAATACCATTAAAAAGTTTTTAGAAAGATGCATGTATACCCTTTTCTTTTTATCTCTTTAGTTTCCTTGTTACATTTTATGTTTGTCTCTGAATTTAGCAGCATTATCTCTTCATCAAAAAAAGGTCAATCTCTACTAGAATTTTTTAAAAAAATGGTAGCAAACCCTTGGAAATAATTTAGCTATAATCCAATTTAAAAACAGAAAAAAAATGGTGGCATTTTCCTTTTCTATGATTTATATGTATAATTTGCTCATTTCCACAGAAATGACATTTCTAAATTTTGCACTTAGAGAAAATTACCTAGGTTATTTTAAGCTATAACTGATGTGCCAGAATTTTTCCCACTTTAATATACTATCCTATAAATTTACAAAGTTCATTTATCATGTAAGTTCTTAGAATGAAGGAACAGATAAAATGTGGATGTACTGATCTTGTAATTTGTTAAGTCACTGTCCTATACTAACATTTCAAACTCGACTTCGTGTGCCAAAGCAAAGCCTCCAACAATTAGATACTTTGTCTTAACTTTAAAACATTCTTTGATGATTCCGAATGTCTTTTTAATGAGTAATTAGTGCAATGAATTTCTGACAAAAATATTTCTGCTCTCCTAATTCTAAAGTGGTTTTTAAAGTGAGACCAGAATGCTCTTACTGGATCATCTCAGAGCATGCATCATTTCAGAAAGACATTGATTTGTTGTAAGTTGCAGAAAAGCAGGTTTTAGAACATTTAAGTGGATTCTTTCAAGTGAGTGGTGATGAGAGTTGAAAACTCTTTGAGTATGGGTTTTTCAAGCACGTGTCAAACATCTTTCTGGTCACTTTGGCAAAAGCAACTCATTTCTCAAGTCTGTGAGCTGTCAAAAGCAATGCTAGAAAGAAAGGATTCATGTGGGGTTATTAAGTTTCATGTTTATTTTTCACCCTCAACCTATTATGCCAAAGCAAAGACATAGGTACTGGAAGATTATAAATAGTAGGAGGAAATTGTCATGACAACAAAATATAAATGTTCCATTTTTCTCATATTTATTATCATTGTTCTCAAACATTAGGTCAGGAGCAATAAATCCCAACCTAAAGAAAGGTTTATGAAAAGACCAACATGTCCTTTTAAATCATGTGATACACTTATTTCTACTATATTACTACCCAATAACGTGTTAAATACTACTCAGTAACACTTTGAATATAATATTTAAAGATAACATGTTAAGAGTGTGAGTGTCAAAAATATTCAATATCAATTTATATTTAGCTATAGGTTATCATTTATCAAATTGTATATGTCTTCATTATGACAAATTCCTGAAAGATAAGCCAGATATCTTAAGAATGCTTGAGAAGCATGTGTGCACATCATTTTAAAGATTTTAATGCATCTTAATTTATGATAATTTGATTGAATTTGTTAAAAAAAAAGCTCCCTGGGGATAAGTATATTGGAAAGATTCCAGAGGAGAAAACAAAACCAAAAATATAAATAGATAATATATCCTTTAAGACTTCTACTACGTGTGTGTGTGTGTGTGTGTGTGTGTGTGTGTGTGTGTGCGTGTCTGTGAGAGAGAGAGGAGAGAAAGAGAGGGAGAGAGAGATACACTAATAGTATAAATATTTCAATATTTCATTAAGGCACAAGAACTTACTAAAATTGACAATGGAAAATACAGATATAATTTACAGAATGATCTGAGACATTTTGGTCATTGTTAAAACACGTGTAAAGAATAAGAGATCAGATGACTTCTAGATTTCATAAACTGGTTATTTGTAAAGATTGAATAATTTTACACTTTTAATTTTATAACATTTATTACTTTTTGGGAATAGTTGTGTTAGTTATAAAATTTGGAAAACAGAAATGTACACTTTATATTAAAATGTAAATATTTTAAATTAAAAATTAGAAGTATGTATATGTGCATATGTGTAATATTTAAACATCTAAAGTTTTTAAAATGTGGAATAAAGGATATTATATGAATGTATATTATTTTATTACATTATTTGTTATTGCAAATGGATCCAAAATATAAATATATATTGCTAAAGTTGTAAATATTTCACATTAATAATGTCTTCTCTACAGATATATTAATTCAAAAAATGAATGCATAGAACTAAAATAGAAATGTATTTAAAGAAAATAGTTGCCATTCTATTTAGATATTTTTGTTGCTACCTCTTTGTGTGTTTCTTATATTGTAGTTACAGATTTACTAAATCCCTCAGGCAAATTTACACTGAAATATTTCATTAAAATTAGTAACCCTACTAAAAATTGCTTGTTATAAACTAAAACTGAAACAATATTAAGTATCTCCTACAATTTATATATTCTTAATTTAGACTTTTTTGTCTTTCACATTTGATGAATTAGTTTTATCACATGTAATGGATATAATTTATTGAAATTAATATGTGCACATTCCAGAATATGTGTCTGTATTGATAATATGCCCAACAGATTCCTTTTATTAGTATTATTATTATAATATTCTTCATTACCGAAGCTTTTTGCTTTAAGATTTTTCTAGAGTCAGTACAAAGTTTGATACCCAAAACAACTGGCAAAGGGGAAGAAAATAAAATAATTATATGTCAACGTTGAGAATCAACAGTCCTTCAAAGAAACATTCAGTTTTATTCAGATATGCGGAAAGCTCCATACTGATAATCATAAATAATCGATTTAATTTAATCAACAATTAATTTAATTAAAATATTTACTTTATATTTTTCTCATCCCTTTAAGGTGCTTTCATGGTTTATAGCATCTGATAGTATAGAGATAAACATATGATAAAACAAAATCCTGGAGAAAGGGAAGGAAGCAGCAGTGATGCTCTCCCCCAATAAATTTAATGTTTTAATGTTCTAGATTTTTCCTCAAATCTCTAGTGCAGAGATGGCAAATACTGTCACAAATATTTGGCTTTGAAAAAGTTCATATACGTGTCATGGTTTCACATATTGTAGAACATTTTTCCCCTTATGGACCATAAACTAGCAAAGAGCTTTTCAAGTACTTTTGGGCCCTCTCTCCACTAAGAGATAATTCATAGAAGTCAAATATGCCTAATTATCACATTCTTACCTGTGTATCTTCCAGTTCTAGGAGGTCTCCCAACACTGAGCTTCCAAATTCGTGATGAACGCAGAAGGAACAGCAGGAGGAAGGCTTCTTATTTTGCTTCACCAGCTTCTCGCCGAACCTGACATCTGGGTTACTGCTCTGAGTTACGGATGCCTGCGTTTTTAGTACCACTATGTCACTATGTCACTGCTTACTCAATGCTATTTTGGGTTCTCTGAGTAGAGCCATGAACACTGAGCCTTTTGTGCAAAATACCATAAGGGCACTCTGATGTCCGTTCATAGGCTTGGATGAAAATGCAGACAGCTCCAGCAAGTGGTATGAACAGTCCCTCCCCACCCCCCGCCTCCTTTTTCCTAACAACAAGCAAAAGGAAAAGAAAGTACGCATTGGCTGGAGGTGATAAGGAGGGAATTCAACTTCTGCGAGTGGAAAGGACATGCCTTCCACTTGAGGATTAGCTGATGAAACAAATGATCGATGTAAAACATGCACAAAAGTTACTAAAAACAGAAGAGCTTTCCCAATCTGTGTCTGTGCCTTCTGGCTGCTCCTTTAGTCAGTCTTTCTGCTCAGGAATCAAATAAAATACAGAAAGAGGGCAATGTCTAAATTAAAATCCCTTTCTTCTCCTCGGTTTATTACCTAAATATACTTATTGTGTTAAATTTATGATTAGATTTTGTTATAATTATTGTTATTTATTATGAAGTACGTAATAATAAGCTATCTGTTCATTCCTAAAGCTGCTTTTAGCTAAAGTATTTTTGTACCAAATAAGAGAGGTCCGAAAATAGGAACAGGGCCTAAGGCCTAAACAGTGCTAAAACTATAATTGATGTCTGAAACACGTAATATTGTTAAGGTTTACATAAGCAATTATTGTGAGGAGACAAACACAGATTTCAGATACTTGTGTTCTCCAGTATTGGGACTGTATGCATGTTCATTGCTTTTTATCATAACAAAGGAAGGACAGTAGGAAAGGGATTACAACTAATGCCAGTAATAACTAAATCGATTATGTGATGCCTGGTTTATGCTTACTTCATATGTAAATTCATAAGCAACATATTTTACTCGTTACCATTTGCTACATAAACAACTTAGATGCCTCTGCAACATGGATCAAGAGCAAAAATGAACTTTTTTTTCCTTAAGCATTTGTTAAAAATTGTGTTAAGAACACTTAGGATCTATCTTCTTAAATTTTAAAGTACAATACACAGTATGTACTTTATTTTTTTTTTTTAATTTTTTTTTCAACGGTTTTTATTTATTTTTGGGACAGAGAGAGACAGAGCATGAACGGGGAAGGGGCAGAGAGAGAGGGAGACACACAGAATTGGAAACAGGCTCCAGGCTCCGAGCCATCAGCCCAGAGCCTGACGCGGGGCTCGAACTCACAGACCGCGAGATCGTGACCTGGCTGAAGTCGGACGCTTAACCGACTGCGCCACCCAGGCGCCCCACACAGTATGTACTTTAAACACAGATGTCTAGACCTTGTTTCCCCTGCATAGCTGAGACTTTATCCCCATTGAGCAACTCTCCATTTCTGCCCGCCCGGGCCCTGTTAATTAATCACCATTCTCCTCTGCTTCTAGGAGTCTGACGCCTTTAGATACTTCATACAAGTGGGGTCATCCAGTACTTGTCCTTCTGTGAATGACTTAGGTCACTGGCATAACATCCTCTAGACTCATCCCTGTTCCAGGGTTTATGTAGGAATCTAACATTGACCTCCACTTTGGGTCACAACCACACTTGGTGCGACCTGAGAGTCTATGTTCAACACCAAGTTCCAGGGCTTATGTTATACATAAGGGAGCAAACACAGGTCAGCCCAATTTTTCAATCACAGTAAAAGGATAATCACAACTGTGGAAGTTACACTGAGACAGGAGTAAATTTTGTAAAGAATGTAGGGTTCTGAACTAATACGTTTCAAGTGGAATACCATGAATAGAGATTGGTGATTTTATTAGTGGGAGATATGTTACAAAACATCTATGCAAAGTGACAAACTAGATTTGATTTTAACATAGACACAAAGTGTTTTAAATTACTTATGAAATGTTTGTCCTCTCTGGAGATAGCCTGGAATCCGGCAGGCTCCACACCTATGACACAACTAAGAATGTAGACTAGTCACCGTATAAACTCAGGGATTACTCTACAGCATTTTCTTCGTATCAGAAGGAAAAGTACATGAAGGCTTTTTCAGAGGCAGAAAGAGCATGAAATTGTGAACGGTGAATGGAACATGGCTGTGTAAGAATGGAACGTCTCAGAATTAAGTACATTACTATCCAGATGGGAGTCAAAGCCATTACACTAGGATGGTGGGAGGTCTCCATACCACAGGATAAGCATGAAGGAGGGTGGTAATTCCTGAGACACTGATGCTGTTTCATAGAGAAACATTCTGAGAACTATAGACAAACATTCTGGTAAACAGCCGTCAGCTTTTCCATGCCTGGGTAGATTCTACAAATGTCTTCTACCAGTGGTCTGAGGAACACGGCATGATGTTCCAGATGTTGTTAGCCAGGACTGTATTGAGTTACTCTAAAAGAAAGATTTGAATTAAAATATTACAATTCATCAATGCCCTAAAGAACTACTGATTTTTTTTAAAGAGGAGAGTGTGTGTGCACACGAGCTGAGAAAGGGCAAAGAGAGAAGGAGAGAGAGTCCCAAGTAGGCTCTATGCTGACAGTGCCCCCAGTGGGGGGCTCAGTCTCACAAACTGTGAGATCATGACCTGAGCTGAAATCAAGAGTCGGGCACGTAACCAACGGAGCCACCCGGGCACCCTGATTTCTTTTTTTAAACCAGATAATTAAGGAATGTAAATCTACTGACTAACTGAAGACTGGAGCAGCTAATGTTCAGATCTAATAGTGGGCAGAAGATGAAAACCACCCATTATTCAGGTTCTGACCCACCCCTAGAAGATCAACCTTTAATCAGAAACTTTAGGTCTACTTACTTCACAGCATAAACTATTCTAGTGCCTTCATTAGATATGTAGACATAGTCTAATCAACTGTGGTCAGAAGGACAGCACATAAAGTCTACATCCTCATCACTACAGTCTTGGAGCATAGATTTCTCAAATTAAAATTATATTCACGAATGGTTTTGAGAAAAATGCATGATGCGTGAAGGTAGAAAAATTCAAAGACGTTGGGCACCTGTGTGGTTCAGTGAGTTGAGCGTCTGACTTTGGCTCAGGTCATGATCTCATGGTTCTTGGGTTCAAACCCCACATCAGTCTCTGTGCTGACAGCTCAGAGCCTGGAGCCTACTGCAGATACTGTGTCTCCGTCTCTCTCGGCCCCTCCCTGCTCACTCTCACTCTCTGTCAAAAAGAAATAAACATTAAATAAAAAAGAAAAAATCAAAAATGTCCAAAAAGGCTTAAACAATAAAGAAATGTGACACATGCATAGAAAGATAAAGTAGGCTAAGGGTTAGTTGATCTGGTGTCTTCACATTGCCATTTGTTATCGAGGTTCATTCTCTCTTCTTGTGCTAAAGAGTAAATAATTTTATTCCAAGAGACCCCAAGACACTTCACTTGTGTTTTAATGACTATTTGTCTCCATCTCTGAACAAATTATGCCAAAGAGAAATGTTGAGAAACATGAAGCCATTCATGCATCCAGGAGTAAGAACTAGTTCATACAGAAACAGATTAATTTTCCCAAATATGGGGGGGGGGGGGGTTAGCTGAATCTAGTTGGCAACCAAATGTATTCACTGTAAACGTTGTGTAAAAAGTTGAAATTAAAAATAATAATTCCTGCTGTGTACAATTTATAGATGTTATTCTTTACTAAAAGTCCAATTTGCTATATTTTCCTACTTGTTTTAAGAATGCACGCATATGGGGTGCATGGGTGGCTCAGTTGGTTAAGCTTCCAGCTCTTGATTTCAGCTCAGATCATGATGTCACAGGTCATGAGTTCGAGTCCTGCATCAGGCTCTGTGCTGACAGCGCTTAGGATTCTTTGTCCCCCTCTCTCTCTGTCCTTCCCCCACTTGCTCTTTCTCTCTCTCTCAAATAAATAAATAAACATCAAAAAAAAAGAATGCATATATCACAATGATAAATAGGAGAAACTAAAATAATGATAAGAAAAACAACAGTAAACAAAACATTAGCTATCCCATACATTTCAAACAAGAACAAATTCTTTTTTTGTCAAGCTCAGTAAAACTTGGCTCCTGGTAAAGAAATATTTTACTGAATATGGTAACATGTGTAGTGTCTTAGAAGATTTATCTTTTAAATTATAGTTGTAGCAGCTCTTAGTTTCATATAATTAAAATCTATCTGTTCATCTGTATCCATATTTTCTTCTTTTATTTTTCTCATATTTTCTGTCTTATTTTGTTACTGTTTTCTTCTGTGAGTGGATCTTGCTCTGGAGCTCTGCATCCAAGGAATCATTTTGTTTGACTAAACCATCATAAACCCCATGAACCCCATGACACAGGAAAGTGGCAAATGAATAAGTACATAAATAATAAAATTCCTATTCTATAAAAACATATTTAATTGGCAATACCTAAGCAACTCAAAATACTGGAAATCAGAAATATAACCCCAGAAATGTAGAATCGTGACCCTTGACCCCTAGTTTTAGATCTCTATTAATCAATCATCTATCATCTTTACTTTTGCAAGATGTTGAGTTAAGGTTAGAGTTATACAGGGACAATAAGACTCCGGCCAAACCATTTCTTGAAAATGAAAAGCACAAATAATTTTTTAAAGCATCAAAAAGGAGGAAACCAAGATGAAAACCGAATAGAATCACATGGTAAGATAGGGATGTCAACCTTCAATGGGTATGTGATGAAATGCAAAATATATGTTATTTGTCAAGAGCTGATCGTGGAGAATTCTAGAACATAACATCTTGTTTGCAGACTGAGTTATACTGCACAACTACATGTCTTTGTGTTGCTTAAGTTCCCTGAAATATAATACTATCCCTAATACATTTCTGCATTTTATGAAAGATTTTGCATATGGCTATGAAAATAACAATCTTGCTTAGATGATATAATCTAAGATGATATAAGATGATATAATAAAATACATATTAAATTAATGAAAAGTACTCATTGGAAATTTGTAATGTTTTAATACTAATTAAATGACAAACTTTCTCCATATCAGAATTTGTGAACTAAGATGTTCATTTGCCAAATCTACCCAGCCTTCTGTTTTCATTAAAAGAAGAAGAGGAAGAAGGAGGAGGAGGAGGAGGAGGGGGAGGAGGAGGAGTAGGAGGAGGAGAAGAAAGTTTTTTATTGGAACACAGTCATTTTCATTTGTTTACAAATTGCTCAAATTATGGCTGCTTCCATGCTATAATGACAGATTTGGGTGTTTGCAAGAGACTTTTGACCTACAAAACATAAAATATTTGCTTTGCAGCCATTTACAGGAAAAGTTTACCAACTCCTGATTTCTATTCATGTGACATTGTGACTTTAAATGTTTATGCCCCAGTTTCTTTGAAAATTAAATTATGCATATTTGATCAGTAAATAAATGTATGTATACGGGGTGTCTAGGTATCTCATTTGGTTGAGCGTCTGACTCTAGATTTCGTCTCAGGTCCTGATCCCAGACTTGTAGGATCAGGCCTCTCATCAGGCTATGCACTGAGAGTAGATCCTGCTAAGGTTCTCTCTTTCTCTCTCTCTCTCTTTCTCCCTCTACCCCGCTCATTCTCTAAAATAAAAAAAAAAAATTAAAAATAAATGAATGTATGTACAAATACACATGTAAATATATAAAAATCTATATAGCAGAAATCATCTTATTCTATATTATCCTGTCTGTCACTGAGTCAGTAAATGAATACAGGTGAAAAAGTTTTTTTAAATAGTTTAAACATATTCTATGTAGTTAAAAACTATATATATATATATATATATATATATATATATATATATATGTAGATATGTGTGTGTGTATAGCAAAATGGGGTGTCAAGGCATTTTCTTTGAGATATTAACCTCAGAATGGGTCTTTGCATAGTTTCCCATAAAACACATTTATCATGGATCTGTTTTCCACTTTGTGTCTTAAGAATGGAGAGATAATTCAAAAAATGCAGACATACAGGTGCAAAATCCTATTTTAATAGACTATTTTCGAGCCATTTTTGGTTCAAAGCAGACTGAACATGAAGTACAGAGACCTCCCATACTCCTCTGGCCTCCACACACGCACAGCCTTTGCCACTATCAACATCCCCCATCAGAGTAGCACATGCATTACAATCAATGAGCCTACACTCACCCATCACAGTTACCCAAGGTCCGTAGTTTAAGTTAGGGCTCACTCTTGGTGTTGGACATTCTTTGGGTTTGGACA
Source organism: Neofelis nebulosa (assembly GCF_028018385.1). Lineage (NCBI taxonomy): Eukaryota > Metazoa > Chordata > Mammalia > Carnivora > Felidae > Neofelis > Neofelis nebulosa. The sequence goes on along the minus strand of NC_080792.1, from coordinate 10,917,565 downwards.
AGTATACAATGACATGTATCCACCATGATAGTATCACATGGAGTAGTTTCGCTGCCCCCTGCCCCCAAATCCTCTATGCTCGGCCTGTTTATCCTTCCTTCCCCCATAACCCCTGGCAACCACTGATCTTTTCACTGTTTCCAGAGTTTTCCCTTTTCCAGAATGTAATAGAGTTGGAATCATAAGTATGAAACCTTTCCAGTTGGAGTATTTGACTTACCAATATGGATTTAGGATTCTTTCATGTCTTTACATGGTTTGATAGCTCATTTCATTTTATCCTTGAATAGCATTCCATTATCTGAATGGACCACAGTTTATCCTTTCACCTACTGAGGGACATCTGGGTTGTTTCCAAGTTTTAGCATTTAAGAAAAAAGCTGCCAGAAACATACGTGTACAGGTGTTTGCATGGACATAAATTTTCCTTATTTGGTTTTAATGATTTTTAGTATCTATTTTTAAATGTTTTCATCCATGTCCTTCCACAGCATTTTAACACCTTGCTTTTTAAATTTTTTTTTTTCAACGTTTATTTATTTTTGGGACAGAGAGAGACAGAGCATGAACGGGGGAGGGGCAGAGAGAGAGGGAGACACAGAATCGGAAACAGGCTCCAGGCTCCGAGCCATCAGCCCAGAGCCCGACACGGGGCTCGTACTCACGGACCGCGAGATCATGACCTGAGCTGAAGTCGGACGCTTAACCGACGGCGCCACCCAGGCGCCCCAACACCTTGCTTTTTAATAAACATTTCTGCAAAATGTATTTTAGAGTTAATAGAGAAAAGAATGGCTTGTAACTTTCAGGCAGATTTTACTTGTTAAATTTTGTAGATCCATATTTTTAATAAGAAGAAACCTCGGCACAAGTAGCTTAGCAAACAAATGTCGCTGGTTAAGAGCCAAATGTGCTCATGAGCTAGAGGGTGGCGTGTCAAGTTCAGAGTGTTCAGTTTTGCAGAAGAAATGGAGAGCCCCAGCTATTCCATTTTATAGTACATATGGGATGGTAGTACTAGGGTAGAAATACACACATAATCTTACTTAATCCTTATGACACCTCTGCCAGGTGGAGGCCGGCCCTTTTTTACATTTGAGAAAAACATGAGACAAATAGAGTCAGGTCTTGAAAAATCAGAGATTTTTTTATGACAAAGTGTGTGTTGTACTTATTGTCACACGATCCATCTTTACTGAAGAAAACTTACAATATGTGAACTATAAAATCTCTTAGGGGACAAAGTATTCTCTGTATGTCATCAAAGATCCTATGTGAATCCTGCCTTTGGATTCACATCTCTTGTCCGATTTTCTATAAAGTGAGGAGATGCTGTTGTACACAATGAATAGTAGTTCTCCCGGCCTCCTCTTCCACCAGCAGTAGTTAAAGGATGCTGTGGCACTTTTAGGTGACATGGGGTTGTCAGGCATCGTGATATATGTTGGCCGCTATTCTTTTTATCCTCACATAAGGCATGAGGAAATTAAAACTCAGGGAATATCATGCAGTTAGAAGGATCTGCAGCCAGATTTCAAACTTCTATCTGATGCCGGAATTGATACAGTTTCCACTCTATTACACCGTCATATTTGTGAGCGCAAGTGATAAACAACATTCGTTCATTGTACAAATGTTTACTGAGTGTTCCTATGCATGAGGCACTGTGCTGTAAGTAGATAAAAACAAACAAATAAAAAATAAATACGTACATACATATATACTCACTCCTGTATGGCCATTCCCTCCAAGGATCATGCCATCAACAGACACATGAAAAGATGTTCATCATCACTTACCATCAGGGAAATGCAAGTCAAAACCACAATCAGATATCACCTCACACCTGTCAGAATGGCTGAAATCAACAGCATATGAAACAACAGGTGGTGGCAAGGATGTGCAGAAAAAAGAACATTTGTACACTGTCGGTGGGAATGCAAATTGGTGCAGCACTTCTGCAAAACAGTATGGAGGTTCCTCATAAAGTTAAAAATAGACCTACCCTATGATCCAGCAGGTGAACAATTGGGTATTTACCCAAAGAATACAAAAACACTAATTCAAAGGGATACAGGCACTCTGATATTTATAGCAGCATTATTTACAGTAGTCAAATTATGGAAGCAGCCCGAGTGTCCATTGATTGATGGATGGATAAATTTGTGGTATTATAATGGAATATTATTCAGCCATAAAATGAATGAAATCTTGCCATTTGCAAGGACATGGATGGAGCTAGAAAGTATAATGCTGAGCAAAGTAAGTCCGTCAGAGAAAGACAAATATCATATGATTTCACTCATATGTGGGCTTTGAGAAACACAACAGGTGAGCAAAGGGGGAAAAAGAGAGAGAGAGAGAGAGAGAGAGAGAGAGAGAGAGAGACGGAGGGAAATCAAGTAATAGACTCTTTTTTAATGTAAGTTTTGATTCTAATTCCAGTTAGTTAACATACGTTATATTAGTTTCAGGTGTAAAATATAGTGATTCAACTGTGACCTACGTCATACTTTTAACTACACACAACAAACTGGTGGTCACCAGAAGGGACGGGAGGAGACTGGGGGATGGATAAATAGGTGATGGGGATTAAGGAGTGCACTTGTGATGAGCACTGGGTGATGTATGGAATTGCTGAATCACTGTATCATACACCTGAAACTAATAAAACACTATAGGTTAAAAAATTGTAAAAAAGAATCATGGCATCCATTAGCTAAAGGGCCCTGAATTTCTCATACTCTGATAAGTGTTGTGATACATTTATCACAGAGTACTACAAGAGCAACAAGCATATGGCCGAATCTACTGATGTTTTTTCAGACGGACACGGAGGCAGTCAGGAAAGCTTTCCAAAAGAGACGTTGCTCATATTGAGCTTGATGCACGAGTAGGTCGACTTACCTCAAGGAAGGTAACCGTATGTGCGATACCATGACAAAGAATAACATCTTCATGGAGTGTGTAAAAATTTGCCGACGCGGATTTGAAGGCGGATACTGAGAAATGCTAGGAGTTGACTACGAATGTATAAGCAGAGCAGGAACATGGAGTGTTTGATTTAGCTTGAAATACTTGGAAGTCTTTTGGGAAAGGATAGTTTGACCAAACCCCTCATTCAATATGATGAGCTACATTGATTGATTTTTCCAATGTAAAACAAACTTTGCAGACTCAGGACAAATCCCTCTTGTTCACTATGGACTAAGATGTGTGTGTGTGTGTGTGTGTGTGTGTGTGTGTGTGTGTGTGTACTGGGAGGTTTGATTTGGTAACACTTTGTTAAGGATTTTGGGTGTGATGGCATCAGATAGTTTTATTTTCTTGTGATTTTTATCTTTATGCTTTGTGGTCACAGGAATGTTGATCTTAAAAAAGGAATGGACAATTTATTTTCCTTCTCTATTTCATGAGAGAATTTGTCCATACGTGGTGCAATTTATGCCTAAATGTTTGATAAAAGTCACCAATCACTTGGTGACTATATAAGTGTGAAGTGTTTTGTAGGTAAATTTTGATTTAAGAGTGGATATAAGACTACACACAATTTGTATTTCCTTTGAATCCAGGTTGAATACTTTGTGTGCTTTGAGGCATCCATCAAGTTTTTTTTTTCTTTAAATTGCCAAATTTATTGGCATAGTTTTTCATGATACACTCCTTATCTTTTCACTACCTTTTTCTTCCTTAATGTAATAAAAATTGCAATCTTGTTTCTTTCTCACATTATAAATACAGGTTTATCAATTTTACCAATCTTAAAACAACCTTTGTTTCTATTTCATTGACTTTCATTCTTAACTTCATTAGTTGCTATTCTCTACTTACTATGGGTTTGGTTTGCCATTTTTAGGAGGTGATTTCTTCTTTTTTTAAATGTTTTATTTATTTTTTGAGAGAGAGAGAGAGAGAGAGAGAGAGAGAATGTAAGCAGGGGAGAGGCAGAGTGAGGGGGAGACACAGAATCTGAGGCAGGCTTCAGGCTCTGAGCTGTCAGCAGAGAGCCGGATGCAGGGCTTGAACCCACAAACCGTGAGATCATTACTTGAGCCGAAGTCAGATGCTCAACTGACTCAGCCAACCAGGTGCCCCTGGAGGTGATTTCTTAAATAGGTCACTTACATCATGAATTTTAGACCTTCATTTTTTTCATTATGAACATTTGATGCTATATTAATTTTTCTGTAAGTTCTGCCTTAGCAGTTGCCCACACATTTGGGTATGTTTCTCATTATCATTCATTTCCAAATATTTTCTAATATATTGCACCGAATGTCTTAGTGAATTTTGAAACTTTAAATCAGTAGACACTCCCACACATGCATACACCCACTCATATATACACACGTTTTGAAATATACACACAGTTTATGTAAATAATAAATAACAAAATTGGACATGCACATATATTATGCTTTTCTATTTTACCTACTATCTATCTATCTATCTATCTATCTATCTATCTTCTATATTCTAACTGTGAAATTAATAGTTGTGATTTGTAGGAGATTTCTCCCAGCCATTTAATCTGGGATTAAATTACTAGAAACCTGTTACTTGAAGTTTGCCTGTATGTGTATACTAAATGACATAAGCCTGTAGGTAGGGAAGACATAAATTGATACTTATTTTAACTTAACTGCTTTTATGTGTTCCTTCCATGTAAGGATTTCAGTTAATCAGCATAACATCCCCATTAGGTAGATGTTTTTCCCATGCTACGTTTGGGTAGAGTGCAGGTCCCTCAAAGCTTCACAGATAGTAAGTGACAGAATCAGAATTCAAGCTTCAGAAGCATGACACCTGAGCCAGTGATCTTAGTCTGCTACCTTTGGGTATTTTGTAGAGGGTGACTAAGGAGGTAGATACGTGCACGTGTAGGCAAGCGTGAATAGAACGGACATAGGTGGTTTGCTATCAAATGACTCAACTAAATTATCATATAGGAGACAAGTCTGGATATGAATATTCATAATATATGTAAATTGTGGAATAATCATAGCAATGATAATAAACACCCTTTAAATACCATTTACATACATTTGAAGCTTGTTTCATTGCTTTAAACACAGACTCCCTCTCAGGTAGCTCTAGAGAAAGCTAAGCAACTGTGCACAGCTTTTCACATTGTGTAATAAATACTTTGGGGCCACTTTCACACTAACGTTCTCTGAATACCTCTTGTGGTATGTATGGTGGGGATTCTCTATAGCCCTGGGCGGTCAAACTCCAACGCTGGCCCTTATTACAAATATCAAAACATGACTTGGATTGTGGTTTTTCTTAAGCACTTTCCTCTAAAAAAAAACATCAGATGTGTTTACCTTGACAGATTAGTGTATGTACCCAGCCAAAATCAGAAAATAAGGAAGAGTACGTGGAGCCTCTACAATGATAGCATTTCCAAGGAGACTCAAAGCCACAGTCCCCTTTTTTAGGCCTAGAGATTAGAAGGCCTGGCAGGTGGCTCAGGGGGGATACCATGTGACAGTGCCAAGCAGTGATAGCTTTTCAACTCTTAACCGTTGAAGTTCCTTCCTCGAAACTAATGATTTCATTAAAATAATTTTTAGTTCATTATTTCACTAAAATAATAAAATACCATTTGACCAAATGTTCACAACTGCTCAGTTATGGCGCTGTATTTTACCTTGACCCAACTTCAGTCGGACTTCTGTCCTACCTTCGTGTCCCTGATTCTCTTTGCCCCCAAGCCTAAAACGTGGGCCATGCGCCGTTATCAGCTTTTCCTTAAAAGGGACCGACCATAGCAAGATGCTTTCATGTCAGACCTCTCAGGTCATTACCCCTTGGCTGGCAAACTTTCCCAGAAAAATATCTGTTAATATTTGCTTATTTCTTCTTACTTTTTTTTTTCTCTTTTAAAGGCCTTTTTTTTGTTGATTTTGAGACACTGGCAAATTTCTGGTATCAGAGTGTGCTCCCTCCTACTATCATCTTCCTTCTTAATAAAGTCTCTCCTAATCTAGGCTGGATTTGTTTTTTCCAATTTGACAATATAAATCCTAGTCCTTTCATATCTGGCATAAGAGTATGAGCGTATCATCTGGTTGAAGCGTTGTTCAATTATCAGATGCCACTGGTTCTCTCTCTAATTGCCTTTGTTAGCACTTCCTTAGATTTTAATATAATCTCTCTCATCTAACTCATCAGTGCTTTGTATGTTTTATTTCAAAAAGAATAAAAACTCTTTTTGTTGTTTGTTGTCAGAAAAACTCATTCTCTTTTGTCCCCTCTGGGGGCTTTGTGTATTTCACAAATACAAAGTCCTATAAAAGTAGGACTTTTTACAAAGTGGAGCCCTCCTACAAGTGGAGGATGTAATGAGATAAGAAAGTATTCTCAGTTATTCCAAATATTGCAAAGGATGACATATCCCTGTGATTAATTGCAAATATTGGTAAAAACGAAGAAAAAACAATGTCCTAAAAGTTTAACAAAATAAAACTGAGTAGACGAGGGACAGAAAACAATGTTCTTTTCTGATTAACATTGAAAGTAAAATACAATATTCTTGTAAAAAAGTGGTAAAACTCTAAATAAGGAAAAAACAGTCCTCTTTTAGAATTTCTCCCAAGTCACATTAAGAAAGCAAATATATACATATATATGTGATATATGTGTATGTGATATATGTGTATGTGATATATACACATATATATATGTATATATGTATACATATATATATATATCAGTGAAAATATTTTTTTAAATAAAATTAAGGTTTATTTACTCTTCAGAGAGAGACAGAGCGTGAGAGGGGCAGAGACAGAGAGAGAGGGAGACACAGAATCCAAAGACAGCCTCCAGGCTCTGAGCTGTCAGCATAGAGCTTGATGCAGGGTTCGAACCCACGAACCAAGAGATCATGACCTAAGCTGAAGTCAGAGGCTTAACCAACTAGCCATCCAGGAGCCCTGAAAATACTTTGTATGATATTCTAATGGCAGATATATGTTATTATACATTTGTCTAAACTCATAGAATGTGCAACACTAATAGTGAACTCTAATTTAAACTGTGGATATAGGGTCATTATGATGTGTCAATGCAGGTTTGTCTACTAACAAATGTACCACTCCGGTGAGAGTGGGAGGGGGGTGTTGATAACAGAGGAGGTTGTGCATTTATAACAGCAGAGAGAATAGGGATAATCTCTTTACCTTCCTCCCAATTTTGCTATGAAACTAAAACTGCTATAAAAATATAGTCTTTAAAAAAAAAGAGCAAATAAATAGTCAAAATCACCAACCAAACCCAAGGATTATACTCCCAATGTTGATGACATAAATGTGCTGTGTCAGAGGCCCTTGGAGAGGAGACAAACACATGTCACTGGAAGTAATTTTGTGGGTAAGACGACTTGTACTTTGGAATAAAAGGACTAAAAAGGCTAACATTTTGCCTATTATGGCAATTTTATCAAGTCATATTCATAAGTGTTGGCAATGTTAAGAAAAATGTCACTATTATTGTTCCACAGGATCTATCATAATAAAATGCAAGGCTTTTGGAACTTTTATTTTTATATACCATGAAGTTTGGCATTGGGGGAAAAATGGCAATCATTCAGCCTTTGGCTTCTCTATTTTTTATGTGCCATAATACTATCAAAGAACGACAGTGTATTAGGGATTGAGACAGAAATAAGAAAAATGAGATAGAAATAAAAGACAACACAAAACTCTTCTAAGTATATTTTGAATTAAAATGTAAAAAAATAAGGGACCTTATGCTAATGTAAGCCTTTTCAGTATGGCAATAGAAAATATTAATATTTATAATGTTTTTCTCTGCCCAAAGCATGCTTCCTCTGAACTGATTTGTACATTTAACAATGTATATGATCAACCTTATGTTTATTTTTATGATGGATTTATATGGAGAAATTATATGTTTATTTTACCTCAAGTTATATTTTTAAGTTCTTGCATTATTCACACCTAATGCAATTTTGCAAGACTAATATAGAAAGAAACAGCAACAACAACAACAAAAACGAATAAAATATTCTCTCACAAAGCACAAAGGAAACTCTTATGGATATGTATGCTGCCCTCTCAATACTTTATTTTCGTAATGGAGCTAGATTTTGTGTGTTGGAATGACTAGCCCCACAAATTGATCTGGGATGATAATAATAATAATAGAAGGGATAATCATAGAAGCTTTCATTCAAGGCATCAGAGGATTATCTTTAGAACATCCGTGAGTATCAAAGTAACTCCTCTCACCAATTCTGACCAGCTTAATAATGTATAGAACTTCCCATTTAGTAGAACCCAGTTGAGACAATCATGGGAAACAGTAGTGAAATGGATTTCAGTAGTCAGGTAATCAACTATGTAATTCAACAGAAAGCTCCAAATACAGTGAAACTACAGGTTCTCTTTTATACCTGCAGCACACAGTTCTTATTCTCCCCATATGAAAGCCATGGATTTCATTTCCACAGTAGGGAGAACATATATGTATAGATCAGAAACTTTTTTTTTTTTACGCTTATAGTAAATATTCATGTGTAGACACTGGCTTTCATATTGTTTGCCACATCTGCCATGCCTAGTGGCTTATCAAATAATTTTTACTCACCAATACTGTTCTTTCACTGAGAACTGTGAACTGTTTCTTCATATATACATTGACGCTGGCTGAAATTCCATCTAAGCACATCGTATTCTCCTTCCCATCATCGCTAGTAGCTAAGGTATGCAGACACAGCTCCATGAGCATGTGACCCATGCAGTCTCATGAGGGTCTTTTCTTAGACCCCCACACTCAGTGCAATGTTCTACTGTAGCCATCTTTAAATTTTCAAACCTGAAAGACTCCACCAAAAAAAAATTGCTAGCACTGATACCTGAATTCAGCAGTCACAGGATATAAAATCAACGTATGCAAATCAGTTGCATTTCTGTACACCAATAATGAGGCAGCAGAAAGAGAAATCAAGGAATCGATCTCATTTACAATTGCACCAAAAACCTTAAGAAACCTAGGAATAAACCGAGCCAAAGATGTAAAAGATTTGTGTGCTGAAAACTATAGAAAGCTTGTGAAAAAAACTGAAGACACGAAGAAATGGAAAAACATCCTATGCTCATGGAAGAACAAATATTGTTAAAATGTCGATACTACCCAAAGCAATCTACACATTCAATGCAATCCCTATCAAAGTAACACCAGTATTATTTTCACAGAGCTAGAACAAACAATTCTAAAATTTGTATGGAACCCCAAAAGATGCCAAATAACCAAAGTAATGTCGAAGAAGAAAACCAAAGCTGGAGGCATCACAGTTCTGGATTTCAGAATCACCAAGACTGTATGGTACTGGCTCAAAAATTTTTGAACAAGTCCCATATTTTCCTCTTTTACTGGGCCCCACAAATCATCTAACTAATCCTGAGAGTTTTAGACTATTTTACCAATCATAATTCTGATATCTTTACTCTCTTGCTCGAACATTCTCAATACAATCCTAAACACGTTTAGGAAAGCAAAAGTACACTCTAGGGTTCAATACTACACTTGCAACTTCCACACATAGCTGCTTGCAGTTGCCTAATTGACTTCTGGAAGCTTCATGTTTTCCAGGATATTGTTTTTATGTATACTGTTACCTGTCCTCATTTCTTTTTACCCTATTTCTAGTGTTCAAATCTGCCAAACACACTCCTCAATGACATCTTTTCTATGTCTTCTTATCAGATTCCTGTCTTGAAGAGACGTCTCCCTGCTCTCAATTCACCAGCATTGTTTCTTCCCAGGAATTCATATCAATTTTTCCACTGCATTGGAATATCTATTGGTAATAGCATTTAATACTGGGCTCTTCTGAAGGTAGGAGGATTTGTTTTGTGCTCCCACGCAGCTCTCCTAAGAAGTTCTTCCCCAAGCACTGACTCAAGAATCCAAGTTGTTTCCATCTTGCGTCTCTGCTTTCTGGAAATTTTGAATAACTTAAGTGTAGAGCAGAAGAGGAAGAGAAAATATACAGTTTTGCAGAATATTTTTTAAGGTCAAGTCCTGGAAATAGCTCAGATCACTCCCACTCACGATTCATTGTTAAGGATTTGGTCCCTTGGCCCCAGCATAATTGAAGGTTGGGAAACATAATCTCACTGTATTCGTAGGAAGGGGAGACCGATGTGGTTGATTCATGCATTAACCTCTGCCAAACTTGAAGGAGACAAGATATCCAATTCACTTTCTTCCCTTTCGTAATATCTCAGCCACATATTTGGATTGCAGGACTTAAGCAAATATCTGTTGAATGGATGATTCAATGAATCTAGGGGTTGAACTTCCTTGAGGAATCCTGAAAATTTTATCATTTATGTTCACTTAGCCAAACTTACAGCATGCAACATAGTGACAGGACTTCAAAACGATCATTCCTATTGCTTCCAACTTAGAAAGTTTTATAAAAGAAACAGAAGAGTTAAAGAGAGAGAGAGAAAAAAAACACATCATTTTGGAATTGTATTTTGTTGTATCTGAAAGTCTAGGTAGTATTGATTTAATATGTGATAACTGCCGTATGTGAAACTATTCATTTCTTTGGAAGACAAGAAAATAAGGGCAGGCATGAAAGTAAACAGAGTAAGTTGCTTATGAGTTATTGGAATAATTTGTAGAGGATGCAAGACATGATAAAATAGTCACTTTTGAGACCTGGCATGTGAGATAAGGTAAGGAAAATATGAATATGTGCTGAATGTAGATATAAAGAGATGTAAAGACCAATAAGCACCTACCTGAGACACCAGAAACCTCAATATTCATGATGTACTCATTATATATGAGGTATATGAGACTCTCCAAATGCTTGCTGTTTGAAATCTGCAACCCATTAGGTAAACCTTTTTAGTTCCAGGCACCGTCCATCATTTGAGTCCCCACGCTCAGTCCTCAAATCCAATTCATGACCACATTGGCAGGAAGACAACTGACAAGGGAGAGAAAAAAAACATGACTTATGAATATTGTGTAAACCACGATTCAAACAGTATTATTCCTCTACCCTCTTGCAACCTATTCTGACTTGACTTTTTCCTTTAGTTTAGATGTATTTTTAAATGAATGAAGACAAGAAAAGAGACCCAGGGTATTTGGGGCTCTCCAACAATAGAGTTTATGATGGTTAGGGGAACTAGCAAAAAATACTGAGGGCAAGTGTCCAGTGAATTTTTAAGAAGTTAAAAAAGAGTGGGGCTGTGAGTGTACATTGAATGACAAAACAGTGTGTCAAATGCTATTGATAGACTATGTATATCAAAAGCATTTCTTGGGTCATCTCGGCGGCTCGGTTGGTTGAGAGTCTGACTCTTTTGGCTCAGGTCCTGATCTTGGCGCTGTGGGAGGAACACCCAGTCGAGCTCCACCCTGAGTGGGGAGCCTGCCTGAGATTCTCTCTCTCTCTCTCTCTCTCTCTCTCTCTCTCTCTCTCTCTCTCTCTCTCTCCCTCTCTCTTGTTCATTCTATCTCTCTCAAAAATAAATAAATAAATGAATAAATAAATAAATACACTAACATAAATTAAAAAGTACTTCTGATAATGTCAAAAGATAGTTCCATGGAAGAGTGGGGCTGGCAGCCCAACCAAACTGAACAAGAGAAGAGTCAATATAAATATGTCTTCTGAGAAATTTTGCCTGCAGAGTTAAGAAATGGGTGGGTGGCTTGAAGAGAATGTGAAGCAAAAGGGAGGTGTCACTCAACAGATAATAGTGAAAGCATAGAATGGACTGGACTGCGGGTGAGGCTCCTCATAATTTTTGGCACCAGGAGAATATACTTATAATGGAAATGTTTGAGATTCACTGCAAGTTAAATTGTTAAGTGCCAGTTACTGACAGATTAAGGACATCCACTATACTGTAGGGCCTTCCTTTAAAATCTGCTCTATATCCAGGAATATGCCTTCAGAGATGAAGAGAAACATATCCATAGAAACTGTCTTCCTCACAACGATCATTTAACATAGTTCGGATTTAGCAGGTCTGAGTTACATTCCTAAAGGGTAGAAAGATACGAGCCCCTTGGAACTTGAGATCTCTCTTTCCAATGAGTTCAATTCCTCAATCACGAACTTCTTGTGTTGTAAGTCACATGGAAGTTCCCTATTAACATGCCGTGCATTACAGAAGTGAAATCTCTCACTACTGGGGCCATGATGTATGGAGTCCACCCATGTCCAGCTTAAGCTCAAGCTTTGTTCTTATTTTCTTGAAAATTCATAATGTCATTTATAGTGAGAAGCCATGTAAGTTACTTTCCTTTTCAATATTTTCAGGACCTGCAAAATAAGATGTTGTTCCCGATTTCTGACACACTTCCATATTTCAGTTTGTATGTCATGCCTCAGATGTGAAACTTCGTATGAATTCAGCCAGGACATGAAGCCTTGTCACTCAATGTCCAGATTAACTATGCTGATTATATTAACAATGCCCAAATTAGAAGTAATGGAGAAAACCATGCGTTGGCCAGAATGAGGCCTTCCCCTTTCCAGATTGTGTATTATAGGGTTTTATGAATTTTTCAAAGTACAAAAAAGTACAAAATACATTGCTCCATTTCTGTTTACTACACCCACCGGGGATAGTAGGAGAAAATAATTCTTTTAACGACCAACTTCTTTTCATTCTCTTCCAGTACACTAGAACCAGAACTAACACAGGCAGGGCAATAAATGAAATATTACCCTAGTGTTCCAGTTATTTGGCTGCATAAAACAACACTCCAAACTCGGTGACCGAAAACTACCATTTTTTTTTTTTTTTTTTAGGAGTAAAAATTAAAACCCCCATCATCCCTACTACCCTAGCAAGTTTCCAAATTTGTTCACTTCAAGTTTCTGGCAATATGAATTGTATCTTTACCTACTTGCAATCTAAATTTAAATAGCATTTTCTAACCTAATAATATACCAAAATATTTCCCCATGCTCCTACGCAGACTTCTCAGTGATAATTTTGAACACCTCTAGAGCATATTATTGATTACGTACACGCTCCCTAAGTCCCTTAGCTTTCCCCTTTGGTGAGCTCTATTATTTTCAGCTGCCCACAGTCATAATTATTCTATTCATGCAGATAACATTTACCAAACCACTGTAACGGTAAAGATTTAACACTGTGGCACCGTTCTGGTAAAGTTTTGGTCGAGCTTATGGGAGGTATTTGACGCAGAACAGTCTGCAAATGAAATCTCATAAAAATGGGCCTGTGCTAGGAGCTTTGTCTTTGTCAATCACGGCTGGGAGCAGCCTCTTGGAATCATGAAGCTGGCAAACATATTGTTGTGGATCCAGAGTTCAGAGGGTCTTAGTGGGGGCTGGCAGTCAACTGTGCTCCATACAGCAGGAGATCATATGGGGGATTTTCATGGCCACCACAATGACCAAATGGAGTTGGCAGAAATACCATTATTTCCTCCCTACCAAAAATGTATAGACTCGGGGACCTGGGTGGCTCAGTCAGTTAAGCATCTGACTCCTGATTTCGGCTCAGGTCACGATCTTACGGTTCATGAGATAGAGCCCCATGATGGGTTCTGTGCTGACAGCACAGAGCCTGCTTGGGATTCTCTCTCTCTCTCTCTCTCTCTCTCTCTCTCTCTCTCTCTCTGCCCCTCCCCTGCTCACGCTCTCTCTCAAAATAAATGAAAAAATGTATAGACTCATAAATCAAGTATTAAAATATCAAGTATGGTTTATGGTAGATAGTTGTGAAATCAAGTCATTTACTTGCATCTGCATTTGACTTAGGATTTGAGTAGCATGAACTAAAAAAGGGAAACCACCATTGTTCTCATCCTTGTCTCTCTGACACATTATCTTCCCTTGAAAGCTCCACCAGGAGAGTGGGAATTTCTGCCATCATGGTCTCTGCTCTCTGCTATGAGAGATCATCACTTCCACCCCACCCTCTAGTGCATCCATGGGATTGACACACCTTTTCTGCTGAAGCATGAGGGCGATATGCAGTAAAGGCTGTTTCCTCTGGAGCCTAATTTAAAACTGAAAGAAAAGATGCAGAAGCTATGCGTATGCCTTTATGGGAAATTTTACTCTGGATTTAAAACTTTGGAATGATAAAGAATCTAAAAATCTTAGAATTTTCTTTGAATCTCGGGAAGATGAGCACTTAGATTTTCCTAAATAGGCCATCTTATGCTTCTTCCACTTCGGATCTAGCTCTTTTATTTTCAAGTTTTTGTGCCTGCGTTGCAATTGTATGCATATTGTAATTTTGTTTGCCAGCAAGCCCTGTTGAAAGCCCTCATTCTAAAATCAATGGTACTTTCATCAACTTAACTCGCACTTCATATCAAAATGATTACAGTGCACTTCACAAAGGTACACAAACCAAAGTTTCTGCATGTGAGAATGAATGTCTTAATCCATTAGTTTTCATGTTTACACTTGAACTCTACACTAAACAAGAGGCACTTGGCTTAGTTGGCTATTTTGTATTCAATAAAGTATCCAAAATATGAAAGCTTATAAGACACGATAAAGACAGTTCTATGTAACAAGCACTAACACTACTTGTTATAAGATTGGCAGTGGGCCACGTGAACATTCATACGGGGAAACATCACAGGGTAATCCGACCCATGGCACTCTGAGGCTTTCGAACATTCTGGGTTTGCTTTTAAGGATTCCTATATTAACGTTAGACCTCACGTTAATATTCAAGATCAAAATAAAAATTATTCTCCGAAAATTATTTCAAAGGTGTGAGGAAAAGAACACTGTAGCATATTTCTCATTTACATTCAAATAAAATTGATGTTTAGTCTATGCAAAAAAAAAAAAATGAAATCTAACATATAATTACATTCATGGGAGTGAATTTATGTCATGCCACTGAATCACAGCCTCATTCACATATAGCCAGAATACACTAATTGAAGGGCAGTTGAAGAATTTTTATGTTAAATATCTGGTCGATTCAAGTATTACTTGGTATATGCTTTTATTGGAGAAACATAAAATAATTTTAATTAAAAAGCCGGTATTCTCTCGATAAAGTAAATTTAGCTTTACTGCCCAAAACTGTTTTGATCTGTCTTACTAAATTTTTGCTTTCACTATATATTATAAATAATAGATTCAGTTCCTAGGAAGCAACTTAACTGTAGAGATTGATTTACGTCCAAACACTTACTTTGTTTCCATTTCAATACATCTTCTAGAAAATCCCAAGAAGAACATTTTCATGTTAGGAAAATCTGTAGCAAAAGTATTTCTAACCTAAACCAATGAATAGTAGTTGTTTTCTTCACCAATAAAATTGATGGCTACAATGCAAGCCATATTTTTTGCTCTGTGCTCTCTTGGTAGGTATTTTTGCAACAAGATAACAATTGCTTCCCTGATTGCTTCTCACTGGGAAACACACTTAAATGGGAAATGCACTACCTATGTAGTTTCTGGGTCTAAAAAAAAAACATTGTCACTGGGAGAAAAATATGCAAAATGTATTACTTCAATATTTTGTGTATTACCTCAATATTTGTGTGCCGGATTGTTTCTACTCCAGTTCACAGTGTGCCAGGCTGTCCTGCCTCTTGTAGTGAAATTTTCCCTTGACTATGACTGTATTTCCCCTAATATG
The DNA here is from genome assembly GCF_028018385.1 of Neofelis nebulosa. NCBI lineage: Eukaryota > Metazoa > Chordata > Mammalia > Carnivora > Felidae > Neofelis > Neofelis nebulosa. The sequence goes on along the minus strand of NC_080792.1, from coordinate 10,901,912 downwards.
GACCACAAAAATAATGGGTCCTATGGTAACAGTTTCTTTTGCATGCAATAATAATGAAAGAGGTATATTCTGGCTTAAAAAAGTCATACTGGACTATGACTCATGTCTGAATTAATTAACATGGAAAATAGCACTGGATAAAAATTATTCACTTTAATTTTCCTGTGTTAAGTGAGTAATTTTCAGTAAATGGTTGTATCTATCGAGATTAAAACAGGCTATAGTTTTAAAAAACAAAAACTGTATTATGTTAGTGTCTTAAAAACAAGTGATGTTTTGGGGCGCCTGGGTGGCGCAGTCGGTTGAGCGTCCGACTTCAGCCAGGTCACGATCTCGCGGTCCGTGAGTTCGAGCCCCGCGTCAGGCTCTGGGCTGACGGCTCGGAGCCTGGAGCCTGTTTCCGATTCTGTGTCTCCCTCTCTCTCTGCCCCTCCCCCGTTCATGCTCTGTCTCTCTCTGTCCCAAAAATAAATAAAAAACGTTGAAAAAAAAAAATTAAAAAAAAAAAAAAAAAAAAAAAAAAAACAAGTGATGTTTCCTCTGAAGCTTACGTTTTATAAAGGGTAGTTGGGACTCCACTTTGTGTGTATTTACTCCAGAACTGAAGTTATCAAGGCAGACACTATATTGAATTGATGACTGCTGTCAGGGCTGGGTAAAGAAAGACTGATAGGTTGTCTGTTGGTTCTTTAAATTTCCACCTGGACCTAACCAATGTCACTTCTGCTTACATTTTACGGGCCTTCAATAGAGCAGGACATTGAAATCATATTAGATTCCTGGAAGGAGAGCCAGCGATGTGAGAGGGACAGCCTTAATGACGACCACAGGCTGTCTACTTGTCCTTCCAATATTGGGTTCCTCTCCTTACTATGTGCAGACACATTCCCTCATTCCTCCAGGAGACAATGCAAAATTCTCGTCCAGTTACTGTGATTCAGTTCAAATTCTAGGAACTCTAAGTGACATCTATTTTTTTTTTTTTTATCACGTTCAAATGTGACTCCTCTTGGTCTGAACACCTGCATACCAGAAAGACAAGCCTTCTCAAAACTTAAAGAAACAATACTCAATGATCAGCAGATATAGAGCCCATAAATACATTCTTGGATTTGGAAAGAATACCAGGTGCCCAGAGCATCAACAACACGCAGCAACTCTGAACATGTGCGCATGGCAAGAGTCCTAACCCTGGAGACGGCAGATGCTCCAGGGTTAGATCTTAATTCTGTCCTCTAGGTAAGGACATCACCCAGCAGCTTTTCCCTGTAGATGATGGCATCGTATTTTGACCGTCTCTTCTCATGCATTATTCTCCTGGACTATGTCTAAACTGGATTGGAGAAGATACTTTCATGGGGCTTAGTCCCTTTCTCACCCCATTTCCTGCCTCTTGTCACCTGGAGATTGTCTTCCACAATCACAGTTTATGCTGGCTTGAGAGTGATGGTGGATGTTTTCACATTACAGTTCTCTCAAAACCCAAGTTGGCCCATGCTCTGCTTGATTCTAGTTAGATCTACAAGCCAATAGCACAACAGTTCTTTCTTAAATCGTCTTCCTAAATTTGCTAGGTGTCTTTATTTTCCCATTCTCCACCCAACCATGATAGGGGCCTTGTGGTATGCAGAGTTCTCAAAGTATTTTTTTTTTCAGAGAATGAGGAAAATTGAATGCCTATAGTTGCACTGGGTAATATAACACAATTTTGGAAAGCGGGGCAATTAAAGAGTTGAATGCCTCTTACCAGAAACCAATATAATAGTCTGAAGATGACTTAGATTTTTCCAAATGTAGAAAGAAAATGCAAATTTTCACAAACCAGGAAGGCTGAATTGCTGATCTCATTTACGTTTTTATTAACATTGCTATCACTGTTGTGTCGGGTTGTCTAAGGAAATGAATTTCTACTACAGGATTTTCTTTAGTTATATGTCTGATCTTCAACCAGAGATGTACAGTTTTGGACTTCCGTATTTTATCATTAATATTATTTCTGCCAACTATAATAAAAATTGGAAAGTTGGATAATTTTTTACCATGTTTTTCACACAACAACTGTAACATAATTGTAAATGAAGCTAGATAATGAGGGCTATGATATAACACACAGAAATATGTGAGAATAAACATGGAGACAATATCAATCAATACAATATTGATCATACTCATTTATTTAAATATATTTCATCACCAGAGCACCTGGGTGGCTCAGTTGATTAAGCATCTGACTTTAGCTTAGGTCATGATATCACTGTTCGTGAGTTTGAGCCCCATGTTGGGCTCTGTGCTGACAGCTCAGAGCCTGGAGCCTGCTTTGGATTCTCTGTCTCCCTCTCTCTCTGCCCCTCCCCACTCACCTCTGTCTCTCAAAAATGAATAAATGTTAAAAAAAATTAAACATACTATATAAAATATTGGAAACCATTTATTGATATTCCATGTCATAGATAGTTAAGAGGATTAAAAACGTTCAGTTTCGGACTACCTCTTATTGCTTTATTTACCAATTTAATTTATATGCATGAATTATTGACAGTAATGATTTAAATGGACACGTTGTATACAAAACAAAGAAGGAAATAATATTAGTCAAAGTTAAATGTATAACATTAAATATATGTAGTCATATATTTTAAAAAGAAAATGATAATGAATTAACATAAAATGAACATGAAGGAACTGGAAATAAATATATGTTGAAAAGCAGGTACTAGAGATAAATTATTTTTTGGACAGTGTTTTCCATTTCTTTTCCAAAGGCATGATATGTTTTGCTCTTGGATGTATTTATAACATAGATTATTAAACTTGGGGAAAATGCAAGGTTTGAATGCTTTAAAGCCAAAATAGCAATATGTTAAACTCTGTTCTAGGATATTTTTCAAAATAAAGTAACAGAAGCTGGGTTGATTATAACTTATGAAACAACTACAAATAAAGGACAAATCTGTAAAACAAAGGTTTTCAGATATCAGACATCAGGCAAAACGGAGGGGGAAAACTTAGGTGAGCCTAAGACTTTCCCAATTTTATGACTGGGGGGTCTCATGCATCTTTAGCTCAGGACTTATGAGAGTATATGTGAGCTGAAACTTCTTAATGTCGGAGAGACCATCACTCTCAAGGAGCAAAGGACTCACACAGGGCCAGGAATATATTGTGTCCTCAGCAGTCAGAGTAGAAAACTTATAGTTCATGGGACGTGGATAGAGTACCCAATAGGGTATAGTTTGCTTATTAGCATTTTATCCTTTACTGAAAGCTTCTTTGGTCCTATCTAAAAACTGTAAATGTAAGTACTGATCTGCTCTAACCATGGTCTCCGGTGCCTAAGCCTCCATATCTGACCACAGCTCAAAACTAGGACCTGGGTGATAAATAACCTTATCATCTAGGGTCTTCTGAGATAAAGTGTATTTCTATCTGAGTCACTCTATTGTCTTCCAAACACCAGGCACCATTTCAATCATTTCTTTGTCTCTGCCTGGTTTTTGTTGCTTATGTGGCTCAACTGATACTTTCCCATACCTCTGGGTCATACTTAGGGTCTCCTTGAGAATCAAGGAGTTATCTGCACGAGTGTTATCTGAAAATGGTAGGCTTTCCCTGGTTGAGCACCCAAAGTCATGCTGATGCCAAGACAGGGAAACCTGAGCATGAAACTAAACTTGGCTATCACAAAACCGGAGTCCAAGGACTGTTTATGTCCACAGTACCCATGACCAAGCAGAAGCCATAACATCTCCCCACGGTGTCACCCACGGTGACACCACATGGATAACGGTAGAACAGTGTTGAGTTGGTGTAATTACCTGCTTTCTCATATGAAGGAAGACTGGAATAAATAATGACAAGCAAAGACATACGACAACAACAACAGGAATATCGGGGGCCACGACTACCGCACGGACCCCAACAGTCACAATGAAGTACAGTTTGAAGCTATAGCATCACACCTAAAATGAGTCTCCAATTATATACTCATTTGGTTGTATCTAATAAACTCCATTTTCTCAAAAACGGGGGATGGAATTGTCATGTTTGGAAAATCCTTGAAATCTGAAGTTGAGTGAGGGAGGAGTAAGTTGGAGGTCAAGACTGAAATTTCTGATGTAAGAAACAAAGCAATCTCCATGTCATACACTTCAATCCTAAACTGGAAATCCAAGTGAGAATTTTATTACTTAATCCCCAGGGGAAGCAGGGGCACATTTATGACCCCTTAAGAATTGCAGTGACATATGTCCGTGGGACACCTTAACGTGACTACTCCATTAGAAATTCTCTTTATTGAACTTAGATCAGATCCATGTTTGAGTCAACAAGGACCTCCTAAGTTCCTGACTTGCAATATATTATATATGTCTAAGGCCTAAGTTACTTAGACTGACCGGTAGAGAATCTTAGCAGTCCTGTGGACATAACTAGAAACCTGCTGTTGTTGGGAACGAAAGCCCAAGTGACAAAGGCCGCTTTGTCTTTCTTACCCAAGGATGGAGAAATTCTAATAGAGTGAGAAAAATTTATGAGTCAGTGTTCTTTATTTTTCTCCTACGTTTTTAATTATCAAAAGTTAATACAACGACATTTTATGAAGTTGTCATCTAAGTGCAAACTAGTTGTGATAAGTTATAGAAGACATAAATATAATTATCATGATAATATGCTCACAGTTTTGCTCTGTATCCTTCCTCTATTATAGCAGCTTGGTGGTGATAGCTTATTTTTAGTAGAGCAAAATGGATGAATTCAATGTGACCTTTCCTACACCATGTGTTCAGAAAATATGATACGCTCTGGGGAATTAATGACATATCATCACCATTACCCTAGCAAACACATCAATGCTGCAATTTGTACAAACCATAAACTGGGTGTGGGAAGGAATCTGAAATTAAATTGACATTGAATGAAAGTTAAAATTGTTGCCCCCCCCCCTCACATATGCAGATCGCACTTCCTTCATTTTAATAAGGCATGACAAAGGAGCTTTCTGATTGATAGGTGTTTGGTATGTCTGGACCATCTAAAACAGACAAAAGTTGCAGAAAACTTCTTGAAAGTGGCCTTCCTAACTTTCCGGAACACGTTCGCTGATGCGTGTGTAGAACTTTTTGTATCGGTGAAAATTAACCTGGCAGTATGTCAATTCACTGCGTACCATTGCTGAATCTTAGATATTTAATGCTAAGTTGAAAAAGCAAAATGCAATATGATAGCACATTGCCAAAAGTTCACTGTAAGCATTATTAAAAAGCATATTTATCACGGATAACCTATTTGTTGTAAATCTAATTAGGAAAATATGGAATGATAAAAAAATTGCAATGAACAGATGTGCCTGGTTGGCTCAGTCGGTTGAGCATCACACTTCAGCCCAGGTCACCATCTCACCATTCGTGAGTTCGAGCCCCGCGTGGGGCTCTCTGCTGTCAGTGCAGAGCCTGTCTGGGATTTTCTCTCTCCCTCTCTCCCTGCCCTTCCCCTACTTACTCACTCTCTCTCTTTTTCAAAAATTAATAAAGACATTAAAAGAATTACAATGAACAATAGAATTGGAAGGACTCCTGGTGAATATCAGTAATATACTCTTAATTTATGTAGTAAATTGATGATGTTCATTTTATTTTCATTTCTCAAAGGTTATAAAAATAATAGGCTTTCAAATATTTGTATCAAATATTCTATTTTTAAAAAGTAAATAAAACAATGTTCATGATAGATGGAATAGGTTTATGTTAACTCTGTACAAACTCAGCAAAGTACCGTGTGAACACACGTGCCAAAGGGGAAAAAAAAAGAAAAAAATACATCATTTGAAATTATCAAGTCTTTATATTTTCTGCTGAACTGTTGATTACCAGGAGTCAACAAAAATATTGCCACATTGTATTTGCTTTTAATAATAAAATTAAGAGATTTTGTAATTGTAAATAATGTTAATTTGAGAAGAAAAATATAGACCTTCAGAATTAGAAGCAAAATGCTCAAGAGACTCTTGACGATTTTAGAAAAAACATATTAAGACTGGCACTTGTGGTTCTTAGACTGATGAGGAGAATCCAAAACTATTAGGTTCCCATTACGTGCAGAAACAAATTCCACACTCGTTTTCAAACCCTCCAAAGACCTTAGAGATCTGGCCTGCCTAATTGATAACCTCCACTCCTGCCATACTCCCTCCTTCTCACTCAGCCTAGTCCTGGCTCCTTGCTGTTACTCAAACACAACAAGCATGTTTCCACCTTAGAGTCTTTGTGTCTGTTGTTTTTACCTGTTGGAATGTTCTTTCTCTGGATATTCTCATGGCTCAGTATCCCAATTGTCCCAAGTCCTGATCATCATGGTTGCTACAGGGGCAGGAAACATAGAAAACACCCTAAAGGCTGTCCTCTAAATATAAAGTGTTTGATAATGGAAGTGTAAATTGGTACCACTTTGTGGGAATAATTTGACAATATCTGTCAAATTCACAAGGCAATTTTTGCTACAAGCAAATAAGTGCTCACAATTTTCCTTGCGATGTTGTTTGTATTAGCAAAAAAAGGCCTGGAAACAGTCTCCGCAAATAAGGCTAGGGATGGAATAGAGAATAATAGAATATTTGACTAGGGCCATGGATATTCCATGTCTGCAGTGCAAAGAATGAAGAATTTTCTTCTGCCCTACCCAATATGTAGAATGTCTCACACCTGTTATATATGTTTATAAATTTTGAGTTTTGAACCTTACTCCGTTTTGCAGAAAAAACACGAAGTGTTGCATGACTTTAAACGCACGGGATGCATACATACCTTAGAAACAGAAATCTAGTGTAATTGGAGAGAAGATGATAATGCATTTTATTTAGAACGCCTTCACAATTTTTGAACATTTTGCAAAGATAGGTCAACAATGGCAACGCTGCCGGTTTTCTTTATTACAAAAACAGCATGTTTATTTCTGCCTGTATTTGCAGCTAACAATAGCATTGACTTTAAATACTGGTGCAAAACGACTATCTGTCTTCTATCTTGGTCATATCCAAATACTTTCATACTGAAATTAACATTTTATTATAATTAACTTTCCTTTAATTTATAAGGGCATATTACTGACCCATTTAAAATTTTGTGCATGTTTCGATAGATTATTTTATCAGCGAATTTTGTTTCAGAAACCTTTGCTGCTCAGATACCAATGTTGAGTTTTTGAATTAACAGTATTAGCATCATTTGGGATCTTGCTAGAAACGTATACTATCAGGACCCTACGCCAGACTCTGTCCAAACAGAATCTGCATTTTAACATCTGTAGTTCATTCATATATATGCTGGTATTTGAGAAGCATTATTTTAATTTATCTACTTCTCTCCTTTTCCACTGGTAATGGTTTAATCCCTTATATTTTACGGAAGTTTCTGCAAGAGTTTAAATGCTTTCAATTCGTGTTCCTCTTCAATCCACTCTTGAAAAAGTAGAAATAAGTCTCTTTTGAAAAGAAGAGATTTAATTTGACCAATCCTTTTAGTGCCATCTCAGTATTCTTAGGCTTAGGTTCACAACCCTAACTGTGGATGACCCTCCCTCTTACTGAAAGGCCGTATGTGTTCTAGTTTGAGCACACCTCAGCCAACTCACTGGAGACAGATTTGAATTGCTGTGAATGTGACCACGAAGCTTTTCTGCTTATCCACATTCTGTGCATGTTCCTATTTTACAGTCTTCGCAAAATCTCCTCACTTCATTTCAAAAGCTCTTTTCCATTCCCTAACCCAATTCCTTTAATTCTGCTAGTTCTTGCTTTTCCTTCAAATATGAACTGAAATATATCGTCCTCAAGAAAAACCTTCTTTAAAGGTTAATTTTGGGACACCTGGGTGGCTCAGTTGGTTAAGCACCCAACTCTTGGTTTGGGCCCAGGTCATGATCTCACAGTTTGTGGGAATGAGTCCCGCATGGGGCTCTGCCCTGGCAGCATGAGGCCTGCTTCGGATTCTCTCTCCCTCTCTCTGTCCCTACCACGTTTTTACAGTCTCCCTCACAATAAATAAATAGACTTAAAAAATAAGCATTAATATTCATTTTCAAAGTTCCTACGTTCACTTAGATTTGGAATTAATTGAAAGGCTGAATACACTAATGCACAAATGGCCAGACCATATATGATGTGACAACTTTGACCCACAGTTTCTGCAGCAACCAGTCAGGAAGCCAAACCACCTTGGAGGTGATCTATCCAGAAGGTTAGAACTTGGCCCATGACCGACAGCTTGCCTGGCGTGCGTTCCTGCTTCCAACTGAGGGCCAACCAGAGAAAGTCAAACACGCTGCCCAAGCCAATTACAGGGCCCGCCCTGCCTCTGGGTGGTGTGCCAACAGCTTCCCCACAACTGCGAATCAGAGCATACCTGAGCCTTCCATTTATTCTATTATGAAACTTACACACTTCCCTGTCTGCCTTTGCTTCTCTGCCGAATGCAAGTGATGGTGGCTGACTTCCTTCCTATATATATAGTAAACTCTGGATGAATGGCCTTTGTTTGCTTGTTTTTTGTTTTTTGTTTTTTCTCACTTGGATCATCTTTATTTCCACATTACAAATGTAATTATTTGAAAAGAATTTCTTTATCTCGGATGAAATGCATACAGTTTGGTAAAAATAGCCACAAAAGGAATACAAGGAGATTCTATTATTCTCTGTGTTTTCTCTCTGAACTAAGTACTCTCAGCCCAGAAGTAGACGATGTATTTTTTCTGTACCAAATGGATATTTGGTACATGTGGCCAGAACACGGACACAGCATAATACTGTATGAAGAACATTTACAGATTAAGCAATGTATCTTTTGCTTTCACCCTTCCAGCATTTAAAAAAATCTGTCTATCTTTAAAAATATTCTATCTGGTATATGGCTGGTTTTCTGAAAGCTAATAAACACAAGATTATTTCTCACTCGGGGACAGTCGTTTCTAGGAAATTAATTTTAAAACAGTATGTGACTGCATTGTATTTGTGTGCAAGGCATTTTCGTAGAAAACCGTATCCCAGTGCCTTTGACAGAGTTAAGTAATGTAATTATGGGATGCAATAATGGAAGTAGAAAGAAAAAGATAGGGTTTTAGATGGGATTTGAAATGGCAGCTCCAATGATGCAAAAAGATAGAGAAAGCCTGTTCCAGATGTTAGTCGCTGCCACAGAGAGACTGGGAGCGATAATTTTGCGTGAAGTAACATAGAAGGAATAAATGGATTCCATGTATTTTGGACATATCACTTTTGGTTATGCAATTTCAAGCTGTGAACCTAAAGATGAGAAAAAGGTAACGTGTTATATCTAAAAATACAGTTGATTTGGAAATAGATTTAACTGATATTTATTTAGGACCTACTATGTGCTAGAAAACACACTGGAATTTTATATATAGTGTTATTGTGAGATGCTGGAGAACCCCCACTCTCAAGTTTGGGGAAACATAGCTATGGATAGCTATGGATGAATGCAAACTCAAGACATCAGGTTGCACACCATTAATTGTGGTTATGTTTACCAAAAGATTAATTTAATTTCCATATATGGGAAAAGAAAATATTTCCTGCCTATAAACACAATATGTATGTACCATAAATATTTACTTTCTATAGAAAACTATGAAGAATGAATACAATGCTAACAACCCATATGTCCAGCTCTCATAGACTACTACTATTAATATTTTTATAAAGACTTTCAGATTCTATGTATTAACACACCTAAAATCATGTCATGTCAGTAGTTACATGTGAGCATATTCACAAATGGCAATATGCTGTGAGAAAGTTTAATATTTTCAAAGATTACAAATGTACCTCTCTGACGTAACACTAAGTTCAGAGTCTCCCATTTGAAATTAGAGACCTGAGTTATAACTGGTTTTGACACTCAGTAATTCAGTGGCATAACTATGGCTAGTATAGTGGACTAATCAAAAGGGCTGATCTCATTCTGTAGTCCCAATCCCTCAGCTGGTCCTAATGTGCCAGGTCGCACGTGGGTCCCTGTGGACTGACTGGTCTATTCTGCCCAATGTGTATCAACTTCTGCCTGCACTCTGACTTTGCACCATGGTGATCCTGAATGTCCTTCATTAAGGCAAATTTGGGCTATATGTTCATATTCAAGGAGAGCGAAGATTGTCCAAGTGCCTTAATCATCAGTACCTTTCCAGGAGATAGTCCTCAGTCCCCTTTCTTTCATGAGTAAGGTAAATATCCATGGCTCCCTGGCTATACAGAGAGCCTCAGGACTCCACAGATGCCCATCTTTTTCCGGGAAGGAGCCCTATGACCTCAAATGTGTGTAAGAATATTTGGTTTCTATCCCTCAGATTTTCCTTACAGCAGATACCATGGTTGTCATGGAATCATTGTAAAGTATCCCTAATCCTACTATACTATTAATAGACTGTACTCCTAAATGTCCTGACTTCAAGAATAAGTCTTTCCTTTTTTATCCAATCTTAATATTTGACCTCATTTCAGTTTAAATAAAATCCCACATCTTCCACAGAGGCTCCTGATGGACTCAGTGCTTTCTCTAATTCCTGTGAACCACCATGAAAATTATTCCCTTTATCTCTTACACAGGAACATATATACTGTCAAGTGATCTTTGTAAATAATCTCTCTAATGAGCACAAAACACTTAGAAGTCACATTGATATTTGTTTCTATTTGTTGATCCAAAATGCAGCAGAGTTTCTTGTCTAAAAATGAACTATTCAGGCTTTCCTTGTCTAGTGACTGAAAGCCAACTAGGACAAGTTTAAGTAATTTATTTACTCATAAGGGAAAGAAAGAGGTGAAGCTGACTTTCTTTGGGACGTCCAAGTTAGTTTATTTTATTTCTGTTTCTACAGAAATTATGTCCATTTTCTTTTGTTGAAGGTAGGAATGTGTGGATTTTTGTGAGTGTGTGTATATGAGTGCCTGAGCAGGTTTTATGAGTGTATGAAAAGTTGCCACAGACAACATCCATGTTAACCTTATAATGTCATTGCAAGACAGTTAAAATCACTTTTTTTTTTCATAAGGAACTCAACCCAGAAAATCTTGGAAAAGGAAGGCAACTCTTACACATCCATTCCTGTGTTTATTTCCATGGTGATTGGTGGGAAGAGGCATTATTATTCTCCACTATATCATGGGTCCATCTTATAGTCATAGGTATAGACCATGTTTCTCATCTTCCTTTAAAACCATGCATTTGTCTTAGAGTCAAAGTGATTGCCAAAATGCAGTATTAGATTATTTTCTGATTGTATCTTAATGCCTTATCTAACTTGATTATAACACCATTATTAGTAAATGTTAATAGATTATTATATCTCTTCATAACGATAAAAGTATATTATAACTAAGCCTTCTAAGAGGGGAAAAATGTCTTTACCCAATGGTAGTAATTTCCTCCATCATTATTCTTCAGTGGGAAAGATTTCTTTATGTGTGTTTGTTTAGAGAAAGTCCTCAAATCATACAAATATTTTTTTTTCCTTAAGAAAGGAGAATGAAAGGGCCCTGGGTGGTTCTGTTGGTTAAGTATCTGACTCTGGATTTCGGCTCAGGCCACGATCTCATGGTTTGTGAGTTTGAGCCCCTTGTGGGTCTCTGAGCTAATAGCATGGAGCCTGCTTGGGATTCTCCTTGCTCTATCTCTCTGGCCCTCCCCCGTTCACACTTTTTCTCTCTCTCACTCAAAATAAATACATAAACTTAAAAAAATACAGGAGAAGAAAGGATAAAAGGAAAGCATTTAAGGCAATGAGGAACGGGTTTTAAAAAGAAGTATTATATGAAAGAAAACATGATAATTGTCAAGTACAGGTTAACTGGAAACCATTTTCCTAAGGAAAATAGAGAAATTGATTTTTTTTATCTACTGATTATCTGACAAAAGGTTTCCCTATGACAGTTTTAGTTATAAATTAGTTTATAATTAAGTGCATTATCACAAACTCATCCACAAATAATATATCACCCTATAGAAAACTAGTATTGCTATAGAAACCAAATTAGTTTTTAAAAACTTAGAATGCTAAAGCATCAATTATGTAAATTGATACTAACGCTATTAACCTTCTCGTTTATCATAGGAAGCAACTTTCACCAGGGATTTTGAGTAATGTGTTCAAGAGCATATGCTTAGTGGTTTTTACAGTTGAACCCACCGTTGATTCCACTACCCAAGATTAATGGCAGTTAATTTCCATCACTTTGCTTATTTGTACCAATGCCTTCTGCTATGTACATTATTTATAAGAGAAAATTCCTGAATCAGAAAATTCCTACACGCACAATATAGTGTGCTTTCAATTTTAACAAGATTATATTTTTAGAAGTATTCTCTTTTTATTTTTTTAAGAATTCAAGACTCAGTGCTGATGGTTGATCTTTCTCTGCTTGACCAGATGAAGCTGAGGCAGAAGAAACGGCTGTATTTTTGTCAGTCTTATGCAGATGTAATTTCACATATCAGTTATTTTTACTGCTCGTCTATATTTGCTCTTTTTTTTCCAGTTAACGAAGAGCTAACGGACTCTAATGAGACAGGGTAGAGAAACAATGGTTAATAATTTTCGGACAAAATTGTCATTTCATGATTGCTATTGGAACTAAATGGCACTGGGGGAGTAAAGCAGGTGATAAATAAGAGCACTCTCTCTAAATGAAAGACCTTCTGCCATCTCCCAAATGCTTGCTTACCATAATGACCTTATGTTATTTTAAAACTTTCCCAATACTACCAGGTGAGATTAGCATATCTGTATATGTGTAAATCTATGCATTGTATTCCAGTGTTATTATGTCAGTCCTGGAGATCCATGCTTCTCTCCAAATAGACGGATTTAGTCGGAATAAATTTATTATAAGAGTTTCATTTCTTCTGGTTCTCTTCTTCCCAACAGAAGTGATTGCTGATGGGAAAGAAAATATAACCGTAAAAAAAATATGAAAAAGAAAATTGTAATGCGGAACACTGTAAAAGCACATTCCATATATGGATATTCTCTTCACAGAAACAAACAGGGCTACTTGAAGAGAGTCTGTCTGTTGCAGTGAGAAAAACCTGGGAGACAAAACCTCTCATGGGGAGGAAATGAATAAAATATTCATAACCTGAGAATAAAGCAAAAAAAATGAGTCTAAAATAGAGGGTGATGAACATTATTCACAGAGCTACAACAAACAATTCTAAAATCTGTATGGGACCACAAAAGACCTCCAAAATGCAAAGCAATCCTGAAAAAGAAAAGCAAAACTGGAGACATCACAATTCTGGACTTCAAGCTATATTGCAAAGCTGTAATCATCAAAACAGTATGGTACAGGCACAAAAACAGACATATAGATCAATGGAACCGAATAGAAAACCCGGAAAAGGACCCACAACTATACGGTCAACTAATCTTTGACAAAGCAGGAAAGAACACCCAATGAAAAAAAGTCACTTTCACAAATGGTGCTGGGAAAACTGGACAGTGGCATGCGAAAGAATGAAACTGAACCACTTTCTTACACCTTACACAACAATAAATTCAAAATGAATGAAACACCTGAATGTGAGACAGGAAATCATCAAAATCCTAGAGGAGAACACAGGCAGCAACCTCTTGGACCTCAGCTGCACCAACGTCTAGACTACACACCTCTCCAGAGATAAGGGAAACAAAAGCAATGGTGAAATACTGGCACCTCATCAAGATAAAAACTTTCTTCACAGGGAACGAAACAATCAACAAAACTAAAAGGCAGCCGACTGAATGGGAGAAGATATTTGCAAATGACATATTGCATAAAGGGTTAGTACCCAAACTCCATAAAGAACTTATCAAACTCGACACCCAAAAACCAAATAGTCCAAGGAAGAAATGGGCAGAATACATGAATGGACACTTTTCCAAAGAAGGCATCCAGATGGCCAACAGACACATGGAAAGATGTTCAATAGCACTCATCACCAAGGAAATACAAATGAAAAGCACAAGGAGATACCACTTCATACGAGTCACAATGGTTAAACTTAACAACTCAGGAAACAACAGAAGTTGGCAAGCGTGCAGAGAAAGGGGCACCCTTTGGTACTGTTGGTGGGAATCCAAACTGGTGCAGCCACTCTGGGAAACAGTATGGAGTTGCCTCAAAAAGTTAAAAATAGAACTATCCTGTGAACCAGCAACAGCACTACTAGGCATTTATCCAAAGCATACAAAAATGCTGAATCGAGGAGCGCCTGGGTGGCTCAGTCAGTTGAGCGTCCGACTTCGGCTCAGGTCATGATCTCACGGTTTGTGAGTTCGAGCCCCGCATCAGGCTCTGTGCAGACAGCTCAGAGCCTGGAGCCTGCTTTGGATTCTGTGTCTCCCTCCCTCTCTGCCCCTCTCCTGCTCATGCTCTGTCTCTCTCTGTCTCAAAAATAAAAATAAAACATTAAAAAAAATTTTTAAAAAGAAAAGAAAAAAAATGCTGATTCGAAGGGGCACGTGCACCCCCATGTTTACAGCAGCACTACCAAGAATAGCCAAATTATGGAAAAAAGCCAAATGTCCATAACTGATGAATGGATAAAGAAGATGTGATACACACACACACACACACACACACACACACACACACACACACACACATACACACACACACTGGAATACTACTTGGCAATCAAAAAGAATGAAATCTTGCCATTTGCACTAACATGGCTGGAGCTAGAGGGTATCATGCTTAGCAAAATAAGTCAGTCAGAAAAAGGCAAATAACATGTGATTTCACTCATATGTGGAATTTAAGTAAAACAGATGGAACATATGGGAGGGGGAAAAAGAGAGAGGAAACAAACCATAAGAGACTCATAATGACAGAGAATAATTTGAGGGTTGATGGAGGGAGGTGGGTGGGGGACGGGCTAGATGGGTGATGGGTATTAAGGAGGGCACTTGTTGGGATGAGCACTGGGTATCGTATGTAAGTGATGAATCACTAAATTCTACTCCTGACACCAATAATACACTGTATGTTAACTAACTGGAATTTAAATAAAAATTTGAAAAACAAAAGAACAAAAAATTAAGTTATTAAATAAACAATAACAGAAGGAAAGCAACAAAATACAGTACAACACAACACGACACAAAACAACACAACACAGGGTAATGAGCACCCTTTGCCTCATCAACAGCCAGTACCGGCAAAACCTGAAAACCATGGAACGGGGAATGGTCAGTTCCAGGAGTGCTGCCTTGTTTAAAGGCAGAGGTGGTGTGGAGGCTAAGTCAGAGAAAGTAGAATGTTCCAAACGAAAGCCTAGAAAGAAATACCACAGGTTAACTTTATTCCTGTCGATTTCCCCTTATGGCCATATGATTAAAAATATTTGGACCTGGGAAGGTCTGTCTGCCATTTAATCTGAAGAAATATCAGTTGTTTTTTTTCTATTTTCCTCTGCATTCCAAAGAGGCAATGTGGCTGCTGGTGTGGACATTTACATTCAGTCCATTAAATATGTTTTAAGAGATGTCAAAACATGGTGTAACACTGTGAAACTGTTCATAAGTAACTGTATACATAACATTTACAGCCATAAAACTTTCATAAAGTTCACAAAATGGTACAAATCCAGCTAACAGGCTGAGATCACTAATCTCTAATGCATTGAAATCTAACAATGTTTTCCAATAAAATTAGGGTGTCTATTATGTTCCAAGGGCTTCCTCAAATATATCATATGAATATTTACAGAATAAAAAATATTAATCTTGTGTTAAAGATGAGAAGATGTGAGTGTCAAAGAGATCAAGAAAGCTACATGGATAGAGGGAACCATGGTTTGAGAACCGTCTTTCCTTCTGTCCCTACTGCCAGGGACCTGATACTCCATCATGTTTCCCTGCACATGGGTTAGTTTCCCCACAGGGATCATGCAGAGCAAACCATAGAAGATGCTTCTGGATGCCATGGGGGTGCACTGAATGAGTAAATTAACATTTACAAGTTTATAACATTTGCAACATTAATGAGTAGAATTAGGGCTACCTACAGGGATAATTGTGTTTTCTAGAGGCTTTTAGTATCTTTCTTTAGAGAATATTTGTTCTTCTCAGAGAAAACCTAAATAGAACAAAATACTACAGAAAAAAAAATCACATTATAAAATTATGAAAAACCTCAGGAAAAACTAAAATGTACTTGGATCTTTTCATATTTTGGGGGCAAAAATCAAAGAGGAAAATAGCAACTGTGATGAGTCTAATTAAACGAAGGTGCACAGTATTTTATATGGACAGCAACCTCTGCATAAGCCTCACATTTCTTGCTAAGCTTCAATTCTATTCCTCCTAACACTGTCAAGAACATAGTGGATAAATACATTTTAAAATAATTTTAGATCTTTGTCTAAAATTTCAAATGACATTAAATGGTGTTTGGATGACAAAGATACCTTTTTTTTTTTATTCCCTCAATAAAGGATGGTATTTCTCTCCTCTAATTTTAACCTTCATAGAAGAAAACAAAGATGCCTGCTGTAGGAACATTACTTGGAAACAGAAATTTCTCTTTTGTACCAAAAAAAAAAAAAAAACAAAAACAAAAACCACTACCATTTAAAAATTTTTGGATTATAAACTTCACTACAAACAGAAAAGAAATAGCAGGGAACCCTGTGAACCTGTAGCATATCAGTTAATAAAATGAGATCTAAATGCTCCGACTTGTAAATCTCATCCTAGCTGATCGACTTTATCACCACTTTGTACTCTTATCAACGGCAACAGGCATCAGACTATGTTCACTTTGATTTACTCCCTGGAGACTTTTTCAGATTTACACCATGTTACCAGGACAAATGGAGTGACAAATGCAATAAATTACATACCTATTATATGAGCAAAAAAAGAACAAAAATTAGCCCTCTAGTTATTGAAAAATAAAAGGCAAAGGAAAACAAAACCTGAGACCCATTTCTCATCTTTACTAAAAATGAGACACAAAAGACCCAGTTGAGTGAATGCAGTTTTGAAGACGTGGCCACATGACACAGGACATATGTCTGAGGATGTGGAGGTTACAGGTTCTTCTCTTCCCTCCTTCCTCTTTTTCCTGCACCCCCCCAAAAAAAGGGGGGAAGCTGAGAGAAGTGTGACAGATCAGATGCCACCCTCCCCCTGAAGGGTGGAGCAGCCGTCTCTCTTCTGCAGCTTCTGCAGCAGGAGACAGTCTGTCCCCACTTCATTCCGTACGTTTGTGACTATTTGATTTTCACAGGAGACAAAAAAAGGGCAAGAGCTCTGGAACTCAATAGAAGGTCAGAATGGCAATCTCTTTGCCCGGTCCAGCTTCCTTTCATACTCTGACATCTGGTGCCCATTACCAGAACAAATTAGAGCAATTCCAGGCAGCAGCAGAGGAGGAGGGGACTTCCTGTTCTCAGTCATCACTGTGAACCCAGGACTAAGGCTCAACACAAGGCGTCCATAGAAATAAGTCTGGGACACTGGCTTTGCCGACCTGCAGTTTAGCCCATTGGGAAATGCAGTTAAGAAGATGCTTCCTATCAGAGAGTTGCAGTTATAGTGATTCCTTTCCACTAAATGGTCATCTCATTGTAATACGAGACCCTATATGCTGCGCAGAATCCCACTATCAAAGTCTAAACATAAACGTACAAGTTTTTGTTTGTTTTATCAAGAGAGAAGACGATCCATCAGCGGAAATATTACAAAAATCCAACAGTTCAACTCATGCTCCTGGAATGCCAGAGTTTTCCTGTAGGCCACTCACAAATCATCCCTTAAACAGGCCTTTCTCCTATTTAATTATTCCTATTCTCCTTATCACACACGTATCGGCTGTCTTCTCAAAATACCTCTTGACTTTTTCAGATCCAAAAATCTCACTGGGAGTAGCTATGCTCCTTTAATATTTGTTTTGTTTTTTCCTCTTCTGAAGTAATATTCACCATGCTTTAAAATATTCTTATTAAGGGAAAAAAAAAGTCCTAACTGTTCCAGAGATTTGCATACAGAAAAGGAGTAAGCAATATTGTTCGCATGAAATATAGACGCTAAATTTCTGAGTAATTCACTCACTTGATTGACCATGCTCGATTTTCATCTGAAATTTTATAACACTGAGCATTCAAAGCACAGGTCTGAGTCACTACATGGTGCATTAGAATGGGATACCGTGCATAAAAGGATTTTGTGATATATTTAAAAAACATTAAAAAATATATTTCCAGTCATTGACAGGTATTTGAATATTATTTAAGTTTATTTATTTATTTTGTGAGAGAGAGCACAAGTGGGATAGGCACAGAGAGAGAGGGGGAGAGAATTCAAAGCAGACTCCGTACTTTCAGCACAGAGTCCGATGCGGGGCTCGAACTCATGAACCTTGAGATCATGACCTGAATCCAGATCAAGAGTCGGACACTTAACCGACTGAGCCACCCAGGGGCAATCTTGAATATTCTAAGCCATAAGAGTAGGTTTTTCTCTAATCAGTGGCCAGGGTGAACATATTTTTAGAACTCTAATTCTCCATTACTGATTTTATACATATAAGATACATTGATATATGTTAATATGCATCTATATGCATACCTAAACCCACATATGTGTATTCATCATTAATGATCACAATTTCTCTTTTTCTATATACATTCTATACAATAGAATATAAATTAATTTAATTTTAAAACAACCAATTATCTGTCTCCTCTACTCAAACACTGTGATCATCTATGCTTAATTAGTGCAAATTCCATGGTCCATCCAGGGCTATTAAATGCTCTTTTTAGAATTACGTGTAGAAATCCAAATACTGATACTTCTATACCTGTACTTAAGCAAAAGACTCAAGACACAAGAGGCAGAAAAAAAAATGGTGAGCGTTGAATGCCTTACCAATAATTTTTGTCTTTAACTTTTTTATTTATTTACTGTTGTATGTATGTATGTATGTATGTATGTATGTACATGTATGTATGTAAATGTAGCATGGCCAATTTGTTGACTTAGTAGGCAGTGATTTCTCTACTATAGACAGATGATAAATAGTCTGGCTACTACAATTGTCGTGAATCTCATGGGTATTGGGCAGTGCTGAAATGTGTACACAGTGATTGAGTAATGGCTTTGACTGGTCTGCATTCCCTTCTCAGACTCCATTTGTAGTTTTAAAGGATAATTGTTATCTCCTTCTGTTGTTGCTTGTATCTGTTAAATGCTCGACTAGTTGGGTCTAGGACTGCAAGAAGATGGAAAATGCCTCTTATATCCTTTTATGTGTTCTTTACATAATCCACAAATGAAATGAAAAAAAAATTCTCCCAGAATAAGAATAAATTCTCTCAGAATAACATTCAGTTATTTAGAGAAAAACATCATATTTTAAGGTGGTAAAAATCATTAGATATTTCCATTAATTTTTCAAATATTCCGTATAATATTTTCTCATTAGGTGAAGTTTTATTTTTTTCAGTTAAACCAATTTAAAGTTTACCTAAATCTACTGTAGAAGTTTTTGATTTGTAGTAAATGTTAAATTTTATAAAATGAAATCTATCTCTGATAATGAAATGTCATGTGACTAATTTTTATTTTATCTTACTATATAACCATATGTGTAATATTATTTGCACATATACTTATAACACTGATTCGCATATTCTACAAATGTGTCTACAGATTACAAATTAAATTTCCAAGGCTTCGAAGGAAAGCATGATATAATTTTAATTCTTTAAGATTCCAAGAAATTTAAACCTATAGCTAACTAGGAAGATTTGACTGGTATTTGATTTTACAGAAACAATTCAACAAACAACAACAAAATCATTAGACATTACTAAATCATGTTATTGAAACAAGCAATTACTTCACTTTGAGTGTGTGGGAAATACAATTGAAATGCTTGAGTCAGTAGCGAGTTTGTGAGAATTCCCCCATTATACTTTTAAAATCTCTGTTGTTCCATATTATTAGGGTAACAGTAATAAATACAAGATAAGAGAAGGTGACAAACATTTTCTCAGAGCTGATAGTTATTTAATTAAAGATTTCTTCCTTTTTAGATCAATTTTCCAAACATGGAAAAATATATATACTTTTAGAACATTCAATCTGAATACACTGTTTTTATATGAAATTGAAATTATATTGAAAGCCAAATAATTGTGTTACAACCACAGTATTGCTATGCTTTTTGAGGCGTTTAAGGTGAGCACACGCCCCCTGTATATCCTGCAGGATCCCTGGCACGTAAACACAGCCTTCCCAGGACTCAGATGCCTCCCCATGGATCAGCATCAAGTAAAAGAAGAAGGAAGTGTGGGTCTCTCAGAGCTATGTTCCACTTCATAAAACCAGTCCAAGTTTTTCATCAAATGCTTGTCCTTCAGGGGACAGTGGTTTTTTTTTCAAGTAACATCGAGGGATGTAGAGTCTATAGACTGCTACTTGGCAGGGCCATCTATAACTTCCAAAGTCTGATGGATCAGGTCAAGGCCCAGAAAATTAAAGAGAATTTTCAGAGGATTTCAGAATGTGGGATGCTTCAACTTGATCATCTGTCCTTCAGCGGTCTTGGTCAGGCCCCTCAATGAAACATTCATTTATCCTCTGGACACAGTATTGATAACTCCAACTATTCCTTCATTTCTTCTTCACCACTTTTTTTCAGGGCACTTTCTGACTCCAAATCCCTTCTATTTCCCCACGTAACTCAACACCATCAATTCCTTTTCATTGATGGAAACAAAACACGGCTCTTATTTATAGAAGGGCATGGTGGCTGGCAGTTGACATCATCAATGATAGCACAAAATTGATGGCAGTGATTCTCTCAGTACCCTCACCTATATGGACAGGGACCTGTGTCCCAGGACAAGAAGTGTGGGGTGTTAACAAGTCTAAGTTCTTCCGTGATACTGGTTAAAATAATGAGTTTGTCCAAGTTGTAGCTTTCTCTTATGCAGGAATAGGGCCGGAAGGAGAAAAAGCCAAAGGTTCATTTCCACCTTTTTGATTTCTCTGTTTTGACAACCAGTGTTCCGTGGTTTGCAGTGGTGAGACCTTCCCAAGCTTTCTTGTCATTGACTAACCTTGCTCTGTGTCACCTGGCCTATGCAAAATCAAGAGAACAGGACGACACCACACTCTGCAGACAAGATGATTTCAAGATTATGAAACTAGAGGACAGTTCCATTTCTGTTAGGGGCCAGAAAACGAGGTATTTGGTTAATTCCATAGCCTGTCTCTAGCCAAAGAGGGAGTTCAGAATCAAGGAGAACATTAATGAAATGTCCCATGTTCCTCTGCTTTTTTTTTGTTATTCTATTTTTAACCAAGGTATAATTGACATGCAATAAACTGTATTATTTATTTTATTTTTTTAAGCTTATTTGAGAGAGACAGAGACAGTATAAGCAGAGGAAGGGCAGAGAGAAAGGAAGAGAGAGAGAGGCAGGAGGGAGGATTCCCTCCATTTAGGTAAAATGGTCGGGATAAGCAGATCTACAGAGATTACTAGTTGCCAAGGACTGGATCTGGGAATCTAAATAAAATGGGGGCTACAGTAATGTAAAGAGTTTCTTCACAGGCAAACAGAAATGTTCTGAACTTTGATTTGGGGGATGGTTGCACAACCTTGTGAATTACAAAAAAAAAAAAAAAAAAAAAGACCGAATCATAGACTTCAAGTAGGAGAATTATGCACTGTTTGGAATACAACTCAGTAAAGCTCTTATTAAAAGAACATCATTTGCTGCTTCTGATCTTTAACCATAATGTCTTCTTTAAAAAATTAAGAGTAAATATAAAAAGATGTACCAGAATTTTTTTTAATAGTGGCAGATTTAAACATTTTTTTAATGTTTATTTATTTTTGACAGAGACAAAGAGACAGAACATGAGCGGGGGAGGGGCAGAGAGAGAGGGAGACACAGAATCCAAAGCAGGCTCCAGGCTCCGAGCTGTCAGCACAGAGCCCGACGTGGGGCTCGAACTGAGCCACCCAGGCGCCCCTGTGCCAGAATTTTTTTTAACTCAATATTCCCAGAGTTTAGATTCCCAATTATTTTTTAGGGAAGAAGTCCAGAGAGTAAGCTTCAGATTAGTTTGAGTTATAAGGTAATATAATCCCCATTAATGTGGTTTTACTGTATTACCGTGTGTAAGGAAATAAAAATACAATTTTACGCAAATCCCTAAATTGTTTGTAGGTACTAATTAGAAGTTTTAACTGTATTCTAGAAACTCTGTGTAATATAAACATAGTATTTTGGACAATTCATTAAAATGCTATTTTCCATGTTATTGATTAAATTTCCCTGAAATATATTATACACATTCCAATAAAAGAGCAGTGAATGCATGGACGAAGTGTGGCTGCTTTAAAGACGCATGTTTGATGCAAAATTTCATACCTCATAAAAACAGAACCAGACATAGAGATCAGCTACCCGGGTGCCTTGAACAGCACCCATATGAGACTCTGATGGAAATGCCTCTCTGGTAGCTAATGCTCTGAGATCTAGGTCTTAGAAATAGATGACTTTCAAAATATACTACATTTGGAGATGTATTATCCCAGATGAATCATACCAAAGACATGAATTTCACTTCCAGGTAAAACAATCAATTAAAAAAAAAGTTAAATTAGAAAAAAAATACACTGATTTATCCTATTAAATTTTTCTGGAAACGTTCATGAATATCACATACAAAAATGAGTCTGTTCTCTGCCCAAAAAAGAGTGTGTCTAATAACTGAAGAATCTCTTTCTTTCCCAAATGGATCTTTCTGTTCCATGTCACAGGATGTGTTGGACAGTCATCAGCATATAAAACTATTTAATTTTCTTACAGTTCTGGTAGGATCTTACAATTCAGTTGCCCTGCCCAACTGTATCAAAGCAGTTAGATTTGTAATTGTATTAATGTTAAGAAAAGTTCTGTTTTGTCTTATTCCTCGGGGGGGGAAAAAGTGAACTCTTGGTGAAGCTCTGATATCTCCTTTGATACTATGTGTGCAAAGAAAATTGAAAAAAAAGAAATGAAAGAATATTGGCAAATACTCTTTGCCAGTGTGCATGTGGCAGCTTGAGAAAAATAAACTGCTCATTTGTTAGCCTCTGCATGTCACAGAATGCAAGATTACTGAAGCAGGTGAAACTGATCATAAGGTCCACAATTCACAGTATGTTTGTAAGTCAGTTGTCAATATTAATGGCCAATGTGTTTTCTTTTTTTTAACCTCTCAGTATTCCCAACATCCAATAGGAAATGTCCAATGAATAATTAAACTAATAGTTTTATCCCTTGTTTATCTGTAATCCCTACATTTCAATTTTTTTTAATGTTTATTTATTTTTGTGAGAGAGATAGAGACAAAGAGACAGAGAGTGGGGTGGGGGCAGAGAGAGAAGGAGACACAGAATCCAAAGGAGACTCCAGGCTCTGAGCTGTCAGCACAGAGCCTGATGTAGGTAGGACTTGAACTCACAGACCATGCGATCATGACCTGAGCAAAAGTCGAACCGACTGAGCCACCCAGGAGCCCTGTAATCCCTACATTTCATATTGAACAATTTATAGACTGGCTACTTTGGAGGGTGGAGAGCAGTGACCCGGGAAAAGGATGGGAGTACAATGAGGGCTCATATGAGTGCATGAGGCTAACAAAATGTTTTTCAAGTGACAATCAATTGCTGTAGATGGTATTATAAGCTCCACTGGGAGACATTAAGTGTCTGTCTTTCTCCCCCTGGCATCCCATTATTGTTAATAAGTAAAAAGAAATGTAACAGTAAGCCACAGTGAAGGACAGAATTGAGGGTTAATACACAGATGATAAAAGACGATAAAGGAGAAGATGTCTTTCAAGAAAGGATATTTCCAAAGTTCAATGAAGAACAATATATTAGAATAGTAAGTCTGTGAGGTATTAATATATATTTTTAAGTATTTTTTTTTAATTCTACCTTAAGGATACCGCCATTTTTGCTGAGAAATAAATTCCTGAAAAAAATCTCTCAATTGAAAAGCTGAGAAATACAATCCACTGTGGCAATAGGACCAGTCAGCTCCTTAGGTGGTCCCAAAGTAGGCAGCTTGCTCAGATATACAATGAGTACCTCGTTGCCTTCCTCCTGTAGCACATTCCTGTATAAACCAATTCCATTTCATTCTGGAGATCTTTGGGGAGCCACCTTTCTTATTCGACTGTTTCTCTAGAACTACCCAAGACTCTGCATTCCTCAGGTTTCAAGATTATGTCTTTCAGTCCTAAGAGTAGTTTCAATTAATGATCGATAGCAATAATTATCTCTCAAATGGCTTGGGCCACACCACTGTGCCTGGACATACTCTGCTCTAAAATCCTAAATATCTCTGCTGAGATATTTAGCAGAGCCACAGGCTTTTGTTATGAGCTCCAATCTTTGTGAGTACAAGTGGCATGTACCCCTAAATCACTTTTGAGTGTGGATCAAAAGTTACTGCTGTTTGCAATTCAGATGCACCCTGTTTGCTATTCGGGCTGCAAAGCTTCTGGTAAAAAATGGAATTGATGTGGGAAACTTGCATTCTCAAACTTCTGAAAATTTCCAACCAAAACACTACCAAAAACTGGAATATGGAGAAGTAACTTGAACTTCTCCAAGACGGCAGAGAATGTTAGAACAGATATTCAAACTAAACGATGCAAAATGTGGAAAATTTGGCAATGTGTTTCTTAGAGCCCCGAGACAAGGCAAATTAAATGAAGCTCGAAGATGGGGGGCTGAAATTAAAGGAAGCACGTATCAGACCAACAAGGCATGGGTGCCCGATTTGGAAGAGAGCGTTCATTTGAAGGTACTTGGTATTCCTTGCCACAACATAACGCTAAAAGTGTTTTGGTTGTTTGTGTGGTTTTTGCCCTAATGGAAATTATAATTTGGCCCTATGCTGGCTAATCCTGCCTGGTGAAAATCACTTGAAATCCAACATACTTCACTGTTATTCTGATATAATTCCCATAGTTACCAATCACATATAAGCTAATAGATTTCATACCAATCTGACCCAGTGAGCTTATAAATGCAAATGACTACATTGAAGAAAATATTGTTTATTCATTCTAATTGGCTTTACATTGTTAGGTATAATTCTTCTTAATGATTAGTGCCCTCTCACTGCTTACAAAGTCCATACCTCTCCTCAATCCACCTATTCAACTCCTGCTTTCCTCATATCAACATATTCCCTCAGTTTCTTCTTTAAATAGTAAATTAGTAACAATAAATGCAATAAATAATACATGTACAAATAATGATAACCGGAAATCATAATTCCCCTCAGATTTTTATCCGATCGATGGAGTTTTGGAGCGGCGGAAGGTTTGGAGCTGACGGCCAAGAAAGAATTCTTGAAGACATCTTTGGCGCAAAAAGTGATTTTATTAAAGCAGAGGGACAGGACCCTTGGGCAGAAAGAGCTGCACTGGGGTTGTGAAGAGTGTCTGGTTATATACTGTGGAGTTGGGGAGGTGAAGGCACAAGGGAGGCCTCCAGAAGGACTTTGATGTGCTAATGAGGACTCCTAAGATACCTGAGGCCTTGCTATTGTCAAGCTAAGGTTTCTTCCTCTAGTAAGGCACTAACGGTAGGGGGTTCCTGGAGAAATGCTAATACTTTATACTTGCCTCCAGTGTTTGTCAATGGGCTGCAGGTGATAAGGAATTTTAATTTTACCTGCCATTTCCTTCTTGCCTTTGTTCCCCACATCACTATGGAGGGGGGAGGGTGATATTAGGGGCTCCAGGAAAATGAGTCTATAGATTCCTGGAGATTAGGCTATTGATCAGATTGCCTTTTTCTTATAATTGACTAAGACCTTTGTAAACTGACAAGACTCCTGTCCTGTATGGCTGTGATCTCTATCAGTTAACCATTTGTTTCCTTTCCTTTCCTTTGTTCTTGGGCAGCCAGGAGTGCCTGAGGAATATCACACATACCCCACTTAGGGGGAGGTGGGGTGGGTGCTAGCTTGTGGTTTGTCCTCAGCTTGCCTTGTGGTCCCTCATCAAGACCGTGAGAGCTTAGGGGCGCCTGGGAGGCTCAGTCGGTAAAGTGTCTGACTTCAGATCAGGTCATGATCTCGCAGTTTGTGAGTTCGAGCCCTGTGTCAAGCTCTGCGCTGACAGCTCAGAGCCTGGACCCTGCTTCGATTTCTGTGTCTCCCTTTCTCTCTGCCCCTCCCCCACTCGTGCACGTGAGTGCGAGCGGTCTCTCTCTCTCTCTCTGAATAAACATTTAAAAAATAAACAATAAAAAAGAAAAAAAATTAAAAAGAGAGAAAAAGATCATGAGAACTTAAAGACAATGAGGGTAGTTCATTTTTTATTCTGAGCCTTGCATGGTCTCGGACACATGAATGTTCCATAATTTTAATTGAATAAATACCCAAGTGAACAGATGCAAGCAGCTCAGTATTTTGGACTATGCCAATAGAGCATAGGGCAGAAGACTGAAGGAGACATTATGAAGTTTGAGATTCTTGCTACATTTAGCATTTAACATGAAGGGACCAACATTCAGTAAGCGTCTATTACATGTCAGGCAAGCCAGCTAGTTTGCATAACTTTTCAACTTTTCATTTCTAAGCTATTTGAGAAGTATTATTTATCTTGCACCTATCACATTCAGTTCCAGATACTAATTGGAAACAATGCCGCTGTATATCCAATTATCTTAAATAATTCCTGTGAAATATTCAGTATACAGATGACAATGACTATGATTTAGTGTTATTTGCTGACATTGGATTATTTCCCTGAAGCGAGGCGATCGGTCGTAGGCAGAGATCATCCTAGATAAATGCTTTAATTTCTCTTTAAAGAAAGAAGTACAACTTTCCCTTAACATCCTGGTTTCAGTATTACAGATTTGTTTTTTTCCTCACTGGAGATCTGTCTTCTGTTTCATGTTCCCGATCAGTACTACTAGGCCAACAATTTAAATAGTGCACTACGTGGTTCAGTACAGATATTAAGGCCTCCTGACGCCACACATCACGTTGCTCTTGAACCGTTCACACGTTCATACAGTTCTGTCACTGCAGTGTTCGTGTGTAAGACAGTCTTCAAAAACTACAAATGATACATGAGCCGCTTACTCGTGCGCAGATGATGATTAAGTCACATTTGTCACTTAAGCATCCCTTCGTATCAATTTTGCCTTTATATCTTAGTGGCTATTTATAAACTTTCTAAAGGAAAGATGCATTTCCGTTAGTCAAAGGAGAGATGTGTGCGGCTTTTGCTTTAGTTATTTTGCTTGCTTTTTGCCTCATTAGGATTTTCGTTTCCGACGCAAAATCTATCATGAGATTACAAATGAACGTGACCAACTGGTACGTTCAGCCCTCTGTACTCTTTGCCTTTCAATTTCCAGTCCTTTTCTTCCCTTCCCTTCCCCAATTCCCCAGTGTTAAATTACTATGGGATCACTTTGCTTTAACATTGCCTCCACTTGGGGGATAAAGTTGAACTTCTTGAGCAAGATGTCAAATCAATATTATTGTCATAGTTTTCAAAATAAAAGCAACACTGAAATATAAATTTGAGTCTAGTAAAAGCAAGCTCTATTTTTGAAAAGAAAAAGTAGAGGCACTTCCTATGTCTTTCCATGATTTCCTAAAATACTGGTATCTATTTAACGACACGTTCTTTCTTTTTTCAGCCAATACATGCTTTATACACAACTTATCTTCCAAAAAATATTTCAAATTCAAATTCTTCATTAACATTTCTATTTCTATTTGTTGTCCTCAAAAATGTAAACAATAAATATTAAGCAAAATATAGGATATTGCTAACATATTTCATAACAAACATTAACAATCTGTGCAGATATTTATTTCTTCCAACTCTGGGTTTAGCCTGAGTCTCTCCTTTTGGTGGATGCTATCCATGCCTGTTGATTTCCAGTAACAATTGGGTTTTTAATTTTTGGACATTCCACCTCTCCACTGCCAGGAAAGATGATATGGATGGATGTTATTCCAAAGAACTGTAAACTATCTTTTAAATCCAGAATGGTAAGCACACATCGCTTCTCCACCTTTTGGCTAAGATCAAGTGCAGAATAGTAAACACAGTAACTACATAAGATCCCATTGTTTTCACCTTCAATGACATTATGGTCGCTAGTTTTCTTGGGTCCTTCATATTGTTGACTTCTCTGATTAACCAAAGTAGTGCCAGCACATCTTAAAGACTAAGAATCCAATGCTCTACAGACTGAGCTCTCCAGGCTTTGTGTCCCAAGTTAATAAACAAGCAGTCAAAGGACAAGCTTCTCCACTTATTTTATGGGATGGAAAAGGCATAGCCTAATCTGTTACCATGTTTTCAGACATAAATTTGGGGACTAATCGGAAGCTACTGCTGCTTAAAATTACTTCTAAATTTACACCCCCCCCCTTAATAATTCAATAAAGTATTATTTTACATAACTAATAAAAACCAAATTATATATGTATATTTTCCAACTTTACTATAATTGTTTTTCCTAACATTTCAAGTAATGAGGCTTTTGGAATTAATTAAATCATTTTGGTTACATTCATCAGGTATTTATTGCATATAAAACATGGCCAGTGCTAATCTAGATATAAGGTAAGACCTTAAATGGATGAAGCGTAAATGTCAAAAAATCCCTATGGCTTGGAAGCAGGCAGAGGAATAGGACATAAATGAATATAATCTTTAATAAAGACTAACTGAAAGGCAGCGACACACCCACTTTCAGAAAGCAGGGATATATCATCTTTGCACAGTCTGAAAAAAAGGACAAATGTATATATGAAAGATTCAGTTATTTTTGAAATGTTAAGATTTTTAGAAATTCTCTTTCATAATTCAACTTGGCAACACTTAACCTCAGAAAGAAGAAAACATTTCTGTGAGAAGGAAGATTATCAAGCATCATAGAATTAGCTTCCATATGTCTCCAGTCTCCCAGACTGACTTCTTACTATAATGACCATTATCTAAAAGCATGTCTCTATTTTGCATCTATCTCTATGTGTTTCCATGGTTTTAGGTCTATCCCTAAACTTACGTTTATATCTGTATCTATGTATATAAAGATTTACTTATTGTTTGTTTTCTTAATTAAAATGTAATTTGCTGTGGTTGGCTTTAGATACCCAATGCCTAAAAACTGTCCCTAGCATCAGGTAAATACACAATAAATGGATGAGATACTAACATGAAGTGATATCGAATCTTTCTTCACTCATGTCATTAATGTGGGTTCTTCAACCGAAAGTAGTAAGTACGGCCTGCTCATCTTTGAAATATTTAAATATTTCAATTAAATATTTAAATATTAAATATTTCAATTAAACATTTAAATATTAAATATTTCAATGTATTCATTCCATAAATAGATACTTAGTAAAGATTTATTTCGATGATTTAAACTTATGCTATATATAGCCCCAAAATAAAAATTGTTATCTAAAGGGGCGCCTGGGTGGTTCAGTCGGTTAAGTGTCCTACTTCATCTCAGGTCACGATCTCACAGTCTGCGAGTTCGAGCCCTGCATCAGGCTCTGTGCTGACAGCTCAGAGTCTGGAGAATGCTTTGGGTTCTGTGTCTCCCTCCCTCTCTGCCCCTCCCCTGCTCATGCTCTGTCTCTCTCTGTCTCAAAAATAAATAAAAACATTAAAAAAATTGTTATCACAAGATGACTACAATACCAAATAGCAAAGAGATATCTATCCTTTTATAAACAGCAATAATGTCACATGCTTTCACAAACCCCTTCACAATGGATATCCCACCTAACATGAAAATGAGGGGCTGATAAAACTTGCTTACAAATTTCAAGGAATTTCAAAGTAAAAATAGGTAATACCATGCCATTTTTAAGGAACATTTCTGTCTGTTTTTCTCCATTTGTTTGTTTTTAAAGATTTGCGGCTCCAGCTTCGTTCAGAAGTGTGTTCGGAAAGATACAACCAGGTATTAGAGCACATTTCAGGCTTTCTAGGATGAAAATGCATGGGTCATATACGAGAAGAAAAAAGGTATGCTCTATTTATCTTACATCCGTCTCGCACAAATTACAAGCCACATATGAGACCACATATGGTCCACGTCTGTTCTCATTGTGCCTTGTTTAGTACAATTAGTTAAAGGAAATTTCAAGACGGAAGCTAATTTTAAGGTCAAGGACACATTAGAAAAAAAACACGCTTTTATCTGAAGAAAATAGCATCTCATTGGGGGATTCAGGACTGTGAAAAATGATCTCTTAAAGATAATATTTTTGTATGCAGGCTTGAAAGGACTTCTGACTTTTTTAGGAATTTCAAAGATTCCTGGCATTTAGCAGAGAGAAGGTAGTTTTGTTTGAAGTTAAAGCTAAGAAATATTTTGTTACTTTCACCAATTTTGCAACATAAAGGTCTGTGTCTATTTGTATGCTATTGAGATTGATAGCTTCTGAATCCATAACTCTGTTCCAAGTACAGGACATGAAATGCTGGACTGTATATACATTTCTCGAGCTTTATAAAAGATTAATATGATTCTTTTGTATACGTTTTTAATTTTTGTTTAATGTTTATTTGTTCTGGAAGGAGAGAGAGAGAGAGAGACAGAGCTCAAGTAGGGAAGGGGCAGAGAGAGAGGGAGACACAGAATCCGAAGCAGACTCCAGACTCCGACATGGCAGCACAGAGCCCGATATGGGGCTCGAACTCACGGACCACGAGATCATGACATGAGCCGAAGTCAGACGCTTAACCAAATGAGCCACCCAGGTGCCCCTAATTCTTTTTTATTCAACATGCAGCATGGACTTGCTTTAAATATTACACGATTAAGTTGCCTTGAAACTTATTGCTGGTAGGTGTGCTTGGAATGGTAATTGTTAAGTGTTGTATCCACATACTTTTGATAGTAACAACTTCTACACCCTCAAAAAGGCCCTGGTTTCAATGACAATCGTATATTCACCTATGGCAAGTTCATCTAGCAATAACTAGTCGATGTGAGTTAGGCAATAATTAAGTCTACAGAGGGACCAGAGTGGCGGTATAGTCGTAGGCATTCAGAGGTGGAATTTATCAAGGACCAAATATTGTATTTTTACATGCAATTTCCCTAAGTAGTTATTAGAAATAGGCACCAGAAAACAGAACCTGCATGCCCGACTCAAATGATTATGCATCTGTTCTTTTTTTATGTGATTTTCCGTTCTAATTTGCTTTTGCTTTGCTGGCATGAAGTTGTCCATACTATTACCTTATATTATTACTATCCTACTATTACCTTCTGTAATTTTGTAAGTTCCATTGTGATGTCACCTCTTTTATTCCCGATTTTAGGAATTTGAGTGTCCTCCTTTGTTTTCTTGCACAATCTCAGGATGGCCAATTTGTTGATTTTTACAAAGGTTTGACTTTTTATTTATTTCTATTGCTTTTCTTGTTTTATTTCCCTTATTTCTCCTTGAATCCTTATTAGTTTCTTCCTCCTGTCTCTTTTGAGTTTAGTTTGTTCTTCTTTTTCTATTTTTTTTAAATTAGAAGGTTATTGATTTGAGACCTTTCTCCTTTTTTTAATATAATGTTTATGAGCCACAAATTCCTTTCGAGGAAAGGAATTCTCTCTATGCCATATGTTTTAGTATGTTGCATTTTCCTTTCCATTTGCTTCAAAATATTTTCTTATTTTCCTTATGATTTCTTCTTTGGTCCCTTAGTTATTTAGATGTGCACTTAATTTCTGCATACATGTGAATTTGCTAAATATCATTTTGTTAGTAGTTTCTCATGTATTTCCATTCTTCTCAGAGGACATATTTTGCAAAATTCAACCCTTTTAAATTTATTTATGCTACTTTTAAGTTCTAGCATTTGTCTATGTTACAGAATGTTCAATGGGCACTTGTGAAGAAAAGAGTTTTGCTGCTTTGAGTGTGGTGAATTCCATAGGTGTCTTACACCTTATTGGTTTATAGTGTTAAGACTTTCTTTTACCTTTTTAATCTTCTGCCTCATTGTCTTACTCATCGTTGGAAATGGTCGTATGATGTCACCAGTGGTAACTGTTGAATTGTATATTTCTTTCTTCAGTTCTGTCAGTTTCTGCTTCCTGCATTTTGGGACTCCGTTTCTAGGTTCATGTTTGTTTATAATTGTAGCTTCTTGACGATTGACATATTTATAATTATGAAATACCCTTCTTTATCTCTAGTAAATGTTTTAAGGTCTATCTGGCAGCGTTGGTGGAAAAATGGAAACACAATCTTCAATCACGCTTGATTGACATGAAGTCTGCCAAAGAGGGCTGGGTGAGTGAGGAAAGTGGGCAGCCTGCCCTCACAAGGTAAATGTAGTCTCATGCTGAATGCTGGGAGGGGAATGTAATCCGATCTTCTTGGCTTCCTGCCCCAAATAGAGCACTGAGGTAGAACTCGAGAAGGACAATGAAGCTCCTTACTCTGCTATTCTGGAAATTCTTCCCTGCCCCCTACCCCTCTTTAGAGTTGTTTTATGTTCACAGCGAAATTGAGTAGAAAGCACTGAGAACTTCCATCTACTGCTTGCCCCATACACCCGCAGCTTCCTGCAACATCAACAGCTTCCACAAGAGTGGTATGTTTGCCACAAATTGAATGTACATTGACATCATTATCATCTGAAGTCCATAGTTTACATTGGGGTTCATTCAGTGTTGCATATTCTGTGGGTGTGGACAAAGGTATAAAGACATGTATGATAATATCATACAGAGTAGTTTCACTGCCCTAAAAATCCTCTAGAGTTCATCTATTCACCCTTAACACCTGCCAATCACTGATCTTTTTCTGTCTCCATCATTTTGTCTTTTCTAGAATTGATAAGGGAGTGTGGGGCAAGCGGAGGGCAATGTACAGACTAGCACACACACCACCCCCCAGGTGGAATATGTGTGATATTCCTTGGATACTCCTGGCTACCCAAGAATAAAGGAAAGGGTTTTAAGGGCTTGCCACGGTGATGTGGGAAACTAAAGCAAATGAAAATTAAATCCCCCTACTGCCTACAGCCCATTGGCAAGTCCTTGAAACAGGCAGAGTGACCCCGCTCTAAGAGCTCAGCTGCCTCAATGATGACATTTTGCTAGGGGCAAAAGAGAATCTTAGCTTAATATTATCCCTGACCCCTTGAGGATCCTGTAAGTCTACTTCCTTTATGTCAACTGCCCCAAAACATGTGCTGGCAATCGTACTCCAAGCTTATAGCCCCCTGATATACACCCTAAGGGTCTCATGACTGAGGTTTTACTAAATGGTAATAAATGGCGTTTTCCTAACCTAGTCCCTCAAGGTCCTGGAAACCTTGCTTCCAAAATTCCTTAGACACTTACTCTATCCCCAACCCCGTCCCAACCTGAGGGTATATAATCAGTTACCTGTCACCATGACCCCAGTGTAGCTCTTTCTGCCCACAGGTCCTGTCCCCGTGCTTAAATAAAATCACTTATTTGCACCAAAGACATCTTCAAGAATTCATTCTTGGCCATCAGCTCTGAACCCTCCACCATCACTCCAAAACTTCATCAGAATGTAGATACAGTCGGAATCATACAGTATGTTGCATTTTCAGACTGGTTTCTTTCACTTAGTGCTATGCATTTAAGCTTCCTTCCTGTCTTCTCGTGGCTCCAAAGTTTAATTCCTGTATTGTACCATTTTTAACTTTGTTTATAACATGAAAAAGAGAATTATGCTAAATGTGCCTTATCAGTGAAGATACATTTTATGGGATATGGTTTTGCGGTCCGGAAGAAAAATTCTGTTACCTTAACAAGATTTTCTAACAATTAATTATCCTTATGCTTCGAACTATTAGAAGCCTCATACTTTTAATGGATCACCTATACTGACTCCATGTCATTCAGTCATGTTTTTGCAGATAATTTCAGTAAATTCCTCTCTCATTAACGCTGAAGTTATTTCCTGGTTGAGTTAAGCACACAGGGAATCGGTAACACTTTTTAAATACTGAAGTCATTCGGTACTATAGAGAGACTGTAAGTTGTAAATGTTTTTAAAGTAATTATACAGATATATAAGTATATAAAATCTATTACACACTAATGCAGTTCATTACATACATTGCTGTGATTTTAATAATGACCTTGATTGCTAACACACTGAATTTTATTACCAGAAGGAAGAAATAGCAGTACATCAACTGCTTAAAATAAAGCAAATATATACTAGTTACTTATTAATGAACTACATATTTTTCATAAGGCTAAATACTATTGTCTATCAAAAATAATTTTTTTCAATCTACTCTATTTCTGCTAATGCACGTTTTAACATCAAATAGTAAGTGTGCATCATAACCGTCTTGATAGACCATTAATAAACCTCAGGTATGATGGTAAAATTAAAAGTTAAAATTACTACTTCTCTACCTTTTGTTACCAAGAACATTCAGAAAATACTTGACTGCTATAAAAAGCTTGCATGGCATTAAATATCTTTCCTATGATAAAGTTTAAAAGCACTACCAATTAAACATAACCTATGTAATTAATACCTATTAAATTAATGGTAATTGGGCATGCTTTTTATTTTGTATTCCTTAAATTTGAACTTGGAGTAATTAATTTTAAGTCCCCCTGAGAAAATAATAACAATCTCGGGGGTCAAATAATAAATGAGCCTCGGTGGCTACACCATATTATAAGATTATTCTACCACAGGCTTATTTTTCTTGTGTTATTATAATAAAGACTAGTCTGTTACATGCTAAAAAACTACACTGACAACCAGAAGACAAATTATTCTATATTCTTTGAAGTTCTTTACCAAGTGTTGTGTTTTGTTTTAGCTATGTTGTATAGCTTTTCCAACGTTGTATAGCTTACTCTTTGAACACCCAAAAATATCTTTGTGAATTTTCATACCAATGAAAAAGAGATAGTCATGAAATTTCAATTATACGCATTGGGGTGATTTAGTATTTGAGTTTCCATTTATTGCTAAAAGCGTCTTCACAAATATATAAATAACCCCTTCTTAGAATGTACTTTCAAGTGAGCCTTCAGAAGAGGAATAATGGCCTTGATTTTCCTACTTCATACAGCAGCAGGCAGGGGTATGCAAGGATAAGCAGTCAGTGTCACCTTCCGTCTAGGGAGGCACAGAAGAGTGGAAGAGACAGACATGTGAACAGTTAGGGCAATGAAATGACTGAAGTCGGACAGTCCTAGCTACAAAGCACCAATACAAAATAAGAAGCCCCTCATTATTACAAAAGAAGTAAGTGGCAGCACGAGATTGGAAGTTATATGTGAGTAGTTTTGATAAATGAGTAGAACTTTTCCAGGAAGGTAGCCACTTTAAAAGGGGACTGCAAAATGCATGTTCTCAATCAAAGCTTGAAGTCATGTAGCTTTCAACCACCTGCTACCACCACATCCTATCATCATAATCCCCTGTATAACATTTAGGGTCATCTCATGTGTTTTCATTGCTTTATGTTCACTCAAGTAACTGTACCTAGCGCACTAGGTTAATAATATTCAGTAAGCGAATACTAATAGAGATGCCCTCAATGTTTGCAGACAGCCCTTGTTCGCTTTGGGCCAGCATGCCTTCAGATTACATGCTTAGATAGAGAGGATTTAGGGAGTTGACATAAAATTACGCATGTAATCATATATATATATATATTTATACATTCAAAGTAAATGGACCGACAGATGCCAATAAGCAAAACGTTATCCTTGCAATATCAAGTATGAAGCATGAATATTCCTATTAGATATTTCCTTCTATCTCTCACTTGAAAAAATACTCAAAGTGGATTACTTTCTTGGGTATGCTCCCTGATCTTTTTGCACTTCTTTTCTCAAGAGGATCTAGATCTTACGTACGTTTAGAATAAAATTCCAGCTGATCTGCTATGATATCCTGGCCACCTGTTGCCGGCCAGTGTCGTCTCTAAAGGGTTCCTGTGTCCATGTTGATGGGATGGTGAATTGACTCTCGTTGGTCAGTGCCATTGCCAAAACAACTGTCAATATTTTCAGTATCTCTCCTGGCTCTAATGGGAATTAAACCATGTAATACTGCTACTCATTTGTTTCGTTTCAAATGTGAACAATTGAGTTTACCCACTCTTACAGCAACTGCATCGTCCAATCATTTTAACAAAGTGACTCAGAGTATATTCTTTAAATAAAAACCAAAATCTTGGGGTATTTAGTTTTGTCTCTTTGTTATAGTTTAATTTACAAGGGAGGTATTGAGAAATATAGAGTCAACATTTTTCAGAAATGGAAAAACTCATTGGGTTATAATTAAAGCCATAGTATTTAGTCATAAAAATATATATATTCATAATATTATATTCAGGTATGCATACTAATTAGAATATATATGTATGTATATTCTGATCAGAAAATATATCAGAAATATATATTAATCAGAAATATATATATGTTAAACACATTGGTAGAAGTTAACATGATTTTCATTTTAATTTATTTTTTTCTTTAAGCAATAATGGCTTAAAATTTCATTCACATTTTCTATTCTTGTAAAAAAAAAAATAATTGTTCATTTTATTTTTGACAGAGAGAAACAGAGTATGAACTGGGGAGGGGTAGAGAGAGAGGGAGGCACAGAATCTGAAGCAGGCTCCAGGATCTGAGCTGTCAGCACAGAGCCTGACACAGGGTTTGAATCAAAAACCTTAAGATCATGACCTAAGCCATAGTCAGATGCTTAACTGACTGAACCACCCAGGCGCTCCCACATTTTCTATTCACAAATGTAAGGGGCTTGTCTTACTTTTACATACATTGATAACAAACACTTCTGTTTTTTTTTTCTTTTTTTTCACATATTACATGAATCAGTATACGACCTGTTAAAAATCGACAACTATACACACATTTGTATATTGTGTAAAGTTTGATGTATATTCATCAAACGTTGTTTTATATGAACTCAAGCATAAAGTCTACTTCATATTAACTTCTAGATTGTAAAATTATGACTATATATGTTATCCAATATGTTTAGTATTTGAATTATAATAAAGTGCTATTCATGAATAGAAATCAAATGTGCACTCTATGTATGCTTGTATGTATGTTTGTATGTATGAATTTGTTTATTTATTGTACCTGAGCTTAAAAGAAAAAATAAATTTTTCTCTCTGTATTTTAAAGACAACATTTCAAAGTTCCCAAGAAAAATGACAACAGCCAAATTAGCTTAACCAGTAACTTGACATTTATCTATTTAAAATATCAAAAAAACGTCATTTAATGTTTCTCAAAAAATATGTTCTGAACTGTACTTTTGAAGCCATTAATTTTTATATATATATATAATTTATATATATATATATAATTTTTATATATATATAATTTTTATATATATATATATATATATAAAAAAAAATATATATATATATATATATATATATATATATATATATCAGTAAATAACTTTCTCAAAGAAAATTACTTTGGGTTTATTTGAAAACAATGTGTGTCCTACAAAGTACTCCATTCTTTCCTACTAAGGGCAATTACATCAATGTAAGTAAGGTCTTTGTTGCTTAAGAATTCAAATACTTTAGCTATTTAGTCCATGTGATCACAATTTCCATGCCATGAAGTCCATTAGTCACCGGAAATTATAACAGTAAATTTTCTAAATTACAAATACTGGACAAAAACACAGTCAAGAAAATAAAACTATAGGAGCACCTCACAGGCTCAGTCAGTGGAACATATGACTCTTGATCTCAAGGTCTTGAGTTCAAGCCCCACACTGGATGGGTGTAGAGTTTACTTAACAAACTTAATTAATTGAAAAAAAAAAAAAGATGATAACAGACTTGATTATTCAAATTTCTCTCCATACCATCAGAATTAATTTCCTCACTTCCATATCTTTAAGAATCCTACTCTTCTCTGTTGATCCAAACCCCTTCAACTCATCAACTCTTCAATACTGGCATAAAACAGGATCTTTATCAGTAAATTTCCTAGGACACTGCTTTCCAGAAGGACTTTTAGAATAGTCGTTGTGTATTTCTAGCATTTCTCACATGCTATGAATTCTGAAAGTGAGATAGATGATTTTCAATAGAAGTCAACCCCAGGATGATTCAAATGTTGGAATTAGCAGACAGAATCTTAGAGATATTTACTCTTTAAGTACACAGGTAAACAAAAAATATGGTTGGGGATGGGGAATTTCAACAGAGTAATAGGGGAAAAAAAGAAGAAATTAACATTCTAAAACTGATATTTACAATATCTAAACTGTAAAATTCATCAAAAGGACTTAAGATCAGACAAATAATGGCAAAAGGTAGGCTTAGTGAACTTGGATATGGACCATTGGCCATCATGGGATTTTCAGAAAAGGAAGAAAAATAGAAGATTAAAAAGAAAAATGAGGAAAGCCTCAGAGAACATTGGGACACAACCAATAGAGGTCCAGAAAAGAGATAAGGGGCCAAAATGTTTTTTGAAAAATCAATGACTAAAAAGTTCCCAAATTTGGGGCACCTGGATGGCTCAGTCAGTTGAGTGTCTGACTCTTGATCTCACCTCAGGTCATGATCTCATGGTTCCTGAAATCGAGCCCCACATTGGCCTCCACGCTGACTGCATGGAGCCTGCTTGGGATTCTCTCTCTCTCTCTCTCTCTCTCTCTCTCCCCCCCCCCCCTTTCCCTCCCTTCCTCCCCTGTTGGTGATGGATCTCTCTCTCTCTCCGTCTCAAAATAAATAAATATTAAAAAAATCAGAAGCCTTTAAAAATTTTCCCCAATTTTTTTTTGACCTACCTAAAAAAAAAACGTAACAAAACTACCTAAACTACCTAACAAAAGTTCAAGAAAGATATATAGAAAGAATGCTATGCTTAGACATCAAATCATGAAATTACTAAAAATCAAAAATAAAAGGAAAATATCAAAATAAGCATGAGATAAAATGATTGATCACATACAGTAAAATCGTGTTGTAAACCACCTGATTTCTCATGAGAAATAAAGAAGACCAGGGACACCTGGGTGGCTGTCGGTTAAGTGACCGACTCTTGATGTTGGCTCAGGTCATGATCTCACGGGTTGTGAGTTCAAGCCCCACATCAGGCTCTGCACTGACAGCGCAGATCCTGCTAGAGATTCTCTCTCCCTCTTTCTCTGCTCCTCCCTCACTTGTGAGTGTGCTTGCTCTCCCTCTGTCTCTCTCTCTCTCAAAATAAATAAATAAACTTTAAAAAAAGAGAAAGAAAGAAGACCAGAAGACAGTGGAACAATATCTGTCAAGTTCTGAAAAGAAAACAAACATTATCAGAAAGAAATATTTTTCAAAAGTAAGGCAAAATGCAATTTTAAGATAAAAATTGAGAGACTTTCTCACCAGAAGACCTATTCTTCAAGAAACAATAAAAGAATTTATTGAGTCTGTGCAGATTGACAGCATGTGCAACTCAGATTTGTAGCAAGGAATAAAGAGCATCAGAAATGGCAAACATGGGGGAAAACATTTTTTTTAATATTTTGGTAAATACTTATGCTAGCTCTTAATTTATTTAAATGATATATTATTGTTTAAAGAAAATACTATAGCTATGTCTTAATAGTTATAGATTTTTGTATATATGCACATTATGTTACGTATGTGCACACATAGGGTGGGAAGGTATTTATTCTCTTTTGAATTTCTTCTACTTTATGTAAAATATTAGAAACTTTAAGTGGACTGTGATAAGTTAAGAAGGCATAATATACCCCAAGAACAATCACTACACAATTAAAATTAATTAAAAAAGTTAATGCAAATAGTCATACCTAAAAAGTCAACAGAAAATTTAAACACAGTGCTAAAATTAATTCAAATAGTAAAGTTATTTTTTTTAATGTTTATATATTTTTTTGAGAGAGATATAACTCACAAGCAGGGGAAGGACAAAGAGAGGGAGACAAAGAATCTGGAGCAGGCTCTAGTTAATATCTCAGAACCCGATGCAGGGCTCAAACCCAACGACTGTGAGATCATGACCTGAGCCAAAGTCAGACATTTAACTGAACCATCCAGGCACCCCTCGAATAGTAAAGTTCTAAACATTCTTTGCCCCAGCAGAGACCTCCAGTCCATTGGGCCTATCAATTACTCATTGCCCATCTCCTTTCTACTGTCTTTCCACATTCCTCCCTTTCCAGCTAGGATTCCAAAGCTTCTGAAATTAATCATTCCTTTGCACACATCTTCAACTCCCTTGTTCCTCTCTCTATCTCTGTTACATTTACCTTGAAAGTTACCTCCACTTACTCAATGTCTGTATTTGAGCAGTTCAAAGTGAAATGCTAACCATTCTACCTTATCTCACTATGAATTTATCACCAGAATTTCTCAGCATGGGTGATCAAGCCTACTAATTTTCTCTAGTCAAAACACTCTCCATCACAGGCTCTTCCTTTTATATTCACAGACGATGTCCTTGATTTATTTCACTAGGGAAAGAGAAGCAACCAAAGGGAATGGCTCATCCTGCCAATGGTTCATCTTAATGGTTCATTAAATCTCCCACTCTGCCTGAGACCCATATACTTTGTCTTTCCCCTTGTTAAAGTGGAATAACTGTCCTGAATATATAAGGCCAAGTACAGCACTTTGGCGATGGATTTCAATTATTATCTAGATGAAAAACTTACTCCAGAAATGAGCCACCATTTTTCCTTTATCATTTGTTAGAACATTCACATCAGCATATAAAGATACTATATCTCAATATTATATAAAAACCCTCCTCTGACCAGATATCTCCCTCATATACTGTCCTAGTGCTCTGCTCTATGTAAGTATGTCTTGATGGTGTTGCTTTTATTCTTGGTGCACATCATACCCCATTTTTCTCCTGAATAGGGTCCAATCAGGTTTGCCTTCTCCCACCATTGGCCTCCCCCACAACTCCACCGTATCCAAATGGGAAATTTTCTGTCTTTGTATCATTTAATCTCTTAGCCGAATTGGATGGAGGTAGAATCTCTCCATTTTTTAAATGTACACATTTTTTTTTCACTTGACTCCTCCCTCTCACTTCTCTCTGATGACTCACATTCCTTGCTAGATTCTCCTTTACAGTAATTTATTTCTCAATGTAAATACCAATACCTGAGGACTGCTTAGATCACATATAGTACAGTATACTAATAATATACGCCGATTAAATTAACAGTCAATATTATGAACTTCAACAAAATCCAGCTGAAATTGAAATTATACTAATTTATTTGAGGTCTCAGGATTCTGATTTAAATATAGTATTGCACTTCTTTTAGTAGGATGCAGAGAGAATGAACAAAAGTCTTTAAGACTGAAGGACTAAACTCTTTCAAAATTCTTACAGGTTATAAAAAAAAGTAATAATTTTATCATTGGTATGATTCTGGAAAGAAAACAAGTACAACATAAAACATTTTAAATAAACTATATAAAGATTGTACCTGTGTGTATGTGTGTGTCAATTTTTCTGGGTGCAATAAATTGCCATGTGGATTTATATGTATTTTGTAGTCAGAAAAAAAAAGGGAGAAGGAGCTTACTTAATTATAGGAGCAAATTCATAATAACTCCTCATAACTCATTAATATATCTTTTATATCTGTGAAATACCAGTAAAATAGAAAGGAAATTGGATTTTATAATTTACATGTTTTACAATGAATATCAGACAACTCCATTTACCTTTTCATTTACTTATTTATTTATTTTAAAAATTTAAATCCAAGTTAGTTAACATATAGTGTAATAATAAGTTCAGATATAAAGTTTAATGATTCATCACTAACATGTAACACCCAGGGCTCATCCCAGCAAGTTTCCTCCTTAATGCCCCTCACCCCTTTAGCCCTTCTCCCTACCCAACACCTCTCCAGAAAACCCCGGTTTGTTCTCTGTTTTTAAGAGTCTTTTATAGTTTGCTTCCGTTTTTATATTATTTTTTTTCTTCCCTTCCCTTATGTGCATCTGTTTTGTTTCTTAAATTCCACACGAGTGAAATCATATGGTACTTGTCTTTTTCTCCGTAACTTATTTCGCTTGGCAAAATATACTCTAGTTCCATCCATGTTGTTGCAAATGGCAAGATTTCATTCTTTTTTGATTGCTGGGTAATATTCCATTGTGTATGTGTGTATGTATGTATGTACCACCTCTTTATGCATTCATCAGTCGATGGACATTTGGGCTCTTTCCATACTTTGGCTATTGTTGACAGTGCTGCTATAAACATTGGGGTGCATGTGCCCCTTTGAAACAGCACCCCTGTATCCCCTGGATAAATGCCTAGGAGTGCAATTGCTAGGTCATAATTTTTTGGGAAACCTCCATACTTTTCCAGAGTGGCCGCACCAGTTTTCCAGAGTGGCCGCACCAGTTTGCATTCCCGCCAGCAGGGCAAAAAGGTTCCTCTTTCTCCACATCCTCGCCAACATCTGTGGTTGCCTGAGTTATTAATTTTAGCCATTCTGACTGGCGTGAGGTGGTATCTCATGGTGGTTTTGATTTGTCTTTCCCTGATGAGTGATGTTGAGCATCTTTTCATGTTTCTGTTTGCCATCTAGATGTCTTCTTTGGAAAAGTATCTATTCATGTCTCCTGCCCAATCCTTCACTGAGTTATTTGTTTTTTGGGTGTCGAGTTTGATAAGTTCTTCATAGATTTTGGATACTAATAACCCTTTCTCTGATATGTCATTTGAAAATATCTTTTGCATTCTATCCCATTTAAATTGTATATGTTACTTCATATCATAATACCTTTAAATTTTTTTAATATTTATTTATTT
Source organism: Neofelis nebulosa (assembly GCF_028018385.1). Taxonomy (NCBI): domain Eukaryota; kingdom Metazoa; phylum Chordata; class Mammalia; order Carnivora; family Felidae; genus Neofelis; species Neofelis nebulosa. The sequence continues at coordinate 10,859,014 of NC_080792.1, read as the reverse complement.
TAAATGTTTGAGAGATAGAGAGAGTGCGAGCTGGGGAGAGGCAGAGAGGAGGACAGAGGATTCGAAGCGGGCTCTGTGCGGACAGTGGGGCTCGAAGAGAGCAGGACTCTGTTCTGTGGGGCTCGAACTCACGAACCGTGAGATCATGACCTGAGCCAAAGTTGGATACTTAAACGACTGAGCCACCCACCGGATAGGTTGGATCATGGGTCCCCTCGCGTTGGTAGCAGCTTCAGAGCAGAGTATGAACTCCAGTGGCCAGAATCATGGCAGGACAGGTGTTTAGAAAATTTCTTCTCCTGTTTGATAGTTTTAGTTGAAAGGAGTGCAGCTGAAACTGTAACCAAAGGAAGCATTATGCTTCCAGAAAATTCTCAAGGAAAACTATTAGAAGCGACAGTGGTGGCTGTTGGATCGGGCTCTGAAGGAAGGGGTGGAGAAATTCAACGTGTTAGCATGAAAGAGTTTACATGAAAGTTGAGATAAAGTTCTCCCAGAATATGGAAGCACCAAGTTAGTTCTAGATGCCAAGGATTATTTGTTATTTAGACATGGTGACATTCTTGGGGCACCTGGGTGGCTCAGTCGGTTAAGCATCCAAATTAGGCTCAGGTCATGATCTCGTGGTTCATGAGTTCGAATGCTGCATCAGGCTCTGTGCTAACAGCTCAGAGCCTAGAGCCTACTTCAGATTCTGTGTCTCCCACTCTCTCTCTCCCTGCTCATACTCTGTATCTCTCTTTCTCTCTCTCAAAAAAAATAATTTTTTTCAAAGAGGTAACTTTTATTTCTCCACTTAATTTTTTTTTTTTTTTTTTTAATTTTCTTCTCAGTCTCAGGTCACATTGTCAATATATGGTCAAACTCTTTATAAGGGAGGCATTTTTTTTTCCAATGTCATTTTATCCAAATACCTTCTTTAAATATATGGCAATATTTTAACTGAAAATCCCCCCTTCTCATATGAGGTGAGCAATGTCTAATAGAAAACAAACTCACTATAGTTGCTCATATTTTTCTACAGAATGAAAGAAATTGGCAATTACATTAAAAAGCATGTGAGGGATCACCTGAGTTGGCCAGTTGGTTAAGGGATCAACTCTTGATTTCGGCTCAGGTCAGGATCTCATGGTTGGCAAGTTCCAGCCCCTCATTGGGCTCTATGCTGATGGTGCAGAGCCTGCTTGGGGCTGGCGCTCTCTCTCTCTCTCTCTCTCTCTCTCTCTCTCTCTCTCTCTCCCCCCCCACTCTCTTTCTGCCCCTTCAGAGCTCTCTCTCTCTCAAAATAAATAAACTTAAAAAAAAGTGAGAAAAATACAATTTCAGAAGGTAGAGACTAGTATATTTGTTCCTATTTCTTGCAATGAAGCTATCCCTGACATATCACTGACAGTCAATTTCAGCATGTACTGTCCTGAAGTCTACAAGCTGGACCGAAGACAGAAGAAAAAATAAAACTATGCGGTATAATTGTTAACTGCTGGGAATCAGTAAAAGGAACTTACTGAACATACTGTTTCAGAATGGAAACACAGGGAATGTGACAAAGGTAGGTAGGTGTGTATGTGTGTGCATGTGTGTTTTGTTTTGTTTTGACAGAGAGAGAGAGAGAGAGAGAGAGAGAGAGAGAGAGAGAGAGAGAGAGATGGAGCAAGAACAGGGGAAGGGCAGAGAGAGAGAGGGAGAGAGAGAATCTAAACTATACTCTGAACTGTCAGCATGGAGCCTGATGCAGGGCTGGATTTCACAAACCTGAGATCATGACCTGAGTCCAAATCAAGAGTTGGACACTTAACCAATGGAGCCACCCGGGTGCCCCAAAGGTAGGCAGGTTTGTAAGCAAAGCTTAAGGGACAGCTCATTCACTAGGGTTAAAGATCTGCCCTTTTGAACAGTTGTTTATTGTAGAACTTGGGAGATTTACAGAATTTTTAACACTGAAGAGCAGAGTTGTCACAGATTTCTGAAATATAGTTTAAAATTCACAGCAAACAGGGGCGCCTGGGTGGCGCAGTCGGTTAAGCGTCCGACTTCAGCCAGGTCACGATCTCACGGTCCGTGAGTTCGAGCCCCGCGTCAGGCTCTGGGCTGATGGCTCGGAGCCTGGAGCCTGTTTCCGATTCTGTGTCTCCCTCTCTCTCTGCCCCTCCCCCGTTCATGCTCTGTCTCTCTCTGTCCCAAAAATAAATAAAAAAAAAAAAAAAAAAAACGTTGAAAAAAAAAAAATTCACAGCAAACATTTAAAACTGAGAGGAGTCTCTGAACCACTAAGACACAGTGATTCCTTCTAAATTCAAGTATAGTGCATTCAAGCTTTTTAGGGTACCCACCATGTGACAGGCACTGGGCTTGGTGTTAATAATGCAAGGATGAATGAATTTAGTCCTTGCTCTCACAAAGCCCTTTCCAAAGGAAAGAAATTCAGGTCAGATAAGATCTCAGTATGTTTTGGTAAATGGCACAATGGGTATACATGCAGGGAGGGACAGGTCCTGTGGGAGGAACACAAAGGAGAGAATCTACTACATCTAACCAATAGGAGGTCGCTAACCAAGGTCGCTTTAGGAGTGACCCTCCTGTAATATTTTGCTACACAAATTGTTTTAATAAAGGTGTGTTTTTCAAAGCAAAATAAGAAAATCAAACATTGCTATGACAAAACCATTCAGAAGATAACTGGGGGAAGCTGGGGCCCTCATCAGAGTGGGTTAACATAACTGGTGTGTTTGAATGCTCCTGACGATCATCACCCCTCAGATTCCTGGGCTTCCTGTGGCAGAACCTGAGCCATTCGCTCAAGGTGGGTACATCAGGGTTGGGTCGACACTCCCAGACAGTTTACCAAACCAAAGATGCCTGACAAAGACAGGCTATATTAGTTTAGTTTAATTTATTATAGCCTAGCATTTTATTTATGTATTTATTTGAGGACAGTGGTTCATAGGTGGCATGAAAGATCACAGATGCCTTTGTAAGTGAAGTGATAGTTCAGAATGGGTGGTTGGAAATACTGCCTGGGAGTCCCTGGGAGTGAAGGTCTTCTTCCAATCGATCATTTCCCAGCACAAGGTGGCAATGGAGGGGTCTGATAAGACAAGTAAGGAGCTTCCGTGCCTGAATGGAGCCAAGTCTTGGTCACAGTTTGACCAAGGCTTAGATAGGGCAGGCAAATAGAGTACTCACATACTCAGTGCCCTGGTGATAACCACTCACATAGCTAACAGGTTAGGTTGTATGCTTTTTGATCAAATTCACATTCACAGCACATAGAACAAACCATAAATCCCGAAGGACACATTCACAGTGGTTGAGGAAAGCAAGACAAAACACTACAAAGTTAAGTGTGGGGTCTGTGTTTCTGGTCCTTTCAGTTGATATAAATATACGCAGAATGATATAAAGTGATAGATTTATACCTGCAAATCAGTGGAAAGTCCCGGCCTGCAGTCTAACAGTGGTGTTCTTTTCTTTTTTTTTTTTTTTTTTTTTTTTTTTTTTAATATTTATTATGGAGAGACACAGAGCATGAGCAGGGGAGGGGCAGAGAGAGAAGGAGACACAGAATCCGTAGCAGGCTCCAGGCTCTGAGCTGTTAGCACAGAGCCCGACATGAAACTTGAACCCACAGACCACAAGATCATGACCTGAGCCAAAGTCAAATGCCTAACCGACTGAGCCACCCAGGCGCCCCATAACAGGTGGTGTTCTGATCTTTGCTTTGTCTTTATCAGCCACTTAGCTCCGCAAAGCTTTCCTCTACCTCATAAGTGGAGATAGTATCACTTAGCACACACCCTCACACAGGGTGAGACTCAATAAATCTTGGCTATTACTGTTTCAGTGAATCGTACAGGGGTGTTTCACTATAGGCTTGTGAGGATGAACACACAGGTTAGGCTTCAGAGCTTACAAGTAGATTGGGAAAGTTTATACACATGAGAAATGCAATAAAAAGTTATGGCGTGTTTGCATATATTACTATGTTAGAGGTAAATGAGAATATGTGGCATATGTAACCATAAGAAGAAAAAGACAATGAGGAGATGCAGGAATACAATGGTGGTGGAGAAAAGAAAAATTAAATCTAACATTAAAAAATGTGTAGCATGTTTCACAGATTTCTCAGATATTGTGTGGTACCCAAGAGATCACGATTTATCTGATTTTTTTTTTGCCCAAATTGGGGTGACCCCAAAATAACACTAAAGCATAGTCAGAATTAAAGAATCTTAGTAGCTTTGTCCTCTAGGGTTTTGATGGTTTTCTGTCTCACATTTAGGTCTTTCATCCATTTTCAGTTTATTTTTGTGTATGCTGTAAGAACGTGGTCTAGTTTCATTCTTCTGCATGTTGCTGTCCAGTTCTCCCAGCACCATTTGCTAAAGAGACTGTCTTTGTTTCCATTGGATACTCCCTCCCGCTTTGTCAAAGATTAGTTGGCCATACATGTGTGGGTCCAATTCTGGATTCTCTATTCTAGTCCATTGGTCTATGTGTCTGTTTTTGTGCCAATACCATACTGTCTTGATGATTACAGCTTTGCAGTAGAGGCTAAAGTCTGGGATTGTGATGCCTCCCACTTTGGTTTTCTTCTTCAATATTATTTTGGCTATTCAGGGTCTTTCGTGATTCCCCACAAAATTTAGGACTATTTGTACTAGCTTTGAGAAGAACGCACACGTACCCCAGCGTTTATAGCAGCGCTTTCAACAATAGCCAAATTATGAAAAGAGTCTAAATGTCCATCAACTGATGAAGGGATAAAGAAGATGTGGTTTATATATACAACGGAGTACTACTTGGCAATGAGAAAGAATGAAATCATGCCATTTTGCAGCAACATGAATGGAACCGGGAGGTATCATGTTAAATAAATCAGTCAGTGAAGGACAGATATCGTAAGTTTTCACTCATATGTGGATCTTGAGAAATTTAATAGAAGTCCATGGGGGAAGGGTACGGGGGAAAATAGTTAGAAACAACCACAAGAAACTCGTAAATACAGTGAACAAACTGGGGGTGGATGGGGTGGGGGAGAGGGGAAAGTGGGTGATAGGCATTGAAGAGGTCACTTGTTGGGATGAGCATTGGGTGTTTTATGTAAGCTAATTTGACAATACATTATATTAAAAATAAATAAATAAAAATAAAAGCCCCCCCAAAAAAAAAAAAAAGAATCTTAGTAGCAAAAGGGGCCCAAGCATTCCCTAGGGTAAGATCAAGCCTCTCTTGAAGGGTAATTTAATGAAAGCTGCTGGGAGTCCACATATACAAAGGCATCCTAAGGACAGTGATGCTTTCTGCTCCCTACTTTGGTGCAGGGATTGGATAGAGAAAGGAAGAAGCACATTTTGGCAATGAGGGGCTAAGCGAAGGGGATGGATGGTGTGTGACAATGATTCTTGCCTTGAGAATTTTCAGATCCACCTAACTGAGCTCATGATGAAACACCTTCTGTATTTTTATTACATTCAAGTATTTTCCTATATCAAGTGTTTTTCACACCTATTTTCTTGAAGTATTTGAATAGCGTTTCATGGGCAACAACTAATGAACATGTAGTTGGTGTTGACATCTGTATAAATGTACCAGTCTTTCAAAATAGAACATTTTTATGATATATATAATGTTCGAAATACGTCCAGACTAGACGTGCCCTAAATATTTGTCACAGTCGCGAAATCAAGGTGTAGCTAACGCGTGTGAAAAATAAAACTCTGTCTTCACTTTCAGAAAATGTATTTTTATATATCTAGTCCTATGATACAATTATTTATGAGATTATTATCCCAATCCATCCACCATTCTGTATGATTTTTGAGCCAAATATTTGATTTAGAGAAATATATGGTATCAAGATCACTTTTGCTAGGATGATTCCTTCTTATCTTTTGTTTAGTCCTGGTCCATCTCCCGGGCCTCTGTAGGGTCTCAAATAGTCTCTCATTAAAATGTACTGTCCTGAGAGTATAATTTAGATTGCACCTTTGTTTTCCTCTTAGCAGCATTTACATAAAGAGAGAGAAATTTCTGTTTATCTCATAATTTATCATTCTAGACATCATTTACTGTTTTTGTTTGAATTGTAGTTTTCCACAATATAGATCACACTTTATGACAATTCACAGAGTTATGTGAAAACTTTATAAAATATTTCCCTAGATAGAAACTCAGGGACCATAAGTTTCACTCTCTCTATTTACAGATGGAAAAATTGAGGTAGATGGAGGTTAAGGAGTTATCCCTGTAGTTAGTTGGGAAAAGAGTTAGAAACAAGACCCATATATTCTCAATTAATCTATTAACCAGTGCACAGGTAAATCGGATAACTTACCAAACATTTTTCTAGTTTCTCATTTTATTCTCCGTGTGATTTCCAGTATTCCACTTCGTTGTGTTTTCATGGAGCCTTGTTTTCTGAAACCATATTTGATATCAGATGTTTGGTCCTGACCTAGAGGAGAACAGCCAGGATAACCAATAAGGATGGAAAAAGAGTAGAGACTATATCCAAAAGGTGAGAAAAGCACAGCTTAGAGAATGCATGAGGAAACTCTCCCACCCCCACACTACTCCACTTGGGAGTTTGATTCTTTTTGCCTTTGCTGTGTTATTGCTCAGTCATCATTTTGCTACATCACTCTCCTTAAAGTAGCATAGAGTTAATTAACACTTGGGGGAGGGCATTTTTTTCCAATGTATAGGTTTATCTCTTATACTGATAGAACAGAGTAACCGTAAAACATGCTGCGAGCAATGGAATGATGTTTTCATCACATCTTCCTATCATTCTCCTCATTGTAGATTTTGTTTTCCAACTTGTGATGAACGCTTCCCTTATTTTGGAATGTTGCTTGGAAAATGATTCATATCCCAAGGCTATGACCAGAGAGTATAAAGGCAAATTTGTTTCAAAATGCCATTTTTTGTGTGTGATCTAAACCCCTTATGTTTCCAAATCAGCAATTTGGGAACATAGAGCCATTCAGGTTGGGTTCACAAGAGTCAGTCCCCTCAAAGGCTGCATTGTGTTCTGCTTTTATGCAACACTTGCCTAGTAATTTTACCTTCTCCAAAGTCATAAGCCATATTCATGTCGTTAAAAACTTCCGTATCATTCCACTGAATTCTCCTAACAAAAAATAAAATGCAATTTTTTCTTGCCTGTTTAGATTGTAATTTAAGTTAAATGAGAGTCAAAATGTCTTAGAGAATGACACAGCACAAAAGCCAGTTTGAGCATATTTCTTAAATCCAAAACATGTGAAATCTGGACCACTTGTTAAATAGGATCCCAATTTCTCAAGAAGGTTATTATACATTTACCATTCAACAGTGGCAGAAATCAACTTCATCTTATTGTGAAATATGAAATAAAAGAGGATAGTTATGAATCATTTTTCTAAAGTAGATAGTTCTCTAATTTCACCTATGAAGACTAATAATTTAATGACTGTGTTCATAATAATCTCCAGCCAGTAAAAGCATAATGTCTTTGATCTAAAGGCTCAAATTAAAATCTTTAGGAAGATTGTGTTTTTTGAACTTGAAAGAAGAAGCCAAGGTTAAGTTGGTTTTTCTAAAAAACAATACTGGTAAATATATTTTTTAGCGACAAGTGGAATAGGAGAGCAAGGAAGAGATACATGCATTTAAGAAGAAAAAGCATAGGAACGGAAGTAGTACTGACTATAAACTCTTCAATTATTCTTAACAGATGTTAAACTGAGAGCAGAATTTCACTTTGACTAAATTATTTAGCCAAGAAAAGGCAAGCACATTTATTTCTTTGTTATTTGATTGTGTTTTGCACACACTCCTGGGGAGTGTGGTTTCTACTATAACTGGGGACAGGCATTGGGTTGTTGGTTAGGAAGCTGGTGCTTCCAGGGAGTCAGTCAAATCCTCTGAAATAAACATGATTAGATACCCAATGGGATGCCAAGTGCCATGCCACATTCCTGCTGAATCGATCTGTTCAGCATAAATCATAAAAATATTAAAAGTAATACAAAGTGCACTGCCTTTTCAGTCTGATATGTTTGAATCTCAATTCACCTTTGCATATGCTATGCAGCTGATATTTAAGAATCATATTTACCCTGAGGTCTTATCATTAATATAAGGGTATTACATTCTACATTAAAAGGTTGTTGCAGATAGAAAATAATGTATGCAATATTTGCCAGCACTGTATCAAAAAACATCTACTTTACTTTTGTGGAAATGATTCTATAGGATATGCCTACTAACTGCTACATTGATTCAAGATTTTATTTTTTATAGATGTATGTTTCACCTATTTATAATAGATTTGAGGCTCTATTGATCTGATACATTCTGCATAAGAGTTAATTATTTCCAAAGTGATCTAATTCACTTCTAGAGAACTATGTAGCTACCGAGAAACTCAGTTCTCTCTTTTACTGATTGGCTCACCCATGCACACTTTTATTTAGTTTTTAAAAAAAATCATTCTTCTTATGGACTAAGAGATTAATATGAAATTTGACAAGCCAATGACTAGCTATGACTGTGTATGGATGACATCTAAATCAGACACTGCTACTGAACATATGTTGAAAATTATCACAAATTAAAGCTTTTATGGGGTCTTCCATTTTTACATTTATTGCTTGTGTGTTTTTTAAAAGACACAGTTTCTTGTCTGGATACAATCTGGGGTGAAATAAATGTTTTGGTAGTTTAAGCATACTAAATCCATTTAGCCTTTTCAACATCTAAATGTCTGTGTTTCCCGGTTTTATATTGATTTAGAAGCCTCTAATAATGTTTCTGAAATCTGAGAAAACAAAACAATAAACCATTTCATTTTTTTATTCTCTGTAAATGTCATTACTCATAAATGTCAAGATAAACTTGCTTTGAGTGTTATGCAATTTACCATGTCACGTATCATTGACATCACAAAATAATAGCATGAGTCACATTTGAAGATACGTAAGCAACCCTTTTTTATATGTGGAACTCAGGGCAAATAAAGCTATTTACTTTTTTTGGCAAGACAGTATGTTATGAAAAGTGATATAAAACATCTTTAACAAAAGTACACATTGGATTTAAAATGTCACACCCTTTCACTTCTAGCTCCTCTACTGAATACAGACATCGGGAAATCACATTCATTGTTGGACACCACATATTCCTTGTGACTTAAATATGTTTGCATGATCTGAACAGGGATAAAGTAATAAAAAATATACCTGAAACAAATGAAGAGAGATACGCTCTTCTGTGTGTAATGGACAAAACTGTGCTTTTCCCAAGTTCATAAGCTGAAATCCTAACCCTCAAAGCCACCGTGTTTGGAGACAGGGTCTTTAAAGAGGGAATTAACGTTAAATGAGGTAGAGCCCTCAACCATAGGACCGGTGTCATTATAGGAAAAGGAGAGATACCAGGGAAGGTTGCAACAGAGGAAAGATCATGTGAACACACAGCAAGGTGGCCATCAATAAACCAAAGACAGTGGTCCTGGGCAAACAACCCGCCGACACATTGATAGGGATTTCCAGCTTCCAAAAGCATGAGAAAATAAATTTCTGTTGTTTAAACCAACCAGTCTGTGATATTTTGTCTTGGCAGCCCCAGCAAAGTAATACACTATTTAACGTCCCTCAATATTTAAGTATTTCAGCTGGGATTAACCCCTTTAATTTTTAAAGAACACTTACTTAATTGCATGATAACCACTGATTTATAACTAAAACAAAAGCCAGAATTTTGCTTGAAGATAAGTTCATAGCAGCTTAATTAATGTCATTTGGATTAGCAACATTTACTGAATGCCAAATATGTTTCAGACATTGTGAATGGATTCTAGAAACACCAAGATTAATTAAACACCATCCCTGTCATTAAGGCACATATGGTGCAAGGAAGGATAATGACAAACATTCCATTAATTCTGTCCGGTGGTGCAGCCAGCCATCGGGGCTGGGAACCACAGCTAGAATCTCAACTCTATTCGTAGGTGATGTTGACGAACGTCTGATGAATTGGTGGGCAGGCTCTATGAGCCGCTTCTTCCCAGAAGGCCAAATCCTAACAGAAGCTCGTCCTAACAACAAAAGGACACGTGTGTGTTCCCAGAACAAAGTCGTTCTTGTCAGTAGCATCAGGACACCTCCCGAGGCCTACTTCATGCTCTTAATACCTGTTTGTTGTCTTGCAGAAGCAAGACATAAGATAGACTAGCACGTTGCCTTCTGCTCTGTCTTGCGGAGTGAGCCTGTATGACTAGGGAACAGAGCTGACTCTCAGACTAGAATTTGTTTTGGAATAGGTCATAAAAATAATGTGCATTTCCACCTTACCAACGAACAATTTATTCCTTGCTAATATGGCTTCCAGATAGTTCCCACACCTTCTGGATACAACAGCCAATACTGAAAACAGTGTGCAATCCCAGATAATTTCTACTACCTGAAGTCAGGTCTATTGTTGATTATCTTTTTTTTTTTTTTAACGTTTATTTATTTTTGAGACAGAGAGAGACAGAGCATGAACGGGGGAGGGGCAGAGAGAGAGGGAGACACAGAATCGGAAGCAGGCTCCAGGCTCAGAGCCATCAACCCAGAGCCCGACGTGGGGCTCGAACTCACGGACCACGAGATTGTGACCTGAGCCAAAGTCAGACGCTCAACCAACTGAGCCACCCAGGCGCCCCAATATTGTTGATTATCTTATTCACTCTTTGTTTCCTAGCAATTGTGTGTATGGGGGGGGGGGAGGGTGCTCAGGGGGTAGGAGGTACAGGGTGAATGTGTGAAACTTTCTTTACATTTTCAGAATCAGTGCCTTAGGGACATTTTGAATAGCAATTTTCCGGCTCTGTGAATGTACAACTGTCCTTAAAAAATAAATTAATTAGGGGCACCTGGGTGGCTCAATCGGTTGAGCGTCCGACTTCGTCTCAGGTCATGATCTCACGGTTTGTGAGTTCGAGCCCCACGTCGGGCTCTGTACTGACAGCTTGGCGCCTGGAGTCTGCTTAAGATTCTGTGTCTCCCCCTCTCTCTCTGCCCCTCCCCTGCTCATGCTCTGTCTCTCTCTGTCTCAAAAATAAATAAAAACATTAAAAAAAAATTTAAGAAATTAATTAGAGTTAAGAAAGTCAAAATCACTATGTTCTATATATCACCCCGCCACTGGAATGCTGGCACCACATTTCCCTTCCTTGGTCGCACGCTGGCTGTTAGACAGGAGACCCACATAGAGAGCACAGCCAGAAACAAAGATGTGTATGTATCCAAGCAACAAATGGCAGCCTGAGGAAACCAGGGGTGCAACTGCTGGTCTCTTGAGTTGCCGATCTTTCTGCTGTTATAAAGATCCTTCATTTAAGTCATAGTCTGTCCTTTGTTTTTGTTTGCAAAACCCTATAAAGAAAAAGAAAAGTAGCCTTCGTTTGGCTTTGATGATATAAGTCACATACTACATTTGAGAAATATGTCCTTTGGTCCTCACAGGAATTAGGAGAGGTTACCCATGTCTTTCAAAAGAACACTTATTTTAAGGCTACAAAGGAATAATAACATCACCAAGGATTGGTAGGATGCTCTCGACTTCGCACATTTGGTTGTGAGCTGTTTGTCATCACTCCTATCGGGGATATAACTACAACAACGGTTTTGGAGTGAAGGATAACTCAGCTGAGCTTTGCATTTCAAACGCCTGGGAAAGCAAATTCGAGAACTTTAGACTGTCGGTGGATATACAGAATGAAGGACAGGGAGGTGGACTGTAGTTAGGGAATCAACAGTCTCTGCATAGAGGTAGTAATTGCACTACTATATGCACTATAGGATGGAATACATCTCTAACCAAGTCATAGTATATGTAGAAAGAGAAAAGAAATAGCTAACAAGAGAATCCTAGGTTGGAGTAAAACACACACACACGCACACCACACAAATATAGAACAACAACAACAACCCCAACTACAGCAACAAAGGCCATGGGGTTGGGATAGATGGCCAAGTGGTAGAAAGGACTTTAAAAAAAGGCTCAGAAGAGAGAATGATGTTAAGCCAATCTTGGGAAACAAGGATTTCAAAGATGAAATGATCCACCAATTCACCTGTTGCAGAATATAATGTCAGCTAATAAGTGGGAAAGGCCTGTTGGATATAGGAATGAAAATATAACTGTGCAGTAGCTGAACGATGCAAAATGCAGTTAGAAAGGTTTAGGTTGAAAGCCTGGTTTAACAGTTTATAGCTCTATGACCATGCACAAGTTATTTCTTTTAAAGCTGAATTTCTCTGCCTATAAAATGGGGATAATACTCTTCTTTTTAAAGTTAAAAAAATAATGTAAAAAACTTGGAAACTATCAGCTTCTGGTTCTCCCTTACACTGTTTTCAAACATCACACACACACACACACACACACACACAAAGATACATAAGACTTGATTAGAAAGTGGAGGGAATCTATTAGTTGCTCCATTTCAACCTTGAACTTTCCCCATCAATAATGAGGTGGAGCGTGGATCCAGAATTGCTTGAATCCTACTACCCATTTTCCTTTTCCTTTCTTATAGAATGAATTGGAACACAAAGGCTTTCAATTTAGGGCAAGGTGAGCCAACTACTTCTGAAATTTTAAATCTAATATTGATTGGCATCTAGAAAAGAATTTCCTTCCTCCATCTCTCCTTCCTTTCTCCCTTCTTCCCTCCCCCCTTCCTCCCTCCCTCCCCTCCTCCCTCCCTTCCTTCCTTCCTCTCTTCCTTCCTTCCTCTGTTTCTCTCTTTCCTCCCTCTTTTTTGACAATTTAGTGACTTTTCTTTTCTGCTAAGGCAAAAGTGACTTAGAGTGACATATGAAACATCCAAGATGGCTAAAGAAACTAATTTTTACTTTTCAGTTGTTTCCTTTTCCATCCCTGGTTCTTTTTCTGTTTTACTCTTTTTTCCCCCTCAATCTTTCTCCACTACAGTTTCTTCTTTTCCCCATCTTCTTATCCACTGTCTTCTTCCTCTCCCCATTTTCCCTTTAGAAACTCAAGAAATATACTGAAACATTCTTTTAGGAACTCACAAAATCTACCAAAGAGTGTTTTCAAACTCTTCTTTTAATTACAGGATGAATGGTAGTGTGTTACTTTTATCAGTAATGCCAAGATAGGAGCAGGGACACTTGGAGTCATGGTATGATCAAAATGAACTTATAAGAGTCCCAGGGTAGGTCAGAGGCTTATAGAATCTCTCTTGTTCATATGACAAAATGAAGGATGGGATATCTGCAAAAGAATGTCTTAAACTTACACCGCCATACTTTGTTCTTCAAGTCCACTGCAAATAAAATCTTTTGTGAAATTCTTTCCATTGAGTCTGTTGCTGTATTCTTTAGTTATTCTTTTAGTCTTTCAAACAAGAATAAACCATGTTTGATCAAAGATAGCTTCTTTGGGCAATTTCTTTTTGTTTGAACTTTAATATTTATCTTTGGGACTTTATACTCTTAAGAGTCTAGCTTCAGAACTTAGAAAAAGTAATGCTAGCAACACTGTTTAACCAAATATAAATTCAGTATCTCAACATTCTATGCAACTTATAGAATGAGAGCGATGGAATATTACCTTTCCCTGTGCAATTACATCACTCCTAAACTAGTCTTATTTTTGGACACACGGCTTAATTAAACAAAAATAAAAAAAAATTTGTGTGTGAAGTCTATTTCAAATTACTGATATTTCAAAAGAAATTTAGAAACAGCATGATTTGAATTTTAAAATGAAATTTTGTGGACTAACTCTAAAAGTTTTCAAAGAAATAGCTTTTACAAAGATTTAGGAGAGATTCTTAAAAAAAATGAAATCCTGCATGGATGGCCAGCCCCAAGTTGAGACATGAAATCAATGATATGTAGCTCTGACTAAAGAGGGGAGAAGATGCATGATAGTTTCTATTCCACCATCCCTCCACCAGAAACTCCATCATGGGGACCTCCTCCATTTTCTCCCTGAGACTTTGTCAAATTGTGAACGTGTGTTGGAAAAAGCAAGGTAACGGAGATACTCCTGAACATATTGTGAATTATTTTTCATACGTCACCATTTTCATTCCAGCTCACCATTTTCATTCCAGCTCACCATTTAGAGTTTTTAGTTGCTCATGAAAATATGAAATATCTTAATGACTTCTCTTTCATATATATTTTATCACAGCCTCCTTTTTTGTGTATGTCTTGTTCCAGTTGGGTTTCTCATTAATGTAATTGCCTGAATAATGATGATTTTCTTATTTTCACTTGTGAATGTTTATATTGTTTTGTATCACACAATCTAATGTTCTTTGTCCACCGAAATTCACTCCTTCTTTTTCTTTTCTTATCTTTTCTTTCTTTCTTTCTTTCTTTCTTTCTTTCTTTCTTTCTTTCTTTCTTTCTTTTTCTTTTTCTTTCTTGCTTGCTTTCTTTCTCTTTTGTTTTCTTTTCTTTATTCCTTCTTTTCTTTTCCCCCCTTTTTCTTTTCTTTCTTTCTTCTTCTTAAAAGGCACAATTAGCTTTTAGTTTCCAAAAGATGTTACATAACTTAAATGTAAGTACCACATTTGGTTTTCCTCTGATTTCTGAGTTAGAATTTTTAGTATAGCTTATGTAACTTCTTACAAACAAATAAACACAAAACAGCAATAAGAGAAAACAAACCGGCTTATGACTTTACCTTTAAATGGAGGCACATTCAAGGAAATGGTGGCCAGACTTCCCAAAATTATTTGAAACAAAATTTTATCTAAGTCTATGAGAAAATGGGAAGCAGAGATTTAATTCCTTGTATGTATTAAAAAAGAAAAAAAAAAACTTCTAAAAGTCCTTCCTCTATTCTGTTGCCATGTCAGGACAGAGAATATCATGAGGCAAGTGAGGCAAGACCATAGGTGCAAAATTTAAGCAGGCATTAAAAGTTCCCAATGACAAATGCCAATTGGTCCTTTCAATGCACCATTGAAAAGTCAAAGTTAATGCAAAACATCCACGATGAACAAAGGCTTGAAATTTTACTTAAGGACAGCATTCAACCTTATACTTGCACAACTCACTTCTCTTATAGGCCCTTAGACCTGGCCCTGGTGTTTGCAGGCAATTCCTTCCTCACACGTACTGGTGACAGTTGCTTTCAATATTTAACTCTTGATGCACACAAAGCTACCAATCTCTCTCTGTCTCTCTCTCTGTCTCTCTCTCTGTCTCTCTCACACACACACACACACACACCACTGCTCCCTCCATTCTACTAAAGTAGTTCTCTCATTTACTCTCCTTTCTTTAACAGAAACCAGCTCTTAGGATAATACCATATTCTCTTGGGTTTCTCTATTTTTCTGTATCCCCTTATTAACTCTATTATGCACAATAAAAGTGGGCTCAATGATTGACCCAATGAGAAAGACTCTTTTACCCTTAGAAGGATGGTGTTTAGGCTTAATGAAGGGAGAGATGTTACATAGTGTGATATGTTGATAATGGAAAATAACCTTATATCCACACAGACATGTCCAGTTGGTCAGTACTTTCACATAAGGTACTCGTATGTTCCTTTCCCATCACTAGCATAAGGAGTATATTATTACCATCCCTTGTTGAATATGAGAAAATAGGCACAGAGAGGTGATTTACCTGTTCAAGTCTACTGCAAGTTTCTGTGCTTAGTGGGTAAGTTGGATAACCCAATTCTTTCCTGTTTTTGTTTAAAATTCTGTATTTGAAGACAATTTAGAATTTGAACTCCCAACTGTAGAATTATTATTCATGCGAATGCTTCCAGTGTGTTGTGAGAAATGTGTTAACGGAATAAGATAGGTGTATATCCTACCATATAATAGCAACTATTCTGACTCTGCCAAATAAAACAGAAGTATACAATAGGCTTGTGTCTGCGTTTCCAACCAGTTTTGACAACAATGATGGTACGTGCTGTAAAAAAAAAAAAAAAAAAAAAGCACCATCCAAAAATAGTTTCCTTGCCTTTTGGGTTGATTTGTCTGTCAAAATGATGAACCAATTGTGCAAGGAGAATCAACACTTAGGGGGGTATCTTTTTTTTTTTTTTTTTTTTACCTGTCACAGCAGTCTGTCCTGCCAGAGTGTAGCTGATAAAAATGTCTGAAGTCTTCCCTTATCAGCCAACTATAGTCCTGATTTTAAAGAAGAAAAATTCAGTGCAAACCAAGATTCTCAGGAAGTAATATCATGATAAACATTCTCAAAATAATGGAAGCGATAGCTTTTGAATCTCAATCCGCTATACCACAAACTCTTATCATTGATGATTATTAATTATTCATTTATTCACATATTCTTCCATATTTCATACCAACCTCCATACCAAAGTACTTATGTAAGAATTCAAGCTACAGCCATTAAGGGAAAGGGTCATACCCCTCTGGAATGCTCAAAAAAATGTATCAAATTATTTTCTAAAATAGCCCAAAGCAGCTGAAGTAGTTTCAGATTGCTTCAGGCATTCTTAAATTCCTAAGTGACAAGTGTTACGAAATTTAGCTGTAATCATCTTTCTTATTCAAGAAAAAGTTAATAATTGCAAAAAATAGACACTCGCTTCTCATATTTGCACATTTTAAAATGGAGAACAAAGTGTACAATGCCCTCCAGATAATATTTATCTTTCACCAAAAATGTTAAAGAGTGCTGACTAGAGAAAACTAACAAAATATATTTCTTCAGACAGTTCTGAGTCTAGAAGACATCACCTTCTTTAACAACAGCACCTGGGAAAAGAGCTGCAAAAGTAATTATATTGGGGTGAAAATTATCATTCTTTTGTGCAGATTTCCGGGGAAAAAATGGTCCATGTTAATCACTAAGAATCAAGAAAAGATAGTTTAATATTGTTTATTGAACCAGAGTCATTTCATAAAACTAGGACTCATACTAACATATAGTAAATTCCACTGTAGATAAATATTGTTTAATATATTTTGGCATATTTTTCACATTCCCTGACAGCCAAGGACCTGAGTGTGGTATATTAGTAGACCATATTAATAGTAAAACTTGGCAACATAGTAGTGAATGGCAGTAAAAAGAATTTTCTACTTCATACTCAGGCTGAATAGGATGTTAAGGATCTCCTCTCTCTTCCAATCCAAGAATATTTCTGAGAGACAATCATCCACGTTTACCACAAACTGATAGCACACAAAAAGCTCACTAACTGGTAATTCCTTGGCTTTTAAGGTACTTGTCTTTTTTTCTTTTTCTTCACTATTTTGAGTTAAAATCCGCCATTTTATTAAGTTCTTCCCATTGCGCTTATGTGTCTTACAGAACGCTCCTGAATAATTTTAGTATTTCTTCCATGTAGTAGGTCATCAAAATCAGGAAGCTGCTGCCTGTTCTCTTCTATGGTTTCTAGCTCCTCTATTCACATATCTCCAATTTCTTCAACTGTTGCATTTATAACATACAAATTAGACACCTAAACTCCATCTCAACCCCCAAATTTTTTTCTTAGATGTTTTCAAGCTTGTGAAACACAGGCACGATCATAGGAATTCAGATATACTGACATAAAAATAGAATTGATTTCAAAACTAATACAGAGAACTGAGCTTCTGCCGGTCAAGACCTCTGACCAGAGCCTTTTCTGTCTTGGTCAATGGCAGGTGTACTTTTCCTGTTGCTGTTCTTTTTCTCCTTATCTCAAACTCCCTCTCTTTCCCTTTCTGTCTCTGTGTCTCTCCCCAGATTTAATATGGTGAGAATTTCTTTCTATCTCTCAAATGTATTCAAGTTTTGGCCACCTCTCACCTTCCCCATTACTATGACGTGGTCCATGACGACACTACTGCTTACTGGAAATAGCTTCTCACATCGGCTGCCTGGCTCCCTCCTAGTTGCCTATCATAGCACAGTACCCTTCCCCAGCATCATGGATCCTGTTCAACCACACGTAGGCTTACGGCACTGCTGTGCTGCTGTGCGATAAACCCTTCAGGTTTGCCCTGCTCTCAGAGAGGATGTGCTTTCTCTCCCCTCCAATGTAACTTCCCATATTCTGCAGCCGGGCCTTCCACCTCTCACTCTGATCTAGCGCCACCAGTCTCCTTGCTATGTTGCAAAAGGACAGGCGCACTGTCATCTGAAAGCAGGATTTCTCAAAAGTCACCACTACTGACCGGATATTTTGGCTGGAAAATTCTTTGTTATAGGGGACTGTTCTGTATACCACTGGCCTCTATTCGCTAGATACCAGAAGAAAGCCCTGCCCCCAGTTGCGCAACCCAAACTTACATCTAGACACTGCCAAACAGCCCAAGGGGGTCAGAGTAGCTTCTTGTTGAAAGTCACTACATTAGGGCCTTGGTGTTTTGTATTTCTTCTTCCTAGAAGAGTATTTAACATTATATGTATTCTTTCTCCTGAACTTTACCCAAATATCCAGGTTTTTTTTTTTCTAACTTTCTTGGCCACAATAATTAAAATTTAACACAAACTCCTATTTTACATGTTTCTAGATGTCTGTTTTTTTTTTTCAAATTTACCCAGAGCTAATATATTTTTTAAAGACACTTTTTGAACAATTTTAGGTCCACAGTAAAATTGAAGGGAAGGTACAGAGATTCCACATATACTCTCTGCCCTCACAGACCCACAGCCTCTCTCACTATCAACATCCCACACCAGAATGGTACTTTTGTTACACTTTGTGAATCAACACAGACAGATCACTAACACCCAAGGTCCAAAATTTACATTCGGGTTCATTCTTGGTGTAAAATCTATAGGTTTGGATGGACAGATGTATCTGTGTCTATCATTGTAGTATCAGATAGAGTGGCTTCGGTGCCTTAGAAATCCACTGCACAATAGTCCACTGTCTGGATGGACCACAGTTTATTTATCCGTTAACCTACTGAAGGCCATCTTGATTGCTCCCAAGTTTTGGCATTTAAATAGTGTTGCTGGAACCATCCATGTGAAGGTTTTTGTGTAACGTAAATTGTCAATTCCTTGGATAAATCCTAAGGAGCACAACCATAGAATCATAAGGTAAGAATATGTGTAGATTTGTAAGAAAATGACAAATGGTCTTCCCGAAGTGGCTGTGACATTTTGCATTCCCACCAGAAATGTCTGGAAGTTCCTACCGCTCGGCATCCTTGCCACCGTTCAGTGTGGTCAGTGTTTGGGATCTGGCCCATCCTCATAGATGAGCAGTAGTATCTCATTGCTGTTTTAATTTGCATTTCCCTGATGTCATATGATATGGGGCATCTTCTCATCTTTATTTGCCATCTGTATATCATCTCTGATGAGGTGTCTCTTAAGGTTTTTGGCCCATTTTTTTAATTGGGGTTTTTGTGTTCTTTTTATTTTGGATAGCTGTCTTTTGTAGTATGTATCTTTTGCAAATAAGCCCCCCTCCTCTGTGATTTGTCTTCTGCTTCTCTTGATATTGCCTCTTGTGGAGCCAGAAGTTTTCAATTTTAATGAAGTCTAGCTCATCTATTTTTATCATGGACCATGCCTTTGGCGTTGTATCTAAGGTCATCATCATCCTCAAGGTCAGCCAGGTTTCTCCCATGCTGTCTTCGTAGGATTTTATACTTTTACATTTCACATCTAGGTCTGTGATCCATATTGATTTTATTTTTGTAATACATTTAAGGTCTGTGTCTGGATTCATTTCTTAGTTGTGGATGTCCAGTTGTGCCAGCACCATTTGTTGAAGAGACCACTTTGCCCCACTGTGTTGCCTCTGCTCCTCTGTCAAGGATCTGTTGACTCTATTTGTGTGGATCTAGTTCTGGCCCGTCTATTCTGTTCCACTGACCTACTTGTCTGTTCTTTTACCAATGCCACACTGACTTGTTTACAATAGCTTCTTAGTAAGTTTTCAAGTTGGATAACATCAGTCTTCCACCTTCATTCTCTCTCAGTATTATGCTGACGATTGTGGTCTTTTGTCTATCTCTAAACTTCAGAATCTGTCAACGTTCACGAAATAACTTGCTCAGAAGGGAGACAAAGAAAAAAGAATGAAGACTAACAGACTTCACGCATTTTAGGAAAATAATAAAAGGCTATAATGCTGAAGATTAATGCCTATCCTGAATGACTGCTGAAATCAGGAAAGCATCCCTTGAGACTGCAGATCTCTGGTTAACCAAAAAGAGTAGAGAGGGCATCTAGTGGACAGCTCATTGTAAGAAACAAAACCAATGACTCTTTCATCGGAACGTGATTTTTGTCTATCCCTCACGGTAGTGGAGGGGGAAGGACCAAAGGGAAATCAAGGTACAAATAATCCCCCCCCCCCCACCAAACAATAAATGAATAATAGATGATGAACACAGACCCAAAAATATCGTGCTAAGGCAAAAGAAAATTCCAGCCAAATGCATTACTTGGCATTTGAACAACATAATTAAAATATGGCCTTTAAGAAGGCCATGGGTGGAGAGATAATTAAAGGCTTAAATCGACTCCACTATCAGCCTGAAATTATTAAAAAATATAAAGATGTAAGTTTCTTTCCTCTTCTCTTCTCAAAGACACTTATCACCAAACTTTGAGCCCACCATTTTAAGGAACTTGAAAAGAATTGGGAAAAGGCACTACTCTACTTTCAAAATCATTCTATATGCCTCCTTTGAATTGTTTGCTAGGTCTGTACCAACCTAACAGAACAACCCAATTTTGGTATATTCCTCACATTCTGTCTATCTGTCTGATTATACTTTGTTATTCTTTTAGCAAATTGGATTATGTCAAACATACCATATGGTACCTACTCTCATGACAGAATACTAGTTGCTTTTTATGTCAATACATTTAGTTCTTTCATTAAAACAAAACAAAACAAAACAGCTTTATTTTTGAGAGAGAGAGACACATCACAAGGAGGGGAGAGGCAGAAAGAGAGGGAGACTCAGAATCCAAAGCAGGCTTTAGGCTCTGAGGTGTCAGCACAGAGCCTGACACGGGGTTTGAACTCATGAACCGTGATATCATAACCTGAGCCAAAGTTGGATGCTAACTGTCTGAGCCACCCAGACTTCCCTAGTTGTTTCATTTTTATACAGTCTATATGCAATACCATTATAAAAGGATATCACAAATTATTTAATAAGGTTAATAAAACCTCGATTCAATATTTAATATAAAAACTCTGTTGTGATTATTTTCATGTATGTTAGTGCACTGTTTCATTATTATTAGTATATATTTCAAGATAAGGTGTTTATGAGTTGAATGGCATAGATCTAAATTTTTTTTTTTTATTTCCAGATACTTCTTCAAAATAGGTTGTATACATTATCTAGTCCACACATTAATAGAATGTATCCAGCCTTTGGGCTCTTTTTTAAAAAAATTTTTTTTTTAATGTTTAGTCATTTTAGTGGGAGAGAGAGAGAGAATGTGAGCAGAGGAGGGGCAGAGAGAGAGAGGGAGACAGAGAATCTGAAGCAGGGTCCGGGCTCTGTGCTGTCAGCATAGAGCCGGACACAGGGCTTGAACCCACAAACAGCGAGATCATGACCTGACCTGAAGTCGGACGCTTAACCAACTGAGCCACCAGGTGCCCCATGGGCTCTTTCAATATTTGATAACTTTCCTCATATTTTAGTGAAACAAAAGGCATTTTTTTGCATTTATGTTACTATTAAAGAGGTTGATCATATTGTACCTTTCAAAATTATTTTTTTTGCTTCTTGGCTTTTCATGTCCTTTGCCTTTTTCCTAGTTTTATTAGTTACTTTCAAAAAAAATCTATATATATTGATTTTCAGGGATGATGGCAGAGGAGGAAGACCCTAAGCTCACCTTGTCTCACTGATCCCAATAGATAACACCCACATCAGAGTAAATGACCCAGAAAACAATCCAGAGACTGGAAGAAAAGACTCTCTGCAGTTAAATGTAGGGAGGAGGCCACATCCAAGAGGGTAGGAAGGGCAGAGATATGGTCAGGAGACAAATGGACCTGTGGAACTGTCTACAGAAGGGAGAGACACCTGAGCATGGAAAAGAAAAGGACCAGACATCACGCCAAGCACGTTAGGCACTAGGAATCCACAGAAAATCAGAGGGGGATAGTTTCACTAGTTCTTACAATCAGCATAGCTTAAGTAAACTTGGAATTTTAAAAATCAGTGGGCTTGGCTCTGGGAGAGCTGGGAGGACAACAGGAAATTGATTTTCCACCCTGGAAGAGATAGTAAAATGAATAGTCCCTTAGAGATACAGCATAAGAGCAGTAGTTTGAAAACCACCAGGGGTATAAGGAACGATGAGTTGCTTACTAATCTCTGAGCTTGTGCTAGAGGAGAAGAACTGATGGGAGACTTCTCCAGGAACAAAGGAGCTGGCTGGTGCCATTTCCCTTCCCCGCCCCCCAGCCTAGACACGGAGCCACCTGTGGGAACCAGCACAGTGCTACCATTCCCTACATAACTTGCTAACAGTGCAACCTGTCCCCGTGGTCAGAAAACACACCCCTTCCAGCCAGGCCTTGGTTCCAGGTGCCCTCCTACAACACACCTGTGCAAACCTTGCTAACACTGGGTCTTCTTACCCTTCCATTCTCTGGCGGACCTGCCTCCTTCCATATGTCCTAGGCCAGAACCCATCCAAAGTGGTGTCAAAAGCCTGTCAGGGTGCAAGCAGCCCCTACAGGGACCAGCACTACTCCAAACTGCCTCCTGCCCCAGGGAGAGGGTAAGATAACCACACACCCCAGTGCAACCATGGTCCGGGAGAGGCTGGAGGCAGATCTCTGGTCTGACTACAGGCCCCATCCAGCAACAAAAGCTTCTCAGGGGACACCATGGAGAAGGCACCCAGCAATTTGCTGCAACCGCATCTCTGGCAAATTCCTGGTCTGACTCAACGCAAGCCCAAGGCGGCCATAGACTGTCCCACTAACAACACAGGGACCAAACCCTGCCCACAACAGGCACAGCGAACCATCGTAGACAACTGAACTGAAGGAAAAAGCAGCTCAGCCACAAGAGTAGGGCACAAGCAACACCACAGATACCCCTGAAGCACCAGGTACTTGTGAGCAGGGAACACTACACTGTAGGCCACTACAGGACCTCTTCTTCATAAGGCCACTACTCTTAAGAGCAAGAGACATAGCTGATTTTCCTAACACAGAAACAGACACAGAGATTTAGAAAAAATGAGGAAACAGAGGAATATACCCCAAATGAAAGACCAAGGCAAAATCACCACAACAGACCTAAACAAAATGGAGACAAGTAATATGACTGATAGAGAATTTAGAGTAATGGTCATAAAGATACTCCATGGACTTGAGAAAAGAGTGGAGACCTTGGTGAGACCCTTAAAATTAAAATACATTGACTAGAGGAAGCAGAGAACAGAGTAAGAGAATGCAATCAAACTGAACAGGAGGGAGGAAAAAAATTATAATAAAAAATAAAAATAGACTTAGGGAACTCAGTGGCACCATCAAGCACAATCATATTCACATTCCAGGGATCTCAGAGGAAAATAAGAGAGAAAGGGGGGCATAAAATGTATCTGAAGAAATAACAGTTGAAAACTTCCCAAACGTAAGGAAGCAAAGAAAAATTCAGATCCAGGAGGCCCAGAAAGCCCCCAGCAAAATCAATCCACAGAGGTCCACACCAAAACACACAGTGATTAAAATATCAAAAAGTAGTGATAAAGAGAGAATTTTAAAAGCAGCAAGAGAAAATAAAATGGTTACATACAAAGGAAACCTCATAAGTCTATCAACGAATTTTTTAGCAGAAAATTTTGCAGGCATTCCCCAGAAGGAAATGGCATGATATATTCAAAGCACTGAAAGAAACCCCCCCCCCCCCAGCCATGAATACTCTATCCAGCAAGGCTATCATTAAGAATAGAAGGAGAGATAAAGAGTTTCCCACACAAACAAAATTTAAAGGAATTCATGATCACTAAACCAGCCCTACAATAAATGTTAAAGGAGACTCTCTGAGTTGAAAGGAAAGACCATACATAGGAATAAGAAAAGAAGGAAGCACAGAAGCAGTAAAACTAGGTATATCAATAATAATCAGTGGAAGGATTCACAAAATAAAAAGATGTAAAGTACAACACCCTATATACCTCAACAAGAGTGGGAGGAGAGTAAAGAATGAGTTTAAACTTAAGTGACCATCAACTTAAATAGACTTATATTTGCAGAGCATATTACATACAAACTTAATGGTAACTGCAAATCAAAAACAAGTACTAGACATGAAAAGAGAGAGAGAGAGAGAGAGAGAGAGAGAGAGAGAGCGCATATTACTAAAGAAAGCCAGCAAACTATGAGAGAAGAGAGCAAGAAAAAAAGGAATGGAGAAAAACTAGAAAACAACCACAAAACCAGTAACAAAATGGAAACAAGTGCATATCTATCAATAATTACTTTGAATGTAAAGGGACTAAATACTCCAATCAAAAAAGATAAGGTGAAAAAATGGATATGAAAGTGACACCCTACAAGAGACTCATTTCAGATCTAAAGACCCATGCAGGTTGAAAGGGAAAGGATAGGAAAGCATTTTTCAGGCAAATGAAAGTGAAAAGAAAGCCAGGGTAGCAATACTTGTATGAGATAAAATAGACTTTAAAACACAGACTTTCATAAGAGACAAATAAGGATACTATATTATGATAAAGGGAACAATCCAACAAGAAGATATAAAAATTATAGATATTGATGCATCTAATACAGGAGTACCCAAATATAGAAAGCAGCAAATAACAAATAAAAATAAAGTAACCCATAGTAATATAATAATAGTAGGGGACTTTAACACCTCACTTACATCAAAGGATAGATCATCCAAATATAAAATAAACAAGGAAACAGTGGCTTTGAATAACACATTGGATCAGATGGATCTAACAGATACACTCAGAACTTCCATCTTAAAACTGCAGAATACACATTCTTTTCAAGTGCACATGGAACATTCTCCAGAATAGATCACATTTAAGGCCACAAAATAAATCTCAACAAATTCAAAAAGGCTGAAGTCGATCCATCTTATATGACCACAACATTATGAAACTAGAAAACAACCACAAGAAAAAAATCTGGCAAAAACACAAATATATGAACGCTAAATAACATGCTACTGAACAGAACAGTGAATAGTTCAAACAAGAAAGCAAAAAAGAAACAAGAAAAAAACATAGACATGAATGAAAATGAAAATGCAATGGTCCAAAACCTTTGAGACACAGCAAAAGCTGTTATAAGAGGGAAGTTTATAGGAATACAGGCATACTTCAGGTTGCAAGAAAAATCTCAAATAAACCACCTAACCTCACGTCTAAAGGAGATAGAAAAGTAAGAACAAACAAAATCCAAAAGAAGTAGAAGGAAGGAAATAATACAGATTAGAACAGAAATAAATAAAATGGAAACTAGAACAAAAACAAAACACAATACAGCAGAGCAATGAAACCAGGGTCTGGTCATTTGAAAAGATCAATAAAACTGGTAAACTTTTAACCAGGAGAAGAAGAAGGAGGAGAAGGAAGAAGGAAGGAAAGAAGAAGGAAGAGGAAGAGGAAGAACAACAACAACAACAAGAGGGAGAAGAGGGAGAAGAAAAAGAAGAGGAGGAAGAGGAGGAGAGGGAAGAGGGAGAGGAGAAAGAAGGAAAAGGAACTCAAATAAAAATCAGAAAGGAAAGAGGAGAAATAACAACAGACATATGATCATTTCAGCAGAGGCAGAAAAAGCATTTGACCAAGTACAACACCCATTCCTGAGAAAAGTCCTCAACATAGTAGGTTTAGAGGGAACATATTGAACATTGAATACACTGAACATATTGAACATACCTCAATACGATAAAGACCATACTGGAATATGAAGGCTGGTGCTTATGTGGTGGTTTTGGAGGTAAAAGCCACACATAGAGCATGGCAGAACAGCAATATATCTAGAGGGAAACAGCCTGAGTCCCATACCATTAGAAAGCTGCCCTATTAGACCTAGATAGCCTAATTTTATACTTCTTTCATATGAAAGAGAAATAAATTTCCACGTTATTTTTTTAATCTGTATATATCATTTTTATGTCATACAAAAATTACAAAAGTATTTACAATTTGTTAGCTAACTTTAAAAGATGTATTCATCTGTCATATATCAGCTGACTTAAAATTCTATATTTGACACATTCTCTTACTGTTTGAAGGCTTAAGTATTTGTTTCATAGAATTTATTATTTTTATAAAGAGATGAGATTTTAACTTGTGAGTGATTATTATTGTTTAAAAATAGATATTAAATTGACTGTAAACCATTAATTAATTCAGAATTTCTCAATTTATTTAAAGTTCCAGCTTTCCATTAAGTTACACTGAATCCATGAGTCTAATTCTGGATTTATTATGCCATTCTATAAATCAGTCAGTGCTGGGGTATTTTAGTTCTGGCATAGCAAATCACTCTTTATCATTAGTTTTCAAAATTCCTTTTATAATTGTCTATATTTATTCTCAAGATAAATTTGAAAATAGATTTATATAATTGCTTTGTATCAGGTCATATTAGTAAATTCTTATTTTTAATCATCCCTCAGCTTATTGTCTTAGAAAACCTTATTTCTCTACTTATATAAAAAGAAACTTTAAAACATATATAAAGAGAGAAGTTTGGAAAAACAGGGTACCATTTTAGAAAAAGCGTCGATCATTTCGCAAGTTTGTTGACTGCTGATATGCCCAGTTCTGCTTTGTGTTCTATCATGATCATTTTCAAATGCTTAACTGCAAATTAAGTTTGGTAAATACGTGATTAAATTATACTCCAGTTAGCGTTTGTCAGATTTGGTAAAAAGTAGAGGAGGATGACCAGATAATTTTACATTTCAGATAAACAACTTTTTTTTTTTTTTTTTTTTGATATGTCCCAAATGTTCAACACAAATCCAAATTTAACTGGAGGTCCATATTTTATCAGGCAATTCTAACTCTAGTACAAGGTCAAGTGACATTCAATTTAAAGAACTATCCTCAGTTTTAAGTTTGTAAGTTTGTCTTTCCTAAAGTTTAGTGTGCCTTCAAAAATGAATTAACTTTAAAAATCGTAATTTCCATTTTATTCCTTTCACTTAAGATTTTGAATTTTCAAAAATACATGACCTTTAAAAAAGTGAAGTTGGTAAATGTTTGGTATCTTTGATTATCATAATAAAAAGTTGAAAACCTTATGTATAACAAGGTTCCCATTTAAAGTTAATAAAATCCAGGGTGCCTGGGTGGCTCAGTCGGTTAAGCGTCTGACTTTGGCTCGGATCATGATCTCAGGGTTTGTGGGTTGGAGCCCCGCAGTGGGCTCTGTGCTGATGACTCAGAGCCTGGAGTCTACTTCGATTTCTGTGTCTCCCTCTCTCTCTCTGCCTTTTCTCTTCTCGTGCTCTGTCTCTCTCTGTCTCTCAAAAATAAATAAACGTTGAAAAAAATTTTTTAAAAAGTTAACAACATTCAAAACCAGAGAACCTATAGTTTATGGCATACCCCTTAACTCCACTGCCTTGGAAAGAAAAGTAACGATGCTCCTATGTTGTTATAAATTTGTTGTGTGAAGCCCAGAGGGTAGCTACCAAAGATGAATTGTCAAAGGGCCCAGAGCAAAATTTTCCAACCCGCACTTTGGGCTAGTATGCCAAATATTTTATTGGCATTATCCAGAGTTGATCTACTCCAACAGCTCCACCTTGGGTGAGAATACACTTATGAATTCACAAAACGTGGCAATTCATTTTATTTTTAAAAAATGCCATGTTTTAAAAATGAAAAGTGGGACCTGAGTAAAAAGCAATGTGCAAAAAACAGGATACCAGAATTCAGATTTTGACCATTTGAAGAAGCAGGTTTCATCTTGAAAATGTAAATTTTATTGCATTGTATTACAGATAAAAAGTGTGAAAGAATCCTGTGCATTCTTCTTGTTTAATCTCGCTTTACATGGTAATCTTTTACCTTTTTTTCCTTTATATCCTGTTCCATCCCCCTCCCTAAAATTCAACACATCTTTGTTCTTTTCCATTTTTATGCTTTTCTGTGTTCCTTGTTAAATTAAATCCTAAAAGTGTCAAAACGGTACCCATTCTTCTATAGCATTTATGATTTTTCAAAAATTATTGACAGCCAAAGGTGTATGTAGTTGTTCCATGAAATCACTGAGGGAAATTGAAATTAACATGAATATCCCTTATTTGAGCAACGGGGAGTTTAGCAGCTGCCAAGGGTAACAGACTAATTCAAGTCATTTCTATAAACTCTTCACTCAAAAAGAACAGGAATAAATTGCATTGAGTCTATTTGAATCAACATTATCTTTTGACTTTTTATTCTCTCGTAATTTTCACCCCCTCACCTACCTGCCTACCGGTGCTCAGTTCCATTTGATGTTGGGGAAGAAACCGGGAGGAAATTGTTAGATGGTACCCATTTTATTTATTTATTTTTTTAATTTTTTTTTAACGTTTATTTATTTTTGAGACAGAGAGAGACAGAGCATGAACGGGGGAGGGGCAGAGAAAGAGGGAGACACAGAATCGGAAGCAGGCTCCAGGCTCTGAGCTGTCAGCCCAGAGCCCGACGCGGGGCTCGAACTCGCGGAGTGTGAGATCATGACCTGAGCTGAAGTTGGACGCTTAACCGACTGAGCCACCCAGGCGCCCCAGATGGTACCCATTTTAATCTAATCTAATGTAGTCTGAAGTGGACATAAAGGGGCCCTATAGCAGATATACATGGTACCTGCTTGTGTTAATTCAAGAGTTCAATATGCAAAATAATATATTTATATTCTATTTCTAAATTAATAATCTAGGTATTCTCAGTTACTACCACTTAACTAATCCCATGCTGAAAGCATTAATATTTTGTCTGTACAACTCAGTGAGGAAAGCATTTTTCTTCTTAACTAGGATAATTTACTTGTCCTCAGCTTCTTAACATATCCATCTGGGAATAGGATTATAGTCTCATAAAATAATTTAATATTGTATTTGCTGTTTACTTCAAAAGCAATATAATATAATATAATGCTATTATTAGAAACAATTGCTTAATTGTTTGAATTAAACACTTAAATATCATTCTCCTTTCAGAGTCCTTAAACATTTCAGGGGTGCCTGGGTGGCTCAGTCGGTTAAGCGTCCCACTCTTGATTTTAGCTCAGGTCATGATCTCACTGTTGTGAGATGAGCCTTGTATGGGGGGCGTGGGGGGCCTCTGCTGCTCCCTCTCACCCTCTCTCTGCCCCTCCCCTGCTCACACTCACTCACTCTCTCTCTCTCTCTCAAAATAAATAAATAAACATAAAAAAAAAAAAAACATTACAGAGATGTGTTCATATTATGATTTAACCATATACCCTTATTTTAAAAGGTTTACTAAAAAAACTATTTCTTATCCTGTGAGCGTAATTGGATAGTGTGATATTGTGATTTATACTTAGAAATAAATTATATATATAATTATATTTTATATGTATAATATATATTTTATGTTATATATTTGGTCTAAATATATAAAATATATTTGGTCTTTGTCCACTGTGCCTGGCAGACTTCCTACAACCTTTTTAATTTCCTGAGGGGAACCGTAAAGGTGTCTTCTGTTACTGAAATGACTTATTGACTCCAATTTAGGATGGCAGCTGAGAAAGGACTGGAACTTTCAGTCTTACCCTCCAGACCCCAGGGTAGGAAAGCAGGACTGGAGTTTGAATCAGTTGCCAAAGGCTAGTGATTTCCTTGATCCTGCCTTTATAATTAAATCTCCATGAAAACCCAAAAGGACCAGGTTCGGGAAGTTCCTGAGATGGTGAACACGTGGAGATTTAGGAGCAGAATATGGATGCTCCATAGCCTTTCCCCCTACACTGCCCGTGCATCTCTGCCTTCTTGCTGTTCCTGCGTTATACCCTTTGCAACAAACTGGTAATCTAGTAAGAAAATGTTTCTCTAAATTCTGTGAGCTGCTCTAGCAAATTCATCAAACCCCAATGAGGGGTTCATGAGAACCTCTAACTTAGAGCCAGTGGGTCAGAAGTGCAGGTTAACAACCTGAGCTTGAGGCTGGCTTCTGAAATGGGAGAAGGGAGCAGACGTGAGGGACTGACCTTTTAACCTATGGAATCTGATGCTCTGGTAGATAGTGGTAGATTTGAGTTAAATTGTAGGACATCCAGCCAGTGTCCAGAGACTTGCTTGTTGGATGCCTGGGGTTATCACCACCCCCACCCCCCCCACACACACACACACACTAGAATTGGTTCCAGAATACTAAATAGCACAGATCCTTTCATTGTTTTGAACATACTTCCATTATAACAGCGTAAATTCTGAGTTTGCTAGAAATACTAATGTTGGGGAAATACACACACAGTGATGGATAAATAGATGATAGGTAATGTGTAACTTAAAATGCTTCTGAAGTTACTTTAGATATATTTTTTCATTTTTTATTAGTTTTTTTTTTATTTTTGAGAGGCAGAGAGAGACAGAATGCATGTGGGGAAGGGGCAGAGAGAGACAGAATGCATGTGGGGAAGGGGCAGAGAGAGAGGGAGACAGAGACTCCAAAGCAGGCTCCAGGCTCTGAGCTGTCAGCACAGAGCCCAATGAGGGGCCTGAACTCACGAACCGTGAGATCATGACCTGAGCCGAAGTTGGACACTCAACCGACTGAGCCACCCAGGCACCCCAATTACTTTATATCTTTATTATTAAATAATTTTAATCCAAAGCCCTCATATTAATCTTCCCACTCCTTCCTAGAAGCACATAGAAGAAGGAACTATTCTGAATTTGTTTTCTAAAATGTTGATTTAAGTACATGCATGTTTTTGTGAACTCAGAGCTCACAGTATCTTGCAGTATATTTATTATTTTTCCTTTCTTTAAATTAGTATTAATTGCCTTTTAATCAAAGAGTTATTACTTATGGGGGCTCTTTATATTTATTCATCAGCAGAGTGATTTGCTTGTGTTAGTTTTCAGTGTTTTGCAAATCCATGTTTATTTTTTTACTTAACCTTGCATTGTAGTCCAATAATATGCTTAGGGTTAAAAAAAAATTGCATGCATTTTCCTTTTGAACAACACTAAGAAGAATATTTTTTAGTTTTCAATAAAAGTTTCAATGGAATATGTAATCTCTGTTGGTTGGATAAAACATTTAATAATACCTACTAGCTTCTTTATAGTTAGCAATGAAATCAGCCCTCCTTTATGACACAAAATTGGTCCATACTTTCATGTCCTTATGTCAAACTGCATCAAATTTAGTGATAAAAACAGAGCCTTCTTGCTCCAAGAAATACTTTGCTTAGAAGTCTGATTCACACCTTGCACTTTAAGACTTAAAGACTGGTCTCAATCCAAAGATGATATGTTATAAATACTGTCTAATCTGAGTCAGCTTCTTGACTCCCAAGACCTGCTTTAAAATAACCTAACACAGGTCCTAAAATCCTATAATGAATAACCTTTCAATAATTTTCCCATTTCCAGACACTACTGATACCAGGTCAAATTGTTTTTTTACCCCCCATATTTTACTGAATCTAACGGACTCTACTCCATCAATGTTTTCTATGGTGATAATCTGGGAGTCAACAGTCAACAGTAGGAGTTTGCCTTTGTTAATCTCATATACTACCATGTTTTATTTAATGATCTTAGTCATATATGCTAATCATGCTAAACATGCTAATCAATACTAAGCATGCTATTTTAGCACTAAATTGGTGTATATATATGCATGCATGCATGTATGTATGTATATATATGTACATACATACACATGTTTGTATGTCAAGAGATGTATTATGACACCCCATCCTTGTATTTATAATTTTGTCTCATATAATCATAATTTTTGTTTTTAAGCAATGAATATGAAATAATTTATATTGGAATATTGTAATTTAATCAATTCTTGTTTTAATTATTGATTTATATAAGCTAATTCTTTACATTATTTTACTACAAGAGTTTTTTTCACCTTTATGCTTTTGGTGGAAAATTGAATATCCTGTGCTTTATCATTTTTAATTTATATGATTCTTTCTCTTCATTTTTTTTTTTTTTGAATGTTTATTTTTGTGAGAGAGACAGAGTACAAGTGAGGGAGGGGCAGAGAGAGAGGGAGACACAGAATCCAAAGCAGGCTCCAGGTTCTGAACTGTCAGCACAGAGCCCGATGCAGGACTTGAACCCTCGAACTGTTAGATCATGACTTGAGTCGAAGTCGGACACTTAACCTACTGAGCCACCCAGGCTCCCAACTTTATATGATTCTTAATAGAAAAACCCCTGGTGAAGGGGTTCAGTTACTCTCTCCTTACTTCTGCCATATTCCCACTCAACAAATCTCTTGAAAAATTATCACAAATTTTAACTCCACAGCATATTTTATAATTTTAAAAAATGTCTTCAAGAAATGTCACTTTGTAATTTTTGGTAGAAAACTGAGCATTTTAAATACTACATGAACACAATTTTGTAGTCCCTTTCTCTTCTAAATTGTTGTTGCCATTGCTGTTTATTTGATAGGCTGGCTGCTTGTTTATTTGGTAACTTGCCCGGAGTAGACCAGTGAAACGTGTCTCTCCTCAGTGTGTAACCGCTTATCTCACTCAACAGGTTTTGAAAACTCTTGCTATTAGTTTAGCCATCTCTTCCTGGAGTCTCCCCTGTGTCTGCTTAGACTGTCATCAGTCTGGGTTCAAACATCTAAGCCAGTAATTCTTCCATCCCTCCTCCCTACCACTGATGCAAGCGGGGTTGGGGGAGCATATTCGAAGACCAGGTGGCTTTCAGATCTGTCCAGTTTGACTTTCTGTTGACTCTTCTCACTTTCCCTTGCATGTGTGCACATTCTCACAATCAACCCGGGACATGTACACATGGTGGGTCCATGTCTTCTCCACATGTGCACGCAGCTTGCAGTCAGCAAGTGTATGCAGTGAGCTTATCACGCAGTCTCTTCTGGCTGACTCCTCTGCCGGCTCTTCCTGTTAAATTTCTGTCCAGTCTACTGGATTATTGCTTGCCCAACCAAGTCTATGCCCTCAGGTTCACAGAGATACTGCCTTTTCCCTTCCCACCTCCCTAAACTGATGTTGCTTCTCTTACTGCCAATGCCTATGGACAAAGGGTTTCCTGGGCTCTGTTCCAAATCAAGTAACTGCCATCTGATGGTAAAGTTACTCATTTTTGGTGGCCTGCCCCAACCTGGGAGAAGTCCTGTGCTGACCAAGCTTGGGGCCAAGTGGGGAATGATAGCTGCCTCAGGTAGAAATTCCACTGATTACCCTGTGTTCTTAAGAGCCACCGTGAGAGCCAGGATTCTCAGATGGCCCATGGTCCCTGTTCCTGAGGTTCACACCTTGTATCATCCTTCACTTAAGAGTGGGAAAAACCTGTAACTTGCTTCCAGCCCTTAGAATATGGCAGAGTGGAAGAGATTATGCGGATGTAATTAAGGTCCCAAATCAACTCTATTTAAGTTAATCAAATATACATCCACACATTTTGTTAGAGATTAGTAATACTTAAATGCTTAATTGTCTTCAAAAAAGTCTGATTAATTTGGAATGAGTATGTGATCCAAAAGTTCAATCAGTGTGCCTGCCTCCCACTCATACCCCAGATTTCAGAGTAATTGATAATAGTTTTTCTCCATAAACATTACAAAAGAAGATAGCGGTTTTTGAAAGAAATAAGCATGGGACAGGATACAGCACGGTAGTGTGTATACATATGTGTACACACACATGCACACACAATGGTCTTGAGTAAAATATAAAATAACTATAGATGAAACAAAATTTAAGAGAACATTAGGAAATAAAGTCCTGACTGAGATGTGGGTGAAGGTCCTGGAATGACTAGGTCAGTGTGTATGGTTTGATTGTATTCTGATCTAACATGTGTGTTTTGTTTGTTTTTTGGGTTTCATTTTGCTTTTTTGGTTTTGGTCTGTTGTGTTTCTTCTTCTTCCACTTTTTTTTTTTAATAGAAACAAAGACTTTATTTGTTGTTTTATATTTTCAGGGTTTAAGGTAGAATATAAGCATACAAAATCTGGGCAAAGAGAAAACTTGTATGGTTATTTCAAATAATACAAGAAAGGCATCTTTATAAAACTTAATACTTCTACATTTAACTAGATATATAAGGAAACTTCATTATCATGGCAAATGTATACTTCTAAATAAAGATCCTCTAAGAGTATTTCTTTCTAAAGCATTCAAAGGAGCCATTGTAAAAAATATGGTTGGCAGCAGTTGTGAGAAGAACTGGCATCTAAATAAATCTATGAAGTCTCGGTTAATGTGGATACATAAAAATAATTAAAAACCTATCTAAAAATATTGTTGTCTTTTTTGCATTGGTATGTTATTTCCTAAGGATAATGGTGAGTGAGGTACACATTCTTCCAGCCCTGTGTGTCTATTATTCTAAATAATCCATTTCTTTTCATTAAGCCTCACTGTTTTCTTTATATCTTAAAAAAAGATACAGGTCCTATAATGCAAAGTTTTAAATTCCAGATAAGACGTATAAACACTCCATGTTCTTACCTAATTAGATACAAGCATTTTTTTTTTTATTACTCACTTTTTCCTACTTTTATCTTCCTTTATTTAAATGCCTTTTTCTCTGTATCGCTGTTCCACAGCATAAGTCTTAACCAAAAGTTGCTTATTAAGTGCCCTTGTGTGGATTGTTACTAAAAGGATGTACCAATGGGCATGTTACAAGAATTTAAAAAAAAAAGGATAAGATTTACCTTCTGAGAATGTAGGTTTCAGATGAAGCGAAGGAGGATACAAACACAGGGGAGGGAAAACTGAAGTACAATAGAGAAAACAATGACTTAAAAAAAAAAGTACATCAACATAAAATGCTTACAGAAAAGGGCAACTTCGGAGGATGGCCGGTGTCACACATACCTACCCAAAGCTTCATGAGGACAAAATAATTGTCAGAGAGAATGAAGAAAACCCCTGAGGTTTGATATTTTAGAAAAGAATAAACCTCACCATACAAAAGAGTAATGTGATAATTGAAGTGAAAGGCAAATGTAACAGGATAGTCTGATAATAAAAGGTAGGTGCCTATTACGCAAGATACGACTAATGGGATTTACACTGGCCTAGCTCTCTCTCTTCTAATAAGGGCATCAATCCCATCATGAGGTTCCCACCCTCATGACCTCATCTAAACCTAATTACCTCCCAAAGCCCCATCTCCAAAGACCATCCCATTGAGGGTTAAATCTTCAACATGAATTTGAAGGCGAAACAAATATTCGACCTAACACAGCCCATTACTCTTCTCTCTTCTTTCGCTCCCGGTGACTTTTTAATCACTCTCTACGTGCCAATGATTTTCTAAATCTCACTTCTCTAACTAGAGAGGCTTTCTATGCTCAGGACCTACACTTCCACTTTCTCTTTAATATTTTCGCTTCAACATGTCAGCACAGACTTTTCAAACCATGGTTACGTTTGATTTCTTCATTTGTTTGCGTCTTCTCACGAAACGAGGCCTCTCTTTATTTTCCAAGTTGCTTAAACCAATATATGGCTGATGGTGTAAACTGTTCTGAATTTTTTATGCTATCTATCTGTTACATCACTGTACTCTGCTCATGTTCACTTCAATATTCTTCTGAAATCAATTCACTGCATTTCATGGCTATTTCTACCACACTGGCTTAAGTAATCATCACTATAACAATACCTACCAACCTTTCACTCCTGTAAACACAGATTGATTTTCAACACATCAGCCACATATATTTGTTGAAGATGAATACATAATTGTGGCAGATTTCTATTTAACAGCTTCTTAGTGAGTTTCCATTGCCTTCAGGTAAAATTTAGACTCTGGAACAGGATCATGACGACGTGTATTATCAGACTTATGCTTATTAATCCATTGTTAACTGTTCTGGCCATTCCTGTGAACTTAGAATTCACATTTGCTTCCTTAGTTTCTCGAACACTACAAGCAGTTTCTCACCTAAGAACTTTGGCATATGTTGTTCTATCTGCCTGGAAATTTGGATCTACTCTGCATAAGATGAAATCTAAACTTATCATTCAGGTGTTAGTTTAAAGTTCTCCAACTCAAAGATGATTACAGGGGCACCTGGGTGGCTGAGTAGGTTGACCACTGACTGGATTTTGGCTCAGGTCAGGGTCTCACGAATTGTTGAGTTTGAGCTCTGCACTGGCAGTGTAGAGCCTGCTTGGGAGTCTCTCTCTCTCTCTCTCTCTGCCCCTTCCAAGCTCGCTCGCTCTCTCAAGATAAATAAATGAACTTTAAAAAAAAAAAAAAAAAAAAAAAAAGATTACATCGATGCCCCAATCCAAAGTAAGTCTTTCCAGTGATTCTTTTCAATTTTATCTGTACTCTCTTTGATAAAAATTTATCATCATAATTTCCTGATTTTAATTTGCTTAATGTCTTTGTACTCTTCTTAAAAAGATTATGGTCTTCCTGAAGGCAGACCTTTTTTTTTTTTTTCCTGCCTCTAGTTCATTCATTCTTCAGTGGGTTCCTGAAGGATGGAAACAAATATCTAGCCACAGGAAGTACTAATTTTTTTTTTTTAATTGAGTAAATGAACTTGTCATTTTTTTTTTTTAATTTGGAAACATTTTTAAAAATCTACAATTGCTAGAAATCATTACTGAGGAGTATAAATTATCCAGCCTTTAAATAAATGAATGCGCAGATACAAAAAGTTTTAACCTACCAGACTAACAGTTGAAATTTGGGGAGAAATTTATGAAAACAATGCCTTAATTATTTTGCTGCTAGTGCTCTGTGTATGGTACGAAGAAGATAACCATCTAAGTATTTAGACCTCCTCTACATCAGTGTATTGTTTCCACTAGTCAAGTCATTAATCAAGACGTGCGGGGGTTATGTGTGTGGGGGTGAGTAGGAAAAGGACACTGAGGAAGAAATTTAGCATGAGAAATAGATTTAGAAAAAAAAAATAGCATGGAATTAATTACCTGAAACAACTCGAGTGTGCATTACTTAATGATTAAATTTCTCTGAGTAATTCAGAGCACTTTCTCTAAATCTCCCCTCCAGACCTGTGAAGGCCCTGCCGGGCTTTGCCTCCAGGCGCTGCTGTGTCACAGAACATGCAGGCGTAATGGGCACATTTGCTCCACTCTTTGCATGACCCTCTCCACGGGCCGGATTCCGCCATGACTGACTCATGCATAAATCCACCAGAAGCCAGCGGCAGTTTTACATGATTAAAGATGGCAGAATCAGGGCCACACATACATTTCCATGCAAATGGGCTTGAGAAAATAGCTTACAATACATTATGTAAACATATTTAGAATGAATAAACACACTCGGCTAAGTTTTCAAACATCTGTTCAGCTGGTGGCAGCACCCCAAATTTGCATACCTAACTCCTTTTTAACCAGGGCTTAATTTTGCCCTCTGTGTTATTAGATCATAGTAGCCTTTTAACTCCGAAATACATAACTGTCATGGTATCAGTGATGCTAATTATCATTTGTTTTTTCAATCCAACTGCACTGCCGTTTAGCTTTAGACTTCCTTCTGTGCTTCTTGTAAGAGAGAAGGGTCTATGACTGGGGGAGGACTTTAATGCATATTCCAATTCAAGCCATGTGTTACCAAGGAAAGAACTGAGACTTGAATTATTTGCATAACTGTGCTTCTAGCCATATACAAATGCAGACATTCTAACCACAAGATGCATATTACGCCCACTTAGTGGCATAAACCTGCCACTGCTTGTAGTTTATGTACCCTTGAGTTCAAACAGTTGTGTAGTACCAGTATTTTGTTTTCTATTTTTATTCAGCGTGCCCTTCCATAGTCTCTATTGGTTTCTGCCGAAAGTCATACAAATGGATAACATACGATCTAAGAGTACCAGGGCTTACTTAGAAAGCAAAATTTCAGAGCAAGAACTCCAGCTTCTTTCCAGATTTAATGAACCTGAGCTCCTCCTTATGAAGAAATTCTAGAACAGACAAAGCAAATATTCATTTGTTTCTTTGAAAAAGACCTGTTTCCAAAAGACCGTGCTTGCAGAAGAGTTATTTAAGACTAAAACAAACAAACAAATGAAGAATAAGAAAATACACCCCCCCCAAATATGCTACTTTGGCATCAAAATTATTTTCAGCTAATGGTAATTAAAAAGCAGCAAATATAGGGGAAAGCTCTCTGGACCTTCTCCCCTTTCTGCCTAAAGACAGGATATGAGTTCTCCTTTTTCTAGAGAAAGACTCTTATCAGCTCATTTGCAACAAGGAAAGAACAAAACTTACTCCATTGGTTTCCTCCCATATGTTTACCTTCCTACCATCTGCCACCCAAGAAAGCCTACAAATGCTATCTCTGTCCTGTTACTCTTCCACAAATGTATTGTTCTTTCTTGAAGATGCTATATAAACCAGAGTGCTTAGTCATCACATTGAGTTACTCTTATTTTTAGGTCTTACTCATGTGATGTTCATTAATAAGCTATTTTTCTCTTTTTAATCTTTATTTTTGTTAAAGAGCCCCAGACGAAAATATAAGATGTTTGCCTCCTCTATACAAACAAACAGTGCTTCTCGCAAACTCTTCTGTTATATTTATTCTTAGAAAAAAAATTGCATTTCTCATTTTTGAATCTTTAAAATTTGGACATTTCTTCCAAAATCCAGTTATGTCATTAAAAAAAAAAAAAAAGAGGAAAGAAATGAATGATATAAACATTGTAACCAGTTATGGGAAAATAATTATTAGAATTCATTTCAAGTCAAGTCAGAGTCATTCATTCACATATTCACTCATTCAGCACATAATTACTTGTATCTAACACTCCACCAGTCTCTGGGGACATGCTATTTAACTAAATAAAGACCCAATTTCACAAACATTACATTCTAAGAGGAATAAAAACAACAGGCAATTAAAATATAATGTGTCAGTTTTATGATTGTGTACTAATCCAAAATTCATATGTGTTACCAGAAAGGCTTCACTGATTGAAGATATCTGAGTGTCCAGGACCCCCAGCAAAGGTACAAGATATGGGAGCAAAGCCCTCTGGGGGCCTCCAAACTACCCCATCTGCTGGATTAATACAAAAATTTGACTTCAGTCAATGTCTCTAGAGCTAAAAACTTACTCAGTTGGAATATTTAACCAACAGATATTTCAGATATAATGAAACTAGAATTTTTTTTTAAGTCTGTATCTTTTGGAATAATTTATGACTCGTCAGTAGATAATCAATACAACATATTTGACCTGGAAGCTTGATGCTGTTTTAACTGAAACGAATGTGCAAGGCATTGGCTTTGGGAGTACAGGGTAAGCATAGGCTAGAAGGGCTCTATGACCTCAGGATATTCTCATAATTGAAAAGATAGTAAGGAAGTTGTTACTGGAGCCTAAATAAATGGCCAGGAAGTTTGGTAACATGGTCATCAGTAGTAATACTTGGAATAGAAAATATACCTTATGACCTATTGGATTTGGCTAAGAAAATGGTCATGTGGAAATTACTAAATAGTTATTTTAGGCATATATGACAGGTATGCTTAGAGAAAGAGGTGCCAAAAAAGGTAAATAATCAGTTTTAAGCAGAATTTAGAAGACATTTAAAGAGCCAGGGATTAATGGGAACAAATTAAAACTATTTTTCATGCCCAATCTCTTCCTTAAAAAGTCCCTCAGGTAGAAAATGGTTTCGAGGCAAAGGTTAAATCCATAGCACTTCCACCAAAACAGGGGCTGAAAGTTAATCTCAACACTGAGGCTTGAAGAACCTTTATTGGGATTTCAAAAAGATTGAAGGGCAGCCATGGTTAGGTTTCTAAGAATCTTAAGGGCATGTTTATTAAACCTATCTTGAATAGACAAAAAGGCTTCTAAGTATCTAAATGTGTTGTTTGCATAGTAAACTATCAGCACAAAGTATAAAAGAGTCTAGAGTGAGATATGTGTGACTTTGTCTAATGAATTAAACGATATTTCAGTTCACAGAAACCTCACAAAGTTTTTAAGTCAACTGTACCACTACCTGGATGTGTGGGGGCCTAGGTGGTACATAACATGTCTCTGTAGTCTGCTGGTCTCAGTGCAAGAGAAATTGTATTCAAGGAACCGAAGCCCAGAATACACAGAAATGATTTAGTACAGACTCATATATGTTATAGATAACATTCAAGAATTTCTGCTGAGTTGTATTATATTTGTGACTTAGAAGAAAGTATACAGGATATACATAATCCAAATATAACAAGTTAAAAGTTTCTAAATTAAAATACAGTTTTCGAAAACTACTGTAATAGATTAAGTGCAAGAATATTTTACTGAACCTGAAGAGGCTCATCTGCATCT
Organism: Neofelis nebulosa; assembly: GCF_028018385.1. NCBI lineage: Eukaryota > Metazoa > Chordata > Mammalia > Carnivora > Felidae > Neofelis > Neofelis nebulosa. The sequence continues at coordinate 10,818,561 of NC_080792.1, read as the reverse complement.
AGAACCGATTTGGATGCTGGGATCCTGATCTTTGAACCAATGATGGAATGGAATGAAGCTTCTGGAGAACTTGGAGGCAACTGAGTTTATTTTGCATGTGAGAGACATATAAGTAACTAATAGCTTATAACCAGTGGGCAGATACTAGTATATTAAAAATGGCCACAATATTTTTGCGACTTCTCCTACGGAGTTTCATTTTTCTCTCCATGATGGCTGCTTCTCTCATTGACTTACAAATAAAATACTATAGATGTGACATTGTCAATTTCCTGCACTAGGCCTTACGTATCTGGCAGCTTTTGGTTAGTCTCTTGGAAGACTAGCTCAAAGTTCAAAAGCTGCCAAGAAGTCCAGCTACCCTGAGACCGCCATGATGGGGAGGCCACGTGTAGTCACTCCAATCAATAGTCCCAGTGAGTTCAGCCTCCTTGCCAGCCCTGCCTAGGCATCTAAGACATGAGCAGAGCCAGCCTGGACCCTCCATGCCTGCCAGTCCATCAGCCAACTAAATCCCAGTAAGTGAGCTGAGTCAATGCCATGTGGAGCAAAAGAATGGCCACATGAGAACGGCCCAAATTTCTGATCCAACAAAATAAAACGAAAACAAAAACCGAGAGATACAATAAAATGTGGGGTTTGTTTGTTTTAAGACACTAAATGTTGAGGTCATTTGTTAGGAAAAATTAAATAATCAGAACATATAAAGGTCTTAGTTGCAAGTTACATGAAGATAGACATTTACAAAAATACTAGATAGTATTTGAAAGTTGTTTCTTGGTCCAGACGATCTTGGTGCTACTTTCTTTGATTTTATACAGACGTGAAAGCCTAAGTCATTTAAAGATACTGATTGCAGTATGCAGAATATTCATGTTACAGGCTATTTTTAAAGAATGGAAAGAAATGCAAGAACAATATTATCAGTTAATGTCTAGGGAGATTTACAGTAAAAAACCTGCAGTATATTACATTGGTTCACCTATTACCAAAGACATTAATAACCATTTACAGAGTTCTTTGGAGATAAATTAAATAATGATGAGGATCTTAAATGGCACTTTTATATTTATTATTAGGTAAATCATATATCTAATTTTGAATTGCAATTTTCTTTTCCTTTTCAGTGGTTACTTAATTTGTAATACCTATTTAACAGTAGATCAAAGATTCTCCCTATCTGAACTTATAAAAAAGGAGATAAAACATACTCTATCCCTTCATAAGCTTATTTTTATGGCCTTAGTGATATTCAATACTTAATAATCTAAAACTACATTAGTAACTTTATAAACTACATTTTGAATATATAATATGTGAATTGTAATGAATAAATCACACTAATTGCAATAAGAAATATATCTCTCATTATAAGAATTTTATTACAAAGGTCGCTTTTAAAAGAATAATCTACATTTAATAGATTTTGTAAAAAGATGGAAACAATCAGTAAAATCTGAAAGTAAAGAAGGTACTGAGGGATATTTGAAGGACAAATTTAGGAAGTATTACTTCCCCATTTGTAAACGTCTATTCTATTATTGTACCGTGTAAACCTGTCACAGAAACCAACAAAAATGTGATGATTTTTCACATGTAACTGTTATGATACATGGTCTTAGTAAAACATTGATACAGTTTTTGATCAGTAACTAGGCAGATTTTTACCCTAAATATATTTTAAAAAGAAAAATAAAAGCTCTTCTACAAAAAACATGTTAAAAATAGGTGCTTCTAATTATTTCATAGAAAATATTATTTCCCGGAAGATACCATGTCACCAAGTTCACTTGTATTTTATTAGTCCACGAAATATTCATAACATTATATAGTTATCAATTAAGTGTGCAGGTGATAATTGTGAGCATTAACCTGATGAAATTTAATATGAATGCTATACATTATATAACGTTGATTTGTTGATCTCACTGTTTACCTTTACTGCAATGATTTTTTGATTCTTCTTTTAAGAATGTGTTAATTATACATAGAAGAATTTTGGCATCAGAAATTAAAATCTATTAGTTACATTAGAATTTTTCAAGAATAAATAGAATTCCCTAACTCAATAGGTTTAAATGGAAGCAATATATTTAGTAAGCAAGAAAATTGTGCAGTTTTTTTTTTAAATACGATGTTTAATCATATTGATTGTTCATGCTCTTTGAATTATGGTAGATAGAGCATATAGTTTTACTCCAATCCTTTTGAAACTTCTTGCTAAATGACTCAATCTTCCTAGCCATTTTTTCTTTAATTTTTTTTTAACATTTATTTATTTTTGAGACAGAGAGAGACAGAGCATGAATGGGGGAGGGTCAGAGAGAGGGAGACACAGAATCTGAAACAGGCTCCAGGCTCTGAGCAGTCAGCCCAGAGCCCAACGCGGGGCTCAAACTCACGGACCGTGAGATCATGACCTGAGCCGAAGTCGGACACTTACCCAACTGAGCCACCCAGGCGCCCCTTCCTAGCCATTTTTGAGCATGATGGTAGAGAGAGAAATCTGTGGTAAGGTAACTGAGCAATGAAAGCTAATAATGTAAGAATGAGATTCGTGACTTTCTTCACATAAACTGTTTCCCTTAAACAGACTCCCGATTGTCTTTCAAGGAAATCACCACCTGGGATCACAAAAAAAAAAAAAAAAAATCATTTATAGGCTGGAGACAACTAACACATTTTGGACACTGTGTAGCACTCTCTCTCTCTCTGTATGTATGTATATATATATGTATATATATATATATATATGTATATGTATGTATAAGTATATGTATGTGTATGTATATATGTATGTATGTATATGTATATATGTGTGTGTGTGCATGCATATATGCATGCACACACACACACATATATTCCATCTTTTTTTCTGCATCTAATACTAGGGTTCCTATCTTTCAGTCCCAAGAACATACCCTGTATTTCTGATACTATATTGGTTGGAAGCAAAGTCCTGTGCTCCTGAGAAGGGCTCAGAGGTCCCCGTGCTATTAGCATGTCTTGACGATAATACGCTATGCTCTTCTTAGTGTAGGCAAGACATTCTAGGGTGTGTTGAAGACAAAACTCTTTAGAGCTTAGCTTTCTTTAGACTTTGTAAGTCTACATTATATGAGCACCAAGATTCTTAACAACTTTAGTACAATCCCTTGTGTTACACCAATATTTGTGTTGATATCAAATTGATTGATTGGGAAGGAACGGAAAGCAAACTTAGTTGAGTGTCACCAAAACAAGAACTGGCTGTACCTCTGTTTCACATGACAGAGTCCATGGTCTTCAGTTAAGCTTGTAGCTATCACTTGTGGGACAAGCTGTCCGATATGTCACTTCTACCCTGACTGGAGGAAAAATATGACCCCATGTCTCAGCTGGAGCTGCAGACTTGTGAGAGGAGTTCCTATTCCTCTTCCACATTACCATCCTAAAATGCCGAAGCTTCACTTCCATTCCTTCTATACTGAGGGGCCATGAGCATTGGCAATGAAATAAATGACACGAAAGACACCTGATTTCCTTATTTTCAGGGAAAACAGAGCCTGAGAGCACAGTAATCAGATCATAGTCAAGTGACAGACTTCAGCATCATTAATATACCCACTCTGGCAAAACTTCTCCTCATACCCTTCAGTTATGTATATGCACAGGTAACTAACATTTGCCTTTATTTGTAGAACTCTGAGATAACTGGATGGAACAAAGTAAAGGTATTTGAAAGATTACGTTATCAAAAGCTTTTCTTAGGTTAAAAAAAATTAACATTTATTCATTTTTTGAGAGACAGAGAGTGAAGGGGGAGGGGCAGAGAGAGAGGGAGACAGAATCTGAAGCAGGCTCCAGGGTCTATCTAGGCTGTCAGCACAGAGCCTGATTCGGGGCTCGAACCCACAAACTGTGAGATCATGACCTGAGCCGAAGTCGGACGATTAACCAACTGAGCCACCCAGGCACCGCTTCCATATTTGTTCCCAAATGTTTGACCAAGTGATGATCCCAATGCAGTCAAGGCTCAGGAGCATGCTCACTTTAGCATCACGATTTGCGTGAGAAATTTGTGTTTTTCACTTTGATGCAAATTTGGATAGTTTATATGGGTAGAATAAACATTCACCAGAATACTTTATGAGCATGAGTTTGAAAGAGATGTCCTAGTGGGTTTAAATGAAAGAAATGATTAGACTATGTTATTAGGGATTTAATTGTCAAGAAGAAGTTAAATGTACAGATTGTGATAATTAAATACATTAATTGTAAATAAGCCTAGACAAATATTCATCTTCTCTGTTTTTCTCCATTTTCCCCCCCAAACTTTTTTGGTACACTTTTAGCTGTGTCTCTTCTTTTTTCTCGTAAATAAAAATGACCTTCTTGGCAGTTACCAAAGCTACTCCTGGTAAGGTTAGTTGGAGTGAATACTAAAACAGAAGATTTGAGTAGCAAGGGACTTACAACAAAATCTATTTCTGTTCTCTCATTCAGCCACCAAATGAACTGAGGTCCATAGGAACTAAATTCCTTTTTGAATTCAAACACCTGGAAACCTGCATATGTCTCATGCCTTTATTATAAAAACATTTTTAAAAGATAAAATAACACGAAAAGGAAATAAACAAGAAATGGAATGGGGAAACTATAAATAAAACAAACCCTGAAAACATGCCTCTGTTCTGATTTTCTTCATGCGAATGACTTCACTAATCCTGAGGATCGTGTCTTTAATTCTGAATTCCTCAAACAGTTCATGTAGCTTTCAACTATATAATTATGCATACTTGCAACGATTCTGGTACTGTTAATCTTTCCTCATTAGTTCACGGAACATACACATATTGAGTACATACTATGGGCAGACCTTCTGCTGGGAAAATCGTCTGTGACTCAAAAAAAAGGACTAGACTCTACTATGAAATATGTACATTTAAATATATTAATAATGGTGAAAATGATAAGTATGCATAAAGATGCATGTGAAATTTGCTAGGAGAGAGGTTGATTTCAGGAAAGTTAGGAAATCTCTGCCACTAGTCTTCCCTACAGATTCCATAAATTAATAAATAATTCAGACAAGCCACATGACATGTAGTATAGAAATAAGCATGCGGACAAAACACGCCAGGATAATATTATGAATGCATCCTGTAGTAGGGAAAGAATCCAATACATTCAGATACATCCATGGACTATGCATTTGAAGGGGTGATATCAGACGCGAATCTTCAAAGGCATGTAAAATTTGGCTGATAAAAAATAGAAAAAGGAGTTCTGTAGAGAAAGGAATACTAATGAGACTGATACAGAGGTGTAAGATGGGGTGGTCTGGAAACAAGAAGAGTTTGATATCTTTAGAATGCAGAGGTTAAAGGAGAGCTAGGAGGAAAAGAAATAAAACAAAGTATTTGAAGGGAAGAACTGAGTAAACCTTGGCTTTTTATATCACATATAATAACATTAAAAAGATATCATATCTATTGTGCTCGTGTTTGGCATAGAAGTATTATTAAGAAATGGACCAGAAATTACACCAGAGGTGTTTTTTGCTGATCGTGTGAAACAACAGTATATAGATCCAATTTTGAGGTAGTTTAAAGGATATTTCATTACCTTTCATTCTCTAAGAAAAGCTGTCCAAAGTGAGCTAGAAAGACAGAGCATTTTTCAGTACCAGGATATGGCCCTTCCACTCTACATCTACTCAGTTTATCCCAGTTTTGATTGATCTTATCCACAAAGGAGACAGAAAATCCTTCAGAGTCAGAAGAGTTGGAGTGTGTTTCTGATCAGAGACTGCTCAGATTAATCAAGTTGTCAACCACCCAGAACCATTATACTGATCAAGATGTTGGAGATACTTAGTAGAAAAATAGAACATGTATCTTTTTTTTTTTTCTTGTCTACAGTAGGTATTAGAAAGCTGTAATGACTATATCATATGTCAGCTGTGGTAAATCCTTCCTATGGATTTACTATATCACTCCATACGATTTATATAGTAAAAATTCAGGTATATAGTAAAATTTTATATAGTAAAATTCAGGTATATACTATACCTGAGTATACAATATACCTCTGTAGAATACTTGAATAATTATGATACTAAGATCTTTACCCAGGCAGTTAGGTTAACTATCACATATCTAAACATTTTTAATTACCGAGCTTTGATTTTTTTTTTTTTTTTCAGTATCTGGTTAGTTTCATCATGTCAGAACAAGAAACTAGTTGGTTGAAGCAGGTAAGTAAGTGCAAAGCACTTTCTACAGAGAAATACACGGGTATAGAATTCCTCAGGAAAGGACCTAAGGGTTAGGAACCAGAACTCCAGAGTCAGTATTAGCATTGTCAATTTTAATGGTGGGAGCTTAAACATTTTCTCTAAGATTCAGTACCCTACTTTATAGATGAGGTTTATAATTAAGGAGACGACATGGGTCCTGTTGACAATGAAAGAAAGTGAAAGCAAAGCTTGGTGAACATCAGGCCCTGCCATTCCCAGCAGAATAGAAGCGTGGCTCAGAACCACACGCAGCCAAGGCCGCACTGATGCCACAAAAGTGACCAAACGTGCCCCTCTCCTGACCAACAACTTGAACTCCCCTCTAATCCTCTTACATTCTGAACTGACGTTAAAATACACCCCGCTCCCATTCTTGCATCATCCAGTCCAGAAGTGGCTCATGCTTCTCAGTTCTCTTCTTCAAATCACCTAGCACAGACTCAAACCCCCAGTACAGGTCCCTCCTACTCCCCTTTCTGTGACACTATCGAGACTCCTCGCAGGACACTTTTTCCCATGCTGCAGCAAGTTAAATAAGCCTGATTTTATTTGACTGCGAAATGCATCATGTAGATAATTTTGATGTTATACGATTAGGTCTTGTAGAAAGATCACATTCAAGTGAGCAACCAGAGGAAGCTTCATAGAGCTGTGGTTCTTTAAGACTGACATCAATGAAAGCATGTCAATATTATAAAAAGGTGGAGATACACGTGCACTCCAGATAGAGAACAAGCATAAGCAAAAACCCCAAGATGAAAAAAAAAATGCAGTATTTATAGGTTTAGCAAGTGTGGGTCGTGCTACAAACTCGGTGTACAAGATAAATCCATATCTCCTTTATTTTCTCAACTATCAATTACTAATCGAACCAGCCACCTACCCTAAGGAAGTAGTCAAGGGTCTATGTCTCAAAACCTCCCAATCCATGATTGTCAAAGAATTGGCTTATCCAGCCTGTGGGAATTCTGTTTGTTTGTTTTTTTCTCTCTTTCCTTTTTAATGACTGAACGTCAGAGAGAACTATTTCCAGGGCATTTCAGAATCTATTTCCTCCCCACTCCCATGGTGTCACTGTTAACAATACCTGCATCCGGCATAAAAAGCTGGAGCAGGGGTCTTAGTTTACATCCCAGTACAGGCAGAAACGAATCGCACCCTCTCACTGCTACATTTGACTTAAGCTGCTTCTCTCTTTACTTCTCCTGGTTTTCCGTCTTTCATTTACACTAATTCATGCTGTTGTCAGCACTTATCCTGTGCTGACAGCAGAGTTGAATGCTAAGAAAATACACTTAAAAGCAAAATCTCCTAACCCATAACACCTTTCTACCTTTGTAGGTAGAAGAGAAAGACAACAATTTTATCACTGAATATTCAGAATGTGATGCACATCACAGACAGCCTGCTAAGAGATTGTAAAGATGAAACAAAATCTTGCCCTTTATTATATCCCAGCAGATATGAATCGTTACCTCCATGTTCTCAAGATGAACAATACCCAGTCCCCAGGTAAGAGGGTTTAACAGCACGTTGCCAGGCACAGTTTATCCTACATTTTATGGTAATTGGGGTGACCACATGTATTAGCAGATGGCTTTACCTAAAAGAAAAATAAACTTCTTGTATCTATAAAATTCTTATTTATTTTATTTTGATAGAGAGAGAGAGAGAGAGAGAGAGAGAGAGAGAGGGAGAATGAATGAATGAATGAGGAGAGGAGTGGCAGAGAGAGGGAAAGAATTCGACGCAGGCTCCACACTGTCAGCTGGGAGCCTGACCCGGGGCTCGATCTCATGAAACATGCGATCATGACCTCAGCCCAAATTAGGAGTGGGACGCTTAACTGACTGAGTCACCCAGGCACCCCTAAACTTTTTGTATCTTTATGACAGGAGGTAATTTGGGTGCAAGGTGACTTCTAAAGTTAGGCTCCTCCCCTCCCTCAGAAACCGGGACAAGAGTAGTTGCATTATCTTTTTTGATGAATATATTTCAAAGACATGACTCTCAGGTCCTTGAGAAAGGTATTTCTGGGGCTTTACCTTGGCAAGAGGCTTACTTAGCTTTTAAAATATTTACATACATTTTAAAAAGACAGAGTACTTACAAGTTTTCTAAAGTAAATGCTGTAAGAAGAAAGAAAAGGAAAGTTAATTAACCTCTGTGCTTCAGTAAATAAGATATATGTGATCTATTCCATACTATGCCAACAAAAGTATCCAGAATATCACTGGTTATACTATGGAATGAAGAGTACTTAGAAGGCAAGGCAGTGTCCTATCAAGTGGTGGTGGCACTAAGTTTTAAGGCAACAGTCATGTTCCTTTTTATAGTCACAGGGAGCAGACATAGGGAAAATGAGTTGTTAAGGAAAGGTACGGAGGTAAAAGTTTATTAAGAGACCTTTAACTTTTGAAATCATTAGACAAGTATGGCTGAGAGCAAGGGTGGATTCTGACTCTCTGTGTTACAAAGTATTAATGAAAATTAATCCTCAGCTTGTTCAATATGGAGCATTCTTTCACAGGCCAAATGTAGGAAGGAGGGATGCTACATGAATAGGTTTCCTGATCTCGCTGGAAATGAAGGCTTTCCTTCATTGGTGGAGGGTCGGTGCCGATACTCAGGTATCAGAGACCAGTTGCCACAATAGCCATAGGACTGAAATGGCGATCAGAGTTTGGGATGCATAGGGAACTCTCCTTGCTAATCCTTCTGTGGATGCCTTACGAGTTAAACTATTGGGTAGCCTGCTATGATTTTCTGTGACATACTTGTAAGGAAAAAGCCTAAGATTGTTGGGCAAGTGCAGCAGTTACCGTGGTGGGGATATACTGCCTCTTACTCAGTTCTTGATTGTAAGCACTTTGGAGAGCACTAGGCTCTACACTGATTGGAAGGCTGAGATCCTTGGGGGAAAGATCCTTGGGGGATAGAGCGTGAATCTCCTCCAGAGTTTTCCAAAGAGTCACTGTTTCCCACAAAAATAGATATAATCAAACCTCTGGGGTGACTGTATATTGGAATTAACATTAGGCTGGTCCATAAGCTCATCCCTCAGAGTAAGGGACAACTAACGAAGACAAATAACTGATGAAGAGGTCGGGTGTCTGATTGTGTCTTTGCCCAAATTAATCTAGCCATAGATATAATGGGACTATAGACCTATTCTACGATCTTTCGCCCTGGTAGAGAGTACAGAGTGGGAATAGATCTATTTTATAGTTGTCAGAACCATTTTATTGGTTTCAAAATGAGCTCTATCAATGTGGGAGGGACTAAGTGGTAGTTCTGGGAATTGACTACTCCTGACCAATAGTAAACAAAAAAACAATTCTGAACCTCCAGTAGAGGCCTAAAAAATTCAGCACTAGTGAACCCTGCCATCTCTATTTAACTTCTCTATCTGGCTGTGAAAATTCAGATGGGCTGTGAAAAAAGACAAATCATTGAATACTTCATTAAATGCTATTGCCGATCCCAACTTTGGTTCAGATGTGGTATCTTTACTGGAGCAAATCAGGACAACTTGTAATGGCTGGTATAAAGCCTTTGCCCTGGTAAGTATTTTCTTTTCCCTCCCAAACAATAAGATCACAAACGTTTTTCATTTTCATGACAGGGACAAGAGTGTACTTTTACTATCTTACTCAGTGCTAGGTCAAACCTCCTGCTCATCATCATAATATATTTCTTTTTTTTTTTTTTTTAAGTTTATTTGAGAGAGAGAGAGAGAATGGGGGAGGAGCAGAGAGAGAGAGAGAGAGGGAGACAGAGAATCCCAAGCAAGCTCCACACTGTTAGTGCAGAGCCCAATGTGGGGTGCAAACACATGAACCATGAGATCATGACCCGAGCAGAAGTGGGATGCTTAACCAACTAAGCCATCTGGGCACCCCATCATAATATATTTCTTAGAAGTTTCAGCCATTCTGATATACCACAAAAATTTCACTGGCCCATAACATTAACAACATTATGCTATTTATACCTGGTCAGCAGAGTAGCAAGCACATTTATTAGAGGCCTTATCAATACATATGTTTGACCATAGGTGGAAGAGAAGCCCAGTGAAATTTCTAGGGAGCCTGATATGAATAGGATCGCCTTGTAAAATGAGAACTGAGCTGTGGTTGTCTACCTACCATGATGAGGACACGATTCTTAGTGGATCTCTTCGAATTTGAAAGGCAACATATATCACATATATCACATTTGAACTTGCCCCCAGAAGCTACCTGCGCAATAACCTGCAAGGTTGAGAGTTCTAAATGAGAACCAAAACATGAACAGGCTCCACAGAAAGTCTAGACTGGTGTGAGCTTCCCTGTCACTTGGAACTTATGACCCAGCAGTTCCAACAATGTGGGAGGCAGATAGGAGTGCAGAATAAATTCCTGGCAAGCAGTCCTGACAGGAGAATCACAAAATACTTTTGAGGTTTCTGAGTAAGTCCATCCTTCCTTTTATTGGTTCATATTCATTTTTAAAGGAATTCTAGGCCAGCTGCTAGGCCCAGTGGAGACTGAACATTTGATCACAGGACAAAAAAAAAAAAAAAAAAAAAAAAACTACGTAATCTAAACTGTCAATCATATATTGACATGGATATCATCAGACCCATGGAATCATACATTTGGACATGTGCAGTGCTCACATTTTATTACAAAACAGACATATTCTATAAATGGAAAAGTTTGGGTATATCTATAAAGTGTCCACAAATTTCATGATGGATAACACTTGCTCTTACCTCAACATACATATTTTTTTCATCCACACCTTTACCTTTACTTTGAGTACTTAACAAGAGGAAAAAAATAAGACAAAACAAAACAAAAAACATCAAACTGCTTCACAGAAGGATTTGCGTGGTATGTTGGTAAGAACCTGCAGTGGAAAGTACTAATTTTACTTTAATAAAGAGTAGACTTGAAAAAAAATAGAGGGATTCATTCTCCCAATGAATAGAATTTTGAATGTGCCCATTATGCAGAAGAACAGGTTAAGTCACAGATAAGAGTAGACTGACTAATGCTTGGCAAGGAGGTCAGGGACTGGGAGAAAATGGTGATTGGGAGGAGTGGGTTAGGTACATTGGGTAGACTCCTTGGAACAACATAAATTGAGAAAATATTCATGTTTTGCATAAATACCTACCTGGCATCTACAAGAGGGTATCCTTATAACAATCAGGGGAAAGGTTACCCTCTCTGCAAATTTAAGTCAGCAGCTGTGCTGAATAACCATTACACTTACCCAACGGGTCTACTTAACAAAAAGGCAATAGTAGCAAAGACAATGCACGGTGATGAATGGACTTAAAAGAATGGTCTTGTTGATGCTGATTTGTCTACTATTGCAAAATGTTCAACTATCAACATTTCACCATCCCCTTAGAGTATACGCTGGTCATCTGCATGTAACAGGAAAGTATTCTGCACACGGATGCCCTAGAATGCTAAACCAACAATGCCATTTATGGATCAGGAGACTGATCTATGCCATTTGTATCCATAGGCTCCCATGTCCTCTGGCTCCTGACTAGATCGGGCTTTTGGGATCTGCCCCTGGAAATAGGAGGTAAAATGAAATAATGAGGATTTTACATTTATTCTCTTTTTCCCCATCCTGGAGCTTTCGTCAAGCTGCTTATTGTCACTTGACTAAAGATCACTGCTCTTCTTCAGGAATTCTTCTGGGTCTACGTGATTCTCCTTCCAGAACAAGATCCCGTGTTGCTTTTTGATGGGGATAATGACATGGTTGCCGGTACCATCAAGCTTCTGTGTTTTGCCTTGTTTTACCCCTATCCCTGCCACACCCTTGTAATTAAAGGATCATCTGTGTGCGCATTTATATGCAACTTTAAATATGAATATTTGTTGTCAACAGGCTGTCTGGCTTTTTTATTTGCCAGGAAAGTAGAAAATCGAGTGACTAAAATCAAGGTGGGCACAAAACAAACCTTGTCGGCTACATTTACATTCATCCGAGCAACAATTCACTACTTCATGGGTCACCACATTTCATCAGGGTCCTAAGCCTCCTTGATATATAAAATATATAAAATCTCTAATATAAAATCAGAGTTCATAGAGAGGGAGACAATGGAGTGGAATACATTTTAGTTAAGCACTTCTTTGCATGTTTTCACATCTTTTAACTTCTTCTGTTCTAGACTCTGTCTTTGAAGATATTTACATAACAACCAGCCTTAGGAGACAAGGGTGTTGTCTCCGCCTGGGGGAAAAGACAAGATCAGTTTTCTGGCTGGAATATGAAAGACACTATTTCACTACTTTGGAAAATTTCTCAGTGTCTCCTCCTTAAATAGTCCGAGGTTCCCTAAACTCGGAGTTTCTAAGACTCTCTTAAAAACTGAGAATAAACTGAGGGTTGATGGGGAGTAGGAGGGAGAGAAGGGTGGGTGATGGGTATTGAGGAGGGCACCTGTTGGGATGAGCACTGGGTGTTGTATGGAAACCAATCTGACAATAAATTTCATCTTAAAAATAAATAAATAAACTGAGAGTTTCTCTGCTATGATGCAAGCCCCCTGTCTAACTGAGCCGTCCAACAGGACCCTCGGACTTGGAAGGCAAGAGTAACCTGCCTCTCCTGCTCCCTGCTGTGCAGTGAGTAACAAAGTTCTGTGTCTGACCCAGGAGTGACACATTTTCTTCCAGTATCCATGAAACTGAAACTTGAAATCAGGCTAAAATTTCAGATTCTTCACAGTTCTTGATAATGTGAGTTGGAAAACATGGGGTAATTATAACACAGAGGGTCTTAAATGCTATAATGAAAACAGCATTTACTTCAGGAGATGGTGAGGCACCACTAAGTTCATTTTTCTGAACATATTTTAGAATTAAAGGGAAGCCTGGGCTTTCATAAGAGTAGAGATGGCCTGAAGAAAAAGGAAAGAGAGAATGCATGTAATGAAGTGTGAATATTTTATTAGGTTGTGTATCAAAGAGTATTTAAGACCTGATTAGAATAGAGTCTTTGAGGAAGGAAATTAGGTGGTATTTACTACACATGGCAATTAATTATAAGTAAATAATAAACAGTGGGGCGGGGGGAAGATAAAAGGTTGATGCCAAAGATTTGAAACCAAGTAGAAAGAAAGTTATTGGGGCCAGTTAAAGAACTAAAAAGGACAGGATTCTGGGGGGGGAAATAATATATATATTTTATATTTGGAATGACAGTAAGTCATACATCTGGGTAAAGATATCAGAAGTGAATCAGAACCTGAAACATAATTCAGGATTCATAGCTATATATATGACTATTGGGAGCTATTCTGAGGCAAAACCTTTGGAAAGTCTAAAATTAGAAGAAAAGAAAATGTTTATTGAGACAGTAACGTAAAAGTCAGAGAGGTGAGAAGGAGAAACAAGATATTGCCATGACCTTGAAACCAAAGGAAAATAAAAGGCATAGGAAAAAAGGCGCCAACTTCGCAATTTTTGCTGAGAAATTAAGTCTCAATGGACAATAATAAAATGTTTCAGAAAAAAAAATGTCTCGCTCACTACTGTATTCTCAGAGCTTAACACAGTGTCTGATATATAACAGTATTCAATAATTTACTCCTGAATGTGTCAATGTAAATTAGAGTAGCCTTGCATTCATACAGATTGGTTCAGGACATCACCTATGTACCAATCCTGCTGTTTTGATTTCTAGATCGCTCTTGGCCAGGTTTGTGATACCTCAATGGTAAAGCTGACATATTTCGTTTCCCTTGAGATAAACGGTAGCATTGTTATCTTTGAGGTAATATGAGGTAATAGCTGCCTCCCCCCCCCCCCAAAAAAAAAAAAAATCACTGCAGTTGAGATATACAAGTTTCATTCTTTTAGTTTAGTTTCGTTTAGTTTACTCAGGGTTCAATGCCTATGGTATTTATGATATAGAGTTTAGAATGGATTCTCAGGGAATCGGAAATAACTTTAACTGCCGCTTGGTTAACGGACAGTGTTTTACTTGCCATTTCATAAATTCGGAGTCAGCACGGTCCCTGTGCTGTCTCCTTTGACTCATCAATGTAGAATGAAATCTAATCAATCCACAATCATGCTAATGTACTGTGCTGCTTCCAGTGCAGCAAAGAATAATGTTGTTATACTCAGTTACATTTTAGAATAATGCAAAAATTGAAAGTGCTATTCTATGTGATATGTAAATGAAGCATTTTATGACCTGAGGCTTTACCATCAAAATTCCATTTTGATCCATCAATTTTCATCAACAAATTAAAAGAACTTGTAACTCAAGTAGGGGAAACAATGAATTTAAAGTTACAGCTTATTATTTATGTAGAATGATACAAAATAGATTACTTGTAATAGCAATATATAAAAATACACAGGCATTGTGAAATCAAAAATCCAAATCGTTTCTGTACCACGCCGAGATAAATATTATAAAAGGCTGTTATGCTCTAATTGACTGAACTTTTTTTTTTTTTTCTTTTATAACCAAACCAGTGAACTTTCTCCCTCAGATATAGGAAACAAAGCAACACATCTTCTTATGTTTCAGAGATTTCACTCACTTCTTGGAGTATTCCTATTTCTATTATGTGGTCTAGCCTCTAAACTTTCCCCACCATTTGGAGTTATACCTTGTCATTATAAACCGGACTACACTCTTTATCCTTTTCTATGGGTATACCTTGATGATAACTGAAATATAAGAAAAAGGCAATTGATTTTTATCACTCAAGTACCTTCCATTGTGTAAACGTATAATCAGCATCAGAATGAATTTTACTCTACCGGAATGTATTTATGTGTGTCTCTCTCTATACAATATTTCACTCTAAGTTTCCTCTTCTAAAGAGTCATTTTTTTTCTCTTTCATATTGAATGTCCGACCCATTAAAACAATTATTCCAATACATTATTTTTGTCTTTATATATCCTTTAAATAAACAAACCTGCTTGTTTCGAATTCATGATTTCTACCAGCCAGCCCCAAATGTGTGCCTCGTTTTGTGTAGACAATCAACTCCTGAGTTTGCAGTGCGTCCAGGTGAGGTTTTAGTAGAAATTTTATATCTCAATGAACATTTGTCTCTTACTCATTTCTACCTATTTGTGAAAAAGCAGTGCCAGAGAGGTACTTTCAATGAACGGCTCCATTAGATACACTGAGAATAATTACAGATGCAGAATAGATATTCGCTCGCATTTGCACCTATTTTTCCCCATTTGGATTTTCTTTCATCAGAGAAATTGCCAGAATGATATAAATCAAAGTTAGGTCATAACTTCAGTTATGAAATAAAAATGATGTCATTAAATACACTTTGGTGAATGGCAACATATTTATGAAATTTCAACTCTTATGCCCTAAAAATTGTGAAATCAACATTTTATTCAGGACCATGCTGTCGTATCAAAATATTCATAGTAATAGTGTATTTATTGCTACTAGAGTTAGTGCCAACTTAGTACAACGATAGATAACATTGCAGCATAGGTCTCCCTTTCCTTTCTTCCACCTACTTCTGCCTGTCCAAACTGGGTACAGATGGATATGCAAAACTGGCAAAGGGAGCAAGTGAAAATCAGAAAAAATTACCACTCTTTATGAGAAGTGTCTAACTCCGAATGATCAATGGAAACTGTAAACTAGAAACTTGAGAAAAGGTCGACGTAGACAGTCTCTGAAAAGGCAGCATTTAGGCTGAGCCCTCAATGACGAGAAACAGTTCGCTGGGGATGAGTGAGGCAAGAGCATTCTGTGGAAAAAGTACTTTATGTGACTACTCTGAGGCAGGGATTAATTTGCAGAATTTCCCAAACACAGAGAAGCCTAATATTGTAATAGAGTTATTAAGTGTAATATAGGGTCTGAGAGAAAGGAAAGGACCAACCAGTTCATTCAGGACCCTGTAGGTCATTATAGGACTATGGGATTTTGTTCTAAGTACAATGGAGAACCTGCACTAATTACTGTAATTGACCGATTCAATATATGTGTTACAAAAATCAATCTAGCTGATAGTTAGAAAATGGATTACAGCAGCAAGAGTCACACAGAAACTAGGTCAAAACACAGTCACTGGATCTAATTAATGGATGATGGCCAATTGAATTAGAGCGCTGGTAGTAAACATAAAATCAAAAGGAATTCAGCAATATTTAAGTAGTATGGATGGGCAGGCCTGGTGGTGACATTGGTAGGGTTCTGAAGGAGAGATTAAGATTCAGTGTCTCTGGTATTCACAACTGAAGACTGCAAAGCATATATGGCTGGTTGGATTCTGTTTTGGTCATTCCAGGTATGAGAAGTAAGGGAGATGATTCCTTTTCAGAAATACCAAATAAAAACTGTGCTTGTCTAGGTGACAGTAGGTTTACAACCGATTGGAAATATATATGAACCTCCCCCCGCTCATAATGGAATTCCAAACCCTTGGACACTTTACTTCCTGGTTCTTCTTCCCCTCTCCCTTTGGGAGGCTTACTTTCACAGGCTTTGCAATGAGAATGCTCCAAAGAACAAAGGAGGAACTGAAAGTCTCAGAGTCACCTCAGGAAATGTACATTTATTCCAATCAGACTACTTTCTGCCTTACTTGGGCATAGGCGATGTCGGGGTAAGGCTGTAACCTCTGTAGTACTCAGCCAATGAGGAACCAGGGGAGGGACTTGCAGGCTAAGAAATAAATTGTCTGCTGTCACTGCCCTGAGTGTGCCTGCCCATCAGACACCTGCACTTGCAAGAATGGTGATTAAAGCCTCAATTCACTGTGCTTGAGTCTCTGTGTCCCTCCTTTGATTGGGACAGTGGGCATTTTTTTCACACTATCTTCTGCAGGCCTGAACGGACTTTTTTGCCTTTCTCAATGCTGTCTCCAATTCCTCTGTCCTTTGTCATTATTGTGACAGTTAAGACAGTTAACTTTTTAGTGTCAACTTGACCGGACCTTGGCCCAGATGGTGGGGGCCTAGATACTTGGTTAAATGTTATTTCTAGGGATGTTTGTGGGGTGCTTCTGGTTGAGATTAACAACTAAATTGGTGGACTGAGGAAAGCAGATTGTCCTGCCCAATCTGGGTGAGTCTCATCCAATTCTTGGAAGGTCTGAATAGAACAAATAACCTGAGTAAGAGAAAATTTGCTCTAATTGGGTGAAAATCACCCAGTGATTCCTGATTTTAATTTTTTGTATGATTTAATTTTCTAACAGAGGGGTAACTTGTGGACTATGTAAAACTTGACTATTTATTTTTAAATAAAAGCTGGAACACATGTCTTCTCCTGCCTTTAGACTCAGACGTGAGCCTGGAATTTTTATCACCTATCCTGGTTCTCAGGCCTTTGAACTCCGATGGAACTGATGTGGAGAACAAAGGCAAAAGAAATATAGTAGTAAAATTAAACTTCCTTATAACTTACAGCCTTGACAAGTACTTGAGACAGACAGAGTGATCTTCCTCTAAATATTCAACTGCCTCAGTGTTAATACTTTGCTAGAGGCAAAAGACAACCTTAGCTTGACATTAGCCTGACCTCCAGGATCCTGTAAGTCTTCTTTAATATAAGAAAATCCCTTTGGGAACTTCCTTTTTCTCTACCCCTTACCCCAAGATGTATGTTTGCAATCATCCTCCAAGCAAATGACCAACTGACATATATCTGAAGGGTCTCAAGACTGAGGTTTTACTCGACAGTAGTAAATGACCACTTAAGGTCCTGGAAACCTTGTTTCCAAATTCCTTAGAGAACTAGGCTATCCCTCACCCCCTTCCCACTTGAGGGTATATGATCAGTCACTCCTCACAACTCCAGTGTTGCTTTTTCTGCCCACAGGTCCTGTCCCTGAGCTTTAATAAAACCACCTTTTTTGCACCAAAGATGTCCCAAGAATTCTTTCTTGACTGTTCCAAAACTCTAATATTTCCCATCAGAACTATAGCATTGACACTCCTGAGTCCCCAACTTGCTAACGACAGATCTTGGGACTTTTTAGCCTCAATAACTGTCATCCAATTTCTTATAATAAACCCGTGCATATGTATCATATTGGTTCCTTTCCTATGGAGAAACCAGAGTGATCCATGTACCAGATAACATCCTATTTTCTTCCAAAAATTGCTCTTGGGGGCATACCAAAAGCCTTATTAGTTAGTGCCTTAGCAGAACTATAAAACTGAACCTTTCAGGTTCTTATGGTGAAACTTTAGGTCTTATGGAGATAGAGAACTTTACTTATCTAGGTTAATAACTCAGTTCATGGTTGGCAAAGTATGCAAATGGTGGTCAAGGGGTTCCAATTCAGATGACCCTTGCTCACAAATCATCCCTTCCTTATGAATTCTAATTGAAATATAACACACATAAGTAAATATGCACAAATTATCACATATATCTCAAGAAGTAATAACAAACATGATTTGTCATGTAACTACAATCCAGGTAAGAACATAGAATATTTTCAATATCTCATTATTTTCTTGCTCAATTACTACTTTTATCCTCTTTCTTAATAGTTTCCATTATCTTGACTTCTAATACTATATAATTTTCCCCCTTTTTTTGACTTTATAGGAATTAAGGAACATTGTGTATTCTTTTGTGCCCAGCGTCTTTTACCATATATATACTTCTTGCAACGGTAATAACCCTAGTACTTTAAAATATTTTTTTAATGTTTATTTATTTGAGAGAGAGAGAGTGTGAACAAGTGGGAGAGGGCAGAGAGGGGAGAGAGAGAATCCCAAGTAGGGTCCACACTGTCAGCACAGAGCCCAATAGCGGGCTCGAACCTATGACCTATAAGGTCATAACCTGATCCTAAATCAAGAGTCTGATGTTTAACCAACTGAGTCACCCAGCCAGCCCATTAAAACAGGTTTATTGTAATATAATTGACATAAATAAACTCAAACATTTAAATGTGTGTGTATATATACATGTATATGTATATATGTAGGTTTGTGTGTATATATATATATATGCACATATATACACATATACAAATGAAACCATCATCGCAATCAAGTTAATGAACATGTATATAATCCACAAAAGTTGATTTTTGCCTCTTTGTAATTCTTCCTGCTTGTCTCTTCCCAAACACCCTTACCCCATTCCCCAGGTAATTAATGGCCAGCTGTTATTATTTAACGTTTTTTTTTTTTTTTAATTTATTTTGAGACAGAGAGAGACAGAGCATGAACGGGGGAGGGTCAGAGAGAGAGGGAGACACAGAATCTGAAACAGGCTCCAGGCTCTGAGCTGTCAGCATAGAGCCCGACGCGGGGCTCGAACTCACGGAGTGCAAGATCATGACCTGAGCCGAAGTCGGCTGCTCAACCGACTGAGCCACCCAGGTGCCCCCAGCTGTTATTATTTAAATTGCAACTATTAATAACAGTTTGTTTCTTTTCCTTAACTTTGTAGAGCTTACAAAATTTCTCACTTATATCTAATTCTAGGCACAAACTTGTGACATGGCTTGGATTGAAATTAATTGAGCAAACAGGTTCAGAGAGGTTATGCCATTTCCTTAGGGTTGGTCACATATTAAACAGCAGACTAAGAACACAGTCTCATTTGGGTCTTCTGATTCCAAGTTCTTTCTTTTTATTATACACAAAACTCTCACGCTGTACCTTTTTTGTGGTCAAATTTTAGATTTCCTGTATCCTAACAAAGCACTAGCTTCTGAGGTTACCAATATGTGAATACTTTAAAAGTTTAATATTCTTTTTTTTTTTTTAATTTTTTTTTTGTTTACATTTATTTATTTCTGAGACAGAGAGAGACAGAGCAGGGAGGGGCAGAGAGAAAGGGAGACACAGAATCAGGCGCCCCAAAAGTTTAATATTCTTAAAACAAAGTCACCCTACTCCCAACAGTCTTCACGCTTCTTAATGAGTGTAACTGACATTTAGGAAGGTACAATTAGAATCATAGTTCATCACTTACTACATTATTGGAAACTCATAACTCTGCTTTTCTAACAGGAAGTGACTTATAAATTATGTGCAACTGGACTGATCATTTGTAAGTGAAAAAAAATGAAGAGGAAATAGAAAGAGTAAGGACATTATACACTTACTCATATTCTAACTATTCGCTCTCACACAGTCTCTGTCATCACAATGATGATTGTCTATAAATATTTGTTATGCACTTGAACCTATAGCAGAGTGTGACAGATGCCAATAAAATATTCAGTGTGATGCTTTGAGGTCTTCCGAGGAACATGAAATAGTTCCCAAACTGCACATTACATGTGGTTTTCCATTACAGACTGCACAAAACGTCCTTGACATTCAAGAGTGCACCATCATATTTTAGTCTACCTCACTCCAGGGTGTATTTGAAAATACCCTCCATTTGCCTTTAATAATAATGACTTGTCATATGGAATCTAGATCTCAGCTAATCTAACATAATATGTACTTGATGGTTTTTATGAACTGTCAAATGAAACCCAACAGTCGTCAGAAACATTTCCCCCTTCTGTCGTGCAATTGTTCTCAGCATGTTCCATTTCTGACCATTAACGTAAAAGGTTAATAAACACAACTCCTTGGTGTTATTAATATTCAATATGCGTGGCAAGTGAATCATTTTGCAGACTTATGATTTTTAAAGATGCTGGACCATTAATGTTACTGTTTTGCAGGCTTGTAAAACTGTACCCCGCAACATGCCTGCCATAATTTGAATGCTAAAATGTCTGCGAAGAATTCTTGCTACATTACATTTTACTCACCTTTATTGAAATCAGACTCCTTCTTTGGAATGTAAAAGAACTCTGTCTCACTGTCTCTGTCTCTCTCTCCTTAATAATTTATTTTTACTTGTTCTTACTCCTTATTAATATTTGTTATATTTAATCTAGTGTTATTTAATTCTTGGCTTTATAGAATTGCTGATTAAAGTAAAATCAGCCCCAGATTTTATCTAAGAACTCTTTAATCGTCAATATACCTTGTCATATAGATTAGCGGTTAAATATGTTTAACCGAGTTCTACAGTTGTAAAATATGTTTCAAATGTGAAAAGTGTCTGAACCAGATTTCAGGCAAAATTCACAGAGTGTTACTCAGAATCATTGAAGAGGTGTAGGGTTATAAAAGTAATGGATTATAAATGGGAATTCAAAGACAAGCTTTGTCTTCAAAATGGATCTTTTAATTTAGTTTTCTTTTTCATTGTCTGCATATCTATTAGGTACTTTTCTATTGAAACTGAAATCAATTTCCCATAATGCATTTTATTTTCAAATAAATACCTAACCACCAAAAAAAGTAAATAAATAACAAAAGATACATTAGCTGAATGAATCTTATTAAAATAATTAGAACTAAGCAAAACACTCAATGCTTACTAAAATAAAATAGAAATCTATGTCAGGATATTGTGAGCTGTCATTATAACGTAAGAAACATGTCTTTGGTAGTAACTGACAGAACTAAAGGTAGAAAAAATTTACAAGGGTAGCATTCTCTTTTTTTCTAGGTACTGTATTTGTAATCAACTATCAAAAGACATCAATTTTAAATGATTAGGATGTAAAACATAATTAATTAGGTATATATTGTTCCTAAAGTAATCTTGAAATAAACAAGAGAATTTTTGAAGAAATATCCTGGCCAGATTATTTGTCAAGTACATAAAAATGCAAATAACCACATGTGTATACACATATACTCAATATAAACATGCCCACAGAATATACTTCTTTTTGTATTGTGATTTACAAGCATAGAGCATTTTAACAGTATTGAGAATCTATTACCTAAAATATAGTGACTAATATTATCAACCAACATTTTTCTCTCAAGGTTTAGAGCAATTGTGCTGTTGACTTGGAAGATTTTAACCCAAATTTTCGCTTTGTATTAGAGAGTAAACATCAAAGAAATTATAGATGACTTATTCCATGGAGATGGGGATAAAATTTATGGTTCAGTATGATTTTGGGGCCCAAAAACAACTGTACTACTGGAATTAATTTAAAGATCGTTTGATCTGAGGCTTCTAAGAAAGATTTAAGTTTGCAAGAAATCTATTAAAAACTTTTAAATTCAACTGTGGCTTCATGGAGAGGTATTTGACAATGAAAAAAGAAACAAGTATAGAGGAAAAGATTTTTGAGAAACTAAGGAGAACACCTCAGATAGCACTTGATATAGACAAGGCTCTTATTTCTGTCCCCCAATCCCCCGAAGATTCTTTATCTCCAGTATTTCACAAAGTAGAATTACAGAAGTGTTTTACATTTTGAAACACCAGCAGGTGCACGCATTAATGTTATAACAAGTAAAACCAGAGAGATGACGCATTAGACAAAGCACCTTTTTTAATAAAGATTTTGTTCCTGGAGAACTGGCAAGCAGAAAATGAAAATAATTTTCATTTTTTGATTAAGCCCTGATAAAATAAAGCAACAAACTTATCTGAATTGTGCGGGCTGATGTAGGACAAGATTAAGAGATACCACAGAGTCTGATTTGATGACAAAGGAAAATCTGGATCCAAATAAGCACAGAGTAATTGTGTGGTCATTACTGGCCATTAGGTTTCTCAATATCACAGGCAGCAGAAACTGACCAGAAACAAATGCAAAAAGTGAAAATCCCATGATGAGATAATCAGGTAAACATACATTCCTCTAAGTCTCAGCTCATTAATGTCATGAATGCTATAAAAATTTCCCCTGGTTACAAGGGCAGATAGAAAATTTCTCTTCTCACCTTCTGTAAATTGAGGCACTTATAAAATGTATGTTAAATATGGCTTTGGAATTTATAAATCCTTGTTGCAAAAGGGAAATAAAATGCTTATAACTTTAATATTTTTTTTCTTAAAAATCTATGAACTGCCTCTATGAGAGAAATTAACAAAAAATTAATATTGGCTTTAGCTTTTACTTTCACAGAGTGGATCAAGTCAACATCAAATTCAAGCATAGATAGTTTCAATGTTGATTTTACACATTCTCTAAAAATTTAAGTATTCACGAGGGGGCAGGGCTCGAAAATAAAAAAAAAATTAAAAAATAAATATTCACATAGAATGTTTTAGCATTTTTCCATTCTGCTTAGAAATTTTAACCCCAAGTTAAAATTTTGATGTTTTTCGTCCAGGTATGTAAAGCATTAGAAGACCAACTACAAACAAATTTAAGGGGCAATGATAATGTCACAACAAATATGCTTTTCACCGACTGTCAAAGAGGTAATGAGGAAATGCTAATATCCTTAGCTATGTGCAACTCTCTACAGAAACAGCATGATGCAGGCACCTGGGTGGCTCAGTCAGCTAAGCATCTCAGGGTTTGTGAGTTTGAGCTCCTCATTGGACTCTCTGCCATCAGTGTGGAGCCCACTTTGGATTCTCTGTCTCCCTCTCTCTCTGCCCCTCCCCCACTTGCTCCCTCTCCCTACAAAATAAAAATTAAAAAAAAAGAAACAACATGATGTGTTTGACGAAACACAATTCGTAAGATCTTTAAATAATTAAAAACTAGAATTAAAAGTAGCAAGTCACATTACATCAAAGTACAAAAATATTAAATTGAAATTGAATTTCTCAACAGCAAAAATGGAAGCTGGGTCACAGTGGAAAAATAACTTTAATGGTGCTGCGAAGATATAATAACAAAACGAAGAAGTGTATACAAAGCGAAATTTCTTTTGGAGAACAGGAGGAAATGAAAACATTTATAAAAGGAAAGCAACATATGTATGTATATAAGTATATATCCATCTCAAAGCTTACCTTTTATTTCCCAACTATTTTACAAAATTAGAAATAAAAATAAAAACAAACATGAAAAAGTAATTCATAAATTTAATTTTTTTCAGGTATTTTGAAAGAAATAAACTGCTGCTTTGGGTTTTGGTTTAAGCTTATACATCTTTTTTCTTAATGTTTTTGGTTTTGTTGTTTTTTTTTTAACATTTTTTAAATGTTTATTTTTGAGATTTGAGATGTGAGTGTGAGCAGGGGAGGGGCAGAGAGAGAGGGAGACACAGAATCGGAAACAGGTTCCAGGCTCTGATCTGTCAGCATAGAGCTGGATGCGGGCCTGAACCCACAAATGGTAAGATCATGACTTGAGCCAAAGTTGGATGCCTAACTGACTGAGTGACCCCGGCACCCCAAGACTATACATCTTTCTATCTGTCTCAACTATTAAATACTTGACCCAAAATATGTATTTAATATTTATACATATATGGCTGAAAGAAGAAAATTGTAGTTCAAATATATTTGATTTTTATGTGTTTATATACTAATATATGAAAGAGCAGTGACTCACACTGCTATGTGTGTATATATTTTCATTTCCTTTATCAATTCATCTATTGATAGACCTTTAGGTTGTTTCCATATCTTGGCTATTGTGAATAATGTTGAAATAAACATAAGAGTGCCAATATCTCTTTGGGGTACTGATTTTATTTCCTTTGGATATATACCCAGAAATGGGATTGCTGGATCATATGGTATTTCTGTTTTTTAATTATTTGAAGAACCTCCATAATATTTTCCATAAGGTCTGCACCAATAACATGAGCCTATTTGACTTTTAGTGAACCTAGGTAGAACAAAATTACTGTATTTAATGCTGATAACTCTAAAGGTATGCCTTTCTTGAATCAGCAAACTTAAACTGACTTTTATTTCTTTTATTATTTTATTTATTTTTATTTTATTTTATTAAAAAATGAACAATATAATCCAGCAATTCCACTTTTGGGTATTTATCTAAAAAAAAAAAAAAAAAATGTTCATTGCACCATTTTCTACAATAGCCAAGACATGGAAACAACTTAAGTGTCTATTGATGGATGAATGGATAAAGAAGGTGTGACATATATATAATTCATATATCTATTACATATAATGCATAATTTATATATACAATAAAATACTACTCATCCATAACAAACAATGAAATCTTGCCATTGGGGACAGCATGGATGGATCTTGAAGGTATTATAAGTGAAATAAGTCAATCACAAAAGACTAATACACACTTTGGTGTGTAATCTAAATAAACAAAACAAATTAACAAAACAAAACAAAATGAAACTCATAGTTACAGGAAACAGATTGGTGGTTGTCAGATGCAAGGGGGGTTGGGGATAGGAAAAATGGATGAAGGGGGTCAAAAGGTACGAATTTCCAGTTATAAAACAAATAAATCATGGGGATATAATTTATAGCATGATTAACTGCATATTTAAAGTTGCTAAGGGAGTAAATCTTGAAAGTGCCCATCACAAGAAAAAAAATTGTGACTTCACATGGTGATGGATGGTAACCAGACTTGTGGTAATCATTTCCCAAGGTATATAAATAGTGAATCATTACATTGTACATACGAAACTCATATAATGTTATATGTCAGTTACTCCTCAATAAAAAAATAAATAATAAGTGTGTATCAGACCATAAGTACCACCTTCCAATTTGGTCAATTTCTTACGATAGAGCTACTTTATTTATTTATTTTTCTTTATTTATTTTGAGAGGGAGAGCATGAGTGGAGTAGGGGCAGAGAGAAGGAGAGAATCCCAAGTAGGTTCTGTGCTGTCAGCACAGAGCCCAATGTGGGGTTTGAACTCAAGAACCACGAGATCATGACCTGAGCCAAAACCAAGAGTCAGACACTCATTAGAATAAGCCACTCAGGTTCCCCTAGGAGCTACTTTTAAACATGACAACAGCAAAGTTCAAGTATGTTGTTACTCTTCAGCCTGAACAAACAGTAAATATTCCTGGCAGTATTAAAACACACGCGCGCACGCACACACACACACACACCAAAAAAACCATGGACCCAAAGAGGGTGAAAAAGATACTACTCTCCCAAGATCCAAGCTACTCCCAAAAATAACCAAAGAAAGGTTACTTCTTTTAGACAATTCCCCTGAGAGCCAGCACAGTGCATAGAACCCTAAGGGCAAATGCGGTGTCAGCCACATTTCTGTTCCGCCATATGTAACCACAAATAGGGAACAACCAGATTTCTGTTTGGCTATATTTTGGGATGCTCTAACCTGACAGTTGCCAAGCCAGGTTCTCAGGAAACAACCGAAGACAACAAAAGAAGCAATAAGCAGTCCCTGGGAGAGAAAAGATCAATAACCAATGTTTTCTCCTCCCCATCTGAATTTAGAAAGGAAGGGACAGTGTGAAATTTTGCCTTCCTTTCTCCACCAGGCACCACAGACAGAGGTATGGGAGATTTGGCTTTCTAAGAGTTCTTACCCGTTGCAGTCTTCTGCCAGTTTTCCCCAAATCTGGCTGCAGGCTCTGGAGTGAGTGGGATATCCCAGCAAGTCCCATCCTGGTCACCAGAAACTGTAGAGGAGGACAAATAAACTATGGTGAATGCTTGGCTGAGGTTTCTTTTTTCTCTAGGGCACCTCCTAATGGATGTGCTTATCCAAGATGGTTAAAAGTTTTCTGCTGTGGCCACTGTAATTCAAGATTATCTTTGGTAGGTTAACCTGCTGGTTGAGCCTTAGCACAAAATCTCACTCACCTGAGACCTCACGCCGGCCTCAGCCCTGTTTCTTAGATTCATTCTGATCCCGGACTGGTCTGGTTTCTGAGTCGACCCCAGTCTGACCCTAGACCCTCTGGTTTCTAAGTCAGAGATAGTCTGACAGCAGAAGGGGTTGGGTTTCTAAGTCAGATCCTCCCCCGGAAGAGTTTTTAAATCGGAGCCAGTAAGACACCAGCCCAGGGAAAGAAAACACACACACACACAACCTCAGGTCAAGTCTGAAAGCACCTAATGAAGACCTGCAGAGCAGGGGTCCAGGACACAGGAGGGATTTACCCACTGGAGGCAGCAAGAAAGCAGTGAGCTACAGAGGCTCAATAGGTACCCACACTTGCTCCTTGGTATTGTTGGGGGCCTCCTTTGGTTTCTTATCCTGACACTAGAACTGTTAAAAGGTAGACTGAGACATATTAAACATTCCAAGAGTTTCCATGAGTAAAAATTGGCTAAAATTAAGCACAGGCAAAAAGGACAGGGTTAAGAATGCTCTACCCACACGAGCTTAAGAGGCTTTTATAGGAAGAAAAAAAAAAAAAAAAGGCAGAAGCAAAGTAAGGAAATTTTTGATTGGCTATAGCTAAAAGCCTGTTAGGCTGCTTGGGATTGGTTGTCCTTAATGTTTTGGCTTCCTAATCTCAAGGCATTTACAGGCTCACTGGTTTGCTCACTGAGAGGTTAGTGTCAACTCAGTCTCTTGGCTTCCTTGTTTAATCAATTTAACAATTGTATGAGTTCCTTATATATTTTGGATATTAACCTCCTTATCAGATATATGGTTTGCAATTTTTTTTTTTTTCCTATTTCATAGGTTGCCTTTCATCTTCTTGGTTGTTCTTTTGCTGTACAGAAGCTTTTTTAGTCTGATGTCATCCCACTTGCTTATTTTGCTCTCGCTGCCTATGCTTTTGGTGTCATATCCAAAAGAAATAATTGTTAAGACCAATGTCAAAAAGCATTTTCCTTAGAATTTCTCGTAGGGGTTTGATGACTCCAGGTCTTACGTTTAAGTCTTTAATCCATTTTGAGTTTTTTTGTGAGATAAGGGTCCAATTTTGGTCTTTGTGCATGTGGATATTCTGTTTTCCCAGCACCATTTATGAAGATACTATCCGTTCCCCATTGTGCATTCTTGGCCGTTATGTATTCTTGGTCCTTTTGTCAAAGATTAGCTTACTGTGTATGTGGGTTTATTTTTGGTGTCTTTATTCTATTCCACTGGTCTATGTGTCTGTTTTTATGCCAGTGACACATTGTTTTGATTACTATAGCTAGCATTGTTTATATACTAATATATGGAAGGGAAGAGTCTCAAACTGAATTATTTTAGACTTCCATTTCTTGAATTATAACATTTATACTATAGTTTATTTTTGAAACATTTTAGAAATGTGAATAAGATTTTAAAGCATACAGCTGGAATTTTGTATCAATACAGAGACTCATTACAAGATGTGTATTATTCTTATTTGCTATATTTATAGATAAAGCTTTCCCAAACATAACCCATGTGCAGTGGATATTGAAAGTGACTTGAATACTGGGGTATCTCCCTGTTCTTGATCAACACGTTTATAATAACAACAATTTCAAAAGCTGAACAATTGTTTCTAGATCTCAAAGAAAGGTCTACTGTACAAGATATAAGACACCAAGACTCAGATTAATGTTGGGCTTTCCCGTTGGGCTTATTTTCTCTTTTTGATTGAGTTTAGTCAATAGGGGAAGTAAAAGTGGAGAAGAGGTTTTGAGAGATACGTAACTTTTGTAGCTTCAGTGGGGTCCAAAAATTAATAAAACCACTTACAGCATATTAATTTCAATGGTTAGTCTGTAGGCTTTCTGTTAAAGAAACATTCCTGCTATGGATACTGACATGAGTCAGAATGTTCACCCACACAGAGACAGTTTTCTAGTGAAGCTATCATTTTCAGCTCTTCAAATATTTCAACAAGTTGTTTCTGATAGTTCAGTGGGAATGGTTAGAGATTTGGTCTCCGTGAGGGACAACTGATACAGGCAAGCCAGGTCTGAGGAGCCCAAGAGGGTCCCCCCGGGACCAACCAAGAGGGTCCTTGACTTCATGCAGGATGGAAATCAAATGTGAGCCAGCAGGAGGTGAAAGCAGAAATTGTTGAAGATACTATGTATAGAGACAGACTGTCCAGGAGACTTGGAAAAGAGGAAGTCTCTACTTTGCTTGGGATCTAGGGAATTTTTTATTGAAGACAGTGGATTGGTGTACATATCCCCTCAGACATCTTGGAACCAATTAGAGCAAAGATGAGGCCCCAGATGTTACTCCTTGGAGCCAGGGAGTCCTCAGAATCCAGATGCCTAGCATCTAGCACAGGTGGTCTGGAATAGCTTCCTTAGGTCATTCTCATCTGGTCCTTCTACTCTAGAGAAATCATTAACTCCTTTACAAGGAGGACATATGCTATTTGCATTACAAGGCCTGTGTAAAGTGAGGTGGGGAGGTTCAGGTCCCAGCAAGAATAGTAGCAGGAGGCATCACAATCCCGAACTTCAAGCTGTACTACAAAGCTATAATGAACAAAACAGTATGGTACTGGTACAAGAACTGACACTCAGATCAATGGAACAGAACAGAGAACCCAGAAATGGACCCACAAACGTATGGCCAACTAACTTTTTACAAAGTAGGTAAGAATATCCAACGGAATAAAGACAGTCTCTTCAGCAAGTGGTGCTGGGAAAACTGGACAGCGACATGCGGAAGAATGAACCTGGACCACTTTCTTACACCATACACAAAAATAAACTCAAAATAGATGAAAGACCTCAATTTAAGACAGGAAGCCATCAAAATCCTTGAGGAGAAAGCAGGCAAAAGCCTCTTTGATCTTGGCCGCAGCAGCTTCTTACTCAACATGTCTCTGGAGGCAAGGAAAACAAAAGCAAAAATGAACTACTGGGACCTCATCAAAATAAAAATCTTCTGCACAGTGAAGGAAACAATCAGCAAAACTAAAAGGCAACCGACAGAATGGGAGAAGATATTTGCAAATGACATATCAGATAAAGGGTTAGTATCCAAAATCTATAAAGAACTTATCAAACTCAACACCTAAAACACAAATAATCCAGTGAAGAACTGGGCAAAAGACATGAATAGACACTTCTCCAAAGAAGACATCCAGATGGCCAACAGACACATGAAAAGATGCTCAACATCACTCATCACCAGGGAAACACAAATCAAAACCACAATGAGATACCACCTCACACCTGACAGAGTGGCTAACATTAATAACAGGCAACAACAGATGTTGGCGAGAAGGCAGAGAAAAATGATCTCTTTTGCACTGCTGGTGGGATTAGTGCAAACTGGTGCAGCCACTCTGGAGGTTCCTCAAAAAACTAAAAATAGAACTACCCTACAACCTAGCAATTGCACTATTAGGTATTTATCCAAGGGATACAGGTGTGCTGTTTTGAAGGGACACATGCACCCCCATGTTTATAGCAGCATTATCAACAATAGCCAAAGGATGGAAAGAGCCCAAATGTCCATCAATGGGTGAATGGATAAAGAAGATGTGGTAAATATATATACAATGGAGTGTTACTCGGCAATCAAAAAGAATGAAATGTTGCCATTTGCAACTACGTGGATGGAACTGGAGGGTATTACGCTAAGCGAAATTAGTCAGAGAAAGACAAATATTATATGGCTTCACTCATGAGGACTTTAAGAGACAAAACAGATGAACATAAGGGAAGGGAAACAAAAATAATATAAAAACAGGGAGGGGGACAAAACAAGAGACTCTTAGACATGGAGAACAAAGAGAGGGTTACTTGAGGGGTTGTGGGAGGGAGGATGGGCTAAATGGGTAAGGGGCATCAAGGAATCTACTCCTTGTTGCACTAGATGCTAATTAACTTGGATGTAAATAAAAAAAAAAAGATGTAAAAAAAAAAATAGAAGCAGGGAAAGGAACCTAAAGCAGATTCCTATGGTCCTTCAGTTTCCGTCTCATAACTAAATGCACCTGCTTGGATTCCCGTGGTGGTTGTTTCAGATTTGGGCAGTAGTGAAAAAGTTGCAGTAGTTGAAGGCAGTGAAGTTATGGCTGTAATTAGGCACAAGAGATGCATGGATGTGAAAGATAAAGCTATCGTACAAAACATTCTTTTGTAGGACTCTAGAAGAAATTGGGTCACTATGAAAATATTTAATCATCCCATGCTTTGATATTTAGAATTAAATATCAAAATTTATGTCTCTGAAAACATTTAGAATTTCAGAGAAAATTATTTCCCTATTCACCGAAGAATTTTTTTTTTTTTGCTAATGCCAGTAAATACAGAAATAAGCAAAACCAAAATATAATGTATGTGCTATGTCTGTCCTTAAAAGCATACAGATCAGTGAAAGAAAAAAAACAAAAGTAAATAAATAACTACAATGTTTTGGCATTAGTGCTTAAATACAAATTTAAAGTGGGGCCACATGTGAGCTCCGTAAATAAAAGTGTAGTTAAAACAATGTGTGTATGTCTTCGGCAGGTGATGAAATCCTTTCTGTGGATTCTGCTACCAAAGAACAGGCTTGTAATCGAGTGATTTCTTATAATCAAGTGATTCTGTAAAAAGTGTTGAAAATAATGAGGGTGGCTCTACATAGAGATTTTCTGATTTATAAGGAAAATAATGGATTGCATGTCTCTGTACCTAAGCTACAATATTTGCATTTTGCATATTATATTGTTCCATCAAGGAAGCTTTGGGTGATACTTAATCACAGAATTGTCATTGACTTATTATTTAGAGTTTATTAATATTAAGCATTTGGGTTCCATGTTATTGTAGCATCATTATTTCAAACAAAACAGAAATTAATAAAATATTCATAGACATAATTAGTCATGAATATTAAAAAGCCTCTAATCCACACATTCAATCAACTAATTATCCATAAAAATATATTTACTACTTGAATTGCTATCTACCAAGTGCAATTTTGGCAGATATAGTGAATATTTCCTGCCAAAAGCAGTATTTCATCTTTTCTTTAGCAAAAAAGAGAAAGAAAGCACACGGCAGAGACTAGTACGTTCTTAACCAGGAGCTTGGAAGCTCCTTCATAGCCCATCACATAACAATTCATTATAGTCACTAATACTTTCATATGTGTTTGTTTTTTATGGAGATACCCTGAGTGACATGCACATATACATACTACAAAATATACTTGATATCAAATAACAAAAGATGTTGAAAATCCCAAACTAAATTCCCATAGCCTGATCTTTTACTAACAGTGTCCTTGTTACCATACCCACCCTCCTTTTCCCATTATCCCCC
The DNA here is from genome assembly GCF_028018385.1 of Neofelis nebulosa. Lineage (NCBI taxonomy): Eukaryota > Metazoa > Chordata > Mammalia > Carnivora > Felidae > Neofelis > Neofelis nebulosa. The sequence continues at coordinate 10,786,375 of NC_080792.1, read as the reverse complement.
TCTCTTACCCTCGCTAATACTTGTGGATTGGAAATTAATCATACTGTTCTTTTATCTCTCTCAATTTTTTGAACCATTCTTTCTGAGTCAACTGATACTGTAAGTAGCTTTGGCTGTGGTTTTCATATTGTCTCTTATACTTAGTCTCTCCTCAAACATCTTGCTACTTTTGCCATAATGTTACTCCCCGCCCTCCCCGTTTTTTTAGAATAACGAAAGAATGATGAATTGCAAAATTGTTTGGATATTGTGGTTTCTATTTTACTTTCAGATATAGCTTACAGATATATGCAGTCATAAATGTAGTAGCAGTTTAAATGGATTTTTAAACGTATGTTCTTGTGGGGGTTTTTTCTTATAAAACAACCTATGATTTATTTCTCTTTAATTACACTTGATTCAGGGACTGTTTCCTGGTGCTTAGTAACTACTTAATGAGGATTTACTATTTCCCCGGCACTGTGATAACCACACAAAACACACTATCACATATATTCCCAATAAATCCATGAAGTGGATTTTTATTAGTCAATTTTAAGATGTTAAACATATTAGCTGATTTTAAGGTAATAAGTTATACTTTAATAATTATAATTTAAATGATAAGATATAATTTATCATTGAAATTATAAGACAATAATTAACCACTTCAGGTTCATATTTCATATAAAAATAGCAATAACTATCCTTGCTGGGTTGTCTACCCAAGTCCTTAATGGCAAAAATGGATATCTACATTATCCTTTTTCATTAATTATGGCAGTTACTCTGTATTTTTCTAGGTTTTATTCTTTTTTTATTTTTTTTTTAATGTTTATTTGTTTTTGGGAGAGACAGAGACAGAATGTGAGTGGGTTAGGAGCAGAGAGAGAGGGAGACGCAGAATCGGAAGCAGGCTCCAGGCTCTGAGCTGTCAGCACAGAGCCCAACGCAGGGCTCGAACTCACGAGCCGTGAGATCATGACATGAGCCGAAGTCGGACACTCAACTGACTGAGCCACCCAGGCACCCCTAGGTTTTATTCTTGATAATGGAACTATGTTGTAACAACCAATTTAGAATCCAAATCACATTTTCCCATGTAAGTTATGTTTCAGGACTTCAGAAGTTTTCCAATGAAAGTAGATAAATCCCTACAAAAAAATATTTCACCGATTTATTCATGCAGTTCTAAATTTTTCTTCACTCATGCAGGGAATTGAGGGATATTTTGCATACCCAAGCTAAAGGAGGTATGCCTAGTAAATAAACAAGGCAAGAAGAAAAAGTTTCTTTTGTAAAGAAAAAGTGCTTTTTCAGCAAATCAGATATATTTGTTCACACAAGAAAGGTTACGAATAGGGACACATGGGTGGTTCAGTTGGTTAAGCATCTGACTTCAGCTCAGGTCATGAGTTTCGTGAGTTTGAGTCCTGAACCAGGTGAACTCGAGCCCGGATTTGGGTGAGCACAAGCCCCACTTCTCTCTCTCTCTGGTTTTTGTGGGGTTCTCTCTCTCTTTCTCTCTCAAGAAAAAAAAAAAGGTTACAAATAAAACTCAATTAACCTGAGTATTTGGAAAGTTCAGCTCAAATACTGATAGTCTTGATTTTCTTTTTAACATATAGTAAAATTTCCAATCTTGTATGGCAACGTCAATTACTTGAGTAACTTACAGAATGCACATGGCTTCTCCCCTGTCTCGTTAGAGATCTTCTGAATCAAAATCTCTGAAAGATAGACAATAAAATTCAACTTGATATTAGTGAGCTTTCTAAAAGTTATAATCACATTCACTTTATAAAAATTTTTGGTCATAATTGGTTCTTGATGACTAAGATCCAGAAGAATTCTACGATCTGTTAAACAATATAATTTAGATTTTGCAATATATCGTTATACTTGTTTTGAAATAAACCTTAATTAGTGATGACTTATATAAATTTGGCTATATCTGTGAAAAAACTGGTATATTTTATAGCTACATTTTATTGACGGGATTACCTTCCATTTATGAGATTGTAATATAATGCTTTCATTTAATAATAAATGTAGTTAAGAATGGGTTTTCTAATTGATGGAAAAGACTGTCATTTTAAGTTTTAGGAAGGTATCTTATTTTTGTAAAAAGTGAATGGAGACATGTTTGTTTGGTACACTTATATAATGAAAAATGATTACCGTCATAGAGTTAGCTAACACCTCCATCAGGTGATTTAACTACCATTTTTGTTTGTTTTATGTCAATAAACAATAATCATATAGGTGGGTAAAAGTGAATGGAGAGGAATGGAGAAGTATAACGAGGGTGCTCTTACCCCCATTTCTTATTAAAAGTTAAAAGGAAAATTGGAAGTTCAGATTGAAAAAAAAATGACAATAAAGCTTTTACAATTCATATCATCATGTGTCATTTGGAACTCTGTGCACATATTTGAATTCTCCTAAAAGTGACCTGACTGCCATACAGCTTTATAATCAATGATAAAAGTTTTTTAGCATCTCCACTAATTAGTGAGATTTGCATTAATATACTCAAGCATCAAATAAATACAGAAGCATAACTGTTACATATTTGTAAAACTTTTAAACCATACATTTTTTAAAAACTTTGAAAATACTCTTTAAAGCATTTTAGAACTAAAAAAATCCCCATTAAAATGAAAGCTTTGTCAACTAAACTCAAGTACAGTTGGTTTTTGTCTTAATGTTATTTTTTTCTCTAATAGTCATAAATCATAACTGATGTAATGTAGGGTGCATCAAGTTAAATCTCAGATGTCAAACCATTTATTCCACTGATTAAAAATATAGTACTTTAGGGGTGCCTGGGTGGCTGAGTTGGTTAAGCAACCAACTCTTGATCTCCACTCAGGTCATGATCTTGCAGTTCATGGGATCAAGCCCCACGTCAGGCTCTGTGCTGACAGTGTGGAGCCTACCTGGGATTCTCTCTCTGTCTCTCTCTGTCTCTGTCTCTCTCTCTCTCTCTCTCTCTCTGACTCTCCTCTGCTTGCTCTGTCTTTCTTTCTCTCACTCCCTCAACATAAACTTAAAAAATATTTTAAAAAATTAAAAAGATATATAGCATTTTATAAAAGCTATTCTAAATATGTTCATATGTTACATTTTTTGTACTCATGAAAAGGATATTTCAGGTTTTGACTTCTGAAATTCCTATGGAAACTATACACGCCAAAAAATAGATGACTCTTCATTATTCAATGCCTGGGGAAGGGATGTTGTCATCTGACCGTGTATTCTTTAGTGAGACAACCTGCATATATATACTAGAGAATAAAGCTCTGTCTAAACACGAGCAAATTTGACTTTGGTTAAATTTAAAATAATTGATTTTTTAAAAATGTCTTTTGTTTATACTTTATATGTGGATCTACATGGTGCCTAAAGGACTAGAGGCTTATTGGCTATGTGTTTTTACAAAATTTCTAACTACTTGCTTAAAATTAGGAATGTTTTAGAGCAAAGAGCAGTAGACTCATATTGGAAATGGCATGTTCTTGCTCCAGTTCTGAAGCTAGAACTTTGAGCAAATAATTGCCTCTTTGTTTTAGTATCTTTACTGGTGAGATGAAACTACAGGGCCAAATGGACTCCCAGTTTGAACATTGCCGGTCTGAACATTCTTCAAAAACGAAGATTTGTTGTCCTTCTTTCAAAGAATTGATCTTTCTGTTGTATCCATGGAGGCCAATGATTCGTCCCTGGTATCAGGACTTTTCAGTGCCATAAGAATACTGCTCATTTGTTCTTCTTAAAACTTCAAAGAGCTTAATAAAATCATCATGCTATCTTCTCTAGCATCATAAGATTAATTACAATGCCATCATTTTATTCTTGGGAAAGGAATGATGTCACTCTGCAAGGGAATTATGGATATACTAAGGCTGATTACAGGGTTTTCAATTTTAAGCAGGCTGGAATTCCCCGCCACATCCTGACCTTCTCTTCTCCTGGATCTGTAAGTATCCACCACACTGGGCTTTTATCAGTGCCAATTTCCTCAGCCTACATTCTCTTGGAAATGTTGTAGCCTTATTCTGGAAGAACTCTCCCTGTTTCTTTCCAACTGGCAAGTTGCTACAAATGCTCCAAATCCTAGCTTGCATATCACTTGCTCAGCTAAGTTTGTTATGACTAACCCAACATTATCTTATCCTCTCTCCACTGAAGAAATAAACTTTATTGGTTTCTGGTCATTTGTTCCAGTGTTTCTTTCAAAATGGCAAGCACAAACAAGCATGGGTATATATTTTTATTTTTTTCCACGTTATCGCGTAAATATTCGCATCATTCCAATTCTTACTTCTTGCATTAACAAGCGTGGGGATCTTTAAATGTCATACAATTGTGCAGAGTAAGTATAATACATAGAAAGCTTCTCATTTTACTTGTATGATTTCGAAGTATTCCATTATATGGTATATCGTCTTTTATGCACCATGTCCCGATACATAGACATCTGAGGTTTTCCCAGTCTCTTTCATAAAAAAAAAAAAAAAACAATGAAACACCTTGTACACATATCATTTTGTATCAGGATATTGCTGACCTTATACAACTGTTGGGACATCTTCCCCTCTCTTCTATTATCTAATAGTTTTCTTTTTATTTGCTCAAAGAATTTGAATTGAAATGGTATTGTTTCTTGATAACTCTTAGATATTCACCTGGAAGCTATCTGAGAATCGAGATTGTGTTGTTGTTGTTTGTTTGTTTTTGTTTTTGTAAGGAGGCTTTCCTCTTTAAAGTGCTTGGATGAATGTAGAGTTTTAGGGTCATCTCACCAAGTTGTGACATCTGTGTCTTTGGGGAATTGATCAATCTCATCTATCTTTCTGCAACTGTTAGTTTAGAGTGTGCATAGTGGACTTTTAATACTTTTAATATCTTTTTAATATTTTCAGATCTTGATTATGACCTCTGTTTTGTTCTTGCAAGGAGGCTCCTCTCTATTTCTCTTCCTACTTTCCTTCATTTCCCTCTGTTTCTCTGTTGTGATTTTTCTCTTTAATCTGTTGTAACCTCTGGTCACTTGAGTTTTGGAAAAGCTTGAGCAGTAACTCTTGTCTCTACTTTGTCCACATTGGAAGCGGAGAAAGACATCGGTTGCAAATGTGTCAGATATGTTCATAAACATAATTACCTGTGGTGACAAATGCATACTGACTAATTTGGCAGTTTGGTAAAGTTCTAAAAATCAGATTTGGTTGATATTAGGTGGTATCTGAAAGATGGTCCAGAAATACTGCCTTAGCACACTAATCTATTCGATATGCCAAATATGTACTTAAGTAAGAATCTCATTCGTTATTCTGGAAGCTCTAATGTTTAATTTTCTCCATTATGGTGCATCATTCTATACTTTGGTCCTGTGGCTACTGTTGTTTTACAGCTCACTGCCTGAGGGATTAAGAGACAAAGCTATGGCTATTTTTTCCTTTTGGACAGTAGAGGTAATGATGATGGCTAGGTTATCTAGAACAACTGTGAAGAATGAAATAAAACCAAAGGCATACCTCGACGGATGAGCAGACAGTAGTGGTTCTCATTTCAAATCCTGAAGTTACAAAGTGTTACACACTTTTCTAATTCCTTGTAACATTTCCACACAGGTATCTTTATTATTAAAAATATATTAATGCATATTTCCAATTTTATTAAGTGTTTTATATCTGTTTCCTTCTGAAAACAGATGATTATCGTATTGGTCCAATTAGGAGCTCTGTTTGTTCCTTTATTTGGACTCCTCTAATTAGCCATTGATAAAAGTCTGTCAGTGGGTAATGCCTGAGAACATTATCAAATGGTTTGGTAATGATTCATGCCGAGCAGTGATATCTTTCTTTATTTGCCTAATCACTATCACACTTTTCAATTTGCCCAGATCATTACCCCTGGCCTGTCTCTCAATACTACTGGGGCCCAAGAATTTAGCTAAAAATTCTAACATATAAAGCATCAGTTGCTGTCAAATTGTTCTTTTCTATCTAAACTACTGAAAAGATCCAAGGATAAACAGTACATACTGGATGAATAGCTATCAAGAAGTTTCATATTTCCTGTAAATATTAAATACTTTTATAAGGTTTCATAAAATTTAAGAGAATACTGCTATATCACAGATATATTTACATGTAGAATAACTATAAAAGTCAATTCCTGTGTAGATTTTTATAGTAACTTCATTTACTTTACTTGAATTTTTCTTCAATGCTAAGTCCTTAACAATAATCATTTTATGTGTTGACTTTTTTTTTTGATGTATAAAATGTTGGTACTATAATAACATATACATAGCAAAACTGGTCGTATGTCACATAGGATATGCATTTAATATATATTTTGGCCCATATCATTCACTACTCTTTTTATTTCTATAATTCTCTTCTTTATGTTTTAAAAATTATTCTAATAAGATTAAAAAGAACTATTAGGTGCCTACTATATGACATATTTTGTCTTCCATGGTATTGATAACACCTTATTTATATTGAGCCCTGCTATACTTCAGGTAATGTGCTAACCATTTTAAGTGAATTTTCTAAATATATTATGACCCTATGATGTAGGTTTATTTTTAGTTCCACTTCATAGATCAAGAAGCAGAGGTTTATTCCGGATGAATGAGTTACCCTGAGGTTACACTTCTAGGATGTGGCAGAATTAGGATTTGAATCTAGTCATTTGGGTTACAGCATTTAAGAGTTTAGCCACTACTTTTGCTCTCGAATTCACATAGCACACTCTGGGGAAATATTTTCCCAAAAGCCACTGGTGTTTAGACACAGAAAAATGTAACGTGTTGATTCCATACTCCTCTTCTAATATGCATCCATGGCTGTACCTCCCAATGGAGAGAGGACACTTGTCTTCTGGACAGAGGGACCACTATTAGCAATAACTTTCTTGATGACAAGCCAATGGAATCCCATTACACTGTCCTGCTACTTCTCTCAGGCAGGGGAGCTAGTGAGTCAAGCAGGTAGTTTACGTAATAATTGATAAAAAAAGTCAACAGAGGAAGCGACACATTTCCAGTTCCCAGTAGCTTGCTTGAGCAGGCAAAGTCGAAGCAAATTTTTAAAAAATATTTTTTTAAAGTTTATTTATTTTTGAAAGAGAGACAGAGAGACAGAGCATGAATGGGTGAGGGGCAGAGAGAGAGGGAGACACCGAATCTGAAGCAGGCTCTAGGCTCCCAGCTGTCAGCACAGAGCCCAACGTGGGGCTCGAACTCACTAACTGCGAGATCATGACCCAAGCCCAAGCTGGGAGCTCAACAAACTGAGCCACTCAGGTGCTCCACAAAGTGACTTTGTTACATAAGTTATACATTTTCTCTCATGAGTTGATTCTCTTGATGGCAACAAACTTTCTAAAATTCTTCCTGAAACTTCCTCAAGGTCACCACTGATATTTTCTATTCTGATGAATGTTAATTTCACTTACATTCCTCCCAAATGCAGTCATGCCTACAAAAACACCAACAGAAATCTCAGCAACCTGGAATCAGACTCAGTCTCTGTTCTAAAAGGATGACACCTAAATAAAACCCAGATAAGAATGAGGCTATGAACGAATGAGACAAGTTAGCCGGTCGACACACTCAACATACAATATTGGATCAAGTCGAGGATAATCAGTATGGATACTTCTGTTCACAGTTCACAAAGCAGTAAACTAAGCAGTCACTGATTCAGAGAAATTCAAAAAAATATGTACACATTGTCAATTCCTTAATTAGGGTTTAATCCTACTCCCTGTGTTCATCGTTCCCTCAGGCTTTTGCCATCTGTGTCTTTGGGGACAACTCTGACTCATTCTTTCTTTTCCGTAAGAAATACCCAGTCCTGTAGATAAAAGACAAACCCACATACATCATTAAGATAAGCCTGTCTGTGCCTTGAGATTCCTTGTAAGACTATTGAGGGGTACCAACCCTAAAATTCTAAGAAGCTTATGGTTTTAGAGATGGATTGAAGAGGCATGTCTTTGAGATATTTAGATTTTTTTTTCTTTCTTTCTTTCTTTTTTTTTTCCTATCCGGAGAGTTCTCATGGCATTTGAGACCATGTGCTTTTAAGGGCACCCTAGAAGCCGAAATGTTAATGCTGTATCACTGCCATTTAAACAGCCTGGGATAAGTTAATGATTTTGTATTTGAACTTTCTGTGTGTGTGTGTGTGTTCATCAATTTTTAATGTACAGTACAATAAAGTTTGAGGCATATGTACAGGGAGATAGCCCCCACCACAGTCATAATATAGAGTGATTCTGTTATGCCAAATGTTTCCTCATGTATTTTTTGAATTCTAGATCATCCCCAAACCCTGACTCTGGCAACCAGTGATCATTTCTTCCTAGAGCTGTAGCCTGTGTGTGTGTGTGTGTGTGTGTGTGTGTGTGTATGGAAAATGTTGCATAAATGAAATTATATAGAATGTTGTCTTCTGTGTCTAATTTCTTTTATTTACCACATTCTTGTGACATTTATCCATGTTATTTTTTATCATTAGTTATTTTCTTTTTACCACGGAGTAGTTTATCATTATATGCTTGCACTACAATCTGTTTATTTCTTGAACAGATTATCTTTGAAACTAATGTAACACTTTGTTAATTATACTTCAATAAAAAAGAGATGATAGGCAAAAGTGTTGTGTATACTCTGGGTTATTATGAATTAACTTTTGTGTTACATTTATGATTATGGGAGAGAACATGCATTTTATTTCTTTTGATAAAATGGAATGGGATAAGCATGGGAATATGGAAAGTGTTTATTTCCCTTGTTAAGAAATAGCTACATTTTTTCAAGGTGGCTGTAAACATTTGTATCTATCACTGTAAAAATTTGTATCCTATCAGGTGTATGAGAGTCTAGTTGTTCAATATCCTTGTTAAAAGTGGTATTGCTTGACTTTTAACATTTTAGCCATATCGATAGTCTGCTTTTCCCCCCGGTTTTACTGAGAAATAATTGACACATGTCACTGTATAAATTTAAGGCAGACAGCATGATGGTTTGATTCAGAGATGCTGTGACATGACTACCAAACAGGTTTAGCTAACATCAATCTTTTCATATAGATATAATAAAAGTAAAAGAGAGAAGGAAAGAAAAACAACTGAAGAAAAGTCTCCTAGTGATGAGAACTCTTAGGATTTACTCTTAGCAGTGTTCCGATACATCATACATCAGTGTTAAGCTATACTGAGCATGTTCATTACAGCTCTATGAATTATCTTACAACTGGAAGTTTGTACCTTTGACCCCCTTCCTTCCATCCCCCCTCCCTCGAACCCCCATCTCTGTGTAACCATAAGTCTGAACACCTTTTCTGTGAATTTGTTTTAAATATTTTATTGAGGGTTCAATTTGCATCTCTCTGATGACAAATGGTGACAAGCAATTTTTCATGTGGGTATTCATAATTTGTATTATTTTGATGACCTGTCTGTTCAGTCTTTTGCTCACTTTAATTAAGTTGTCTTCTTATAATTTTGACAAATTGATGAGTTCTTTATACATTATAGATACAACACCTTTGGCACATATATATTTTACAAATATTTCATTCTAGCCCAAAGCTTGCCATTACAAAAATATATTTATTTAAATTCAAGTTAACATACAGTATGCTAATGGTTTCATCACTTATGTGTAACCTCCAGTGCTCATCCCAACAAGTGCCCTCCTTAATGCCCATCACTCATTTAGCCCATCCCCTCATGTGCCTCCCCTCCAGCAACCTGTTTGTTCATTAGCAAAAGTTATTTTTTCTTAATCCCCAATGGCCAAGCTTTTTTTTTTTTACCCTTCGTCTTAAAACTTTCAAGTTTATAATACATTATTATTCATTATAGTCACCGTGCTATGTATTATATCCCCAGAAATCATTCATCTTACAGCTGGAAGTTAGCAAAAGTTTTAAATTATTATAAAGTCAAATTTAGCAATTGTTATGCTTTGTTTGACATATGAAGAAATGTTTATGTAACCCAAGATCAAAACTTCTTGTACTATATTTTAATAAGACTTATTCTGTTAGCTTTGAAATTTACACCTATGAGCAATTTCAAGATAATTTTATGACATGTGATGGAGAGTATTTTCTTAATAAAGATATTCCGTTTTTATTTCATCAGTGTTGGTTGAAACAAGTATTCATTTTCACTGAAGGGCATCAGTATTTTTGTTAAAAATCGGTATATGTGTGTTTATTTCTGGCCTTCCTATCCTATTTAGTTATATGTGTGTATATGTATGTATCCTTTAAATCAAAACTACACTGTCCTTATTGATTGAGAATATATAGAATATATAGATCCATTTGTGGAGCATTAATAACAATATTAATTCTGATTAGTACACATGGAATACGTGTCCATTTATTTTAGCAATAGTTGAACAGCGTCAGCAGTTAAATTTTGCTTTATTTTGTCAGCAGTTATATTTAGTTAAATATATTCCTAATTAATTTATATTTTGATGCTATTGGAATGGGTATTTTTTTAAACTTTAGTTCCAATTGTTCATTACTTTCTTAGAAATGCAGTTGAATTTTCATATACGTCTTTCATATTCTTTCATATAGTTTCATATTCACGACATTTTCTTTCTTTTTTTCATTTTCAATAGGTATCATTGAAAGGGACATCAGTCATTCTGGGCAAATATAAGATCACAAGAAATGATTTTTGACAATTTTTAATTTTGAGAATAATGTCTCTGCTGCTGTCACTGTTCCTGTTAACTTACAGTACTGTATTTTATTGATATTGAGACTGATAAATTATTTCTGAGTATATAAATATTAGAATGGCATGTGCTGATGATTTTTGAAGAAATTTGTTTTAGATCATTTAACTCTTCAGACAAATCAGTTGAAGTCTGGATCGAAAACAATCATTTTAAAGCAATTGCATATTTTCATGCACTTGTAGGAAATAATACAGAGATTGCCTAGAGGCCATATGCTCCTTACTGAGTTTCCTGCAATGGTTGCATCTACCGTAACTATCGTGCAATATGACCACTAGGAAACTGATTTTGACAGGCTTCACCGATTTCATTCAGATGTCGCTGGTCTCCCATGCATTTATGCCTTTGTGTGTGTCTTTAGCTCCATGTATGTTTATCACAAGGTCCAGAACAGTTTTATCACATGGATCGTGTACACCTGCCATCGTATAGCCTTATAGCCACATCCTTGCTTCATCTTAGTCTGTTCTCCCATCTTAGAAAATTGCCATTATAATATTTTCAAGCAGATTGCAGGGTGTAATGGAGATTTTCTCTCTTACTCAGCATAATTCCTCTGAAATTCAAAAGTGTACCTACTAATTGGTCCCTCCCTATTTCAGACGAGTAGCATGGCAGGGTCGGGATGTCCCATAGTTTCTTGAACAGTCGATCAACTGTAGGACTTTTCTGTAGAATCTTTCTGCCTACTCAAGACCTTTCTGTAGCATAGCCTAGATTGATGAAATTTACAAAGTGACATCGTTATTCATTTTTCACTGTCTCAGCAAATTAACACAGCACATTCATGAGACTGATTGGCAGGTATTATTTTGTTATTTTGCTTATTTTATGGGTGAAACAGTAGTTGTTTTTTTTTTTTCCTTCCAGTGTTAAAGATTTATATGCCACCATATGGATAGATGGGGGAAGACCCTAAACTGAATGCATTTTTTTTTTCCTTAGCTAAGTGTACTGAAATACAAACTGGGCATGATTTTTTCCCTTCATGCTCTACTAGCATCAAGCAAAGAAGATTTTCATATAAGGAAGGATGGGAGAAAAGTCTTATTCTAAAAGAATATGGATGGTTACCTAGGATATATTTTGCTATTTAATTATTTCTAAAGCTAGGAGATGTCTTACGTTAGCAACTAAAGTTTCTTTCCCAGTCTCTTAGTGAATTTTTATGAAAAGTATGATCAGTAATGAGCTCAGGAAGTTGAATTACATGATAAGATACATTTTAAATAATCTTACAAGCACTCTGATAAATCCTTTATTTTTATTCACACATTCCACAGTGTCTCACCTTATGAAAATGGGACAGAACACCTGCTATTCTTTGAAGGAAATAAGAGCACTTATTGGCAGCCAGGAGAAGAAAGGCAGACAAAAGAATGTGCACGAAATCATAATATAATGAACATTTATACAGGATTATATTTTATTCATTACGCTGTAGGGTCCAGCCGGTGACTGAGCGTTAAGCAGAGTCAAAGCATATTGCTCACTTCAGGGACTTTTCTAAGTTTCCCTAACAACTACTTGTTCGAATTTTTGGTCCTATATATATCGCCTATTACATTAGTTTAATATAAGTTAATCTAACTTTACTAGTGGAATTTGTCATTTATTATGAGAAAAGTCCTCATTCCTTTAGTCAACTACTAACCTGGCAAGCACTTTTCCTTTGCTGGGAAGGTAGAAGGGTCAGTGCCTGTGTCAAAGCAGCCAGGCTAAGGATGTTATCAGTCTTATTATCTTCCCTAATTTTAACCCAGGAGAAGAGTTCACCGACCACCCTCACGGGTGACAGATTGATGCCTATCATCAAGCAGTTGATTGTGGTTCAGAACTTGCCCTTTTAGTCCAGAAAGAAAAATATAAGTGGCATAGATCCAGAGGTACATAACTGTGGATATGCTTTCTCAATTCATGTTGCTACTAATTTGAAGACATGTGTGTATTTTTTTTCTTTCCTAATTTCCTTCTGGATTTGCAGATGGAAGCAAATTGGAGAAATACGCTTACTGTTATAACGAAGACCCGATCCTCCACATTTTATAAGATAATACGCTTTTGGTCAAATGTGATCTCCAGTGAAATGGATGCAAAGGTTAGGCTTTAATACTGGGTCAGTCAGGGTTTATTCTTTGCTGTTAGATCTTTTTGTGGTTCGGGGCCACATTCAAAGTTCAGGTGCTTAGCGAGTCTGCTGCAGATTCTTTTTGCTTAATCAAGGTCTCATGCTCCTTTGAGATGAGTAGGTAACCAAGATCCTCTGGCTTTCTCCTGAGCCTGAACAAATACTCAGAAACGAGCTGCCTTCTACACCGGGGATACATGAATCTCATTAACGTCCATCATGAGCATTTCGCTCTCCCGTGTTTGCTAAAATTTCTGGTCTTTCTTCCAGGTTTTGGCTGCTCTCAATCAGTATCACCATCTCAGGCTAGCTGTGTGTTGACTTTCCTAAATGGTTTGGGATCTTCTTGGAGACTTCTTTTTTTTTTTTTCTTAAATATTTTGTTTATATTTATTTATTTTTGAGACAGAGACAGAGACAGCACGAGTGGGGGGGAGGGGCAGAGAGCCAGGGAGACGCAGAACCCGAAGCAGGCTCCAGGCTCTGAGCTGTCAGCACAGAGCGGAGGTGGGGCTCAAACCCACTAACCAAGAGATCACCCGCGCTGAGGTCAGATGCCCAACTGACTGAGCCACCCAGGCGCCCCTTCTGTTTTTTCATAGCACTTCTCAGTACAATTTTCTATGCATTGTACTCTTGCTCTACATCAAATCAGAAGGCCCTGGCAGTAAGAATAACTGTAATAGAGTTGGAGGTAGGGTTGAAATGGAAGCATTCTTCCACTAAAATATCGGACTTCTGTCGTTCTTATTAGGGTTCAGTAGTCTTTTTGAATAAAGCCTTCTCATCGCAAAGTATGATTCTAATTAGTTTCCAGAAGTAATTGTTTTTGACAATTGTCTTTAGTTTCATGCTTGTTTTAGGAGAATTTCTGCTTTCTTCAATCGTTCTGGAAGTTGCACTTACCACCCATAAGCTTTTGCAGTATAGGAGATTGTGAATCTCTATAACGTTTTTTTTAAAAATGTTTTCTCTACAATTTAAAAAGAATGTGCTTCTGGAGGGTAACGCACATGTAAGCATAAATTTACCGGAAGCAAAGAATGAAAATACACAGTGATACAAATGTAGAGATATTGTCTACATTGCCATATGCCGTTGAACAAAATGAACACATTTTAACAGTGTGCAATGCAATATTTTGTTCATTAGCCTCGTTACAAGAAATATCTCTTGTTGGTTTTGTTACCAACTTTCATATTATAAACATTCTATAATTAAAAAATAAAGATGTTAAAGATAAAAGGAGAAAACTGATCCCGACAAATATATATGCCCTTTTGGTTATACTTATGTGGAAAGATAATTGGCACATTGTCCTGTCATACTTACCTGAAACAAAAATTAAAGAAAAACAAATGACCTAAATAATTAGCTAAGGCACAACTACAACTGTACACGTTAGAAAACGCATATGAACTATATTGTAATGGATCATTTTTTAACAAATTGGAAAACACTTTCCATGAATATTTTTATTTAAACCAGGGAAAAATTATAACTCTAATGCCCATTAGTTAACTTTCAAAGTTTCTTTTTATATTCTACATGCTAAATTTCAATGCTACAAATACTTTAACGAGTACAAAATTTGGATGAGAAGTGTGTACCAGAAGACGCAAAATTTGTGTCTATCATTCTACTGAATATATTTGCTATTAATGAAAGTACTGAGATTTTTCCTAACCAAATAAGTATTAAGCAAGCATTGCTTGAATCATCAAACACTAATGTATAATTGACAAAATTTGTTCAGCTTTGCGTATAAAAATGTTTCAAGTTTCTTATTTTTCTCATAAATAGGACTATTTCATTATTTGGTTTGAAGTCTTTTCATTTTTGATTTTTAAAACAAGTAAAATAAATACTTTTTGTGAGTAAATTCTCAAAATTTCAATTTTCTACTTTAATACACTAGCAAAAAATCTAATTAGTTCTCTCTAAATTATGTATTTTTGATATCAAAATGTTGAGTTTGGGGAATATTATTCACTGAGGAATTTGAAGGCTTATGATGAATAAAGATTGGCTGGGCACTATTTCTGTTTTATGGGGATTATAGGTATGTTGCTAAAGGAAAATGTAGAGATAAATGATTCAGCGCTGTTGAAACTATCCAGCCTATGAAGGAATCAGAGACTGTGCATACACACTATCATGTACAGTCAGCTCTAAAATTGATAAATTATAATCTATAAGGACATGGATAGGTGCCAGTTTCTACCACTTTCTATGGTGATATATTTTTCTGGTATAATGTGGGGAGATGAGAGTGATCTCATCACCCTAAGACTGAGTCAGAACTGGATCTCGTACAGAGTCCAATTTTTATAGCTCAATCCTGTTACCTGATTGAATCACTTCTAACCTGTTGCATATCATTCATTAGCATATCAGAAAGTATTGTATTTCATTGTTTTATATGAGCAAGAGAAGACAGCGCATAGCATGGCATAAATCAACTTCAATAATGTTGCTTCTAATGTATTAGTATTTGAAGCTTATCGTAGGTGTGCTTTAATGAATAAGGTCACATAGTAAAAGTCTTTTATTTTCAGATTACAGACAGTATAGAATACGAGATAATGTATTCACATTGACTTTTTAATGAATCTGAGATTAATGTCTTTGTTATTTAAAAGAACATTAAGAAATGCACTTTTGGGGCACCTGGGTGGCTTAGTTGGTTAACCCTCTGTTGATTTTTGCTGGAGTCATGATGTCATAGGTTCATGAGTTCAAGCCTCCCATCAAGCTCTGTGCTGATGGGGTGGAGCCTGCTTGGGATTCTCTCTCTCTCTCTCTCTCTCTCTCTCTCTCTCTCTCTCTCCCCCTCCCCCACTCATGCATGTGCTCTCTCTCTGAAAATAAATAAATAATCATTATGAAAAAGAAACACACTTTTGTTTTTATTTGGAGAGAAGCATTTGTTTAAATCTGTTATAAGACTGCATACTTACAGTCTAGTTCGTAAAAGTGTTTGATTAATTATCGATTTCTGGATTTGATATGCAATGAAAGCTTAGGTTTTCTTTCTAAGAAAAAACCCTACCAGCTCTGTTTTTTTTTTTTTTTTTTCCTTTCCTACCTGTTTTTCACCTCTGAGTTCAAGAAGGAATTCTTCCTTTACTCTATCTAGCTAGGTGCATTTCGGGCCTGTTTCCATCCAGCTCATGTTTGTTTCCACGTTGTTTAACACAATATTTAGTATGAAATTATGCACTAAATTTGTGTTTGATGAATTAATGAATCAGTAAATGCAAGGATTAATTAAAATTATTAGCAAAGAAATATAAAAACTGTCAACAGATGTCAGTGGATTAATTTTATTGGAAATAATCAGATTAATATAATCTTAGAAATCTCTACAAATAACATTAGAAATCACATTGTTGATCACCTTAATGTCCTTTGTGCTGTTAGGAAAACAGACATAAAAGCTTAAAGGTATTTTTCAGTGTTTTTATAGAGATAAAATTTATTTAAAATTTTTTTTTAATGTTCATTTATTTTTGAGAGAGAGACAGAGCAGAAGCAGGGGAGGGTCAGAGAGAGAGGGAGACACAGAATCTGAAGCTGGCTTCAGGCTCTGAGCTGTCAGCACAGAGCCCCACATGGGGTTGAACCCACAGACCATGAGACCATGACCTGAAATGAAGTCGATGCTTAACTAACTGAGCCACACAGGAGCCCCTATAGAGATAAATTTTAAAAAGACATGTGACTTCTCCTTATCACATTTGGCCAACCGCCTTCTGTAAAATTACACAAGCACATACATGCATAATAATTAGGGCAAATAAATTATGAAAAATATTTTTTCCTTTAGAGAAAGTCATATTATTGTTTAGAGAACTCAATCTCTTCTTTGTTTGCTAAGGAGAAGTTAATATGTTCAATTAATAGATTAATAGATCATTTTTGGCTTCATTTTTAATTTGTCTTCAGTTATGTTTCAAGGAACTAGAATACCAGATGATTGTTCACTAGGATGATCGTCTCAGACTTCCTTTTACTGCCCCCAACACATAGTAATCTTTACAGTCTTAAACCAGAATTCACATCTGACATCTCATCACCACATTGAACATTTAAAAATGGTTACATTTGTATTTAGATAAGTAAAAACAAATACTGTTTCTTTTTTTGTTTCACACTAAAATCCCTGAAATGTATCCTGAATCTTTATGTCACCAAAATAATCATGTGTACTTTTCTTGTCTTCTTGTGGCATGTAATGGCTAATTTGTGATACATGGCAAATGATTGTTAATTGCTTCTAAATCTCACCACGTATTTATGACTCACTTCAACATGAATTGCTATATTCATTAGACATACATTTTTAGACGTGATTAAGGAAAATTTTTTAATGCATTTTCCCAGCCTGAAAAATGATACCAAATAATAAATATACATTATTCCTCATGCAATTTTCCTGTGGTTTGACACAGTATAATATGAACATATAAATGGCCTTATACAGTGCTTTCTTGTTTCTTTACACAGAGATGTGTGTCCTCAGCGTGGGACACTGATATCTTACAGTTATACATGTGCTGGGTCAAAGGAATTTGTTTTAAAGGATAGTTAGGTATGGTCTTTTGCAATTTGTTTTCTTCTTTTTAAAATAAGTACATACAGGGTCTCCTGGGGGGGGCTCAGTCGGTTAAGCGTCTGACTTCAGCTCAGGTCGTGATCTCACAGTGAGTTCAAGCCCCATGTCAGGCTCTGTACTGACAGCTCAGAGCCTGGAGCCTGCTTCCCATTCTGCGTCTCCCTCTCTCTCTGCCCCTCCCCTGCTTACTCTCTCTCTCTCTCTCTCTCTCTCTCTCTCTCTCTCTCAAAAATAAATAAGCATTAAAAAAATTAAAAAAAAAATAAAGTAAGTACATACAGTTTCAGACTTTAGCCCATGATCTATCATTATTTACTAAAGTTAATATAAAATTTAATAGTGGAAATTAAAATAAAGATCTAGGAGCAGTGTTCAGGATGATAAATAGAATTATCCCATGTTTTTAAAGCAAAAGAAAAAAAAAGACAATTGGGCCTTGTTAGTCTTACATTTTAATTTTTTACCCCCAAAAGCACCCTATATATTGTTTTGTATAAGTGTGCCAACTGAGAAAATTACATCAAAGTTAGATTATTCCAAACTATTAAATGGTATGTCATATTATGTGGTATGGTTGAAATAATCTATATACCCTCAATCTATTTGCTAACTTTCCACAACATATTTTGTAAGTATACTGCTTCAATGGGGTTATTCTAGTCATTAAAATTTCTCCTGTAGTAAAGTAGATAATTGCCAATAGAAATATATTTTGTTAAATTTCAGAAATCTCACAAGCTAGTATTATTCACTTATTCTCATATTAAGGAACATTAATTTTGTTCCTTATTTTTCAAAAAGGACAGAAATTCAAACTTGAAAAACCATTAATGTCTGACTGTATTCTGTTTCCTTTTTAGAAGCTAAGCTTTGATGGAAATAGGATTATCCAGCTATGTTTAATATAGCAAAAGTTCATTGTATCAGCTATTAATAATGCCATTAACTATAATTAAGATAATTTCTTTCTGTGCGAGAAGTTCTTAGTGAATGTTGATCTTCTTGACTTTTTCTTTATATCCCAAATGTGTGGTTAAGTTCAAAAAAAGGTTTCATTTTCAGTATTTAATTAGATGATTTTCTTTTGATCCTACCAATGCGTAGTCATTCAAATGATTTTATTGAAATAAATACTTTTTTTTCTTATACTTCCCTCAATTTACTACTAAAAACAAAGGTGCCATCTTCCTGTGTTTATTGTATAAAACAAGGTTGTTTGCTTCTATTTTTAATAAAATTTTATTGATACCTGATTCGTTTAATTTTGAACTATTACAAATATTTATATAAATTTATTAAGGACTATGTTGACAATTTTCTTTAAAAAAAGTGAAAATAGTATGTTGATAAAAATAAATGTTTTAATTGTTCGGAATGTCTGTCATTCTTGTTATTTTTTTAAAGTTTATTTATTCAATAAGTTTTTAATAAAGTTTTAATAAGGGTTTTTAAATTGTATTTAAAGTTTATGCAGAGTAATCTCTACACCCAGTGTGGGGCTTGAACTCACAACCTCGGGATCACAAGTTGCTTGCTCCACCGACTCAACCTCCCAGGCACCCCTGGTTTTAGTGCTTTTTATTTATGAGAAATATTTGCAAGGTTCTGAAGTGGCATTTCCACTAATCCCGTCACTCTTCTTCCATCTTCTCTTATTCTCCCTTCTTGGGGTGGCTTTTCTCTTAGTTTAATTGCCTGTTTTGTGGGAGATGACTTTGATTCTCAGTTCCAGAAGAGGCTTTCCTCGTTGCTGGTTCCGCTCCTTCCTGCTCTCTAAGCTTTCTGTCTCTACAATTCTTCTGGCAGAACATCCACCTGTGAACAGAACTCATTTTGTTTATCCTTCCTCTGGTTAGTTAATGGGCGTTTGCAATTCTCTCGCTTTGGGTAATTATCAAAACTGCCACTTTAAACATGAGTGTGCAGATCTGTGCGTACATCTATCATGTTTTCGTGTCTCTTGTCTAGCTACCCAGGAAGCGAATTCCTTGGTGGTACATTAAATTTCAGTTTGCTATCTTAAGAAGCTTCCCAACTGTTTCCGTGAAGACCATGCCATTTGCAATCACACCAAAAATAAAAGAAGGTTCCGGTTTCTTCACATTCGCACCCATATTTGGCACTGTCTTCCTTTTGGATCACGGCCATCCTAAGAAATATGATGGGATACCTCAGTGTGGTTTTGATTTGCTTATTTTTTTTAATGTTTATTTATTTTTGAGAGAGGGAGACAGAGTACGAGTGGGAAAGGGGGAGATAGAGAGAGAGAGAGAGAGAGAGAGAGACTCAGAAGCAGGATCCAGGCTCTGAGCTGTCAGCACAGAGCCCCACCCGGGGCTCGAACTCAGAAACTGTGAAATCATGACCTGAGCGAAGTCGGACGCTTAACCTAACCGAGTGAACCACCCAGGTGCCCCAGATTTGCATATTTTTAATGATACACAATGCTGATCATCTTTTCCTCTATTCAGCCGCTATTCATGTGTTTTTTTGTTGGAAATGTCTTTTAACTCTTGAGTGCATTTTTATATGTGTTCTTGGTCTTATTTATATAGTTTTTGTGCTCTGTATATATTCAGAATGCAAGTCCTTTAATATAATTTGCATATATTTTCTCTCATCTAGGACTTTTCAATTTTGAATTTGTGTGTTTTAAGGGACCAAATTATTTAATTTTTATAAAGTCCAATTTATCAAATTTTCCAATATATATTGTACTCTTGAAGTCATATCTACAAATCTTTGCCTAAATCAAGAACAGAAATATTGTAGCCTCCTATTTTTTAATTCAAAATTTTAATGCATCTGTTTAGGTCTGTGATTTATTTTGAATTATATTTTGATGTGATTTTTTTTGAATTATATTTTGGTGTGATTTATTTGAATTATATTTTGGTGTGGTATGAGGTGTCTAGCTTTTGAAATTTGTTAATTAATTAAAATTTTCATATAGCTATCCAAAGCATTTAAAAAAAAATTAATGTTTATTTATTTCTGAGACAGAGAGAGACAGAGCATGAATGGGGGAGGGACAGAGAGAGAAGGAAACACAGAATCAGAAGCAGGCTCCAGGGTCTGAGCCGTCAGCACAGAGCCTGACGCAGGACTCGAACTCACAAACTGTGAGATCATGACCTCAGCCAAAGTCGATCGCTCAACTGACTGAGCCACCCAGGCGACCCTCCAAAGCATTTTTTAAGGACTGTCTTTTCTCTAATCAATTGGTTTGGAGCCTTAGATGCAAACACTTGAGCATCAGGGTGAGTTTGTATTTCTAATATCTGTCCTGTTCCATTGTTCTATAGACTTGTCCGTATACCAGTATCATTGTCTTAAGTGTAACTTTATGGTAAATCTTCAAATTGGACAGTGCAAATTTTGAAAGTTTCAATAGTGTTCTATCATGGCAGACATCACTTTAGTCAAGTGATCCAAATTAACGTCTCATACATGGGACTAATAGCCATGTGTATTTTCTGATATGCTAAAAAACACCATGTCATTTCTGGTTTATTCCTTCCCCAAATCTACAATCTGTACCAGATAAATCCAACCTGAGGGATATTCTACAAAGTAAATGGTCTGTATTTTTGAAAATACCCCAGTGATAAACAAAAAAGATGGATGAACTACCTGATTTAGAGGCAACTAGAAACATGATAGCCTAATGCACCTATAATACTGTATCAGTTTCTGGACAAGTAGTATTTGTTTTATAAAGTAAGTTAGAGGAATAATTAGGTGAAATTATAACATACTCAGTAGACAAGATAATTGTATTGGATCAATATTAATTTCCTTATATTTATAATTGCACTGTGCTTACATGAGAGAATTTCCTTATTTTACAGAAATATATAATAAAGAGATCAGAAGAAAGGGGACATTAGATAGACAAGCCACTTTTAAAAAATTCAGAAAAAATACACACGTGTGTATAATGTGCTATATACGTAAATATATATGTGTAAATACATATATTTGTACACATATATATAAACCTACAAATAGATAATAAGAGATCAGTAGATGGATTGATAAATAAACAATATAATTACATGGTAGTTTTTGTGAAATTTAGATGAAAAATGCATGGAAATTCTTTGTAATATTTTTTCAGCTTTCCTATAAATCTAAAATTGTCTCATAATACAAATTTTAAAAGTAGATAAAAAACAAAATGTGATGACTTTATAAATTCTACACAAGTTTATGCATAAAATAATTTAAAATTTTATCAAATGTCTTAAAATTTGACCAAAATATCACAAATATTTAAAAGCAGTTTTTAAGAGCTTAAGCCTGAGTCAGGACTGAATAGTTCAAAACCCTTAGATAATTTGAATGAATTACAATTTTTGTGGATGTGCAAATACATGCTGAAATGGAATAATTTTACTATTTTTTATTTATCCATCCTCTTTTCCAAAAAAAAAAAAAAACTCTTTAAATTTAAGAGTTTCTATACCCAGAAAGATAATTATAGCAGAATGATGTTGAAGTAAATTGTGCCAACTTTGTTTATACATAACAACAAAGCCAAGTTATTTTCTACATTCTTACATGATCATTATGGAAAGTACTTTGTGCTAAGAAAACATTATGTTGTTGTCACTGCCAGAAAACAAATAATTCTTTTAAAGCATTGTTAGAATGATTATAAAATTGTGTTTACAAATCCTGTAGAAAGAAAAGTTTTAATCATTTTCAATTTAAAGCTCCACATTTTGAATGGAAAACATTTCAGTGAGTGGAAGATGTAACACATAATATTATATATAGTTGTATGAAAATAAAGATGAACTCTTCCTGGTAATTTTATTTCTTTGTTGTTTGGTTTGTTATGGTCACATGCACAAGAATAGCAGTAGAGAAACTTTAGTCTATATTTATGTTTTCATTCTTCCCACACCACACTGAAAATGAAAATGTGCTGAGTTTTCTTTGGGGTAGTTCTCGAGATATCATGCTTTTATAACACATACGGCTAATTTTTCTTCAGCAGGCAAAATATAAATATATGATATCACCAGTTATATAATGAAATGAATATCCTGATTTTGTTCAACTGCCCCACAGGAATTTAGTGCATTGGCAGAACTGATGACCCCAAAATTTTACAAAAAATAAATTTAGAAGTTGTTACATATCTGGGTCTATCTTTAAGAAATTAGAATGTAATGAAATCTAATGAAGAGAGTGTTTTTTAAGATACATCTCATTTAAGCATATGCTTGAGGGGAATTAAATATTTGTGAAAATAAATTTGTAAACATTGTTTTTCTTCCATGGATTTCTTCCTTGAGTAGGATGGTGATTTGGGTACCATAACCAATAAAGCCATGACAATCTGTGTCCCTATATCTTTTGAAAATCACTGACACACTTTGATGGGTATGTTTGCCCTTCGTTATTAAAACCATGACTCTACAGTGACCACTGTCATATGTTGTCATATCATACAGTACAAATTATATTATATTAGTTTCAGTATACCCTTTGATCTGGTTATCGATTTAATTAGGGAAAAAGACTGGTGAAAAGAGAATCAAAGTAATTTTCAGAAAGTTATTTTATCAGCAGTTGCATTTTTAAAATGTTTCCAGTTAGAAATTTCTGTGATAGTTAGAAATCGTAAGGGGGGTATTCTTTCTTTGCGAATGTTAAAAGAAAGTAGGAGACTTGATATTTATGATGATAAAATAGGTACCTGCATTCCGATATTTTTATCAATACCAAATAAATGGAAAAGAAAGAAACATCTAGAATCATCAGAAAAGCATTGCTAAAATTAAAAACAAAGTCTTGAAACTACATATTAAAAGTGTAAAATATAATTTGCACCTATGGAAATAGACCTAGAATAATCAACATCAAGACATAGTCCAGTGAAGTTACTGGCCTTTCAGTACAAGGAAAAATTATAAAAATGAAAATATTGGTATGTACTAAACAAAAACCAACTAAGCTTGTTACCAGATTATTGATCCAGAGCAAAAGACCAACATTTCATACTAGAAAATATTTTAAGAATCTCCATGAAGAAAATGCAATGCAAGATTGTGTTTCTGTCTGTCTACGTATACCATCTTCAAATATATGTGCTATAGTCCAAATTTTAGGAACATGAAGTACTCAGAGATATTTAACTCATGAACCTCTCTAGGGTATTTGCTAGAAAGGGAATACCAGACAACCTTGCAATGATTGCATGAACTTCATTAGCTTATGCACTGATGCATCTATTCACAGAATATAGAATAAAAGGAACAAAATAATAATATGATGAAAATACACTACACAATTGTTATGTGTTCTGATAATGTAGAAATAATATGATACACCAAATGGGAAATTTTGGTTCTACCTGTGAGGGAATACTCACATTGAAAAATCCTCTTTCTGAAAAGACTTGAAAAAAGTACAAGATACATAGAGAAGCTGTTTGAAAACATTGGAACACAACAGATACAGGCAGAAATTGAAAAGCCATTATTCCTCTGAAATAGAGAAGTCTTGTGATCAAGATACACTCTCAGTCTTTCTCCCTGAGGGTACTTGCCCCTGGGGCACAGGCAAACAGAAACCTAAAGAAAACTGCAGCCTCCTTGGGCTGAATAGACAGGTCAAAGGTCACAGCTGCCCAAACTGCTGAGTTGTGAGGGGCAGGTCCAGGCAGTCAGTGAAGAGGCTGAAGGGAAACCCAAACATCTGTGTGGATTATCACTTCAAAAAAATTTTTGCAGACTTTTAAGATAAGCATGCACAGGGCATAATTGTAAGAAACCAAAAAAACAAACAAAAAAAAAAAACAAAAAAACAAACAAAAACAAAAACCATAATAGCTAGTAACCTAGAAAGCAAAGGAGAGCTTTCTTCAGCCATGCAATGCTGAGAAGAAAGAAGTCAGAGTTTGGGTTAAGATTACACAAGGGCCTGGGTGCCTGTGGGACTCAGTGGGTTCAGCAGCTGAATTTGGCTCAGGTCATGATCTCCTGGTTCCTGGGTTTGAGCCCTGCATGGGGCTCTGTGCTATCTCAGAGTCTGGAGCCTGTGTCACCCTCTCTCTCTGCTCCTCCCCTGGCTTGTGCTTGTGCTCTCTCTCTCTCTCTCTCTCAAAAAAAGAGTTAAAAACAAAAAGATTACACAAGCGTTACACTCCAGGTATAGGGTAGTGTACTATACCTTTAACGTTAAAGAGAAATCTGAAATTAAAATTAAAGAGATATCAGATATAAACCAGCCTTACCAATGCCTAAATTAACCAGAAACAGGATGAACATGATCTGTTTGCTTTCCACCTTCCCAGCAGAAAAACGCTTACCGCTCTGCCCTTGGGGAGAAGATACCATTAGCCTGGACTTTGACAGACTTTCAAACACAATGTCAGTCATTGGATAAAACATGGACAAAAAAAGCCTAATCCCTGAAAATGAAGATAGAGTAATAGAAAATTAGGTGCAGACATTGAGTGACTAATACTTTCAGTTATTAAACAGGGACTTCAAAACAAATATGATTAAAATTTTCTCAAAGGTGTCTGACATGTATATAAATGAGTACAATATAAATTTCGAAAGCAAAATTAAGAAGTAAGTACAGTTTCATAGCTTAGGGAGAACAGAACAAAGGATTAATGGGCAGAACAACAGGAAATCTAGGTTGAAGCTCAGTGTTAAATTAATTAAACAAGGAGGCCGGGAGACTGTGCTGGCTCTAACACCATGGTGACTTATGTAAGGAAACCAAATCTAAGCCTGTAAATATCTAAGTTTATGAAATTGACACCTAAGAACAACTAATCACAAAGAGCCAAATAGGCTTAAGCTATAGCCAACTAATAATTTCCTTCCTCTTCCACATTTTCTTTATGAAAGTCTCTCTTGAGCTCTTGTTCATGGAGAATTCCCTAATCACTACCACTTTGGACTTGCCCGGTTTGAATCAATTTTTGCTGAAATAAACTAAAAAATATATATATTATATACTTCAATTTATCTTTAAAAAAACAGCGAGATAAAAGGGAAAATCACAGAAGAGAAAAAATCGAACATGGAGCATGTTGCATATATTTGTAATTGGGGTTCAAGACGGAGAAGGCAGAGAGAGTGGCAAAGATGGTATATTTGAAGTGTATTTGCCAAGAGTTTTTTAAAGGTGATAAAAAATATTAAATCACAGGCCAAGAAGCTTACAACATCCAAGCTCTATATTAAAACTGGCTGAAAACACATGTGTGGATTTGTTTTAGAAATAGGCTTGAATAATCAAACATAAAAATACAATTTTGAGAAAATCAAGGAAGTTTGATCATTAACAAGAGATTACATGATGCCAATAAATTATTTTTAATATTGTTAAATGTGATGATAGCATTCTGTCCACATAAAAGTAATCTGAGTTGTTGTTTTGTGTTTTTTTGGAAATGCGTAGAGGAACCTGAGGGGTAAAGTTATACAATTATCTGTGATATTCTTTAAAATATGTAATATTCTGCAAACAAATATTTTTAAAACATAGATTCATAGTGGAAACAGAAGCATGTCAGCTGACACTCTCTCATTTATACCTTGTAATGGTTTCCAATCCAGTTTCCTAGTAAGACTTGTTTTTTAAGTTACTCATCCTGTTTGTCATGGTTAACTCAATTAAAATTAGATGATTTTCTGCTTAACTAGATGTAA
Organism: Neofelis nebulosa; assembly: GCF_028018385.1. Classification (NCBI taxonomy): domain Eukaryota; kingdom Metazoa; phylum Chordata; class Mammalia; order Carnivora; family Felidae; genus Neofelis; species Neofelis nebulosa. The sequence goes on along the minus strand of NC_080792.1, from coordinate 10,760,177 downwards.
TTAATTAAAACACATCTCAAAACACCTAATTTGGAAGAGTCCCTAAGGCCATACCCACCCTCTCTGCCCAAGCCATTTCCATTAGGACATCTCAGATGCCCGAGTTGTTGCTGGGCACTGAAACAGAAGGACCGAGTGATGGTATGACAAGGAATCTGTGTATCATATATTACGGAAGCAAAATGCTTCTTTGTAAATTTCACATATACATACATAATCTCTCTATAATGTCATCTATGAAGAAAAATATAATATATATGTTAAAATTTATAATATCTAATTTCTGTACTCCATGGTCTTTGCAACCTCACATAGGTATATACAAAATGCTTTGGATAACATGGCCTTTTTTGTTTTTTGTTTTTGTTTTTTTTTTTGATAATGCAATCGATACACCCAACATGGGGTTTGAACACATGACCCGGAGATCAAGAGTCACATGCTCTACTGGCTGGGCGGCCAGACACCCCATGGATAATGTTGATTTAAATGGCCTCAATTTGACCTGTTTGAATTCAAACACTACCACAATTTGATATTAGGCATCTTGGTACATTGCCATAAACACATTTTATATAACAAAAAATCACCACTAGCTCATAACATATACATACTTTATAGTATTTATTGGATGTGTAAAAAATTATAAATGTGTCCTTTTGTGATATTTGCTTCTAAAGGTGCTGGTCTTAGCAACTTTCTTAAATGATGAGATGAATGAATTTGATTCAAAGATATCTTTTTGCTTTACTTGATAAAACCCTCTGCCTACTTCACTACTCCAAGGACTTTTGTACTGCTTTCATAATTAAGGCCATCAATCTTGAACATTTTTATGGCTGATTGTGGTACAAGACTGCTTGGCTAAGCCTCTGAAAAGTAAATGATTATGGAGTGTAGTTTTCTTTGGCAATTTCAGCTTTGACTTTGTCTTTGGTTTCCACAGTCTGTTACCCAATACTGTGGATGAGATGCTTATAAATAAGAGCTTTGGTGGTTAATGTGGGTAATTGGAATGACAGAAAACAAAGAAACAAAAACACAAAGCAAAACTCAGATTTCTGAGATGCAATGTAACCAGACCTATAAGAAGTTACACTTAAACCCTAGTTCTCTCACTTGTTTCCAGATTAAGAATTATCTGTTTGTTTTTTTTTTAATTATGGCCATTTTACTATGTTGGAAACAAATCATTTTCCCCTCAGCACAAAAGTAATTTCTATATAGCTTTGCTATCCCAAGCAAAGATTGGGATGGATATATACATACATACACACACACACACACACACACACACACACACACACACATACACACACATGTATACACACACACACACACATACACACACACACACACACACACACACACACACATACACACACACACACACAGAAAGACATTTACCAAGATTGGGAGTCTCAGTGCCCAAAATCAAGTCTGTTAAATTGCTCCCTAGTCTGGTTGCTCTAAAGGTCTGGGCTGCTAACACTACTGATTTCTTGGCCAGCTTAATAAACAAAACCCAGTGACCTGTGTAGTATTGCAGTATTTGCAGTATCTGTGTCCTAGAATCCTTACATCTTCTCTGCTTTTCCACCTCTTAAAAAGCAAAGCAAAAAAAAAAAAAAAAAAAAAAAAAAATCACCAGTATAATTTCCAGCAAGCCCGGCATTTCCAGCATTGACAATTCAAAAATAGGCAGGAAACAATTTCAATGGGTAGATACAAAAATTATAATAACTATTTTTTACTAAAATATATCCCATACTATAGGGGCTCTGAACCCAATTTCAACATGTGTTAGGCAGCGGGATGGTTTTCCTACAGCACAAAGCAATTCTCTGCTCTACAAGCTGGGTGACCTACAATTCAGCTTGATTCTGACACTATTTATCAGTAGATAGCATCAGATTCCAGTTTGAGGGCTCAGTCTATAAGACCCCCCATCCCCACCCCTCACCCCCAACTGCTGTCCATGGGACACCTCAGACACCAGGTGAAAGTCCAGGCTTCTGATAGACCAGTTATAGATTGCAGGTTTCAGTGACCCCCGCCTGGGGTTTGTTTGATTTGCTAGAGCAGCTCAGAGGACTCAGGGAAATATTTAGTTACTAGATCACCAGTTTATTATGAAAGCCTATAACCCAGGAACAGCCAGAGAGAAGAGATGCCTAGGGCAAGGTACCGAGAAGGAGCCTGGGGCCTGTGTTTCCTCCAGACCACCCTTCCCAACACATGGAGGCACGTACTGTCTCCATTTGGTCACCAACCCAGAAGCTTTATAAACTCTGTCCTTTTGGGGTTTTATGGAAGCTTCATTACAAAGTCATGGCCGATTAAACCATTAGCCATTGGAAACTGATTCAATTTCCAGCCCTTTCCCCTCCCCTGAGGTCAGCAGATGAGACTGAAAGTTTCAACCCTCCCATCAGCCAATAGGTTTCCCTGGCAACTAGCCTCCTCCTTCCCTATGCAGGGTCCAAAAGTCACTTCATCAACATAACAAAAAGACATCCTTAGTATTCTCCTCACTTAGGTGATTCCAAGGGCTTTAGATATTCTATGCCGGAAATGGAGACAAAGATCAAAAATATATTTATTATTAGAAATCACAATATCACAATATTGTGTGCAATGAAAATATGTTTAATTTTTGGCAACAGTATTTTTTTAAGTTCAAAACTGAAGAAAAGATAAATAGATCAATGCTTTTTTTTTTTTTAAACTTCCAGTTTGTAAGTGAAAACCCTGCATCTATCTTTTATAAAAAGAGACCAATCTTAGGGTTTTTTTCAGGCACTTAGTGTTTGAATATCGTCATTTTACTGTTCAATTTTGTAATGCCAATATCATAATATCTTTGTCAAATCTAAGAAATCAAAATTGTCACATTACAAAACACTAAACTCCAGCTTTTTTGGATTTCACCAGTTTCTCCATGAAGGTACGTTATCTATTCCAGGATCGGATCCGGGATACCACCTTGTATCTAACGATCCCGTCTACTTAGCCTGTTGTGGTTTCTGTGACTTTCCTTATGTTTGATTACTTTGACAGTTGTGAGTGTTGGCAAGTCTTTTAAAATACATCACTCATTTTAACTCATCTTGGGTTTCTGAAGTTTCTGATAACCAGACTGAGGTTATGGCTGTTTAGAAGGAATACCACAGAAGTGATGTGCCCTTCCTATCCTGTCCCATCCCATCATATCACATGAGGGCCACATAAAGGCATCACTGGTCACTTGGTTAGGTGGTCTCTTGGTTAGGACAGAGGGGTCCAGTCTTCTCCATCGGAAGGTATTAATTTTCCCTTTCTGTACTCTAAATTGAAATCCATTTCACATGATAGATGGGGAAACTAACTTCCACCTCCTGAAACAGGAGTATGTGTACATGTTATTTAAGATACTTTTTTAAAGATTTGTCTCTTTTCCACATTAATCTACTTTTCAATTATTCATTTATATCAGGAGAGACCCATGTGTTTTTATTTTGTGCTTTGGGTTATAATCTGGAACTATGTGATTCATTTTGTTGCTAATATTGTTCCAGATTTGGACATTGGGAACTTTCTAGGTAGGTTCTGGTGTCCCATTGACGTATACCTATTCTTTTATTTTTGAGTACTTCTTTACTTTTTTGGGCTACAAGAGTGCCAAGCTCATCTTGTGTTTTCCTTTTACCAGTCTAGAATCAATCAGTGCTCTAAAGAAACTCAGCTTCCTTTTATTGGAAATTGGTATTTTATTGGTTTATTTTATTGGATATTGGTATTTAGAAATAAGATTTAAATGTTGGGAGTGTTATGTGTTACTGGGGTTCATTGCTTCTAGGGGTTGAAGGCAGAAAGAACCAAATAGTATATGTATGTATAATAATATAAGCCCATTTATATCCATATTTATAATAATTGTTTCTACATCTACCCAGCTAACACATACATATGCTTACACACACACACACACACACACACACACACACACACATATAAACATAAGTCCATACTGATGTCTCCAACTGTAATCCAGCACCACAGGATTTATTATAGCCTGGTTCTCCTGCTTATCTGTATCTTTTCTGGCAGTGAAAAATCTGTATCTCACCATCCACCCTCCATTCACTTATTCGTTCAACCCCGGTATGTATGAAAAGTAGTTTCGGAATTGTTAACTCATACCTCCGTGAAAAACCAACTTACTGATTACAGTGTTTATATATTGTTCATTTTACCTTGAACTCACAATTTGTAGCCAAAACACCATTTTCCAAGCTTACCATGTCTGCTTTTTCCTTCCGTACCCTGTTTGGTGCTCTTAGGTCAGATTTTTTATTACAGTCCCATTCATCTGTCATAGTCTGCATTCCATCTTGGGATCCCTTGACATCCTGGTTCATGATTCTTTTATTTGTTTTGATAGTTTGTTAACTGATTTTTTAAAAATTTGCCTATATTAAAATTTCCCCTTTGTGACGAACAGTTCTGTGTGTTTTGATGAATGCATAGTTGTGTATCCACTACCCCAATGCAATATAAAATAGTTCTATCATCTTAAAATTCCCTTCTGTGTCCCCTTTGCATAAAAGACCTCCGCCCCCAATCTTTATCACTTATATGTTTTCTAAACCTATGGTTTTGCCCTTTATAGAATGTCATGTGAATGGAAATCATGCAATATGTAACTTTTCATTTCTGGTCCCTTCATTATAAAAATGCATCTAAAATTGATACATATTGTTCCTGCACCACAGGAACAATGTGGTGCATTCCAAGCACCACATCCTTGCCTATCAGTAGGCTTTTTTGTTTTGTTTTTGCTTTTGCATATTAACCATTCAAATAAGTGTGTAGTGCTATCTTATTCTCACTGGAATTTGCATTTTCTTAGGAATAAGGATGTAAAGGCTTCTCTCAGCTTTTTACTTGTCATCAATATACTTTTGGTCATTTTTAAATTGAAAAAAAATTAAATTACTGTTTTAATGGTTCTTTATATATTATGGATATAAGTTCCTTATTATGTATGTGGTGTGCAGTCATTTTTTCCCTAAGATTATGGCTTGTCTTTTTATTCTATATAAGTTAGTTTCACAGAGCAAAGTATTTAATTTTGATAAAGACCAGCCTTTTAATATTTTCAACCTAAGTTTGCATAAATATTGTGTATTTTCTTTAAGCAATGTTATAATTCTACACTTTGCATTTATGTATGTGATCAATTTTGAGTAATGTTTATGTGGGTTCTGACACGTGTGCTGTGGTTCATGTTTTCTTTCTCTTTCTTTCTTTCTTTCTTTCTTTTAGGTTTATTTATTTATTTTTGAGAGGGACAGAGAGAACACACCTGCGGGGGGTGGGGGAAAGGGACAGAGAGAGGGAGAGAAAGAATCCCAAGTAAGCTCTGCACTTTCAGGGTGGAGCCAGACATGGGGCTTGATCTCAGGAACCCTGAGATCATGACCTGCGCTGAAGTCAGCAGTCAGACGCTCAACCTACTGAGCCACCCAGGCACCCCTGTGGTTCATGTTTTTAATCAATTTTATTTACATTTTCAAAGAACCAGCTTTTGCTTCTCCAGTTCTCTCTACTACTTTCCTATTTTATTTTATTTTATTTTATTTTATTTTTCAACGTTTTTTATTTATTTTTGGGACAGAGAGAGACAGAGCATGAACGGGGGAGGGGCAGAGAGAGAGGGAGACACAGAATTGGAAACAGGCTCCAGGCTCCGAGCCATCAGCCCAGAGCCTGACGCGGGGCTCAAACTCACGGACCGCGAGATCGTGACCTGGCTGAAGTCGGACGCTTAACCGACTGCGCCACCCAGGCGCCCCAACTTTCCTATTTTAAATTCTACTCTTTTCTGCTCTAATTTTTATTTTTGTAATCCTTTAGCTGCCTTTAGGTTTAATATGTATTTTTTTTTCCTGCAGTCTCCTAAGATGGAGCTCAGGTTATTCATTTTAAGTCTTTCTTCTTTTTTTATTATGTGCATTAGTGAAAAATAATTACCTTTAATCACTGCCTTGGTGAAATCCTACACATTTTAATAATTGTTTTCTTTTAATTTAGCTCAAAATTTTGTTTTTCTTAAAATTTATCTGTGAGTTCCTCTTTGTCTCATAGTTGCTTCTAAGTGGATATTAAATTTCTAAATATTTGCAGATTTTCCAGAAATCTTTCAATTATTAGGGTCTAATTTCATTTTATTATGAAAATGTATAATTCTTTTCATTTAAATGTATTGCCTTTTTAATTTAATAGCCTAAGGATATAGGGTAAATGCATCTGTGTGGCTTTAGAGATGACTGTTCTTCCCGTGCACCAGCTTCTACTACTCTGGGGGGTTGTCGGCAGTCAGGGGAGGGAGGGGTGAGCTTTCTCCTGACTCTTCAGGATTTTTCTGAGAGCCTGATGGGCTTCTGGAGGAAAGTACAATAAATAGGTGGGGACTTCATTACACCTGTGTCCCATGCTGGCCCTTTACTCTCCTGCTTGCCCAAACTCTGTCTTTAGCAATTTGTCAATCCTTCCTATCCAGTTTTCTAGAACATTCCCCAGGCTTTATGGCCTTTGGCACTTTCACCCAAGTAAGCAAATGCTCAATTTTGGTGTCTCACTGAAGTATCAGGTTCAGATCTTGATTTTAGTATGGCAGCTGGCCCTTGTTTCTCAGTTTTCTTATGGGCTCACAAGAAATCTGTAATGTGCAGTCTTGTAAGGGAGTGGGGGGGGGACGTCTTTCCTGTTTTCTGTCTCTGAGCTGAAACTGAAATTGCTATTTTTTAATATCCTTTTGCATTGTGTTTTAATAACCTCCTCTAGTCGTTTTCCATTCATACTCCATAATAATTGAGAAAAGTGAACTGGAAAATGTTAAATCATAAAGGTTGAAATTAGATAATTTTCTTTATCGTCCAATCTTTAAATCCACAATTTTTGGGAAAGTGGATCAGACCATCAATTTCACTTCTGGAAAAGTGTTTAAGCACAGAAGGATGACGGCAGGAGAATGAGTTTCCTAACATCCGTTTTACTGCTATGAAATAATAAAATCATATTTTTTTTGGTATGTAAAAATATTCAACAGTTTTGGGCTCCTGGGTGGCTCAGTCGGTTAACCATCTGACTTCAACTCAGATCGTGATATTGTGGTTCGTAGGTTCAAGCCCCACCTCGGGCTCTGTGCTGATGGCTCAGAGCCTGGAGCTTGCATTGGATTCTGTGTGTGTGTGTCTCTTTCTCTCTGTACCTCCCCTGCTCGCATGCTGTTTCTCTCTAAAATAAATGAACATAAAAAAAAAAATTCAACAATTTAAATGATCCAAATTTCATCACAGAAGTATTTTCTGGTAAACTGACTTAGAAATTTTTTCTTGAATGACATAAATAGGATTATTTCTTTCATCAGGTGAGCAACAAAAGAAACAAAGCTCCAAGTACCCCAAGACTAAGACACCTAGGATAACATTGTAAAGCTGTTGACTGTAATACATCCAATTGCTTGAGAAAATTATTGAAAGTTCTTTGCTTCTAACATAGGATAATAATCCTATTGTTAATAATTACTCTGTTCATGATGAGGTCCTGACTTTTTGCTTTACTTTTTTTTTTTCATTGTTTTTGAGTACAAATCTATTCATGACGAATGATGCCATAAATATTGTATGTTCTATATCTTTGCAAATGCTAGATCTTATGTTTCTATTTCATAACAAATCTGATATTGTTGGCATTTTGACTGGAATTATTTCTCCTCTAAATTATTTAGCAAATCTATATCCATATATACATGTTCTGTAGATTTGGGGATAATGACTTTTATTCTGCTATTTTAACATAAAATACCATAATAAACTCATGTTTATTACAATAGATTCTCATTTATTATATTGTCTTTTAATAAAGAGAATTCATAAAAATCCCTCAATGACTATATTTAGGTTAAAATCTAAACTACTTATAGTGACCTTTCAAACCCTACATGATTTAGACTCTACTAATGTCATTTTGTACCCTATTTATTCTTCCCCATTGGGACTCAGTTTTCTATCTTGGAACATACCAAACTTATCTTGGGATACCAGCCAATTGATAATTTACATTGCAATGTCAGATTTTGAAATTAATCATGCTTAGTTATATCAGTATCAGTACAAGAGATTAGATATTTTTCTTTTCTTTCTTCTTTCTTTCTTTCTCCCTCTCTCTCTCTCTCTCTCTCTCTCCTTTGAGAGACACTGCACTGGGGCAGGGAGGAGGGAGGAGAGACAGATGTGCCGATGGATGGCTGGGTCTGGGGATGGGGATGGGGATGGGCTGGGCAGCCAAAGTTGGGGGAGGGGTCCCACACCGCAAACTTCCGAGTAATAGCACAGGTATCAGAGGAAGGACCCACCCGCTTGCTTGGATGAGGCTGTTCCCCCCGGGGCGAGGAGTGCACGTGTCCCACCCTCCCCCTCACACCCGCTCCCCCGGGACCACCTGGCCCCCTCAGCGCAGGGGCAGGGAGCGCAGTACTGAGGGGGAGGCGGCACGGTAGCAGCGGTACCCCTCCAGGGCAGCTGGGAGCAGCAGCAGGCTGCTCTCCTTTGAGAGAGAGAGAGAGAGAGAGAAGGGCAGAGGGAGAGAGCAACTTAAGCAGGGCTCACCCAGGGCAGAGCCCTATGTCTGAAGCAGAGCTCAGTCCCAGGATGGTGAGATGAACTGAACCGAAATCAAGAGTTGGTCACTTAAACGACTGAACCACCCAGGTACCCGAGAGATTAGACATTTTGAAGGGCATATAAAATATATAAGGATTAGTGTAAGTCAGGAGAGAGTTAAAGAAGGAAACCAAAAGAAATCTTTAAAATGTTTATAGAGGGCCACCTGGGTGGCTCAGTTGGTTAAGTGTCTAACTTTGGCTCAGGTCATGATCTTATGGTTCGTGAGTTCAAGCCCTGCATCAGGCTCTGTGCTGACAGGTTCTATGTCTCCCTCTCTATCTGCCCTTCTCTGCTTACATTCTGTCTTTCTCAAAAATAAATAAACATCAGAAAACAATTTAAAAATAAATAAAACTTCTCTAGAGATAAGCTCTCATCTTCCAGGTGGTCTTCATTTTACTTGTCTTAGCTAATCATGATCTCTGAAAGAACTCCAGAGGCATTTGTCAAATACCTCCCAAATTATGGAAGAACATGTAGGGTTCAGTGTTCCTATTTCTTAAGGCCAAGAACCTTTCACCAAAATTATTAAAGGGAGGCAGTATATGGAATATATAGACTATAGGAATGTTTGTTCTCACCAAACATCATTGTGAATATTGCTATACTTAGATTTGGGGGATCAAAGCTGTTAGCCTTACTTATAACTTTCCCCCATTGTTGCTCATTTGACAACTGAAGTTTAAATATTTTGTGTAATTGCCAACATTTCCAGTGAGAGAGCATTTATAGCAAATATGTTCACTCATTCCCTTGAAGTTTTACACCACCATGAGCCTGATGGACTATTGATCAGTTTACTGTGGTTGCCAAAATCTTTCTGCTAGAGCAATTTCCTGTAATTGCACTTGTACAAAAAAGCTGGTGACATTTGGGGAAAAGAGTGAGAATTAAATAGATAAAACATTTTGAGGCGCTAAGTATTCCTGGGGACTTAATTATTATTAGGCTGGTAGCATTGAAATGAGATATTGTTTCTTGGCTAAAAAAATGAAGCCTTTTTATTATAAGCTTATTTGCGAAGGTAGACACTGTTAATAAAATAATAATAATAATAATAATAATAATAACAACATATTTTGAGTGAAAAATCAAGGTTTATTTACCTTTGGCTCCTTATGCTCATGATACTGTCCCCACTCTGGATTCAGCAACTAAGAATCTCTATAAATACTGTGTAGACAATGATATAGTTGAAAATAAAGAATCTATTTTTTAATACTAAGTTCTAAAATAGAACATTACAATACATAAAGGAAAAGCTCTACCTAAAAAGAGCTTTCAATTCCAAGATCTAATTTTATCAAATAATTATTTTAATCATATAAGCTAAGAATTTTGAGAAAAAAAATTACAGAAATTTAGGATATAGAAAAAAGGATAATGCAGAATTTTGTAAAGAAAGAAATACCATCTGAAAAGAGGATTAAATTTCCTCCAGTCAATGAGAATTGGATGAAATTTAACATGAACTTAAATGTGGGCATGGAATTTTTAGTGCTTGAGTCAAGGAGGAGAAGGGGAAAAAAAAAAGAAAAACAACCATCCACTTATATTTCGGAATCCCAGAATACAGAAATTATTGCCTAGCTTCCAAAGATAGCCTCTAGGAAGATTGCCAGTGTCCTAGAAAGATCCACATGCCTCACAATAGCAGCGACTGAGCTGAGATTGTAAATAATGGGCCTGAGGGGTTCTCAGAATTTCCTGGTCCCTCAGCAGGAATATGAACATATCTGCAAATGTGCCAGTAGACCTGGAAAGGGTTTGGCGACAGGATTAGCAGGATATTTGGTGAACGCTTAAGATAACGGAGCTAGAGAATATGAGGATCCGTGCATATTTAGGTGTGTATGCAGTGTGATACATGGCTCTTTTGATTATCTGTTTTGGGCAAAGTTATAACTTAAGACAACATTAATTATTTACTCTGTCCACAAATCTGCAACCTGGGAAATGCTCAGGTGACATCTCTTTTCTATTTCACATAGTGACAGCCAAGGTGGCTCAAGTGGGGCTACAAGAGCTACTGTCAGTATGGCTCCCACATGGCACATTGATGCTGCTTCTTGACCAGTGGCTCAGCTTAGACGATCAGCTAGATGACTCATTTTGCTTTCCTTCTGGAGCTTTCCACTGAGTTGCCTGGGCGTGGCCTTCCTCCAGTGGAATGATAGCGGTTCTAAGGAAGAGCGTGCCAAAGTTTTAAGTGAAAGCTACAAATCTTCTTATAACTTAGCCTCAGAAGTCCCATATATCACTCTACACCATCCTATTGGTCACATAAGTCACTCAGGCCAGCCCAAGTCAAGATGAGTAGAATTTGATTCCAACGCTTGGTGAAAAGAGTAGCAAACACTGGTGGCCGTCTTTAATCTACCACAGTTTACTCTCTGGCCACAAAAAAGCATGTTACTTCCATCTGCAAATACAGTCACCCTCCCCAAAGCCTTGACAAAGGCTCATCCTATTTTTGCATTGGTGTGAAGGCCAGGATCTTGTCATGTAAATCAGGTTTACATGCAGCTAAGACTGCACGGTTACTGTTCTTTAAGTACTATTATTCCCCTTGATCCGTCTATTCTACGAAATCAAAAAATAAGTTTTACTTTAAAAGCTCCTAAAATGTAAACCTCCAAATGAGTAACATACACTCTTCTCCAAAGTCAAAGTTTAGGTTGGTAGAGTTTAGAGAAACAATAAAGATATCTTATCATCAGAATCTACAGAAGTAAATATCAGGTTCTAGGAGTACATTCTATTTTATTCTATTATCTCCACATAAAAATAAAGATCTCGTCCTCTTTAAATACCACGAAGGTTATCAGTGAGGTGAGGTGCTGATATCCGCGTTTATGTGTGATATGTGTTTATTCCATGGGTTTTATGTTTGTGTACATGTGCACAATGTATGCAGTTTGTTCCTCTTAAGGATCAGAGTTTGAATATCCATTAATGCATTTCAAGCATGCCTAAGTACAAAAACTTTTGTTAGTTTAATTTACGGAATTTTATTACTGTAAATATCTGGATCCTGTTAACAAGGGCAGAGCTTGACCCCAACAAATCTGTTTCAGTCTTCCTAAGATTTTACTGTCCCTTTTTCAAAGCAAGGCCATTTGCATTCTAACATTGTCATGGAAATAACTTTTCAGTGCACTCCAAGCACACTTGGAAATCATTCTTTCAGACACTTTCTTCTCCTTCCACGCATTTATCTATAGGCCTTTCATTCTCTTGCAGTTTATTCTTGCCAATATCATGGATTAAAATCTTTCACCCAGCTGGACACACTGACCTTTGTATTTGCACCTGTTTGAACTAAAACTTCTGTTAATTAAGAGATTTTTACCAATTAGTTACATTCATATTTAGTCTATCACTGTGTAATGACTACAGAATTTGAAGGACTTAGATAAATGTATGCAAATTAAACCTGAGGTTTACCTGGCTTTGTTCAAATTTGTTTAAACAATTGAGTTCTTCCAGGGAAATTATTCACAATTGACAGTTATAAAAAGATAAGATCTAATATTTCAGGATTATTAACAAACTTGAGAATGTTATCACCTAAGAGTAAATTTAAAAAATGTTTGGTCAAGTTGTTGTGCAATTCTTGATATGGTAACTTAGTTCAGCACTGAAATTTTGATTCTAACTTCAGCTATCTTAAAATTGTAAATAATAAGTAATTCTATTGGGTGTCACAGTCACTGTTTCAAAGTTACTGTGAGGTGAATTTTAGATCCTATGGCACCAGACTTTAATTTTTTGAGTATATAAAGAAAATGTAATTCACAGGCTACACAAATAGGCAGATAAAGTGTTTAAAAACTAATGCCTAATGGATTCTGTTTTAAAGACTTGAGAGTGAATAGAAAAATTCTTTAAAAAATATAGAACTGTTTTGTTCTATTTATACATTTATTTTTAATTTTTTTAATTTTTAATATAATTTATTGTCAAATTGGTTTCCATACAACGCCCAGTGCTCATCCCAATAAGCTTTTAATTATTTTAAAATGTATTTATTTTTGAGAGAGAGACAGAGAGACAGAGAGGCAGAGTGCAGGCAGGGAAGGGGCAGAGAGAGAGGTGGAGACACAGAATCAGAAGCAGGCTCCAGGCTCTGAGCTGTCAGCACAGAGGCTGATGCAGGGCTGGAACTCATGGACCACGAGATCGTGACCTGAGCTGAAGTCAGAGGCTTAACCAACTAAGCCACCCAAGCGCCCCTGTTCTATCTACGCATTTCACAGTGGCTCCATAATTAATTCAAAATTGATTCAACCACCATTTCATGAGTACAATCTTTTTTTTTTTTTTTTTTCATTTGATAAATGAAAGATGTGAACTGGGGACAAGTATATGCCTTCACAATATCCAAACAAGTACATTTAAATATAATAATAAAAAGTGAAGTCTTTAAATGTAGACATTTCATATGTTTATCAATAAAGTTATGATAAAATCTCTTATGGATCGAATCAGTCATTTTAATAGAAGAAATTCAATAAATGTACATATAAAATGACAATTTATCTTAGTTAAGAATTATTACTAAAGTATTTGAGTAAACACACATTATTATTATTATTAATTATTATTATTTGCTTGTCTCTAAAAGCAATAACCAGTTTCTATATACCTATATGTTACTTCAAGTCAATGTGTTCAAATAATGAAAAAAATATCCTAGGATACTTGTTTTATTTATTTATTTTTTATTAAAAAATTTTTTTAATGTTTTATTTATTTTTGAGACAGAGAGAGACAGAGCATGAACAGGGGAGGGTTAGAGAGAGAGGGAGACACAGAATCTGAAGCAGGCTCCAGGCTCTGAGCTGTCAGCACAGAGCCCGACGTGGACCTCGAACCCACGGACTGTGAGATCATGACCTGAGCCGGAGTCAGATGCCTAACTGACTGAGCCACCCAGGCGCCCCTAGGACACTTGTTTTAAAGGGACTAGAGCTTTATAGCATCTTTCTCATATTGGTTCCATTAAAATGAAATGATATTTAACATTTAACTTGTTCTTTTTCATTTTGAAGTTTCTTTGAGGATATACTTATATCTGCCAAAAGAGAGTAATAGTGATATAATTTTGGTAGGTATCATATGCTAACACAGTTATTTAATTTAAGAAAACATACTGAAAATATAAAACTTTTTTTTTGCTGAACAATGTAATAATGTATGAACAAACTACTAATGACTGTACAATTTTCACAGGCATGCTTGTGAGAAAGAAGATGTCATCTTTTTTTTTTTTTTTTTTTTCAACGTTTTTTATTTATTTTTGGGACAGAGAGAGACAGAGCATGAACGGGGGAGGGGCAGAGAGAGAGGGAGACACAGAATCGGAAGCAGACTCCAGGCTCCGAGCCATCAGCCCAGAGCCCGACGCGGGGCTCGAACTCACGGACCGCGAGATCGTGACCTGGCTGAAGTCGGACGCTTAACCGACTGCGCCACCCAGGCGCCCCAAAGATGTCATCTTTTAATACCATCTAGAGTACGTTCTGTTTCACAGTCTTCATCAACATCATACCTGACCGTTTGCCACCTCCTCTCCTCCTTCTCCCCCATAGTTGCTCCTCTATTCAGTTCCCTGGGATAACAAAGTGATTTATTGGTAGACCCTTTGTAGTTAATTTATTTTTTTAATGTTTACTTACGTATTTTTGAGAGAGAGACAGAGTACCCACACAAGTAGGGGAGGGGCAGAGAGAGAGAGGGAGAGAATCCCAAGCAAGCTCTATGCCCAGCGCTGAGCCCAATGCAGTGCTCCATCTCACTAACTATAAGATCATGATCTAAGCCTAAGTCAAGAGCCAGACGCTCAACAGACTGAGCCACCTAGCTGCCGCTGTAGTTAATCTGAATACTTAAAAGCAACACCTCTGTCTATAAATGAAGCAAAAGAACATAATCTTCAGCTATGTGTCTGTGTTGTGTTCACATATGTATAAAATTGTAATGTATATGCAAAAATATAGAATAAAATGAAAACACTATGCATTACTAACTTTCGTATACTTTAATTTTGTTTTTGTTTTTGCCAATTTAAATTGGTTACCTTTTGTGGTAAGACACAGTATGTAACTTATTTTATTCAGTTTCTCTGCAGTTGAATTGAATATTTATTTGCTTCTGGTAATGCATATATTTGTATCAATATTGAAATCTGATAGAGGTGTATATGAATGTATCTTTTCATCTTGACTTATTAACTATGACTATTGTCCTATTTGTTTCCAATTTTAATGGAATATTTTTCATATGATAAAAATGAAATATACGCATTGAAATATATCCATTTTAATGTCACCACCACTGGTGATTTATAAAATAATATTAATGTCATTTCTATCTATACATCATGTATATCTGAATATAATTGTCATCATAGGTTATATATGATTGTATATACTTTTTAATATAACTATGCATCAGAGTCATTTTCTAGAAAATAATTCATAAATATAATTCTTGGTAATTTTATACTTCTTTTAGAACATGAAAAATGTATCCAGGTGGGTCAGTAACTTGTCCAGTATCTTATGGTGGTGACATAGTCTACTATGTATTAATGCTCAAGTCTTTTGATTAGAATGTTGTTTTTTTTTCACAATATAATTTCAATTTCCTCAAAAGCACAATCACTTCCGGTCATAAAAATGTAGTGAAAATTAGCCATATGTGAAAGAGAGAATTACATGGGTGTCCCTGATATCAAACTCATTTCATCTATCGATGAGAGGTGGATCACCTGGGTGGCTCAGTCAGTTAAGCATCTGACTTCTGTTCAGGTCATGATCTCGCAGTCTGTGAGTTCGGGCCCCGCGTAGTGCTCTGTGCTGACAGCTCTGAGCCTGGAGCCTGCTTCAGATTCGGTGCTTCCCTCTCTCTGCCCCTTCATGGCTCGTGTTCTGTCTCTCTCTCAAAAATAAACATTAAAGAATATTTAAAAAATCTATAGGGGCCCCTGGGTGGCTCAGTCGGTTAAGCCACCGACAATTGGTTCAGGACATGATCTCCCACGATCTCATGGGAGTTCGGGCCCCGCATTGGGCTCTGTGCTGACAGCTCAGGCCTGGAGCCTGCTTCGGATTCTGTCTCCCTCTCTTGTCTGCTCCTCCCCCACTCATGCTTGCTCTCTCTCTCTCTCTCGCATTCAAAAATAAGTAAACATTAAAAAAATTAAAATAAAACAATAAAAATCTATCAATGTGAGTAAATTATGTAATATTTAATAAGATCAAAAAAGTGTTTGTATATGGAAATATGTAAGAAATGCTTATCTGAGAAAAATTTGATCACAGCTTTGTGGTAAAAATACCTCTCTTCCAAAATGTTCAGTGTCCAATTGACAAAGAAAACACAAAATCATACTCTTGAGAAATTCTAGATATCAGTGTAAATTGTTGCAATTGAAGTGACGGTAAAATGGGTTTCAGTGACAGCTCTTCTTAATGAAACTTTAGCCATATAATCATAAATCAGAAAAAGAAGTTAAAAACATTGTTTTAGGAATGCAAATCATGTATAGAACGGAAATAAGTAAAGTAATGATTTTTGGCAACAGAATATATAAAAAAAAAATAATGTGTTTTTTCCTCACCTACAATCTGAACAACCATTAATAGCATAGGTAGATGGGCAAACCAGCGAGAATCCGCATTAGAGAACAAAGATGTGTCATTCTCATTCTGTGTTCCACAGTCACCTGTAGTTGTCAAACAGGAAGATTCGAAATGGGGACAAATGGAGACCATGTCTTCTTACCCTTGCTTCTCCTTTTTTGCTAGAGAAAATGCTCTGAGCTGGCTTATTTGAAATTTGCAAAAAAGAATAAGCAAAGGAGAATTCGAACATTTAGAAGCCTACACACATACATGCAACACAAGCACATACAGCCTGAGACAAAAAAAGAAAAGGGTCTGGTAGTAAGAACCGCTTATCTCACCTGAAGTCTGCTGGTTACAGGATTGCATACATCCAGAATTGGGGGTTGAGTTCAGATGCCATGAATTCCATGTGAAAATAATCCAGCGTGCTTAAACTTTATCCCAAGTCCCTCTCACAAAGGGCATCATAGGCATGTGAATACAGCGTTGGTTATATTCTAAGTCCTGGGAGCCCAGCTGAAGTACAATTCAGCAACTTGTTAAACAGATGTGTTCTCTTCCTGTTACACTACATGAAAGCCTGAGTGGTGGGGAAGTTCAAGTAGAAGTCTTTGTGATTCTCCTTTCCTTGGAAAATGAAAAGCTAAGTGGCATCCATGAGGATATGGCACGGATTAGTGTTGCCACAAAATCCTCTAAAGATTAGGGGTGTATATTTCAAATTTATTACTGTAAGAATAGCCTGTCTGCCAATGAAAAACAACGATCTATCTAAGATTTTGACAACAGGATTGCTTGGAGCCTCCAATCAAACAAACTCTTGTTGATGTTCTCTCTTTGTTAGAGCAAATCATATGACCTCTGGCATCTGTAAATATCCATTGTTAAAGAAAACACCAACTCTTCACCAGGCATTAGACCATTACTTTTGAAAATATTGAAACAACTAAACATGCAGTTCTATAAATAAGCACCACTTAGGTTGAGTTTCACTTTATCAATCACTATGCCAAATAGTCATATAATAATTTAATCCAAACCACAAAAAAAACATTTTAAAGTAATCTATAAGGAACTGTATCTCAGTGAAGTTAAACAACTTAAAAACGTGTTACAGATAATAGATAGGTAAGTTTTCAATCCCATGTCTCTATGGGCATGGTGCAATATTAACAAAAAAAAAATTACATTGTAAAGATACTAAGGCCCAAAAGACAAATTTGTAAGAAAACTAAACTTTAACAAGATGAAGACAAAATTAAATACACAACAAATTCTTTAGATAAGAATTAACATATTTACTAATACAATTTAGACAACTTTAAAAATGGATAAAGCAAGTCAAATTATTTCGTTAAAGGAATCCTCTGTGCTAAATCTTGGGATTCTTGGCAAAAAAAAAAAAAGGCTATAGTTTGGAAAGTTAACATCAGGAAAGAAAAATAAGACTAATGGGGCTCTCTGTCCTCTCACAGTGTAACTTCAACTTGTGTTATATCCTTCCAGAACTTCTGTGAGACTAGGCAGACTGTGAAAGAAGTCTGTGTCTGAGATATGCCTCCAGTGTATGCAAAAGGAATGGATGAACAGTCTCTGTGCTTAACATTCTCAAATTTATAACTCATCATCACATTGAAATTAGCACAAAATTCTAAAATGGAGTATTTTACTATTTAATAATGAATTCTTTAATTAAATTATTTGTCTTGCAATGGTCTAAGATAGCATTCTTTCCATAGAGGAAAAAAAGTCAACCATGCCATTTGCTTAGAAACAATATGATTATAAAAACAGGCTTATAAAAATCACTTTAAAGTTTTTTTTTTTTCTTTCAATTTTTAGTTAGGTAATTTTCTTTGAATTTATGTAATTTTCTTTGTCTTTAAGCTTAGGAATTCACAATAATACATGTGTTCTTAATTGGCAGCCTGCAGTTTAATTATATCAATATAATAAACCATTCCCTGAGGTGTCTTTTTGTTTATTTTGTTCTAAAATATGTATGAGCTTTCAAAGTTAATATTTGGATTAAACTTAACTGATAATTAAATGATCAGAATCAGTATTACTACATGCAATAACATAAACCACTTTGTTCCCTAACTGCAAACAGATTATGAGACCAATTCAAGCTGCATAGATTTTATGAACTATTCAGTATTTTCATCAAGGCATTATAGCTTTTTTTTTTTTTTTTATATAACGAACACATTGTTAACTGATGGGAAAAGCATTATGAAGTCAGGATTTTATATGTCTGTTATAAAATAGTTAGCATTTATAATCATCAGTAATGAAAAGTTGTAATAACTACCTCCTAAGAATTTGTTGACCTCCTAAGTAAATTATTGCAGAAAGTATCATTTTTCAAACACTAAATTATATGACCACATCTCCCATTTATTTTTAGGTACGTCTGAGAGTCAGGGAATTTTCATTTAATCCTCTATTTGGAGAGTTATTTCAAAAAGCACAGAGTATGGTAATATAAGACTTTTACACTTTTATCATCGAACTAGGTACTAGGAAAAATGAGTTTTTGAAATGTAAAATCATTTTGAAAAAGCTGTTATACAAAATGAGAGCATAAACTTAACACTTTAAAGAAAGATCTACAAGGTTAAACATAAAACAGTTGAAGGCACATGCATATTTCAAAAGCACTGGGAGAAAGAAGGACATTAAAATTTACTGAAAGCCAATAAGATGCCAAACACTGTGGATACCAGCTCTATGATCTGGTTTAATTCACATAAACACCCTTCATAGTAGGTTCAGTGTACCATCATTGTAGGAAAGGAGCCTTAGAAGCTTATGTAATTGGCTTAGATCCACAAATACAATAGAATTAGACCCAGATATTGACACAGGTATGTCTGTTTCCAACATTAATAACCTTTGCATTCTAAAAAAATAAAAAATAAATAAAAACAATTGGTTGAGAGTACAGCTCTGGAGCTAGATTGTCTGAATCCATTTTTTTTTTCTTTTAATCTGCTTCCTATTAGTCCTATAACTTGGGAGAACTGCCTAACACTCAGTTTCCAACCTTTGCATTGGGTATAATGTATGACTATTATGATCTATAGGGTGACGTACACGTAGTAAATACTCAATGATTATCAACCACAATTCCTTTCATTCAAGATCTAATAGCTCCTGACTGGCAAAGTAGGGACAAGAATTCTGGTCCTCACCCTTAGTCAAACATTGTGCTCAGTCACCTAGATACTATTTTGCAAAACAAAGTACATTAATATTTTATAACAGTGTATTATGTATATGGTCTGCTCTGGGGATGTTAAGTTACTTACATAAATTTGACAATGTGTAGTGATTCTAGAAGCAATGAACCCTCACCAAAATAACTGTACACTTTAATACGTTAACCTGCCACAATTGCATGGATGCTGACTAAGATGAGAGACTCTGGGGTCAGAGATGAAAACTGTATTAGTCATAGCACAGCAAGCAACAGGCACATCAGAGTATTTGTGCTCAATTCCCCTGTTCCATGAGGCAACATGATGAATCCAGATGGATGCTTGATGTGCAACAGGCAGTCTCACAGTCAAGGAACCCAACGCCTAAGGGACCTGAGTTCTACAGCAAGGGGTAAGAACACCCTTTTCTTTGCCAGGAGAGCAACCAGGTGCAGGCAGGAACCCCTACTCCATTTCTGCTTTGTTAATCTTCTTTTCAAAATTTCCAGCAGCAAAAAATGATCCTGAGAACTGTTCTGGAATTTGGTTTGCATTATCTCCCTGTCTCTATATGGAATAATATATTATCCAACCAGTAAGACCAAATCAATGGAAACAATTTTATCTTTGAAATAGCTTCTGAGAGATCAAGGTGAAATGGGTGTCTTTTGGTATTCTTGACAAGCCCCTGTCAACCACACCCAAGTTTATATTAATGAGATGATTTTTGGACAGCCCCTAGATAATCACAGGGTAGTGGCTCATTGCCAAGGACCCAACCTTGTGGTTTGAGGATTGAATCATTCAGCCCCACTCTCCTACCTCGGGGAGGGGAGAGGGTGCTGGGCTTAAATTAATCCCCAATTGCCAATGGTTGGCTCAACCATGAGGATGTAATGAAGCCTCCATAAAACCCCAAAAGAATAGGTTTTGGAGAGAAACTTCTGAGTTGGTGAAGAGGGGTACACCTATGTGCTGGGAGAGTGGCCAACCTCAAATTCTGTGGGGGACAGAGTCTATCGTGTTCAGAATCCTTCTACACCTCATCCTATGTATCTCTTCATCTGACTGTTGATTCATAGCCTTTGTGATAAACTAGTAATCTAGCAAGTAAGTCGTTTCCCTTAGTTCTGTGCGCCCTTCTAGCAAATAATTGAACCTGACAAAGGTCATGCCAACCTTTGATTTATATGTGGTTGGTCAGAGAGAAACACAGCTGACCACATGGACTTGTGATTACTATCCGAAGTGAGGGCAGTATTGTGGGACTGAGCCCTTTATTCCAAACAGTATGATAAAATATATAATTGGTTAACAAATATCCACTCTTCCCTCTGTATCTTCATGGGGAGAGTATACTAATTCTCCCCATTAATGTCTGGCTTCCAATGGTCCTCGGAGTGTAGCTAAGAAGAAATAGGGATCTCAGTCCTATAACTACCAGAAAGTGAATTCTGCCAGTAATCTGATCAAGAATCAGATTTTCCCACTAAAGAGACACACAGCCTTACCAGAACCTTGGTTTTATGCCCGGAAGACCGGTGCTAGACTGCTGATACACAAAACTGTAAGATAACAACTTCATGTTGTTTTAAGCCCCTACATTTTTCGAAATGGTAATAGCAGCAATAGAATACTAGTACGAAGGACACACATAGCAGGCCTGGAGCAAATGTTTGGTTTTCAGACACTCTTAGTCTACGCTAAAATATTACTATTCTGGAGTCACATGAGTAAGGAATAACTCTACATGAGGTATAGCACTGATGATCAATGTCATTTGTTATGTCTCATTTTTATGGCAGTCTGATGTTGATTGATGCAGAGATAAACTAGCATTACTTTTCTGCTAATAAAGAAGAAACGAAGGCAAAAGTTTAATCAACTGGATCACTGTTGCAGTGAAAATGTACCAGACTTAAACCTGGAGCTAGATTGCTCTCCCTGACACCTAGGTTTACGGATGTCAGTTGCAATGCCACACTGATTCCCACTTACCACCAAACATACACTTTCCCCTTTGGAAGATTAATATGGTAACACTGAGTAAGCTGCATTTTATGGAAATAAGGAAAAGAGATAGGAAAAATATCAAACTACCGAGGACATGAATTAGGCTGTGTGCACTGAAATAAAAAACAAAAACAAAAACAAAAAAAGCAAGCAAAGGACTAATTATATTTTAAGACATTTCTGGAGTGTCTGGGGCCTCAGTCAATTAGGCATCCGATTCTTGGTTTTGGCTCAGGTCATGATCTCATGGTTTCATGGTTTTGAGCCCCGCATGGGGCTCTGTACTCACAGTGCCCAGCCTGCTTGGGATCCTCGCTCTCTCTCTCTCCCTCTCTCTGTGAGCCTTTTCGGCTCACGCTGTCTCTGTCTCCCTCAAAAATAAATAAACTTTAAGAATTCTTAAAAAAGACATTTTTTAAAGAAAAATAGACTTTGCAATAAGGTTGAAAGATTAAATGAATGGGAAAGGAGGAGAAAAGGATGGTTATATAACTATGAGATCAAAGTTCTTTTTTTTTTTAATTTTTTTTTTTTCAACATTTTTTATTTATTTTTGGGACAGAGAGAGACAGAGCATGAACGGGGGAGGGGCAGAGAGAGAGGGAGACACAGAATCGGAAACAGGCTCCAGGCTCCGAGCCATCAGCCCAGAGCCTGACGCGGGGCTCAAACTCACGGACCGCGAGATCGTGACCTGGCTGAAGTCGGACGCTTAACCGACTGCGCCACCCAGGCGCCCCAAGAGATCAAAGTTCTTGATGGAGTTGATTAAGAAAGGTATAATTACAATTCTGGAAATATTGACTTTTAAGTGATAAGGCATATGCATTGAGGATGTATGGGACCTGTTCATACCATGAGTGATGAAGATATGCAACTCTGAGTCTTTTGTGGCTTTAGTTGTAAAAGAAGGTAAACTTTCCACAGAAAAGGAAAAGGACAAAAGTATTCCTATAATACTTCTGGCATAAAGGCGTGCTTATGGTACAGATGAATACTTCTTTTTTTTTTCTTTCATTTCTTCTCTCATCTACTGAAAGTTACATGTTTAAAATAAGGGCTGGATAACCTCAGTAACCTGAGATGTTTACCCATTTCTACGGAATGCATGTGTCTTTTTAATGTAGCTTGCATATCTCTCCATTATTTAACACAAATAACCTATTCAGACTTTTATACATTGTTCCAAAAATTCTTGGCTCATACACATACATGACCATTACTTTCTGAATTCACTTTTTCTATACCCATTTCTACACCATTACTGTATTCTATAATTTACATATTTATTTCTTATAAACTATTAAAATAGTCTTGGGGCACCTGGGTGGCTCAGTAGGTTAAGTGTTCGACTTAGTCTCAGGTCATGATCTCGTGGTCTGTGAGTTCAAACCCTGTGTTGGGCTCTGTGCTGACAGTTCAGAGCCTGGAGCCTGCTTCAGATTCTGGGTCTCCCTCCCTCTCTCTCTGTTCCTCCCCATCCCCCACTCTTTCTCTCTCTCTCTCTCTCTCTCTCTCTCTCTCTCTCTCTCAAATAAATAAACATTAAAAATTTAAATAAACTATTAAAATACTTTTGATCCCATGTCCACTAAAAACACTCTTTTCCTCTATGAAGTTTTCTTTGATTCCCTGAATACCAACAAAGCTACCTTTTCTCTAGAATATAGCAATAACTTAATGTTCTCACTTAGTCAATTAGGACACTCTCCCTCCTTGTTGATTATAATTGTGTCTCTCCATAATCGATTCCTTGCAAGTTTCTACAATAAATATACAAATCTCATTTGTTTTGGTATCTCTCACACTCTAACAGGGTTCTTTAGACATAGTATCCTCTCAATATTTGCTTAATGTACCTAAATTGGTAATTAGCAATTATTTTCTTTAATATGTGAAATATGGTACATTTACTACGGAGGCTACCCAACTGAGTAAATGTGATGGAATGTGCTTGAATTTGTAGAAAATATATTTTGCAATAATTTCCAAAGTGGCTACTAAATATTAACGATTAGCACCCTTTCTAATGAACAGATGGCATGAAACAATCATGGGAGTCAGAGGGAGCCAGTTTAGCTGAGATGTTTTTAAGGGACGGCAGATAGTCTCAAGCAGTAATAGGATTTTTTTTTTTCTTTTTCCATTTTACAAAGGTCTACTTTATGGTCTAGTCTTATTAGGCTTTCCAAGATGCTGCATGTGAATGATGCTGCAGTACAACTCTGTATAGATTATTGGTTTGACAGCTACTAGAGACAAGTCACTATATGAAATGAGATGTCCTCTAGGTTCAGAGCAGCGTTCCAGAACGGAATTTTAGGTTTAGTACACTTCTATATAAACGAGTTGAATAAATAAGTAATTTAAATGCAGATGTTACTATTTTCTATGCTAGTGGGGATTGGTGAAAAGTTACAGTCTTCCTGGGGAAAGATCTTTGCTGCTTCTAGATAACTTTATTTCAAAATAGAAGGCTTTCTAAGGAAGGGACAATGCAACTACTGTATATTTTGGGGGTTAGACAAGATCACCAGGACACGGAATTAAAATACAAATGTTGAATCTCTTCAGAAGTTATACATGAAAGCTGATATTTAGGAATTTGTCAATTTCATGGTAGCATGATTATTTTTGTTATAATTAAAAAAAAAGGTAGCTTAATGGTTAGCATGAGTAACCAGAATTAAATGATATTTGGTAGGTACTTTATAGCATAGCTGTCAAAAACAAACAAACAAACAAAAAACTGATGAGTATGGCATTATGAGTAATTAATTTGTTTTGACAGATATAGAAGAAGATGCCCTTAGCAAAAAATAAAATAAAGTAAAATATTTGTGTAAAATAAAAAAAAAATGCCTACAACTGGAAAGTAACAAAAAAAATTCTGTCATATACTTCAAACATATTTTATAATTTCCATATATTTTGTCTTTTCATTTAAGAAATTAATGAAAATGGAATTTTTTAAAAGTCAGAAAATCAAGCCTTTCAGAAGGTTTTGTCTCCTAGTCAAAATGCCCAATATGAGACTGAGCAGATAACTAAGATACTAATATTTCTTTTAAGCTCTCATTTAAAGGAATAAAAAAGAGATTGGAAAGTTTAAAATGGAGCTTCATGTCAAAGAAATTGATGTGATTGAAAGTTATGAGGCCTTGTTAGATATATAGACTCGTAAAGTACCATTGGTAATAAAGAGACTGGATATTACATTTTGAACATAATTATTAGCTACTTGATGTTCATAGTAATGTGCTACTTTGCTGTAGAGAATTTTTAAACCAGAAAACATGTTAGCTTGTCATAAACAATGTCATAATAGACTATTAATAAATAGATATTAAAATAATGAGGGAAAATAATGACATTGGACAAAAGAATAAAAGGAGGGTATCTTGAGTTGGAATGAAAATAATAATATTCATACTAAATGAAATATTGTCAAGGTTACCTGTTAGAGGTAAATAGAATTAGAAACAGGGACATAAGATAAATTATGCCCTGCATGAAGGAAAAGGAGTGAAAAATATTTTAAAAACAATATCAAGTGTGCAAAAGTTAACATATGGTTATAAATAGTAGACACAACTAAATGGGTTTTCTGATCACATGTTATATACCATATACTATATATTATATATACATACACATACACACAGTATATGTGTAACATGTTATACACTATATATATTGTGTGTATACTATATATATATATATATATATATATATATATATATATATATACATATAATAATAAGAATTGGGAACAATAGAGCTGCAGTAGCTTACTAGAGTTTAACAATAATTGGGGTGCCTGGGTGGCTCAGTCGGTTAAGCGGCCGACTTCGGCTCAGGTCATGATCTCGCGGTCCGTGAGTTAGAGCCCCGCGTCGGACTCTGTGCTGACAGAGCCTGGAGCCTGTTTCAGATTCTGTGTCTCCATCTCTCTGACCCTCCCCTGTTCATGCTCTGTCTCTCCCTGTCTCAAAAAAAAAAAAAAATAACAATAACTGATCTACATATCATCCAGTAATCAAGATGTTTATGTCATCTCTCTCTCTCTGTTCCCCTTTCCACTTCCCTTCATTTTCCTGTTGCCCTTCCTATCTTTCCCCTTTGTCTCTGTTTAAAACATGATGTCTATAATCATTTTCATTCAATTCACGATACTTTCTAATTTCCCCTGTGATTTTATTCTCAGATTCATCAGTTATTTAGAATGAGGTTGACTAGTTTCCAAATATATTGGGACTCATGTTATTCAAAAGGTGGAAACAACCCTAATGTCTATCAAGAAATGAATGGATAAACAAAATGTGATATATAAAACAGACTACTATTTAGCCTTAAAAAGGAATGAAGTGATGGGGCACCTGGGTGGCTCCGTCAGTTAAAGCACTGGACTCTTGACTTCAGCTCAGGTCATGATCTCACGGTTCGTGAGGTCGAGCCCTGCACTGGGTTCTGCACTGACAGTGCAGAGGCTGCCTTGGATGGCCTCTCTCTTCTCTCTCTGCCCCTCCCACCCTCAAAAATAAATCAATAAACATTAAAAATAAAGGAATAGAAGGAATGAAGTACTGATGCATGTTATAATATGAACGGACTTTGACAATTGCGTATTGTGTGAAAGAAGCCAGACACTGAAAGCCACATATTGTACGATTCCTTTCAAGAAATGATCATAATATATTAATCCACAAAGACAGAAAGATTAGTGTTTGTTACTGTCTTGGGGAGGGGGAATGGGTAGAGAGACTTCTTGAATATGATATTTCCTTTTGAGGTGATACAAAATTTTCTGGACCTAGATATTATTGAGGGTTGCAGAACATTGTGAATGTGCTAAAAGCCACAAAATTGAATGTTTTAGAATAGTAAACATTACAAACTTTACGTAAGTTTTACCTCAAAAATGCAGTCTAAAAAAAATCATATTTGGTGTTGCCAAACATGAACTATTTATTTAACCATATAGTTGAGGCTTATGCATTGAGTATTATAAAATATTATAAAAGACAGTAAATGAAGAAATATTCAATTTTAATGGATCAATACATTACGGTACAATATTGTTAAGACTATGATTCTTCTGACATTGTTTTTATTTATTTTATTTTTTTATTTTTTTTTCAATGTTTTTTATTTATTTTTGGGACAGAGAGAGACAGAGCATGAACGGGGGAGGGGCAGAGAGAGAGGGAGACACAGAATCGGAAACAGGCTCCAGGCTCCGAGCCATCAGCCCAGAGCCCGACGCGGGGCTCGAACTCACGGACCGCGAGATCGTGACCTGGCCGAAGTCGGACGCTTAACCGACTGCGCCACCCAGGCGCCCCGTGACATTGTTTTTAAATTCAAGGCAAGCCTGATAAAATCAAAGCAAAGGACCCTAGGGTAGAAAGAATAACTTGGAAAAAGAGAACGAAGGCAGTGGACATAGGTGAGTGATTTCACTATGTAATCTAAAGCTGAAGTATTCAAGATGGTAACGTATAAATCAGTGGGACCTAATGGATCGTGCAGCAATGAACCCCCAAAAACATAGTGAAATATTCACTGACAAAGATGTCAGGACAATTCAATTGGAGAAGAAATCTACAACGGCAAAGGCACGAGAACAACAGATTATCTGTGGAGGAAAAAGACCAACATTGCCTCTTACCTCATACCATCTACAAATAAAACTAAGCATATTCACAAAGGACATAAAAATCTGCAAGGATACATTAGTGAGAATCATCATAAATGGCATGAGTGAGCAAAGATTTCTTAGGAAACAAAATTCACGAACAATAAAGGAAAAGCTTGACAAATTAGACTTTACCGTCATGAAATCCCCTTTAGTCTGATAGTGTTAAGGAAATGAATAGTCAAGACACAGACTGGGAGCCATATTAAAAATACACAGATTCAAAAATGTAAATATCTCTAAAATTTAATAGGATAAAACAACAAAAAATCATCAGTGCTTCAACAGAAATTTCACACAGGAAAATATGTGAATAACCATTAACCACATGCAAATTTGTTTGCTATTGTTCTCAAGCTAGAAGTCACAGTGTGATACCACTCTCCACTCACTCAAATGTCTCAAATAGACTGGGAATGCTGGATGTTCTCAAGAAGAGAGGTCAGCTGAAGCTCCCACGCATTAATAGAGGTGGTATGATATGGCAAAACCACCTTTAATATATACTTACATGTGATGTAGCAGTTCTACTTTTAGGAATTTAAACAGCAAAAATGAAAGCACATGTCATATAAAGATTTGTACATGAGAGTCTTTTCAGCTGCTACAGATTAAATTGTGCCCTAAAGATATGTTGGAGTCCTAACCTCTGATTCCTATCAATGTGATCTCATTGGGAAATCGGGTCTTTGCAGATGTAATCAAATCAAGATGAGGTCACTAAGGTGGATCCTAATCCAATAAGACTGCTGTCCTTAATAAGAAGAGAACAAAGGCCATGTGAGAATACAGATGTGCAGGGGAGACTGGAGTACGCAGAGAGAGACAGAGATTGAAGTGAAGCATCTAAAAGCCAAGACATGTCTGAGGACACCACAAATTGGAAGAAACAAAAAAGGATTCTCTCCCAGAGACTGAAGAGGGAGACTGACCCTGCCAACTCCTTGATTTTAGCCTTCTGGACTCTGATTTCTGTGGATATACACTACCCAGGTTGTGGTACCCCCTTAGCCATGGCAAATCGGTACATCAAACCTATGCATAAAGCCCAAACTAGAAATAATCAAAACGCTCTCCCACAATTGAAAGGATAAACAAACTGTGTGATCCCTTCTGTGGATTACTATTCAGCAAAAAGAAGAATGAGCAAATTAAGCACAAAAAACGTTGATGAATCTCAAAAACATTAGGCAGAAGTGAAGGAGATTCCTTATGTGTGACCATGAGCAAATTTTGTAAGTCTTTAGTCTGCACTTTAATAATCTGAACAGTGGAAGGATTTTATTTTATAATCTTTAAAGTGTCTTTTATTATAATATTGTATAAATCAAGAATCATGTCCTGGATTAAAACCTACACTTTAAAATCAGCCCATGATTATTGAATGACAATTGTAGTAATCACCTATTAGAGATGGGAAAGGATTCTTTTCCTTAGTTATGTTGGGTAGAAAAGAATGAGCAGTAGCAAACTGTAATGAAGAACTATGTCAGAGAAAAATCTAAATATGGTGAAACAATTCAATGTAATTTAATTTTTTTTTTAGTTAAAATTAAATTCTATTTAAGGAACACATTACCATTTCTGCTGACATTATCCAAAACAACCAAAAATAAATAGATAAAACAACATGTTATAATAATTTAAAAGCCTTCAAATTATATAAAACTGTTGAAAAAAAGACTGTCAAAGTTACTATTTGTAATGCAGTTGGTCATTACCATTGTACTGCATTTCATTTTTAAATATCAGAAATGGCAATTACAAAACTTTGTTTTTTCACGGAGGAATTTGATAAACATACTTGTTTTTCTAAAAAGTCTGCACAAAGACTTATTATATGTAGCACATCATATTTCTTATCTATTTTTAATCTTTAGTTATTTTTGAGAGAGAGAGAGACAGAGCACGAGCAGGGGAGGGGTGGAGGAGAGAGGGGGAGATACAGAATCCCAAGCAGCCTCCAGGCTCCAAGCTGTCAGCACGGAGCCCGAGGTGGGGCTCCAACTCACAAAACGCAAAATCATGACCTGAGCTGAAGTCATATGCTCAATCAACTGAGCCACCCAGGCGCTCCTTTCTTATCTATTTTTAACAGATTTTTATTTACATATCCTGTTAAAAACTAATGGGAGTTAAAAATTATTATGTTTTTACCATGGCATATGCTCAGAGTAGTCCATGCTAGGTACTCACAAATAATCTGTAGAATTCTTGAGTCAAATTATTCATAATAGAGTGATGTAATGGCAAATAAGTTCCTATCTTCAAATATCTCAAAATACGAAGAGAAGACATAGGCATAATTACTTACTACAGTACACTTAAAATATGAGTATGGTGAGGGTATTTGTGTTCTTTAGGCGATGCATACCAATGAAAATTCAATGGACTACTAAGTAAATTGTTCTTATTTAGGTTACAACATATTAAGAGTTCCAACTCAATTTCAATTGTTTAATATATGTTATTTTCACTCTAAGTGGGTTGAACTCACTATAATTATTCCTTCCTTGGTTCTAAAACACTTATTTCCCTTAAAATGAAATCATTATTCACCACCGTTCCTTCTTTAAAAAAAAAAAAAGGCAATTTGTATCTTGGGTACCAGTATATCTGTGAAAAAGACATTTTAGCCTTTAACAGATGGACTTATTTCAAGTCATTGATTTTGGGATGTTAAAGAAAGCAGCAGAAAAGTATTCTTGGTAATTTTTATTGAATAGACTCCTATTAAAAATGGAAGGCATGGCAATAAATAACAGTAACCTTTGTGTAGTACAGCTTTAGGCGGTATTAAGGCCAAAAACTTCTCATGGGATTGAAGACAATTTTAGTGCTAATTACCCCTTTTTCTATATGAAATGTTAACTGTCTAAGAATTAATGGAACAAATCCTTTTCACTAATCTAATGCTTCAAGAGTTATGTCATCCTTAAATGTCTCAGTTGTTCAACGATAATCAGTGTATTTTCACTGCATGTTCAGGCCTTGTGTCTGTTTCTTTTACGCGTCGAGATTGTGAGGCCCAGATGTTGAAGTGCATTTTTCTCCTTCTTGTATTTTTTAAGGGGCATTCATCCAGGGGCAAAATCTCATGTTAAAATGTTGCTAGAGTTTGAGATTTGACGGACACAGCCTTATAAAGCAGCTTGATCTTTCCACTCGCTTGCGGAACCATCAATCCTTGCACAAACGGACATTGAGATGAAACATCCAGACAGGCGTGGAAAATGGCACCTTGTCCCTGTCATAGCTGCAGCGAGGAGAGAGCCCTGAGAAAGCCTGGAGTCAGAGGTTATTCCCTTGAGCATGAGAGCTCTGCATCCGAGCCTGACCAAGACACGGTGTTGTTCAGAATCAGAGAGATCAGGTAATTTCCTTACCTTTTTTTCCCCTGTAACACTGGAGGCTGCTATTTGCCACCATGATGAATGCTATCATTTATCAAAAAATTAGTTTAAGCTGGAAGACGAAGTCCTAAGATCCCTTCAGCAATTGAAACTTCACTGAATGAAACACATCAGACAATTTGGGAGAATACAGAACAATTCCACATTGTTCCTCGGTGTAGGGGAAGCCAAGCAACTCTAAATTTATCAAATTATTTGAAATGGTTCCCAACATTGATTCTGATTTACAGAGAAAAGAGACCATGATTCTCTATTATGAAGCAAAAACGTAAGTCAAATTATAGGAAAATAAGCTATTTGAAAATGATATGAATGGTAATTTTATGTCTCAAAACTCACGTTAGCAACACGAGCTGGAGAACACAGTGTACCGTTTAGCTTATGAGATGGTTGGGCCTTCTTAGAGCTGTGAAATCCAGAGACTCTTTCAGAGATTTGTAGGAACCGAAAGTAGAATTTGTGATTGCATTTATCTTGATCTGGTTTACATACTTAACTCACCCTGTGGTCTTTACAAAGGCTAATATAGAAATCAAAATGTTTCATATGGAAATAAGACCAACAATTAAATAAGTTCCTGGTCACTACATAGAAAAATCGACATGGAGATAAATTATAAAGTAGTTGTTTTGGAGAAACTATAATCCAGCTAGGGAGAATTAGTTGGGTACTTTGCATGGCCACTGTCATCTCTTCAAAGAATTGTCCGCTGGCGGGATATGCTTGGCCATCATACTAGAAATGTGTGGTCAACCTTCATCCCTCAGTAATGATGCTGACAAACTCGTCTTTCTTTGACTCCTATTTTCTTTAGCTACAAACAGACTATTCCCTTCTGTATCTTGATTCCTTATTAAATTTAATATCATTTTAAAATTGTAGTTTGATTTGATTTTATTTTTTTTAACGTTTATTTACTTTTTGAGACAGAGAGAGACAGAGCATGAATGGGGGAGGGTCAGAGAGAGAGAGGGAGACGCAGAATCTGAAACAGGCTCCAGGCTCCGAGCTGTCAGCACAGAGCCCGATGCGGGGCTTGAACTCATGAACTGTGAGATCATGACCTGAGCCGAAGTCGGCCGCTTAACCGACTGAGCCACCCAGGCGCCCCTTAAAATTGTAGTTTGATTTTAAATATTGATCAAATTTGATCAGATTTCTAAGTTTTGCTTTGCCTTTGATCTGGCAAATAACTCACTTCTTGGGTAAGTTCCACTCATAACCTATGTAGTCCTTTCCACAACCTATGTAATTGATTACAACTATTTCTCAAGAACATGCACCAACTCTGAAAATTACATGAGGTATTTTTTTTAAGATTCCTTCCCTTCCCTCAATACTGAAACTCTTGTGTCTGGGAGTAGGACCTAGAAAACAGTTTTTCATGAGCTCCCTAAACTATTACCCTGGATTCTAATGTTTGAGAGCCACTGGACTAGAATATGCTTATAGCCTAAACTTTAAAGGAAGTGAAGTACGTTTAGTCTTTCCAACACTATCAAGTCCCCAAGCTCATATAAGACCTGTGTTATCCTGCTCCTAAATGCTCGCCACAGAGAAGGTTTGAAAAGAAAAATTTTTTTTTTTTTTTTTTTTTTTTTTATTTATTTTGGGGACAGAGAGAGACAGAGCATGAACGGGGGAGGGGCAGAGAGAGAGAGGGAGACACAGAATCGGAAACAGGCTCCAGGCTCCGAGCCATCAGCCCAGAGCCTGATGCGGGGCTCGAACTCACAGACCGCGAGATCGTGACCTGGCTGAAGTCGTACGCTTAACCGACTGCGCCACCCAGGCGCCCCTGAAAAGAAAAATTTTTTAATAAAGTTTAAAATTTGTGCAGAGAATAACTATCCAACTTCTTTGTCATTAAGTTCCTTTCAATATCAGATGCATCATCATGCTGACATTAGCATAATGAAAGGCTTAGGGAAATCCCAGCAGATTGCTATGGATGTTAGCGAGGAGAAAGGCCCTATAAATGCATTTTCAAGGATAGAATGGAAGTAAGTCTTGGCACTAATTGATAAATGATGAATCACCTTCTCTACCAGCCAGATATCACTTGGGGTTTCTTTTGTTTTTTAATTTGCTATTTGAATGTGTTTTATTTTTGCATCTAGGAGGAGAAATTCATAGGAAATATACAAAAAAAAGGCAAAAAAGGATGATTCGTTAGAGGTCTTCAAATGATGTGCTGCATATGCTCGAAAATCAACAAGCGCCTTTTATTAAGAAGTGTTTTAGCTTTTTGCACAATATTGAATATAACCTTCAATGCTTCTTTCAACTTCTCTTCTCCCTGCTTCCTTTCACCCTGAACTTGATACAGAGGTGTGTTTGATACAGAGATGTGTTCCTGTTACCTTGAGACTAGACTTTCCATGTTCTTGTTAATGCTAGTCCTGTCTTTCCAAGGGCTCAAGTTTAATGTTCCTGGATGTCTTTTCTATGCACCCCCTACCTGTGTAGGCACTACTCTTTTCAATGACACCAGCATTTTCTGCACAGCATAAGAGTAATTTATACAAATGCCTCAGCTCCCTCTGTTGAGTACCTGTACTACTTTAGGGGAGAGAAAGTATTCCTTTACTCTCACCCCACATGCAATGACTAGTGGGCTACTTAGTACAATACCTGCCCAGGTGTACAATAATTTCTTGGTAAAAATTAAATAAACGAATAAAAAATGGGGACTATTCTATTCAAAATCTGTTGAGAATTAAATGTCTATCTCCAGTCCTTGTGAACAATTTGACTCCAAAAAAAGAAAAAAAAAAAAAAAGAATGAAATTCAGTATTTTAAGGACTATGTGCAAATGCATTGTAATTGTTTTCACACTTCTGCCTGGAATGTGTGTCTTCCTCACATATTGTGGGTATACAGAACAGAGAGTAGCTATAAAGACAACAGTATCCTGGTAAATCTTGTATCCTTTCATTTTCATCAACTCACTTTAAATGAGGTCTTTATAAAATGTAATATTAACTAGATCCTCAATGGATCCTATATATATCAGGAATATAATCAAGAAATATAATTTTCACATACAGGCTGTGTGTGTGTGTGTGTGTGTGTGTGTGTGTGTGTGTGTAAAATCTATAGAGCACACTAGATTGGGATCTCATGATGCACTTAGTGACGTTATTTTGACATACTTTATGTTTTGATCAGAGTTCCGTCATGAAAAGTAATTATTGAGTAAGTAGAGTTTGCAGTTTACTAAGGAAGAAAATACTTTGTTGTTCTTTTTAAAAAGAGCTTATTTATGTACGTACGTACGTATGTATGTATGTATTCTAGATGCAAAGAAAGAGAGACAGAGAGAGCAGGGGAGGGGCAGAGAGAGAGAGATGGAGAGAGAAATCCCGAGCAGTCTCTGCGCTGTCAGCACAGAGCCCATGAGATTATGACCTGAAGCTGAGATCCAAAGTCAGACGCTTAACTGACTGAACCACCCAGGTGCCCCAATACGTTGTTGCTCTGTAAACTGGTTCCATGAGTCTGTTTTAGACCCACCTGTGTTCTTTTTCTCATGTCTACTGTATCACCACTTCTTTCTGCAGAATTGCACTTTCTTTATAATTCCCAGCATTTTTTAATCTGAGTTTTTCCCTCATATCTTAGTTTTTTCCTGTTTTCTGCCCCTCTATTTTGCTATCTAACTACAGCTTTGGACCATGTTATTTCACACAGATCTCCAATCATTCCATCTTGTTCAGGAACTGGTAGCCAACCCTGAACTTGGACTCTTTGCCCTGTTATCCAGAGGCCTGTCACCAGAAAGCAAGGACATTAATCTAAGCCCAGTCCCTTCTCACCTGAAAGAGAGAACCTACATCTGGGTTATTATGCATAGACGAGCAATTACAGTTAACTGAATACCACCTGTGTCTCAGAACTGCTCTATAGCCGTGGGGTTACAAAATGAGCAACACTCATACAAAGACCACTCTCTTGGAATTTAGAGTTTAATTTTTGGAAAGCAGACAAAAGCACTAAGACATAGGTAATTCATAAATTACATGGAGACCATATCGTAGAACGTTGTACATAGTTTGGGGAGGCAACATGATACCTGACAAAATTTTGAAAAGCCTCATCCACAAAACACTGTTTGAGCTGCAAGAACCTAGTCATGTTGATATCTGAAGCGAGCGCTTTCAGATGGATGAGGCAGCGAATTCAGAGGCACTAAGGTTAAAGCAGAGTGAGTCCCGTCTAGAAAGGGAGAAAATGTGAGGGTGGTTTAACGCGGAAGCCTATGGTTTCTCTCTTTAGAGAATTCACGATGCCGTAGCTGAGCCCCTGGTCATGTTACTTGCTGATCGTCACTAGTACTCTCCTCATGAACTTCTTACTTACTATGACTTGAATTATTATTACTCTTGAGCACATCAAAGTTTGGCTCTGATCTCAGGGATCTGTTGGAGGATAAGAGTTCTCTGACTTGTCAGGATACCAGTGGTTGTTGTTTCTGAGTGCTGCAAAAATAGTCTGCACAGAAGCAATTCTTTGTTATCTAGGGGTACTTCAACACCTTCAACAAGTGAGTGTTTAAATTTCTTAATTAGGGGCGCCTGGGTGGTTCAGTCGTTTAAGCACCCAACTCTTGTTCGCGGCTCAGGTCATACCTTCGTGGTAGTCAGATTGAGCCCTGCCTTCATCAGACTCTGCTGGGCCTGGAGCCTGCTTAAGATTCTGTCTCTCTTGCCTTCTGCCCCTCCCCCGATCGCACTTGCTTCCTATCTCCAAAAACAAACAAACAAACAAACAAAAAACTTCCCCATGTAGACTTCCAGGTGGCAATATTGTTACAGATGCACAATCACCGACTGGGTGATGTTCACTCCGTTTCTATTTCCGAGTGTCCACATTTTGCATAATCCTTAACTGTCCAACCTGCGTTCCCACTCCCAGCCTGAGCACTTACAGCCAGGAGACAGGTGGAATGCCACATGCACCCACATGTTTCATTTTATGCTTACGTTCACATATTTGTGTTTGTACGTACACATAAACACATAGATTTAACAAATTTAAGGCTGCTCTTCCAATAGTCCATATTGGCAGAATATCTCTTGATTCAACTTAAGTTTTTAAAAATTAGCTCTACACTCAACACGGGGCTTGAACTTATTACCCTGAGATCAGGTGTTACATGCTCTAGGGACTGAGCCAGCAGGCACCCCAAATGTCTCTTCATTTTAAAGGTTATATAATTATAATATATGGAACTAAGTCTACGTAAATGTATGTGACCAGATTATACAGAAAGTGACAGAGATGAGTTCAGTTTGGGTTTACAGATTATTAATTATGTTTTATTTCAAGTTAAATCTTATCTTTTTGTTTCCCAATAAGTAACACTAAGATAATGTTATTTAATTCCCAAGGTTAGGGGGAATAAAAATTATATATGTGAGAGTATTTGAGGTGGCTGTTAGTAAAAGTTAGGTATTCAATACTGTCAATACTTTCTCCTTTTTAAAAAATGCTAACTCAACATTTATTTATAGAAACTGTAAGGAGTTCTGTGATCTGATTCCCTGAACCAACATAAATAGCAATCAATTTTGTGAAGAATTTCTTATAGTTGGGACTAGGTCTAAATAACGAATGAACAGATGAAACCTTTTTCTTTTTACTCAAATAAGAAGGAAGGCGATTTAAATATAGTAAGACTTTTTTTTTTCCATTCATTTCTAGCTATTACGCTTGATGCATTAAAAGATAGTAATTATATAGTACACATATCATGTAAAAAGGATGATATTTTTTAAATGCTTGCTAAGATTGTCTTAATTTAACAGAGAAAACTAGGAATTAAAACTGGTTTTAGAGACTACATTAAGATTTTTAAATGGCCCGTGATTTAAGGTTGGTATAACCGGAGAGCATTATCTAAAAGTCTTCGAATATGATTGATAGTAACATGAAAGAAGTCTTTGATCTTGAACTTCAAATAAAAATGGCACATTGAAAAGAAGGTAGGGTATGAGGCCATCCCTAGGGAATCAGAAATTCTCAACACTGTGAGATCTTAACTTCACAAGTGATTTAATAAAATCCATGGCACAACACTCCTAATGTTTGTGTAATTGCATAATATTACTAAGGGATTTTCCCTTCAGGGATGTGATGTTCAGACTTACATATCTTAAAATACATAATAGTTTTGAACCTACAATCTTAAGAGAAGTGGCTTCAGTAAGGCAATGTGCTGTGTGTGTGTGTGTGTGTGTGTGTGTGCATCAGTGCATGTGTGTGTGTGTGCGTTTGTGTTTTTCCCCCACCTAGGAACCTTTAGTAATTTAGTCAGGAAAGGTACCAATTAATTGAGCACACAGGGACTGCAGTCTTTTTTGGTAATCTGTATTTGCTTTGCCTTTGTAAGCCTCACCAAATGAAAGGACTCGTGAATGAAAATAAATATATCATCCTGCTAGGTACAGACCAGGGCATTCCCCAATATCCTCAATCCTGGTTAATAGCACAAAATAAGAAGGCTGCTTTGATTACTGGTTTCTTAATGATTCACACAAAAACAAGTCTGCACTAGAAGCAAAACGCTATCTGCTGTCAAGAAGAGGGCCCAGTGAAGGGGAAAAAACCTTTAGCAAATTCTATCTACAGGAAGTAACTGACTTAAACATTTTTTAAGCTTATTTCTTTATTTTGAGAGGGAGAGAGAGAGAGAGAGAGAGGGAGAGAGAGAGCATGCAAGTGTGAGTGGGGGAGGGGCAGAGATAGAAGGAGAGAGAGAATCCCAAGCAGGATCTGCATTGTGAGTGCAGAGCCCAACGTGGGGCTCAATCTCAGGAACCATGAGATCATGACTTGAGCCAAAATTAAGAGTTGGATGCTGAACTGATTGAGCCACCCAGGCATCCCGTGACTAATAGTATTAACTAACCCAAAGACAAAACCACTTGACTCTGTGAACAAGTATAATACTCACGTTGAAGATTTAAATTTTAGGGACATATAAAAACTCTATCAATGTTGTTTGTCCCTTCTTCCCTGTAAAGTAAGTGGAATTTTTGAAATATCTAGAAATGTCACATAGATCGTATCATAGCAATAATGTAATATTAAGAATTTTCTTCTTTGAACTGGGTCATAGAAAGAATGCGTGTGTTCACATAATTATTACTCATCCCTGAAAGAGCATGCTTGGCTATTTTTAGCAACAGATGAAACCAGCATACCTCTTCACATAAATACGCCTCATGTTTTAGTGAGAAAGTCATTCCAGTAGGCAAGAGAATAACACTGATGATATGATATTGTACCCTGCATATAGAGACCTCTCAATTAAGGTTTGGTACATAATAGAGCTACCAAACTAAACTTAAGGAACTGTATCATAATGCTCTTGAACCTCAGGGAGTCCACAGGTTGTAACTCTTCTGATGGTACGCTTGTCTCTCCCTTGGGCTCGTTTTGTCATTTAGGTCTACATAAAATAATTTCTGCCAGTTTGTCAAATGCCAGAGGTTCTGATGTCTGCATTGTAATTATCCCAAGGATTCTGGTTCAAGTAACCTGAAGTACCACACCTGGCATAACATTGACACGGGATGATGCCAGGCTGACTGGTAAATCCCACCTATTCCACCAAACAGCCTTTGACCTTGCACCTGTGATTTAACCTCTCTAAGTCTAGTTCTTCTCACTGATAAAAGGGACGGACATCATAGTACTGTTATAAGGACCAAATAAGAATATTTAAAAAGTGACTAACACATCTCAGAATCAATAAATTAATTATTGATTTGTATGTTAGTGATTAATAATAATACATTATTAACAATTAACACAATGTTAATATAAATTCATAGGTGATGTTATATACAAAATGTTAACACATATGTATTAAACGTCTGCTCTATAACAAGCACTATTCTTTTTTCTTGGAATAAAATGGCTCAAAATTATCTTAAGATAGTAAAACTAGTTAAGCAAGACTTAGTGACTACCACCGGTGAAGCATGTCTTTTTAGGGGAAATGAAAAGGTTATATGATGTTGTGAGAGGAGATTAATTAGCTGGCAGGCAGTAGTGAATAAAGAACAAGTTATGCATTGCCTGTAGCAAAATCAGCGAGGAACATTTATTTTACTGAGGATGTTCCAGGGCAACTAAAAACTGTAAGTGCTGACACTATAATCTGATGTGATCATGCAACATGTTTCTGTTAAAGAAGGGAATATACTTATCAGGAAAAATATTTTGAATTGGCACATGTAGTAAATTAATGGAAAACATTTAATTTAGCTTTTCCCAGAAACCTTGATTCCCTCTTTATAGGAAATCGAGAATGATGAATGGACCTCAACTTCCTTATGAAATAATTCTCTTTCCCATGGAGGTGAAACATGATGTTTGTGCATTCCTGTTACAGACTTTTTTCCTATTATATGTATTTCCTAGATCTTAGACAACCTCGTGTTCTCCCTGTCTCTTCTTAGGCTATTCCCCAAAATATCTCTTTTCTGCAAGTTAGAAGCCACTTGATGCAAATCTTAATTGCTTTTATTCCTACTTTGGTAAAAGGGGATTTCCAAGCTCTTGTGACTGTGGACCTTGAGATATTTTTTATTTTTTCACTCAGTAGTTTTAAGAAATTTACCAGTTTCAGATATCATTTGAATACTGTTGATTTCTAATTGTATATTTTAAGCTCAGATCTCACTCCTGAGTCTCAGAAACATATACTCATATTCTTATGCACATACTTGGCCAATTTCCCTTAATACCTTAGATAGATCATGCTGGAAATCTAACTGCTCATCACCTCTGTGAACTGTGCTTTTCTCATTTGTTTGATGGTGAGACTCATGCTTCAAAATCCCCCAATCAAATCTATTCTAGAGCCTTTTGCTTTTAACTCCTATTTCCCAAATTTCATCTGTTGCGCAATTTCTGTTTTTCTGCCTTAGTTTAGAACTTCGTAATCTTTTATCTGACTCTAACAACATGAAAAACCATGCCAAATTCTTCTCCGTGTGGCATTTTCTTCTGAAATGTATGCTCAGAAACTTCTGTCCATGTTGCTCTACTAGGTATAAAAACTTTTATATAAAACCTTTTAATAACTTGACTGAGACTGAAAATGTTTCAAGGATACTTCATCTGGTCCTTTATTCCCTAGTCTCCTCTCTAATTACTCTCTCATTTCTGCTTTCCACTCCACTCAGTTGGTATTTTAGGTTTGTTTGGTTGGCTCATATTCCTTTTTTGTTTCTCTGTCTTTTTGGTCATGAGGTGCCTTCCACCATATCTCATGACCCCAGTGTCTTCATTTGACCTACACTTACTTATGTTTCAGGCCTTAGACTACAAATTACCTCTTCCAGGGAGGTTTTCCTTACTCAACCCTATAAGCCTCCCCCCATATCTGGGTATATAACTCTTTCGTTGTGATCATGGCGCTTTTCTGTAATTCTAACACAGAAAGAACAGGCTCTGTCACTGATGTAACTTTAGAATGATGGAGGCAAGTTACTTAAATGTTGTAAGCCTCAGTATTCTTTTTCCAAATGAATAAGTAAGACTGACCACTCAAAATATTGCTATTGTGTGGATTAAATAGACTAATATATGAAAGACTTGTAACAAAGTCTGGCTTATCGTGAGGAATCAACAAAGAATAGATCTACATAAAGAAACCTGTTGAGTTTCTGTCCTCAGAGGATCAGTTCTCCCCCTTCATGGAGCACAGTCTGAGTCCCCCAACCTCATTTCCAAATTAGAACTACATGCTCTACTGGTGACACTCAATCTAAAACAGATAAAATTCCTTTCCCCTGAATTCATTAGGTATTTCCAACCCAAAATGATCACTGCAGGAGTAGTGGTTTGAGTTATTGATTCAATTACTTAGCATTTCTGTTTCAGGTACTGTAGATGTATTTCGTAAATATTATCTCATTTAGTCCTTGCAACAACCACGCGGAACTATTTTATATGCAAAACATTAAAATAAATTGTGGCTTAGTGAGATATGATTATTTTTATAAATCCTTAAATTACAGGAAGAGCAGGGATTTGAACTTGGCCTGAATGGGAACGCCCATTATACCACACGTTTCTTTATCCTCTGTGTTTCTCCTCTTCCACTTTCCCATCAGGGAGCTTTGGAAATATTTCGAGGAATGAAGGCTGGACGTTATGGAAAAAGCTCACCAGGTGATTGTAATAGTGCCCGAAAACTTCCTCCCAACCCACTGAGATCATAGTGATTAACATTGGAGGGGATTATTTATTTCTAATTAGGAGAAAAAAATGTATTAATCATGTTGGAATTTTTGTGAATGAGTCATTCCTTTTAATTCTTTCCTACACAAACATTTGTCATTTTAGTCTTGAAGGCTGAAAATGAGCAAATATGGAGTGTTCCATCTTCCTATTGTCAGGGCTTATAAAAATGACAGGGAATTCTATTTATATACCCAGTTGTTTCAGGCCAAATATCCTGCTTAGTGGAGTCTATGTCTCTGTGACCTCTTTTCTGCATATTTTTGTCTTGCCAAAAATTATAGACAAACACACAATTCCTGTGAAGAATGTAGTTTGCTGTCTGAAAACTACCTTTCAATGATGCTCAAGCAGTGTGTGATATTTATCAACCCTCTGAGCAAAAAAAGATAGATTTAGAAGTGTCATCTATCTATCTATCTATCTATCTATCTATCTATCTATCTATCTTTCTATTTATCTATCTATCATCTATCATCTGTTGATGTCTATTTTTTTTAAATAACATACATTTGTGTTTCAAAATGATTTTAAAATTGATTCCTCTTTAGAAATTACAAATAATGACAAATTACCACCCCTCTACCAGATATACTTTAGATGGGCAGAGGGACAAAATTATCTTGACTATATTGCTAAAGTAATGTAGTTATGGGATAAGTGATAAGTGGCTGATGACAAGCAGAATTTACAAGAAATGGGATTAGATATTCATTTAACAGGACTCTCATTTCCTTTTTCTCATTCTTTATGTGGATATGCTGGGAAGCTTGTTATATTTATGAAGAATGTATTGGTATGGAATATATAGACACAATCACATTAAAAGTAATGGAATGGGATTCCTTGTACCATTACTTTCAATGAGATAATTCAATTTTACTTGATAAATGGATACACCATTCTTGATATTTCCTGCCACACATGCACACACACACACAGACACACACACACACACATTTTAGAATTTATTATAGGTTGAACAGAAACATATGATGTATGTGGTAAGATATATAATTTTTGATCCTTTTTTTTACAAGTCCAGACCCATAGCTTTTATTTATTTCTTCTTTGCAGTTTTACATGGGAAGGTAGAAATTGTTTACCTCAGATAAAGTGTTTTAAATTACTGTTTGAGGATATTTCTTACTATATTATTGAGCTACGACATTTTATTCTCCTTATACACTGAGGCGATTTCTTAGGATAGGATATATTCTCCTCTAGCTAACCTTTGAAGGCAAGCTGTCAAACAGTGATGGTCTTCCCTGTGCTTTGAGCTCTCCTGGAGTGTGCAGAAGAGTGGAGGCACCTCACAGTTGCACATTTACTGCCATCTAGTGATTGGATAATAAATACATCCCGCACACTTCAATTGCTATTATTTAATTTTTTTTTTTTAACCATAGTAACACTGAACCATGGAATAAAAATAAATGCAAATTTAGAAGTCATGTAGACTGATACAAGAAAAAAACCCAGCCCTCAAAAGGATAAATTCCCATCAATACTATGGGGTTGAACCAGGGTTGATATCTGCTCTTTTTACACTCTTATTCAGTATTTTTTTTTACCTCTGCTTATCTCACCTGATTTGAATAACCGTGCTGTCTTTTCCTTAGCTGTTTCACTTCAGAAGATTTAGAATGTAATTTTTTTCCCATGTTGCTTTTCTATAGTGTCTAGGGATTTATAAGGATTTTTCAGTTATTAAGCAACAACCACATTCCGAAGATTTTGAGTGGGTTTATATGTTCCAAATAACCTCCGCAAATATTTCAAATATATGTTTTATTTAGGAAGATACAGGATAGCGGTGAGAAATGACACTAAGTTGACCTTCATCACTGCTTAAAAATCTCCAGCTATTAGGGGAGCCTGGGTGGCTCAGCTGGTTAAGCAACTGACCCTTGGTTTCCACTCAAGTCATGATCTCACGGTTTTGTGAGTTCAAGCCCCACATAGGGCTCCAAGCTGACAGTGCAGAGCCTGCTTGGAATTCTCTGTCTCCCTCTCTCTCTGCCCCTCCCCCACCTGCACTGTCTCTCTCTCAAAATAAATAAGCTTAAAAAAAAATCTCTAGCTATTAGTCCAGTATGATTTTAACTTATTCGACACATATATTATTGTTGTAATGTGTTGGTGAGGAATTTTTTTGAAAGTTTATTTCTCATTTTTGAGAGAAAGAGAGAGAGAGAGAGCATGCACAAGTCGGG
Organism: Neofelis nebulosa; assembly: GCF_028018385.1. Classification (NCBI taxonomy): domain Eukaryota; kingdom Metazoa; phylum Chordata; class Mammalia; order Carnivora; family Felidae; genus Neofelis; species Neofelis nebulosa. The sequence goes on along the minus strand of NC_080792.1, from coordinate 10,717,028 downwards.
GAGGAACAGAGAGAAGGAGAGACAGAATCCCAAACAGGCTCTGCACCATCTGTGAAGAGGCTGATGCTGGGCTCAAACTCACCAGCCGTGAAATCATGACCTGAGCTGAGATCAAGAGTTGGTCTCTTAACTGCTCACCCCATGAGGAATTTTCTTAATGACAAGGCCTAGCTCTATATTAAGTGTCACTTGAAAGAAAATCTCATGGATATTTACAATTCATGGCAGACATTCTTATATTTAAAAAATAAAATAATAAGCAATATGTTTAATTTGTGTACGAATGGATATTGGCAATAGGTACAAAATTAAATCATGTTGTTTAAAATAACAGACATAGAATTTTAAAATTCCATTGTCTTTCACAATTTCATAAGCACATATACTCCTCTTCCTAAGTCCTGTGCAAGGTGTTTCAAATTTCTCTATCCCTCTCCATGTACTTGAAGGTACATCTAATACGTATTTTTTCAAATGCCTACCCATACAATCCATCTAATCATGCTGCTTTCCCAATTTTCTGTTTGTTTGTTTTTCTTTTTTTTTTTTTTTTTTTCTTTGCTCCACTAATCTAATTTGTGCCCTGGAAATGAAGTGAATGACGGTGAGCACTGGGATATTGGCCGCATTGGAGAGAAACTGATAGCTTAAGGTAGCAATGGCATGTGGCAATTTTTCCTCCCAAGCAGATTGAAGTAATTTTGTTGTTCATCTTGCAGCTCTCAGATGAAGTAGAGCTGAGGCTACATTTCACTGAATTTGTTAACAGAATCTGCCATAGGCAAACCAGCAATGTAAATACAGCAGTTATTCTCAACGTTTGTGTGGACTTGAGTTTATTGGAGATTTCATAAATTTGGTCGATCTTGGGTAGAGTTCAATGTTCTGGTTCTTAGTAAGTATCCTTGGAAATTCTGAAACAGATAATCCCTAAACCGTATTTTTAAAACACTATCGTTGAACTTATTTTTCTAGTTCCTCTATCAGCCGGCTGTCTCCTACACCTTCCAATGGCTTCTACATCTCAGGGGACACAACCTACCAGCTTTTTCTCTCACAAAAGAGGTTAGCTGAGAATTATATTTACATTATGGTGCTAGGGACTCAAAACTCCCAGAAATTATTGCAAAAGTAGAAGCTGAGAAGTCAGGTGAAAAAAATGATGTTCAGGGACATGGGTTCAGGCTCCCAACCAGCCTCTGAAAACTCAGGCAATGCGTGACATTGGACAAGATGCTTCAAACCTGTTTCCCGTGGTGTAAGTGCCTCTCAGAATGGTTGAGAGAATTAAATGAGTTAATGTGCACAAGTTCGAGAACTACACACTGTTTTATTTACATTAAAACAGTATTTTAGTTAATTGTTTAACTTGTTTAATTTGTGAATTAACATTTTACTGACATTTAATTTATTTTAATTACACCAAAATAAGTTTCTGAATTGGTTTCTGTGATTGAATACAAACCAATTGGTTTGGCTTTTGATTCTGCAGTGAAAGAGACTGTGGTAGACTGTCCTGGCTCTTACCTGTGGACCTGAATTGTGGAAACTACATGGAGGGCAGACTCAAGTCCCTTTAGTCCTGTCCCATATAAGTTACTCGAGCCTCTAAACTTTACAGCTCATCTAATGACTGTGCTCAGTTCAAAAGTACTTACAGAGGCTACTGTCAGTATTTATATTATAATTGATTTTCTATAGGTATATTTGATGTGATAATTTACTTTAAAAATGATTAGATAAATGAGAGTATTTGGAACTTATGTTTTGTTCTCCTAGTCAGTGTCTATATAGATTAAGCATGTGTACCAACGTATATACATATGCCTATACATAAAGCAAAGTAGTGACTTCAAGAGGCTTATAAACATATTCTGATTCAAGATCCCAGCAACATCCAATTGCCTTTAGCTTGAAAGGATGGCATTATCAGGAGAACTGTATCTTATTCCTCGACTTTACTTTTGAACACTCAGTCGTAGTCAAAGCCCTATGCAGGTAATCAGATGTTTTGCCAATAGGCATTTGTTTTGAAGTGTATAAACCTAATGTTACAGATCAAAAATCAATATATTCCTGTTTTTCTTTTACTATTCTGTAAAATTATATTTTTTTTCTTGAGAGAAACACCCATGCTATTCAAGTGATATAATCTCAATAATTAAGTTCAATGAAACTTAAAAAAAATGAACTTAGATATGTTATAAAGTGAACTCTCAAAGCATAAACCAATATTGAACAGCTACTAAAACTAAAACATGAGTATATGTTCCTGTTTCCCACTACCCCTGGTTGTCATAGACACCACCACCTGCCTCCACAAAGTCACCCTCTTCCTTCTTCCTCATTGACAAAACCAAAACTTTGCTTATGTTTATGTTTACATTTATGTTTATGTGCTCTCCTACGTGCTCTGTGTCATGGGCAAGGTTGGAGCCATCCTTAGTTTTACAGGAGAAATGTTAATTATTCTAGGCTAATATAGGCAAAAACATTTAAGGAACGGACTTGGGATTTCGGTGCATGGAGAGGTGATGCTTGGTGCTGCTGTAGCCATCCTGTGACACATTTTTCTATCAGTTAAACCTGGCTCTTTGATGATGATGTTGAGCCATGAATTAATCAAATCTACAACCAAACCTTAACTACTTGTTCTGAGAGATAATAAATATCTTTATTTTGGGGGAAAAACAAACCCTCCATTATACTAGCCATATTTTCTACCAGGACTCAGGAGTAATTGATTTAAGTACATACACTGGAAAATTACTGAAAGAAAATTATATTTGGTAAAATCATGAAAGCACCAGTAACTCATATATGGCAATCTATTCCATACCAATGTGAAGTTTATATATTGTTTAAAACATAAAGAAAATGACTATACACAGCCATGTAACATTTTACCCACATTATATATATTTGGAGAATATGCAGTACTGAATCCTGTGGGACCAACATAAAATTTTGTCAGTCTTAAGGGTCAGATTTTGATAATTCACATACTCCTCTTACAAAATTTGGATTTTATTATTTGACTTGTAGTCAGGACAAATCATTTGAAAGCTTATACTTGTTTCTACCTTTACTCAATCATTTTTATTTCAGAGTTTATTTATTTAAACTTTATAGAAGCCAGCCAGGGATATATTAATTAAAAAAAAAAAACATGGGGATTAGTTGATAGAGCAGTAAAAATATGAAAACTCATTATAAACAAACATTTTATAATGTGCTGGGCAAAATAATGGCCACCCCAAAGGTGTCCATGTTTTAACCTTTAGAACCTAGGAGTATGTTAGGTTACACAATGAAAGAAAATTAAAGTAGTAGATGGAGTTAGGATTATAAATAGCTAACCTTAAAATAGGAATATTGTCGGGAGCTTAGGTGGCTCAGTTGGTTGAGCATCCAATTCTTGACTTCAGCTCAGATCATGATCTCATGGTTCCTGAGTTTGAGCCCCACATTGGGTTGTGCACTGACAGTGTGGAGCCTACTTGGGATTCTCTCTTTCTCTCTCTCTCTCTGCCACTCTCCAACTCGTGCCCTCTCTCAAAATAAATAAATAAACTTAAATAAAATGGGAACATTGTCCTGGATGATCTGAGTGAACCTAGTGTAATCACAAGAACCCCTATAAGTGGGGGAAGAGGCAGAGGGAGGAAACCAGAGAGATCACAGTGGGAAAGGGATGGCACTGAAGATGGAAGAAAGAGGCCATGAGTTGAGGAAATCAGGCAGCCTCTAGAAACTGGACATAACAAGGAATTGGATTCTCTTCTGACTTAGAAAGAAGTTTAGACCAGCCAACACCTGGATTTTAACACAGTGAGACCCATGCTGAACTTCTGATCCCCAGATAAATAAATTTCTGACCCTCAGATAATAAATTTATATTGTTTGGGGCACCTGGGTGGCTCAGATGGTTAAGCGTCTGACTTTGGCTCACGTCATTATCTCACGGTTCGTGGGTTCCAGCCCCATGTCGGGCTCTGTGCTGACAGCTCGGAGCCTGGAGCCTGGAGCCTGCTTTGGATTCTGTGTCTCCTCTCTCTCTGCCTCTCCCCTGCTCATGCTCTGTCTCTCTGTCTCTCAAAAAATAATAAACATTAAAAAAAGGAAAAATAATAAATAAATTTATATTGTTTAAACCACTAAACTGTGGGAATTTATTTAGAAATATGACTCAGTCAAATCTACACACATTTGGTGAAAAGTTGTTATGGTAGCAGTAACTATGGTGTTTATATGATACCCTTCCTAAATTTGTTACATATAGCATTTCAGTGAATTGCAAGATTGGAACTATACACAAAAACATGAACGTGGAATATGTTTTATGGGAAATTTAGAAGAAATATCTGTGACACTACTGATATATTAGAAAGAAAAGGCAAAGAGGAGATAAAATCTTATGATGATAATATACAATTCATTTTAATCATTTGTAATTTATAATTTATTTGTGATAGTGTTCTCATAAAAAGACACCTCTTCACAAACGTCTAGAAACCAGAAATTCTTCACTTTATTTTACAGAAAAAAACTATTTTTCTTATTTTTCTCTCATAGAATTTGTAAATACTTTGCTTTTTTAAAAGAATGTCTATGTTTATCACATAGTTTTTCAACCGAGCTTTGTTATATCAATATAGAATATAACTCATTTTGTTAAAAAAAAAACAAAAAAAACCTCCTAATACTGTGATATAATAGATGCTGATAGCCTTTTTTCTTGAGCATATTTTCTGAGCCTATATAAGATAATAGAAAATTCTTTCAGTAATCAATTAAATATGTCTATTAACATGCATATCTCCCCAAAGTATTCACTATGTAATTAGTGTTCGGGTCATGCAGAAAGTAAGTCATTTCATTTCTGTGACTACTAAGCATGAAAACATTGATAAGATGATATTTACAGCTATAAATCACATGATGAATAATTTTCTTTGGAAGAATAGAGAAAGCCAAACACATTAAAAGTATAACTTGTATAATTTTAAAAATAACTCTTGAACTCCATTTACAAAATTGGAAAATACTGACCCCTATAATAGGAAGTTAATCACTATCCATTAATCTTTTCTGTGGGTTGCTGAAGGTAATCTTCAAAATGTAAAATCTCCACTGGTTTCAAATTCCAAACCTGACAAATATTTTAGCAGTTCAGCATTCCTGACCTTAACAGTATAAGGGCAATCTCGTGAAAATTAGCCATAGCATTGTTATTCCAAATGTATATTTGTTTTGTAATTACCTACCAACAAGAAAGTGGACATGTGAGGCAAATTGACAGTTCACATTTGTGATCGGACAACCCAATCAATGACCATTGGTGGTCTTTTCTCTGAGAAGCTACAGGAATAAATCTATACTTGAGTATGAAGTTATGAGGTGATATGAAGACATTTGGAAAACCCTGGGAAATCTATTTCTTATGTTCTTTCTTAACATGTAATTGTTAAAATCATTCTTTAGCTTCTGGCTAGCACACTGTCTTCTGTCAGTCTTTTTTAGCCTCACCCTGATAAATGTTTTCTGTTTACTGAATTTTTCTGCAAAATTCATCACAAATATTGCTTTGGTGACACCTCATTAGTTCTTAAGTTTGGTAAATGAAGCCATTTTTATATGTCAGAAATTAAATATTTGCAGTATCATTTTGTTTCTGTTTTAATTTCCTTGTTGTACATTAATCAATAATAACATGCCTCTGTAAATTCTGGTTTCTCCAAGTACCCATCTCTATTTATAAACAACATCTTTATTCATATGATCCATTTGACATACATAAGCTATCCTCTTTAAATCACAATCTTAAAACAAAGCTAAAGTGGCTAAATGTTATATGGAAGGAAGATGTTGGTCGTATGAGTTAAATGGGTGGCTTGAATTTCTGTTATAAAGAAAATCACTGCTGGGGTGCCTGAGTGGCTCAGTTGGTTAAGCGTCCGACTTCGGCTCGGGTCATTCATGATTTCCCGGTTTGTGAATTCAAGCCCCATACCGGGCTCTGTGCTGACAACTCAGAGCCTGGAGCCTGCTTTGGATTCTGTGTCTCCCTAACTCTCTGCCCCTCCCCTGCTTATGCTCTGTCTCTCTCTCTCTCTCTGTCCCTCTCAAAAATAAACATAAAACATTTTTTAAAAAATCAGTGCTATCTTTCCAGGAAAATTATTTTGACTAAGATTTGATTGTTGATTATTGTATCCAGTTCTCTGTCTTGTGGAAGTAGGAAATCGCATATTAAGGCCTATCATTTGTCTTATATGAGAAAATGACCAAAATATTTTGTTTCTTACAGAAAAATTTCAGTGTAAATAAGAGGTTTCTTAAAAGATTCATCCAATTCCTGTATTCTTCTGTCTTGGTGTGATTTACTTTGGCAAATGACATTCATAGCAAGAATTCCCAACATTTTGCTACTAAGCAAAAATGTGACTTTCTATAAATACTTAAAGCAAAATTTTATGAAATCAGCAAGCCTGGGAGAAGATGTGTTGTATGAAGTGCAACTGCATGGGTAGAACAAAGCACAGTGACAATTTAATTTATTTCCGTTTTAGAATCTTTCTAGTTTATTGACTTCTTTCAGCATTGAAGGACACAATCTCAAAGTAGAATAATTTGCTCTTTAGATTTTCTAGTGAATTGCAAATCCTATAAAGTAAATTTTCTGGATATCTGCTAAAACTTCATCCCCTTTGCTATGTTTTTAGTGGTTTTGCTCTATCATGTTATTGAAACAAAAACTCAAACTCTGTATGAGGAGAAACAAAAATCTAAATGATGAATATACTTGTTATAACAAATCTGCTTAAGAAATTATTAGAGGGGCGCCTGGGTGGCTCAGTTGGTTAAGCACCTGAGATTGGGTCAGGTCATGATATCTCAAGGTTAATGATATTGAACCCTGTATCAGGTTCTCTGCTGTCAGCACAGAGCCTGCTTCAGATCCTCTGTCCCCTCCCCCCCACCTCATCCCTGTGCTCGCTCCCTAAAAATACATACATACATACATACATACATACATAAAAATTTAAAGAAATTAAAAAAAGAAGTCCTTAGAAAATGGAAGTTTTGTAGATATGTCTACTTATCTCCCAAAGTGAGAAAATTACCAAAGTTTGTATATTTGTTTTCTAAAGAAAATAAACCCCACACAGATTTGAAAGTAATAATTATTCCATTTACTTTTATATGTGTGTGTGTTTTCATGCATATACATTTCTCCCTCTTTCTCTTTCTCTCTCTCTACATGTGTATATTTACATATATGTGTCTATGTGTATAAAAGCTCTAGTGTGGAAAACTGACTTTGACCTTCATGTGATACTGATAGCTTTTTTTTATTATGGATAAATTTTATATTGGAAATAATATAAAAATATTGGCATATTTTGGATATCACTGGTAATTGGTAACCAGAAAAGATCATGCACAAACAGAGACCACATATTGAGAAAACAGAAGGTCCACAAACAAAAGAAGATAAAATAATACCATCAGAAAACTGGCGTTAACTAAAATCTATTTTTAAAACAAATGTATTTATAACACATGGTTACTTAGAAAATGAATCACCAGCAGGTATTCATTGTTGTTATATAATTGAGCCAAAGACTGCTCTCTGTACATTAGCTTCTAGGTTTATTTCCTTACTGCTGGCTGAGACCTTGTAGCTCAAAAGCCTACCATGGAGAAATTCTAATTGTTATACATCAAATTATTTCAAAAGTAGCCCAAACAAGTAAATGTTTAGATACTTGGAACCTGCCTCCTTTCCATAGACGGGAAACCTCATCCAGTACCTGGGACCTCCTGATAACATATAATGCTTTGCAGTTATGAGGCTCTAGGAGCAGCTGTACTCTGGAGGTCTCGGACCCAGAGAAGGCCCACCGTGCTGCTGAGGGACATCGCGTAGACAGATAAGCCCTCTCTTCAATTTCTCCTTTCCCCAGGACATTCCATTACCTCCCACCCCTTCTGAGTCGCATGGACCCACCTTCCTCCCCAGTCTCTGGGCAGACTCCTGCTGTGCGTGACTTCCCCCACACCTCCAAGCTGTTGCCCAGTAAATCTTGTGTGTGTGCTACTGTTGTCTTGCCATGTCCTTTGGATTGGCCTCCAAATTCCTTGATCCCCTACACTTGCCTACAACACATGACCAACGGACTCAACAGATCTCCCCCTTCTTCTTCAGTCACCTGCTGTCAATGTCAAAAGCAAGTGTTCACCATTTTTCACTTTGTCTATTTTTACAGCTCCTACCCATTCCATTGCCATCCGTACTACCAGTCAGGAAGAGATTTATTTCTCTGGAGCACCCTAATAATGACACTTTTTTTTTTTTTTTTTACTTATTTCATGTCTCTGTACGGACTTTGGGAAACACGGATATTTTTTAAAACTATGTAAGGCCTCCCATAGTCTGCCTTCCTATTAATTTAACAGCTTCTTCCATCTCTCTCAGCTTTGGATCTCCAGTATGTAACATGGTATCTGAAACATACTTTTCTTTTTTTTTTTTATTTTCTTAATGTTTATTTATTTTGAGAAAGAGAGAGGGAGAGAGAGAATCTCAAGCAGGCTTCCCACTCAGTGCAGAATCCAAGGGCTCCATCTTGTGACCACAAGATCACTACCTGAGTCAATATCAAGAGCCAGACATTCAACCAACTGAGCTACGCGGGGGACCCTAGAGCATACTTTTAAATAAATACTAGGTGTAAGGGTGAATAGTTATCACTGTGAATAAAACCTTCATAAGCTTTAAGCTTGATGTCTGAGTGATACGTAAGTGTCAGAGCCTGATGTTGCTTTTTACTGAGAATATTCTCCCGACAGATGTTAGGTTACGTATTCCTGTGCTATTATGAAAATCATCTGTGCTCTTTTAAAGATTTTGTTATTTATTTAATCAAGCATAAAGAGAATGAAGACCCCTCTGAGATGACATGGAATTATTTTGCATTAAGGGATCAATAATGAGATGCTTCACTGCTATTAAATAAAATAAAAATGAATTGGATAAAAATAACTTTACTATTTGCTAGAAGAAAAGGAACATAAAAATGATAACAGGAAAATATAAGACGAAATTTCCTGGTGTACCATGAGGAATTCAACCCTACAAAGTGAAAAGTCAAATATCTAAATACACCTGAAGATTCTTGAGTGGCAAAAAGATTTGTACAAGTTCAAGAGATAAATCTCTGTCTTAGAGAAAGGCTTGGGAACCTGGAAATATTTTTACATAAAAAGAGGGCAGTGAGGGAACAAAGCAAGAGAGAGAACTTCTGAACAGTTGCTAAGTTAGTGTTATTAGGATTTATGTATTCAAACATCTATATACATGTATATATATAATATGCATATGATTTTATTATATCCATGAAAGTTATAGTGCTCCTAATTATAGAAGGTTTATGTGGCTGGGAATGCGAGAGGATACATGATCAATCCCCAGGGATAACATAACATTTATTCCCAGGTGTAATACCAGACAAAAAAGCAGAATAACCATAAAAATCTTTAATCTAGATATGCTTGGACAACCAAACAATGTAAAACACAGTTCTTAAAAATGCTTGTGTGTGTATTTGGGGAAGAATGTTGAATACAATTGTAACATAAGTACTAAAACCATCAAAATTTTGTTATCTGTAAAATAATAAGGCCCAGAGGGTTGGATCCTGCAGAATATCATAATTTTTGGAAGTTTGATAGTTTAGGTAAGCCCAGAGGAGATTATAAAGCCAGGCTGTCACAGCCACTCTGAAAAATTATAGAGTTGCACTCAGAATATAACCCCACCTCTTTTCCTTGAGAACACTGAACGGGTTGCATGTAGAATACTGAGAACACGTACCTTCTGAATTTCATCATGACCATCTAGTAGGTTCTGGTGTGGATCCATGTGACAGGGCACCTGCCACTTACCTTTCAGTTTGCACATGGGGATACTGGCATCATTCTGCTGACCTCACTTCTTTTCCCTTTTCTCCTTTCTCTTTGTCTGAAGTTCCTAACCGTTATCTTCACATCAGACATGTTCACTCCTCTCTGTTGAACAAGATATCCATATTTAAACCGTGGTCTCACTTCTACGATACTTATTGCTGAGTGCTTTTTACACCCATCTTTCACTTAAAGACTTGAAATCGTTTCTCAAAATCTTGACACAAAGTGAAAAAGTGTTTAATAGAAGAAAAAGAAAATAATCTCATTAATCTTAAAGGGGAAATTGTGTTGCATTCAATGACAACCCTAGATACCCCAGCGATTTTCAGGATTATTAACTGTATCATTAAAATAGGTTTATACTTGTAAGAAACACCAATCTAAAAGTAAATAAATGCAGATTTGCATTGAAAATCAATAAAATGGTGTTATTGACTAGTCAAAGGAGAGGGAGAAAACACTTGAGAGATTATAAAAGAGGAAAGGGTTGGAAAGGGTGGATATCATTCTTTGGGAGGTGTGATGGATTTTCAGACAGGTACAGGCGTTTCACATCAGAGTCAGTCAAGCCTGAGGATAATTTTCTTTTCATTGAAACTTTGACACTTAGCAAGAGTTCTTGATGCAGAAAGTTTTTGGATAACCATAAAGAGGTGAGTTCTTTGGGTCAAAAAAATGCAAGATGGATTTTTGTTTGCCTCCTCTAAGTTTCAACTTACATACCTTTTTAAAAACCAGTCTGCATGACAAAATACAATTTCAGAGAAATGTATAACTGATTCAGAACTTGTTTATATCTTCTTTTATCGAAAAAAAGTCAGAGATTCAGTAAAACTCAAAAGAGAGTTTAATATTATTTATTTTCTATATCTAATTGTATTTATATAATAAGAAAGTAAAACTCTTTATTTTGTTTTATTTTATTTTTTTTTTAATTTTTTAATGTTTATTTATTTTTGACAGAGACAGAGACAGAGTGTGAGCAGGGGAGTGGCAGAGAGAAAGGGAGACAGAATCTGGAACAGGCTTCAGGCTCCGAGCTGTCAGCACAGAGCCCGTCGTGGGGCTCGAATTCACAAACCTGACCTGAGCTGTAGTTGGACGCTCAACCGACTGAGCCACCCAGGTGCCCCTCTTACTTTATTTTAATATCTATGAGATATTTCTCTTCACACTGTGGGGTTTCTGATTATCTTGTACATGGAGTGCTCTCACACACCATAGTGCAGAAAACAATTATAGAGCAAAATAATGAGTAAATGCAAGGGTCTTCTCAAATACATAGAAATAGCACACCTACAAAAACCAAAAAAACAAAACTGAAAAGCTGAAGAATAAGGAGCTTCTTCAACTGTCTTCATAGCACACATGCAAAGAGCAAATCGCTTTGGTTCCTTTAAACATGGTAAAATTTTGTGTTTATCTTGTAAGAATATTGTTGGCAGAAACTGAAGAAGGTGGCTTTGCTCACAGTTTAAATGTTGAAGACATTACTTCTTTCAGCAAATTTATGTATAGCCTGTGGTTTTAAGTAAAAGTAAGCTTTTATTTAAAAAAAAAATCTCTTTTACCTAAACAATGGCATATATTTTCACTACCTGATATAAATAAAATGTAACTAAAATCCATACTTCCTTCCTCTCATCTTGAATACAAGACTGAAGGCTTTTTGTTGTGTTGTGTTGTGTTTTGTTTTTGTTTTCATTTTTGGAAAATCCCAAGTCTACGTGGATATGTACATGATCACTGGTTACTTAATCATAAGGATTGCAAATTCCTTCACTTTTGCAACAGTATCCTAGCTCTGCCCATGTGATGAAGAGTCCCTTCCATATTTTTTCTTCTGTTGGATGAGTGCCTTCCTGGCTAGAAACTGAACTTGAGATTTTAGATTTTTATTAGGTAAATCACCATCCAGTTAATTTGACATCTTTGAAGAATACTCTATAGTCCTGAACAAGGGGAAGCCAGGATTAAGTAAGCAGGAAACAAAATAGTGGATCAAAACTAATAAAGAGTTTAGAAATTGTTAGAAGAATGAACAATATGACCTCCAGTTAATTTACCAACCTGGAGTCTATTGGTAGCTGATAAAGGTGAAGAAAAACATGAAGTTTAAATTTTGTGCACAACTGGCACAGTTACTTAATCTTCTTTTCTCCTGGCCTGAATCATGGAAATGATTCAAATGTAAAGAAATAAAGTTTATTAAAATGCATGATGTACTTTTGTTAATAATTATCTTTCTTTTAGGGGCGCCTGGGTGGCTCAGTCAGTTAAGCGTCCGACTTCAGCTCAGGTCATGATCTCATGGTCCGTGGGTTTGAGACCTGCCTCAGGCTCTGTGCTGACAGCTCGGAGCCTGGAACCTGCTTCAGATTCTGTGTTTCTGTCTCTTGCCATCTCTCAAAAGTGAATAGATGTTAAATTTTTTTAAAATAATAATAATTATCTTTCTTTTAAAATAAAAAAGGTCTTATTTCATCTAGATTTTTAATTATTGCTCCCTTGACAGTATTTTTTTTTTGCATCATACATCTTCTGTAAGTGCTTTTGCTTTAAGCATGTCTTGTCATTATTTTAAGATACCTGATTTCTGTTCTGATTTTTTAAAAAATTTTGTCTCAAGGCATCTTTCTTCCATCAGAAATCCCTGTCTTTGCACATGAAGCATGTATGTTCACTATCTCCGTGATTCTAAATGATATGCTGTCGCTTAGATAGTTGACGATAGCTTTAGTTCCACCATCTACTATGCATGACATTCAAAATTGTTGCATACTTTGTAAGAAAAGAAATGAGTTGTCACAGAAATTTTAAAAAGAAAATATGTATGCCGAATCATTATTGTGTTTATTTTTTGTGTGAGAAAGAAAATGCTGCTAAGAGTTACCATAGGGATCTGATCTCACCTCTTCTGCTTTACTTGTGTGGTGTTTTCATGGTTCTTTTCTTCCCCTGACCTGACCCCAGGCTCCAAAGTTTTGTGTCCTGTGGTCTCTTTGATTTTTCATTTTACAGCCTATTGGGGAGATTTAACATGGCATGGATTCGCCAGTGAGAGCAGACATAGGTGCAAACAATGTCAAAAGTCAAACAGCAGGACAGCGGCCTTGGAGGTATTACAACTGCCTGCTCATGTGTGGAGGCCTTGGGTGTGCCCTCCCCAGGCTGGCATGCCCAGCCCCCTCTGCTGTCAATGGTAAAGGCTAATGGCTCATACTCTGGCTGTCCCCTTCCCTGGGGATTGCCCTCTGTTAATGGGAGACCTCTCTTTTGTTGGGAGGATTTAATTATTATTTCTGTTTCTCTGATATGTATAATATTTTTCATATTATCAATTTCTCCTTAGGTGATTTTGGGTAGGCTCTTTCAATCAATTGCTCCATTTCATCTAAATATCAAGTGTGTAGGGATAGAGACTTTTTATATTATCTCTTTAACCTTTTAATGTCCATGGGATTGGTAGTGCTGGCTCCTCTTTCTGATTTTGGTCATTTTTTTTCTTGGTTGGTCTGGTTAATCAATTTTACTGATATTTTTCTATAGTTTTGATTTCAGTCATTTTTATCAGTTCTTTCTCTGGTTTTCTTAACTATGGGAACAATAATTTTATTTTGGGCTTTACTGAGTTATAATTGACAAATAAGTTATATTTAATATGTACAATGATTTGATACACACACATATTGTAAAATGATTCCCACAATCAAGTTAATTAACACATCCATCACCACACAGAGTTCCCTTTGTGTGTGCGAGAGGGAATGCTTAACTACTGTATTACATTTCAAGTACAGTCCCCTGTTGTGCATTAGATCCCCAGAATTTATCAATCTTATACCTGTGACCAACCTCTTCCCATTTCCACCTCTCAACCCCTTGGAAATCACCATTGTATTCTGTTTCTATGAGTCATTCATTCATTCATTCATTCATTCATCCATTCATTCTAGATTTCACATATAAATGATAACAAACAGTATAAATCTTTCTGTATCTGGCTTATTTCTGACATCTTCTCTAATGTTTACTGATACTTTTTATTTCTTCTTGCTTTATGTGTATGAAATTCTTCTTTCTCCAGTTTCATAAGATGGAAACTTAGGTTATGGCTTTTACTTCTTTTTTTAAAAATTATATATGCATTGAATGCTGTTTTCCCTCTAAGTACTTTATCAGCATTTAACAAGTTTTGATGTCATATTTTTTTTTCAATTCAGTTCAATTTTTAAAATGCCATTTGAGATTATGTGTTTTGTAAAAGGTGTTTCATTTAATTTCCAAATATAAGGGGTTTTCTCCCTAGCTATCTTTCTGATATTGATTTCTAGAATAATTCTACTATGGCCTAAGAACATACTTAAATTAAAAAAAAAATTGTCAAGATCTATTTTATGACCTGGAATATGATCTATCTCCACGAATGTTCTGTCTGTGCTTGAGAATAACGTGTCTTATGTTGTTTTGGGATGCTGTATAAATGTCTTTGTGTGTGTGTGTGTGTGTGTGTGTGTGTGTGTGTGTGTGAGTGATATTTGTTCTGCTGAAAGTTATTAGAACTTTTTAGATGTAAACTTGAGTCAATTTTGGAATGTTCGTGGCCATTACTGCTTCAAATATTCATTTTGTTCCATTTTTCATCTTCTCCTTTTAATATTTCTTATACGTATGTTATACCTTTTTTAATTTCCCAGGATTTGAATGTTTTGTTCTGTGTTTCTTCAGTCTTTCCTCCTTCCACATTTCAGTTTAGGATACTTTTCATTGACCTATCTTCAAGCTCACTGATTCTCTGCTTGGTCATGCTGTGTCCACTGATGAGCACATCGAAGACAGTGCATTTCAGTTACAGCTTTGATCTCTAGCAGTTCTTTTGTTTTTTTTTTTTCTTGGAGTTTACACCTTCCTGCATGCTTTAGTTACATGTTCGTGTCCTGGTATGTTTTTCACTTATTCTTTACAGAACATAACATATGAAAAACTGGTTATTTTGAAATTCTCTATGTGTCTGATCATTTTAGCCATGGTGTCATATCTGAGTCTGGTTCTGATGTACGCTTTGTGCTCTCATAGTCATTTTTCCCTTGTCTTTTGTTAGCTTTGTAATTTTTTGTCCAAGATGTGATGTGTTGCATGAGCTAATAGAAATTGAGTAAATAAGACTTTTGCCTGAAGCTGTAGGAGCTCGTAGGTTTCATGTGGGTTGCAGGTATGGGTAACAGAGGCTCCACACCCCGTAATTTTCTGGGCTTTCATCTTCCTTGTCTGGGGCTTTCCTGTATTTTGCTTCTGGGAGAAAGTCTGTGTATCACAGCCCTTTCACTATAATGCACTGTTGTGGTCAAGAGCCTTGTGATGTGGTAGTAAGGTGTGAGGATTATAGTTCTATGATATTCTGATCAAATCAGTCTTTCAGAGGGTTGTGTCTCAGTGCTAGGCACTTTACGGGTTCTTTTGTCTTTTCTTCAATCGTATAGTTTTGTGTCTCTTGCCTTCTCCTCTCTTAGCTGGCGGCAGTATTCCTGCCGTATAAATAATTTATTTCTTACAGTCTCATCCCCTATTGAATACATTGTTGTTGTCCCCCTCCGTGACTCACTTAGAGAAGACAGGAAGACCAGAAGAGGCTGGAGAGGGGAGAAATTCTTTGCAGCTATCTGGGAAGGTTTCAGAAGCATGCTTTGGTGAATCTGGTGCATCTTTTCCCTTAGAGAACACATTTTGATATGGAGAAGTCTCTGGGTATGGTTCACAATTATTTTTCTTCTTTCTGTCTGAGGCCACAAAGGGAAGTTTCTCATCATTGCCATGTGAACCTTGTGCAGTTCATGGAGGGAAAACCCAGGTAAATATACGGGACTTCCCTCAGACAGTGACCTATAGGAGATTACTTTCATGCTAATCTACACTCAGCCTCCATCAGTTTATTAAATTCACCATTTATGTGTTCCTACCAGGTTTTTTTGTTTGTTTGTTTGTTTGTTTTTTGTTTTTGTTTTGCTCCAGTGACTTCCAATTCAGATAAACAGGTTTCAGTTACTGGTCTCCATAAATACACCTGACTCTCAGATTTCAGGATAGCAGCTTGCCTTGCAAACTCATTTCTATAGTCGGTATAAAGAAAGACTGGTTTTTCAGTTTGTCCAACTGTTTTCTGTTGTAATAATGGGGAAGAAAACTCCCCAGTTTTCACGTGTTATTGCTGGAGCCAGAATCACAGAAGATTCACGTGTTATTGCTGGAGCCAGAAGCCTTGAGCTGTTTTCCGGCAGAACGGCTCTGTCTTTGGAAACTGAGATCGTTCAACGGAACCTCTGTTGATTCTCCAGTGGGTGTTTTCGGAGCCTCCGCACACTAAATTCATCTATCATCGTTCTATAACTTGGAATCATGTGTCCCAAGGACTCGAGCAGATGATACCAGTGCTTGGAGCTGCTCCATCGCCTTCTCTTTTCCTGGTATCTGTCTGAAACTGGCAGTCTCCCGATCTAAGAAAGGTGGATCAAAGCTGCTGAAGTGTAATGTGTGTTGCCTTCAAATCATATGAAATCCCACCAAACTGTGTGTCTTATTATTATTTGCAGAAGATATGAAAACAGCATCTTAACTTTTGTATAGATATGCTGGCTTGACTTAGGAAGCTGGAATCCTGAACATATCACCAAATATGGGTCTTACCTCAAACCCTCTGGCATGCATGTGTCTTATTTGCCCATTCATACCCACCACATCTTATTAGCTTATTGTCATCGACATATTAACTAGCATGATGTTCTTTGGAAGGTCACCATGATTAAGATCTCTTTATTCCCATTATTAGGGATGGTAGAGCAATTAAGATACCCATGAGTTCAGGCAGCAAAGAGTTTCTTTTTTCTTGCCATGCCATGGCATCTTGCTTTTCATCTGTCTTCTTCATCTGTCCTGAGAAGAAATTTGCTAAAACAAAAGCTGTATGCCAGGTGTCTGAAGCTATACTTGTCTGCTCTGATCAGCATACAATATCCAGGATGGCAACTGCAGTTGAGGTCTGACCTGTTTATATTCATCATTGTCCACAACTATTGAGCACGATCTGTCTGTTTTTGCACTGTCCACAGAGGTCGATTAAATAGGGCTGTGGTAGAACCTCCATCACTGCATTTTGCAAGTATTTGAAGGTGCATTAATTTATGTGACCTTACTTTTGATTTACTATCATTGGTGTATGTGGAGGGGAAGGGCAATTTCACGGGCTTTCACTAGATGTTTTGTGTTATCGTGGCCCTTGTTTTCCAGGCCAGGAAATCGATGTGAAGTTTCTATCAGCTGCTAAGTATATCTATCCCATTATGCTTTAAAAATGAAAAAAAAAAAAAAAAGTTCAAAGAGGTTCCATTAGTTTCTTATTGCTAGTGTAACATAATTTGTGGCTTAGAGCAAAAACAAAATAATTATCTTATATATCTGAAGATCAGAAATTCAAAATGGATCTTACAAGACTGAAATTAAGGTATTGACTTCAAGGTGAGTTCCTTTCTGAGGCTTTAAGGGAAAATTTCTTTTAGGGGCACCTGGGTGGCTCAGTTGGTAAAGCCTCCCACTTCCGCTCAGGTCATGATCTCGCAGTTTGTGAGTTCAAGCCCCGTGTCGGGCTCTGTGCTGGCAGCTCAGAGCCTGGAACTTGCCTCAGATTCTGTATCTCCCCGTCTCTCTGTCCCTCCCATGCTCAAGCTCTTTCTCTCTCTGTCTCTCAATAATAAATACACGTTAAAAATTTTTAAGAGAAAATATCTTTTATTCTCTTTCCAACTTCTAGAAGCTTCCTTTATTCCTTGCCAAGTGGCCCTTATATCAGTTTTACCTCTACTTGCAACGTCACAATCCTTTCTCTAACTCTGACTGTCCTGTTTCATTTTTTCCCATAAGGACCTTTTGGATTACATGGAACTCACACTGATAATCCAGGATAATCTCACTATCTCAAACTCTTTATTTTTTTAAGTTTTTTATTTTTAATTTTGTTTTAGAGAGAGAGAGAGAGTGAGCACAAGTGGGAGGTGGGGCAGAGGGGGAGAGAGAGAATCTCAAATAGGCTCCATGCTCAGTGCAAAGGCTGATGAGGGGCTCCATCCCACCTGAGCCGAAATCAAGAGTCAGATGCTCAACCAACTGAGCCACACAGATGCCCCTCAAACATTTTAGTCACATCAGATAAGCCCCTTTTGCCACGTAGGTTAACATACACACGGGTGGCAGAGAATAGGTCATGGGCTTTGGGGAGGGAGTGTTACTCCTACTACGGTAGTCATTGGATATTGGATTCACTGACTCATACCACAATTCCATTTATCACCTGGAGTTTTCATTTATATTCTTATTATAAAGCATGATGGAATTTCAGGCCTCTTGGTATTAGTTCTGTATCAGTCCTTGTATTCAACGGACCTTGAAAATCTTAGGATTCTCCTTTTCTTAGTGACATTTGCCTTGGTGAGTAGCTTTAGAATCTGGTTGGGAAAGAATGTTTACTGAATATATTTATGATGTGCAACATCTCGCCTCAAGCTCATCTGGTCTTTTCTTCATCCTGGATCAGTCAACTGGCTCTAAATCTGGTACCTGGGTAAGAGGCCATAATTTTTTGTTGTAGTGACTGATACATTCACCCTCTCTGTGCCAACTTTCATTTTTGTTTTCTTATGTAAATATATCAAGCAACACTGTCATTAGCTATTTTTCTCTCTCAACACTCGTCACTCTAAAATGTATTAGCCGCTACTGTAAATAGTCACAGGTCAAGAGATAATGCTTCCCACTCGGGCCTCGCTGGTCATTTTGACATTATGACCACCTTGGCTTTAGTGTGAAATGCTTCCCATTCTCCCTGTCATTTTGGGATGGCCCGAAGGTGTCTTTCCCACTGTGACGTGAGAGCCTACCTCTGTAACAGAATGTGTGGTTTACAGGGGAAACTTTCCTCAGCTTCTCAGAAGTCCCAGCACTTTACTCAATAGTCCATGATTTTTTTGCCTTAATAAAAATAGGGCTCTCTGGACCAATCAAATAAATGCAACAGATGGTGGGTTCTCAGACCAAATATGATACATTAGGCCTAACATTTCCACTTCCAGGAGTTTTTGTGCCTTTATTCAACACCAGTATAAGGAAGTTCTTATTTCTTCATTTAATTTGATAAAGACCTTCACTGGGTCCATGTTTTAAGTAGCCATCCGAGAAATTATTGCTACTAACTGCCGGTGTCTTTGCCAAAGTATTCATGAGTGAGTGGCTTTTCTGTCAATACTGTGTTCCAATTCAGTCCTTATATTCTGCATTGTCGGTCAAGTTCCTTTGGTGACTAGGTCATTTTTTCTTAGAGCGGGGTTTATTTTTCTCCACTTTGGCCAACCTGAGCTACAAGTACTGACATGAAGCAGCAAGAGAAGGAAACTGATGGATTTGAGGAGAACAAAAGGTGCCTTAATTTAAAGGACCTTTATTTACATTTACAGGACATTTATTTCAAGTGAGATTATGTGGTTTAAAGGCAAGGAATGACTATTTGCTTCTGACAAAGGGAAAGGCGATATTTCAGGGATATTTGAGAGTTCAACATTTTCAGGCATCAGCGCCCTGTAAGCTGGGGATTTAGAAGTCAATTCTATAAGCTTCTGACCGGATAATATGCAGAGGCAAGAAAGACCATACTATTAGTTTTCTACAAAAATACATGCTATATAAAATACATATTGAAGAATTAATATGAATTAACATAAAACAAATGGCACGTAGAGAAGCATTCCTCTAAAGAAAAAGGAAATGTTCCAGTGATTAAAAGGAGGTGTGTACATCTGGTGGTACATTGTAAGTAATAGAAAAATAATTTGGAATCATTTCTTCAATCTTAGTAAAAAGCACTCAGCCTATATTTTATGACAATAGAAAATAGAAAATAGAAATAGGCTTTTGCATTATCAAGATGGACGAGGTCTGGGAGAGATGAAAATAAAACAGAATGAGGTTTAAAGGCAAGCTGAGGAAGCACAGATAAAGGTATTGTACAAAGTATGGAAAAAGCCTAAGTGGATAAATTCTAACAGTGCTGTAGAACAACTGATTGGACAGCACAAAGAGCAAGATGGCCAGTGGGAAAAATTCAGAGTGCGAGGGAACACAAAACTGAAAAGTTTTCAAAGAGTAGAGGCCAAAGGAGTAAGAGATTAAAGAGTGAAGTCAAAGATATAGAGGAAAGTGAACAGAAATCAAGGTCCATCCTGCATTTTCTAAGGTGGCAACTAGATGAATACAAACTGATGTTTACATGTTGTAATTGATGTAATAGAAACACATCTTTTTGGGATGGAAATACGAGGACTATGTTGGCTGGAGGAATGAGTTTTCTCTCAAAAATATTTTTTAGAATTAATTCGATAAAAGATGTTTTCATGAGGTGCCTGGGTGGCTTAGTCGGTTAAGTGTCCAACTATTGATTTCAGCTTATATCATGATGTCAAAGTTCCTGAGATCAAGCCCCACATCAGTCTCTGTGCTGACAGCATGGAGCCTGCTTGGGACCTCTCTCTTGGGACCTCTCTCTCTCTCTCTTTCTCTCTCTCTCTCTCACTCTCCCTCTCTTTCTCTCTCTCACTCTCTCTCTTTCTCTCTGCCCTTCATCTACTTGTGCTCTCTCTCTCAAAATAAATAATAAACATTAAAAAGAAGTTTTCATTTGGTTAGTTTAACCACCATAGGAAAAGTGCAGTCATCACTTTTGTTATCAGCGCTGACCCAGGATGGAACTTTGCTAGACATTTGAGCAAAAAGCATTGTAGAAGGATTTAATAAAAACATTACCATTAAGTTAGGCAAAATTCAAGTAGTTATCAGGCAAAAATACCTCAAGAATGCCATAGACTTTTACAGATATCAACAGGCAGGACAAAAAAAGTACTCTGTTACTAATTTAATGAATGATGTATTCCTTCTAATTTTTTCTGATCATTTTGTTTGTTTGTTTTTTCTAACTACATCAAACTTCCTAAATGTTTTGGATTTATGATACAGATATTTGGAATAATTCAACTGAAATTGGGAATGCATCCATTATACTATTATGTTCAAAAATCTATGTAATTAAATATTCTAATTTAACAAGTATTAGTTTCAAAAATTCCTTGCAGACTAACATAAAATCCAAGAAGTTTGTTAGTCATCATTTAGTTATTACATAACCTTGTCAACATGTTTTTGGCTCCATTTTACTGAATAAATCATGACTGATTCTTTTTATTTATTTATTTTTGTCTACTGGAAATAACTGATAATATCAAAATTCTACAAACAAAAATATCTGAGGCAATCATCATCAAAATGTCTGCATATCAATGTATTAATTTGCAGGATCATGATATTTAATTTGCATTATTCTTAGATTGGAATACCTAAAACAGAATTGAGTAAATTTGACTCAATCTGATTCAATTCAAATTAAATTTTAAAAATAGTAAAACTTTAATCAGAATACAGTCAGTTGTAGCCCACTATATTTTAGGTCATATTACTCTTTCCCTTTTATTCTGTGATAATGGTATTTATGTTAGTATCTCTTTCAAAATCATATTGCTTTGTCCTATCCTGATTTTCTGGGAAAGCATCTATTATGATGCATTAATATTAAGATTATGACAGAGACTTCTTTAAACTTACCATTCTCAGAAGGCAGTTGAAATAGCTTTAATAATCTGTATTGATCTACAATTAAGCATAGTATTGTGTAATGTTTTGTTGTATAGCAATATAGCTTTGCAAACTTGAATGGCATTGTGTAAATCAAAAATGCACATTATGGACTCAAGGGATATACAAATCCTGCAACCTAAGACTTTTTAAGACTCTTAATGTTTAAATAAAGAAAGAGTAAACAGATTCTATAAGCTGTTACCAAATGCCAAGTTTAACGTGGAAGACAAGTACACTTGGGAGGATTGAGTTAATCTGTGTCTTTCCCATTCTTCGTTTTTGCTGCCTCTTCCTCCATGTTCTTCCTAAGCACCGTTACATTCCCAAAATCTGCCTCTAATTTTGGTCTTTTTTTTTTTTTTTTTGCTACATTTCCTTTGTAATGTTTCACACACCCAGAATCCCAGAATTCCACTAACATTTCTTGCATGGCGAATTACCTTTTTACGTATTTGTTTCTCTTGAGCTCTAAATCCATGTGTCTCCTCCCTAGTAGAAGCTCTCTCCTGTAGTTTTGTAAATGCCTTAAAGACCTCTTGGCATTTCTTCTTTCAGATATTATCCATTTAATTCATCCTGAACAAACAAAAAGAAAAACAGGCAAGCAGATTAATTTCTCTAAAAGTATAGTGGTGTGCATTCCTTATTCAAAAGTCTCCTGTGAATCTTCATGTCCTTCAACTTAAATAGAATTATGTCAGCAAAGCATTTAGCAGCTTCCATAAACTACACCGACAGAATCTCTGTACATTGCCCCTCGCAGTTCTCTTGCAACCTGACTAACATACTGGGTCAAATGTGAACATTCATCTATGACTCAGATACATGTTAATCTAACTTCATTTCATTTAGGGCATTAATGCTTAGTTTTTTACATCTATCATTCCTCATCCATGTTTTAAGACACTGATGATATAAAAAGAAATTACATGAAACTTTCCTTGATCGTTTTTCCAGATAATATTCACCCTCTTCTGAGCTTCAACTTGACTTTGTATGGATATAACATAACTTTTCATAATTTGGTTTGCTTTATCTTTCTTCCCTAACCCAAAGATAGACAGTTATAGGAGACAGTCTTATTTTGGCATTCCATAAAGACTTCATTTTTTTTCTTTTTATTAACAAACTAAGAAAAACGATACTGAATTGACTTGGGTATTTTTTTTTAATATTTATTTATTTGTGAGAGGGAGAGAGACCGAGTGCTAGTGGGGGAGGGGCAGAGAGAGAGGGAGACACAGAGTCAGAAGCTGGCTCCAGGGTCTGAGCTGTCAGCACAGAGCCCCACGCAGGGCTCAATCCTATGAACCATGAGGTCATAACCTGGGCTGAATTCAGATGCTTAACTGACTGATCCACCCAGGCACCCCGAACTTGGGTGATTTTTATAGTGTACTCCTAACACCGTGAATGTAAGTGTGCACAGAAGATCGTCTCATCAAACCAGAAAAGTGCATCGGGACTCTTGTGGATTATGTGTTAACTTTTCTGTTGTTCCTATTGAATTATGTATATCAACTTTATATTTTTTCTTGTTTTCTCATTTAACCAATATTTTAGAATTTAAATTGTCACTGTCATGGAAATTGATTTTATATTGACTTTTTTTTCATTAAAAATTTTTAGTTCTGCATTCATCATCAATTGGAGGTCACATTACTCAGGTTTCTATACTTTGAATTGTGTTCTTAGTTACCAGTATGGAACATTTATTCTAAAGCGGTAGATTAAAACAACTATTATTTACGTATTATATAATAAGCATACAGATAATGTGATTACAATTTGAAATTGCTCCTTTGAAGAGCATTGAGTCTGAAGTTCCTGAGCCCAGTGCCTGGCAGTACTCTGGTGAGGAAGCAGGGCAAATCCCCAGGAGCAGGTGGCGGAGTCTAAGGTTCCGTGTGCCCCCTGGGAAGCATTAGTTCCCCTGCATGGGAAGAATTGGTTCCCCTGCTTGGAAAGCATTTGGTAGAGGCAATATCACCTCCCCAGCGGCAAAGTTTCCAGAAGATTCTCATGTTGGCTGGGATTGGGGCAAAGACGCCAGAGTGCAGGGAAACCTGGCTCTGTCTATGTGTTGTGATTTGCCACAATCTCTGACCCTCTGCTGTGTGATTCATGCTGCTGTGTGATTACATGAATATTTTCTAGGGTGAGCTGGCACTCAGCCATTGCTCAGTGAGACCCTCCCCCAGAGAGTCAGCCCCGGTCAAAGCTGAGGGGGTCTCTGAAGTGTGAGGTTTTGTTGTTTTTTTTTAAATTTTTTTTTCAACGTTTTTTATTTATTTTTGGGACAGAGAGAGAGACAGAGCATGAACGGGGGAGGGGCAGAGAGAGAGGGAGACACAGAATCGGAAACAGGCTCCAGGCTCCGAGCCATCAGCCCAGAGCCTGACGCGGGGCTCGAACTCACGGACCGCGAGATCGTGACCTGGCTGAAGTCGGACGCTTAACCGACTGCGCCACCCAGGCGCCCCTGAAGTGTGAGGTTTTGAAACACAACCCCATCTGAGATAACTCTGGAGGGAGGAGTTGCCTCACAGGCAACATGAACAAGATGAACATTTCATCCTAAAGAAGCAGAATACATAGTCTTCTCTGGTGCACGTAGAACATTCTTCAGAATAGATCACATATTGGGGCACAAATCAGCCCTCAACAAGTACAAAATGATCAGAGTCATACCTTGCATATTTTCAGACCACAATGCTATAAAATTCTAAATCAACCACAAGAAAACATTTGAGAAGACCGGGAATACTTGGGGATTAAAGAATATCTTACTAAAGAATGAATGGGTACATGAGTTAACCGAGAAATTAAAGAGGAAATTAAAAAGTACATGGAAGCCAATGAAAATGAAAAGACAACAGCCCGAAACCTATGGGACACAGCAAAAGCAGTCATAAGAGGGAAGTATATAGCAACCCAGGCCTTCCCCAAGAAGGAAGAAAGGTCTCATTTACACTACCTAACTTTACACCTAAAAGAGCTGGAAAAAGTACAGCAAATTAAGCCCAAAACCAGAGGAAGAAGGGAAATAATAAAGTTTAGAGCAGAAATCAATGATATTGAAATAAAATAAAAAAGTAGAACAGATCAATGAAAGCAGGAGCTGGTTCTTTGAAAGAATTAACAAAATTGATAAACTCCCAGCCAGGCTGATCAAAAAGAAAAAGGAAAAGACCCAAATAAATAAAAATCATGAATGAAAGAGGAGAAATAACAACCAACACCACAGAAATACAAACAATAATAAGATAAAAGTGTGAGCAATTATATGCCAACATATTGGGCAATCTGGAAGAAATGGACAAATTCCTAGAAACATAAACTACCAAAACTGAAACAAGAAGAAACAGAAAATTTGAAGAGATCAGTAAAGAAATTGAATCAGTAATCAAGAGTCAGGGTCAGTGGCTTTCCAGGGGAATTCTATCAAACATATAAAGAAGAGTTAATACCTATTCTTTTGAAGCTGTTCCAAAAATAGGAATGGAAGGAAAAGTTCCAAACTCATTCTACAAGGCCAGCATAACTCGGATTCCAAAACCAAAGACCCCACTAAAAAGAAGAACTACAGCCCAATTTCCCTGATGAACATGGATGCAAAAATTCCCAAGAAGATACTAGCAAGCCAGATCCAACATTACATTAAAAGAATTATTCACCATGATCAAGTGGGATTTATTCCTGGGATACAGGGCTGGTTCAATATCCACAAATCAATCAATGTGAAACATCACATTAATAAAAGAAAGGATAAGAACCACATGATCCTTTCAACAGATGCAGAGAAAGTGTTTGACAAAATACAGCATCATTTCTTG
Organism: Neofelis nebulosa; assembly: GCF_028018385.1. NCBI lineage: Eukaryota > Metazoa > Chordata > Mammalia > Carnivora > Felidae > Neofelis > Neofelis nebulosa. Next base: position 10,691,496 of record NC_080792.1, on the reverse strand, counting down.
ATAAAAACCCTCAAGAAAATAGGGATAGAAGGATCACACCTCAAGATCCTAAAAACCATATATGAAAGATCCACTGATAATATCCTCCTCAATGGGGAAAAACTGAGAGCTTTCCCCCTAAGGTCAGGAGCATCACAGGGATGTCCATTCTTGCCACTGTTATTCAACATAATGTCGGAAGTCCTAGCCTCAGCAATCAGGCAACAAAAAGAAATAAAAGGCATCCTAACTGGCAAGGAGGAAGTCAAATTTTCACCCTTTGCAGATGACATGATACTCAATGTGGAAAACCCAAAAGACTCCACCAAAAACCTGCTGGAACTGATACATGAATTCAGCAAAATCGCAGGATATAAAATCAATGTAGACAAATCAGTTGCATTTTTCAAAAAAAAATTTAATGTTTATTTTTGAGAGAAAGAGAGAGAGTGAGTGGGGTAGGGGCAGAGAGAGAAAGGGAAACATAGAATCTGAGATAGGCTGCAGGCTCTGAGCTGTCAGCACAGAGTCTGATGTGGGGCTTGAACTCAGGAATGACAAGATCATGATGTAGGCTGAAGTCAGACGCTTAACCAACTGAGCCACCCAGGTGCTTTAGTTGCATTCCTATACACCAATAATGAAGCAGAAGAAAGAGAAATCAAGGAATCAATTACAATTGCACCAAAACCCATAAAATACCTAGGAATGAACATAACCAAAGAGGCGAAAAATCTATACATGAAAGAAATTGAAGAACACACACACACACACACACACACACACACACACACACACACACACAATGGAAAAGCCTTCCATGCCCATGGATTGGAAGAACAAATATTGTTAAAATGTCAATACTACCCAAATCAGTCTACATATTCAATGCAGTCCCTATCAAAAGCTGTACTACAGAGCTGTAATCATCAAAAAAGCATGGGACCAGAACAAGAACAGACACTCAGATCAATGGAAGAGAATAGAGAACTCAGAAATGGACCCACAAATGTATGGCCAACTAACTTTTGACAAAGCAGGAAAGAATGTCCAATAGAAGAAAGACAGCCTCTTCAGCAAATGGTATTGGGGAACTGGACAGTGACATGCAGAAGAAGAACCTGAACCACTTTCTTACACCATACACAAAAATAAACTCAAAATGAATGAAAGATCTAAACATAAGACATCAAAATCCTAGAGAAGAAAACAGGCAACAACCTCTTTGACCTCAGCAGCAGCAACTTCTTACCTGACGTGTCTCCAGGGCAAGGGAAACAAAAGCAAAAATGAATTACTGGAACTTCATCAAGATAAAAAGCTTCTGCACTGCAAAGGAAACAATCAGCAAAACTAAAAGCAACCTATGGAATGGGAGAAGATATTTGGAAATGACATATCAGATAAAGGATTAGTATCCAAATCTATAAAGAACTCATCAAACTCAACACCCAAAAAATAAATAATCCAGTGAAGAAATGGGCCAATGACATGAGAGATACTTTCCCAAAAAAGACATCCAGATGGCGAACAGGCACATGAGAAAATGCTCAACATCATTCCTCATCAGGGAAAGACAAATCAAAACCAGAATGAGATATCACCTCACACTTGTCGGAATGGCCGACACTAACAACACAGGCAACAACGGAGGTTGGCAAAGATGTGGACAAAGAGGAACCCTCTTGCACTGCTGGTGGGAATGCAAACTGGTACAGCCACTCTGGAAAACAGTCTGGAGGTTCCTCAAAAAATTAAAATAGAACTGCCCTTAGACCCAGGCATTGCACTAATAGGTATTTATCCAAAAGATACAGGAGTGCTGATTCATAGGGGCACGTGCACCCCAATGTGTATAGCAGCAATGTTGACAATAGCCAAATTATGGAAAGAGCCCAAATCGTCGACTGATGAATGGTAAAGAAGAGATGGTATACATATACAATGGAGCATTACTTGACGATCAAAAAGAATGAAATTTTGTCATTTCCAACCACGTGGGTGGAACCGGAGTGTATGATGCTAAATGAAATAAGTCAGAGAAAGACAAATACCACATGATGTCATTCCTATGTGGAATTTAAGATACAAAAAAAGAAGAACATAAGGGAAAGGAAGCAACAATAATATAAAAACAGAGAGGGAGACAAACCGTAAGAGACTCTTAAATACAGAGAACAAACTGAGGGCTTCTGGTGGGGTGTTGGGTGGAAGACGGGATAAATAGGCAAGGGGATTAAGGAAGGCACTTGTTGGGATGAGCACCGGGTGTTGTAAGTAAGTGATGAATCACTAAATTCTATTCCTGAAATCATTATTACACCATATGTTAACTAACTTGGATTTAAGTAAATAAAATAAAATAACATAAAATAAAATAAAATAAAATAAAATAAAATAAAATAAAATAAAAAGCTTGTTTGTATTATGACAAATCATTTCTAAGATTTTCGGGGGTATATGTTATTCAACCCACACATTTTCATGTGTTTTTTTTCTTCCCATGTTTTGGAGGTATAATGTAAATACAACAAAATCCATTTTTGTTTTATTTGTAAGTTTTTTTTTTTAATCTTTAGGACTTACAGAAATGTAAATGTTCTGTTAGTTTGACATGTCGAAAGCTAAGGCACCTAAGTCCATGTGGGAATTTCAAATGCATTAAAATAACAAATACAACAAAAGTCCATTTTTAAAGTACACAAACTGATTAGTTTTGGCATACGCATCGCCATGCAAAGTCAGGTTTTGAAATATTTAGTGTTTGTGTGACTGTAAGTGCTAAATGGTTGTTGCTACAACACAGAGAAGGAGGGCCAAATGCCAAATGCATAAGCACTTGTCCACTGCTGTGAAAGAGAGTGAGCCCAAGGTATGCCAATTAGGTTTCTTGCTGTTTTTGAACATATTTTCTGTTTGCTCACTGCCAAACTTTTGTTTATCCTGTTCCCTCTGTCAGAATCCTCCTACCACAACATCCAACTGTCAAAATGCTCCCTGTTTTTCAGTGTCTAAATCCAATCCCAGCTAGTCCTTGGAGCCCTTCTTTATGTCCTCAACAAGTTCTATCATCCATTTTTTTTTCAACGTTTTTTTTTTTTTTTTATTTTATTTTTGGGACAGAGAGACACAGAGCATGAACGGGGGAGGGGCAGAGAGAGAGGGAGACACAGAAGCGGAAACAGGCTCCAGGCTCCGAGCCATCGGCCCAGAGCCCGACGCGGGGCTCGAACTCACGGACCGCAAGATCGTGACCTGGCTGAAGTCGGCCGCTTCACCGACGGCGCCACCCAGGCGCCCCACTATCATCCATTTTTAAGCTCCCATAGTGTGCTAGCTCACATCCTTTTTTGTGTTGCTTCTGAAGATTTACCAAATACTATTTTCCAAGGCAACGGTGGGTTCATGGTCTTTTTCGACAGAACATACTCAGAAAATAGCTGTAAACGAGTAACAATGTAATTAAATGTATATATTAACTTGTTTATGTCAATAAATGCATACATCAATGCATCGTGGATCTTTGGGCCTGCCATAACAAAATACTACAGGATGGTTTGGCTTAAACAGCAGACATTTATTTTCTCACAGTTCTGGAGGCTGGAAGTCCAGGATCGAGTTGCTGGCCAATTTGGTTTTTGGTGATTGGTCTTGGTTTGTAGATGGGCCCTTTCTCACCGTGGTGGCATCTTTCCTATGTGCACAGAGGGAAACAGCTCAGGTGTCTATTCCCCTTTTATTTATTTATTTATTTATTCATTCATTCATTTATTTATAAGTATATTTATTTATTTTAAGAGAGAGAGAAAGTGCAAGTCAGGGAGGGGCAGAGAGAGAGAGAGAGAGAGAGAGAGAGAGAGAGAGAGAGAGAATCCCAAGCAGGAACCCCACTGTCCACCCAGAGCCAGACGCGGGGCTCCATTCCACAAACCGTGAGATCATGACCTGAACCGAAGTTGGACACTATACTGACTGAGCCACCCAGATGCCCCTCTCTTCCCCTTTTATATGGACCATAGGATTAGGGCTTCAAACCAATGGCCTCATTTGACCTTTCAGTAATACCCTATCTCCAAAAGTAATCACATTCAAGTTAGGTGTTTTACATTTGAGTTTTTAAGGGGGACACAATAAAGCCCATAATAATCAGCAAAAGATTCACCTCGCCAAGCACATTTATTTTGAGTTCACTTTTTTTAAAATAATTTAAACTTTCCTGAACAGAAAGTTATCAAAGCACAGCAATCTTCCCTTTGTTTACAGCATGATCTATCACTTAATGTAACAGATTGTGGTCAATATGCTTTTTAGTAGATCGTACTGGACCATGTATCACATCTACTTAATAAATAACAGAGACCACATAGGGCATTAGAAATGTAGAAAGGCAGAAGATAATATTGAGGGAATAATTTCTTTACAAATGGTTTTTTATGTTTATTTTTGAGAGAGACAGAGAGACAGAGAGCAACCAGGGGAGGGGAAGAGTGAGAGGGTGACACAGAATCCAAAGCAGGCTCCAGGCTCTGTGCCTATAGCACAGGCTATAGGCACAGAGCCTGACACAGGGCTCGGGCTCACTAACTATGAGATCGTGACCTGAGCAGAAGTCAGGCTGGGCCACTCGGGTGTCCCTTCAGGGAATAACTTCTTGACATAAAGGAAACCCACACTCTTGATTCTCATAGCTTGAGTTGATAGTATGAAAATATTAAAATCAGCACTATAATAGCCTGAAGGAAGCTGGTATATCATTCATTTTTCATTTTAGGTATCTACTTACTTAATTGTATTAAGTATTTCTAAAATTATTTTGCATAAGCACTAAAATGTTCTTTCAGTGTTTTTGTTTGTTTGTTAGTTAACAAATTTTCTGGGAAGAAGGAAATAGATATACCCCCTCTACCCACAAATAATTACCTGGAATATATTGTAAAAATACATATATACTGTTATATAAACTAAATAAAACATGACTTTGTTGTGGGAGAATAGATAAATTCTAATGTCTCCAACACCAATGTATTTTTTTTTTCCTTTAGTCATTAAATGCTGAAATTGAAAACATACAGTAGATCATAGAGTCCACTGGCTCCATCAATATCAGTTTCAAGATAAGAGAACTGAGCCTATTGATATGTTTAAATGACTAGCACAAGGCCCTATCACCTGAACAGTAGTACCTCCCTGATGAAACCAAAGGCGATCAGGTTCATAATCTCTAAATCTTTTTATTTAACTTCATGTATTCCTGACATGGGATTAGTGGACTCTCTCCATAACTCCTCATCCAAAAATGATCGATCAAAGACAGTCTCTGATATTGTGTATTTTCTTTAGATAAAGTTTAATGAATCTTCAATTTAGATATGATCATTAAGTTAGATATGTTCTTTAAAAAACATATGAGCCACTTTTACTTCTCTCCAGGAGGGAAGGGGAATAGAGATGGGTTTCACCCTCCTGGTCAAGGATATTGACACTGAAAGGGGGAAACTGTGGTGCGCCTTCCCATTGTCCCATCGTAATGGATGGGGAATTTCAAGGCTGCAGTGCAGTAAAGGCGAAATCAGAGAGATCCTGGAAGTTTTCCCAATCTGAGAAGATACAATTAGGTGTTCCTGCAAGTCTCAACAACGGGAGTTTGCATGTTGGAGTAATGGAGCAGAGGGGCTACAGAGAAAGATAGATTCAGAGATTTACACAAGGTGGCTCTCAAGTCTTCAGATGAATTCAGATCATTGTATGCAGGGGAGGAAACTACCTTAGGTTAGAAGGCAACTCCTAAGAGAGCCACATGGAAGGAGAAGAGAAAAACATCCTGAGAGCTCGAGAAGCACTTCCAATAGTCTTTGTTCCCTTGAGCTGCAGAAGAAAAACAGTAATGTAAGAGGTATCGAGTAGATTTTTCAGAATGGCACTGGCTCAGTAGTGGCATAAAATGAGAACGAAATTAAGGCCGTTCTTTTCCACCCTGATAAAATGTACGAACACATTTTGAAAGGATCAAACTATAACCACCTACTTTAATTGCGCACCAGAACAAATTTCCAAAATATTAAGAGGACTAAAAAACGTTGCTGAACTAAGCAAGGTAACATTCACAGTGTCAGGCATCCAGTACAGAATATCCAAGCCTGCTTTCGTGTATAGATACGTTTTACATGTCATTTTCTTCCTTGTTACGGATATAGAGAAATGCTACTTTTATTAGAAATGCTACTTTATTAGTATTTAATTGACTTTTATCTTTATACTGTGGTCTTTCTCTACTTTTCAAAAATGATCTTGATTTAAGATTCTTGATCCCCAGATATCTGCATGCCTCACTTCCTCACTTAATTCTTGTCTCTGTTCAAACGTCATCTCCTCCAATGATATCTTCTTTAAAAGGTTTTAGTTGAATACATCTGTCATGTCTCTGCTTTATTTTTTATCATAGCACTTATTACTTAATATATTATAAACCTACGTTTTGTTTGCTTGTTTCTCTAACCCACTAAACTCTAAGTTCAGTAAGGACAGCTACTTTGTTTCCTTCTCTGCTGAAATGCCCCAGAGTCTAGTGCTGGAACAGGCCAAGGATTCAGTGATGATTCCTTGACTGTATAAATCGGTTAGTAATTGTATGGCTGTGGTTTCTATGGCCAGTTCAAAAACAGATACAGACTGATCTAATGATTTTCGGACTAAGTGAAGAGTCTATTCTAAATAGTTTATAGAATAAAAAAAAACAAATGAGATTTTTGTGTGTGTGAATTATAGAATTGCTTTTATGAAGAGATTCCCAGATCAAAAGACCCAGCTATTTCTATTTCTTGGATTGTGGATATAATCAAAAAGGTGGTCACAAAGATGAAGAAAGCATCCATCCATGTAAGCAAATATCCACATGATTATAAAATTATATCTATTATGCAATACTAGATATAAATATTAAAGGAGCACACGAGAGTTCTAAGATCAATGCAAATAAACGTTTAAAATCATGAATTAAACAGGGGCACCTGGGTGGCTCAGTCAGTTAGATGGCTGACTTAGGCTCAGGTCATCATCTTGAGGTCCATGAGTTCAAGCCCTGCATCAGGCTCTGTGCTCAGAGCCTGGAGCCTGCTTCAGATTCTGTGTCTCTCTTTCTAGCCGCCCCCCCCCCCCCCATTTGCGCTCTCTCTCTGTCTTCCAAAAATGAATAAATGTTAAAAAAATTAAATCATGAATTAAACAGTAACAGATATATGTCTATATACAACCCATGGATATATTTATATTTAAATATATAAGAGAGTTGAGATAAAAGTAATAAATGCAAATGTCTGGTAAGATACCATAAAGCAATATTAGAGAATAATGGTCTGTAAAAGTCATGTTCTTAAGAATATTTTTATGAGTTCTATGTATAATACATCTAGGACACAAGAATCCGTTCTTTATTAAACATAACGACTATCCATCCATGAAGTTTATAGAAAGAACTGAAAGCTTTGTGAATGACAATAATCAAGAACTTCAAGGCAAAATGGACTAGCTGCTACCATTAAATAAGTTTATGGAAATACTTTGTACTCAATAGTATTGATATACTAGCAAAAATGAAAGCAAATACACGATTGATAGAGTAGCAATAGTGTCATAGAATGCATATTGGCTAATCAATCCGGATGACTACTTCAGTGCTTCAGTTATATATGCATAAAGATGCATCCCTGTATATTTGTAAATACGGTAACTGCAGTAAATTTGTTTCAGTAATAAGGTTGACACATTCATATACGATTTTAGGAAGAATTTCTCCTTAATGAAATTTTCTCCTTAATGATAAATCGATGATAGGGCACCAGGAACCACTATTGTCCAAATTAAACTAATGAAACTGTTTAGCTATATTTTTCATCATCTAGAATCACCCCTAATGTTAACAGATGTTGAAAACTTCCTGAATATTAGACTACTTTTTAATATACTATCTATCAAGGAAAATATTCTATCTCAGCTCTCCTTTAGATATATTTAGATACAATCAATAGACAGAAAGTTCCATTTAAAACCTGTAACCTTCCAGTTTTTAAAAGATATGTCTTGGGGCACCTGGGAGGCTCAGTCTGTTGAGCATCCCGACTTCAGCTCAGGTCATGATCTCGCGGTTTGTGGGTTGGAGCCCTGCGTTGGGCTCTGTGCTGATAGCTCAGAGCCTGGAGCCTGCTTCCGATTCTGTGTCTCCCTCTCTCTCTGCCCCTCCCACGCTCATGTTCTGTCTCTCTCTGTCTGTCAATAGTAAATAAACATTAAAAAATTTTTTTAAAGATATGTCTTAACTCAAGTAGCAAAATTCAAAACGTCATTTAATGTGAGCCAAAAAGACATCCATTCCTGACCACTAGAGATGAAAAGTTCAAGAATTAAAGCCTGCATAACTGTCTAATAGGTATGTTAGACATACCTATATCATGTAATCTAACACACAGCTGTCATTTTTTTTTCATTTTTAGCTTAAATCAAAACCAAGCTGAATTAAATGAAATGACTGCTAAACTGTTGGTAAATGAAAGTATAATGAATATTAGACAAAAACACCATGGAAGATTAAAAATAAGGTCAATTAATTTCAAAAGCCTAAGAAATTATTTCATATGTCAACATGATGCAATTATTGTGCAAAAAAATGCAATTATTGTACCTCTGAAACTAATATAACACTGCATGTTAACCAACTGGAATTTAAAAACTTTAAAAAATTATAAAAAATAAAAATAAAGAAATTAAAAGAAAAAAGCATGCATTAGAGTATTTAGCTTAAAATCTGCAATATTCTATTTATAAGCTATTTCACACACATGCAATAAAGTCTTGATATTTTTATCAATTCATAAAATATGTTGATAATTTTTTAAAATATCAAATAAAATATTGATGATAATTTTTCTTAATAAAGAAATAGAAATAAATTGGAACCAATACTCACAAGCTAGGAAAGCATGCAAGAAAAACAAGTGACATTTACATAACCATGACTATTTTAGAAATCCAAACAATCTAAATTTGTCAGCAAATATTCGTAACATCAGCAGAAAAAAAAGATAAATTGGCATATACCTTTTTTTGTGGCAATGAGTTCATTTACTTTTACTTTTATTTTTATTTTCTTGACATAGACCTTTTTATTCTGAAGTTTACCCTGGTTTTCCTGAGAGCACAGCTTAACTTTGTCCTTGAACTTAGTGCCATCTCTATGCAAATGTATCTGTGCCGGCTCTGATTTATGAGTCATTGACAAGAGCTATGCACTGTAACCAGAAAACATCAAGATAATATCTTCTTACCCATTTAATCCACACAGGATTTTGATATCTAGCATATGAACATTAGATCCAAGAGCAGGAAAGGCAATAAGGTCAAACAAGGGCCCATAGACTCATTTTCTAATTTCTGCTTCATCCTGAACACCATTATTTTTCCCTAGGAAGAATTTATACATAACAGACTTCTTCTGGATTTTCACTGTTATGATAGTGACTTTCTTTTTTATTTCTAATAATATATACAACTTTCATCAAATTTTTATGTTTTTCATTTCTTGCTAGTCATTCCAACATTTTGTTTCAGAATGACTATATACACTCTCAACTCTCACCCTTTATTTTTCTTTTGTAATGATATTGATTATTTTTAGTGATCAAAAATAGAATCTTGATTCAAAGATCTTTTTATGAATCCAAAATTTCTAAACATTTGAATTAATGCTTTAAATCTTAGCAAACTCAAAAAAGCAGGCAATGATATGCTGATATCTGTAAATGTGAATTTAATATGAATTTAATGTTACACAGTTTATTTTTATTACTATTTTTCCAGATTCAAAGCAATGGAACTATTCTATCAAACTTGTTATTATGATTCTTATTTGATGTTAGGAAGCGGTGTTCAGAGACTGTGGTTTTTAGTAATATGAAATTTCTATTTCTCTAGGCTCTGCTGGGATTGTGTTTTGGTTTTAGAATCAATGTGACGTGTCGGTGGCAGGCCTTGAGAAGAATAAATATGCCTTTGGAGTTTCAACTCCCGTAATCAAAATGCATTTGTCTTTGTTTGTTTGTTTGTTTAGTTCTTCTTTCTTTTCCTTCCATGAAAATAATAGCTACCTCAGTTGGACGAAGTGCCTTGGCAGACCCTTATTTCTGAGGCTTGGGTATTCAAGTTTCTCAGATTTGTTTTTATCTTTCCAAATATCCCCATCTTAAATATTAGGATCCCACTGGCTTGTAACAAATAACTACACATGAATACAGTGCATCTTTATAAGATTTTGCAACTGCAGAACCCAAACATCAGGTACTGGGACTCATCCTATCACTGTGGTGACTTCCGTTAGGTCAGCACATACAAACATATACAAGATTGTGTTGTTTTTTTTTGTTTTTGTTTTTTTTTCAGTAGTGCTTTGATTGAGAGTTCAAGTCACCATATAGATAGATAGATAGATAGATAGATAGATAGATAGATAAAGATAGGGATACTTATATATGTATACGTATATGTACATGTCTATTTTTTCTTTCCATGGTCACTTTGTCTTCTAATGTCCTTCTTTCTAGTAACTAACAAGTTTTATTCTTACCAAGGTCAATGTGGGTGATTGTGGTGGCACCACGTGATACAGATTATTAGTGTCACATTTCCACCCAGAAAGAAAGTCTTCTGTGTGCTCATAAAACATGTGAACAACCCCATCCAGAAACCCATCTTCAGGCTGTGCTCCTTGAGGCATCCATATGAATTATGGAAACCTCCATTTAGCATTTATGTCTTGTCATACGCTTGCCCCATTTTTGAATAAGGAGAGTCGCCTCTTTTTTCCATTTACTGGAAAAGTTTGCAGAAGATTGGTACTATTTTCTCATTAAATGCTTCTCAGGCTTCAGCCGTGCAGCCATCTGGGCCTGTGAGTTGTTTTTGTAGGATGGTGTTTATTAACAGCTTCAAGATATTCATAGCTTATACATTATCTTTGAATCTATTATGAAATTATGTTTAATTGTATGGTTTTCTAACAAAAATGTAGCAGTTAGCAATTATATTTTCCATACACTATACTTTTCAATAAGCAATATATAATTTTCTTTTAATCCTAAATCTAGAGTTCACCAATCATTTCATTTCAAAACTCCACTATTTGTGATTCTTAAGTTCTATTTTGTTTTTTCGGCTGGCTGGATTACAACGCCAAGTACATTTTTTAAAAAAATACTTCACAGATATTAAATTCCTATACCATGTAGATAGATGAGAATACTTTCTTTTTTCTTGACTTGTGAATAATATCTGGTACATTATTCCATTGTCTTCCATCACTTAATATTACTAAGACTTCTGACGTTAGTATGAAATATTTTATTTTACTTTTTAATTTAATTTAATTTTGTTTTATTTTATTTTATTATTTTATTTTATTTTATTATTTTATTTTACTTTAATTTCATTATTTTATTTTACTTTTCCCATGAAGCTGGCCTACTTTTTATGTTTGGTTGCTGTAAGTTTATAAATGTTATTTATTGATGTATTTAAATCTTAATCATTTCTATTTATTTTTCCTTGAACATAAGTTGTGGCAGAGTCTCATTTATCTGCTCAGAGTCTTGGAGATCTTACCATTTTACCACTTCTGCTCCCTTCAGGTGCTTCCGTGGGCTTTCGGAAGCCATATCAGCACCTTCTTTTTGGAGGACTGGCTTGGGCCCTTGGAGCCATTTTACCAGTAAGCAGGGAGAACTAATATACCCAGTTTACATCTTTCACCGCTTTTGCCTGTTCATCTGCTCCCGAGGCAGCAGTTAACCAATGACTACACTTTCCTTCCTTTTCCTTGGAAACCATAAGGCATCATTTATACTTTATAGCTCCTCTAGTGGATCCAGTTCATGCTGGTCCTCTGCAGGACATTTTCGTGACACTCTGTTCTGGCGTGGCCTTCTACTCTCATTCTTCTCTGGTTCCTCTGAAGGTGCTTTCTTAATAAATAATTTGCACACAGAACCTAAGTTTAATATATGGTTCTGGGACACCAAAATGGAGTCAATCTTCTCTTTTAAAAAATTTTTTTTTGTTTATATTTATTTTTGAGACAGAGAGAGACAGAGCATGAGCGGGGGAGAGGGAGAGAGAGAGGGAGACACAGAATCTGAAGCAGGCTCCAGGAGCTGAGCTGTCAGCACAAAGCCCCACGTGGGGCTCAAACCGATGAACTGTGAGATCATGACCTGAGCCAAAGTTGGACACTCAACCCGCTCAGCCACGCAGGTGTCCCTGGAGTTAATCTTTTCTTAAATCTACATTATATATATATATATATATATATATATATATATATATATACACATATATATGTGTGTGTGTGTGTGTGTGTATATATATATATATATATATATATATATATATATATATGTGTGTATGTTCAATAGTAGCTTAACAATGTATCACAATGCCTATGTCATTCACCTCGCTCCAGTCATCACATAGGCATTTTATCATCTCACATCATCACAAGATGAAGGGTGAATACAGTACAATAAGATATTTAGAGAGAGAGAGATCACATTTCACATAACTCTCATTACGTATATTGTTATAATTGTTGTATTCGTAGTTATTGTTGTTAATCTCTTACTATGCCTATTTATAACTTAAACTTTATCATAGGTATGTATAGGAGAAGCGTGGTATAAATGGGGTTTGGTACTATTGGCAGCTGCAGGCATCCTGTGGGTCTCGGACCACATGCCCCAGGAACAAGGGGAGGTTATTGTGGTCTATTAGTCATGGGTTAGTCCTGGAGAGGACACATTCACCATATAGGGCTACATGGGCATTGTACTCAAGAGTAGTGGAAACAACCCGGGGCCGTGGGAGGCAGATTTTGTATCAAAAGGGTGAAGTGAGCCCTGGTTCCCAAGGGCAGTTACAATATTGGCCTGTTGAATAATTCCTGGAGCTGGCAGGTAATTGAAACCCGCTATTTAGGGGTAGTTGGAAAAGAGGGTGGTTTGGCCAGGGGACTTTGTTCATAGGAGCAGACTAGGGAGGGGAACCGTGGCGAGGCCACTGAAGGCCTCCCCAGTCCCACCAGAGATTAAGACTAGCATAATATCTTATTTCATGGTCTTAATTTTAAACCTTATACCACATTTCTGAGACTCTTTCCTTTTTTTTTTTTTTTTTGTTCATTCATTTATTTATTTTGAGAGAGAGAGAGAGAGAGAGCATGAACAGGAGAGGGGCAGAGACAGAAGGAGAGAGAGAATACTAAGCAGGCTCAATACTGCCAACATGGAACCTGACATGGGGCTTGAACTCATGAACTGCAAAATCGTGACCTGAGCTGAAATCAACAGTTGGACGCTTAACTGATTGAGCCACCCAGGTTCTCCTGAAACTTGTTCTTATTTAACTGTTCATTGAATTTTAATGAGAATGAATTTTAATGAGTGTGAATGCAAGGGCTACTTGAACATTTCCAGAGACAATTTTCGGAGAGATTTCTTGGTGTCCCTATAGAGAAAAGAAAGTCTGGGATTGTGATATGCGAAGGAACTGAGGTATGACAATCCCATGCTTTGGAAAGTGATCACTTCCTCTCTAAATTCCTCTTTGTTTCTGAAATGCAGTTCTATGAGACAGTTTATTTTATTTATTTTTTTAATTCTGAGTTTGTTTTCTTGTTTCCCATAGCAAAGCTAAGTGTCTTACCTATGCCCATACCACCCAGAACCCACACTTATCTACCTTTTCTCATTCTAATACTATGGATGTGCTAAAGACTTCATATCACGAGATTTTGGGTCATTTTGCTCTCGTCCATCACCTCTCATGTATGTAATAGACTCACTGATACAACTCATATACCCTGTAACTCCACACGATACCTCACAGACATTTCATACTCAACATGCTCCAAATCAGATATCAGATAGAGTCCACCACAAAACTGCTCTTTCTGCAGTATTTTGGTCTTAGTAAGTGGTCACTACATTCGTCTAGTTTATTTCTGGGAGTAAAATTTGAATTATTGTTGTGTTTTTTTTTTTCCAAACACTTTATTACCAAGCCATCAGGAAATCTCAAATCCTATTGGCTCTCCCTTTAAAATGTACCTAGAATTGAATCATTTCATACTTCCTCCTCCATCACTACACCAACCAAGATACCATAACTGCTTACCTCTCTTGCAAACATTTCATAAGTGTTCACCCTGGTGTTAGAGTCTGTTGTCCGCACAGTAGTTGGAGAGATAATTTTAAAGTGCACATCTGATCATATTCTTTTGCTCAGGAATCTCACCTTATTCCAAATAAAGTAAAGTTCTCACCATGGTCTATATGGACCTAAAATACCTGGCCTGTGATGATGTGTCCAATCCCCCACTGGCTACGGTAGCCTCCTTGCTCTGCTTCAAATATTCCCCAAATGATCCATTCCAGTCACTTTGAACTTACTTTTTCTTTCTGCCTAAGAATTCCATTCCCCAGCTATCTTCTTAGTTTGCTGTCACTCTTCAGGCTGGTGCTGATTAACTATCACTTCCTTAGAGAGGCCTTTCCCACCCACCCATCTAAAATGACACTTGTCACCCATCACTTCCAATCTGATTTCTCAGCTTTATTTTTTTCATTGCATTTATCACCACCTGATACATTACACAGTCGGTTATTTTTAATAACTAACACTAAAGTAAAACGTAAACTTTAAGGAAGTCAAGGAATCTGACTGTGTTGATCTCTTTCTGTTTGCCAATATTAGCAACTGATAGTAGCTAAGTTCAGTCACTGAATGAATGAATGAATGAATGAATGCATAGTTAAATCTAATTGGCCCAATTGCATTTTAACCGATGCCTCTAGTGTTTGGAGATGGATTCATTTTATTTTAAATACTTTAAGAATACACCATATTTCATTTTTAACCTTTGCTTAAAGCAAATGCTCTTCAAATGTGAACACAAAAAGAAAATTCAGCTGAGGATCTTTGAGGCACCATAATTTCTAGGTTAACATGGCTCAAACTATTGGGGTGTTCTCAGTTGCAGCCTGTCCCTGCTCATTAGATTTGCTGCCTTACAGAATTATTCAGACAGGTACTAAGTAGGTACCTATCGATGACTTGGGAGAAACAGAGCTGGGTCCCTTCCCTAATCTTTTTCTTTGCATGAATTTTAGCAACTCATATGGTTTCATCTCCTGTAAACAAGACAAACTATGAACTACGTTGGTCAGCAGTGGTATATTTTGCTTTTATAACTACTTATATTGAAAATATGATATTAATCATAATAAATCAGATCTTGCTGTCTTTTCAAAATTAAACTCATCTACGTTTCACATCTATAGCATTCCTCGTAATAGATTTTTATTTTTTATTTTTATTTTTTATTTTTATTTTCTTTTTTAACGTTTATTTATTTTTGAGACAGAGAGAGACAGATCATGAATGGGGGAGGGTCAAAGAGAGAGGGAGACACAGAATCTGAAACAGGCTCCAGGCTCTGAGCGGTCAGCACAGAGCCTGACACGGGGCTCGAACTCAAGGACCTCGAGATTATGACCTGAGCCAAAGTCTGACGCTTAGCTGACTGAGCCACCCAGGCGCCCCCTCATAATAGATTTTTAAATAATTACAGTTTCTCTTTCATATTATATAAAAGCCCTCTTTAGCATTTCTTAAATTGTTAAGGATTCTGAGGTTAACAGGTTTACATCTGCTCTAATGCTTTGAAAGTAGATTTATACCATGTTGCAACATTGAGCTAGAGTTACTATTGTTCACTTCACACACTTTGTTCAAGATACTATCCAAAACAAAAGTAAAGAAATGAAAAGGGAAATGCCTTTCTTTATTTTAGGAAATTAGAAGCCATTACACACAGATTCATGGCTTTCTCAGTATTCCTCTCAGAACATCAGGGATTTGTCCCAAGGGAGTGTTCTCAGCTGTCCAGATGATGATGTAGAGTGTTTAAAAATTATAGAATTTTTGGGGCGCCTGGGTGGCGCAGTCGGTTAAGCGTCCGACTTCAGCCAGGTCACGATCTCGCGGTCCGTGAGTTCGAGCCCCGCGTCAGGCTCTGGGCGGATGGCTCGGAGCCTGGAGCCTGTTTCCGATTCTGTGTCTCCCTCTCTCTCTGCCCCTCCCCCGTTCATGCTCTGTCTCTCTCTGTCCCAAAAATAAATAAAAAATGTTAAAAAAAAAAAATTATAGAATTTTTAAAATTAATGTTTCCATTTTAAGCAGCTTATTTTTTCTGGATTTATAAATAGCAATTTGCCTATTGTTTATAGAGATTATTTTGAATTTCTCACTTGCTTATTTGAAGTCATTCCCATAAAACAACATAAAAATTTAACATTTTATTCTTAGAACTGACATCTACAAATTACAAAGGAAAAGTGTCTAAGAACAATTCAACAACAGGAGATTTTTCAAATATGCTGTTCTTTCCAGTACTCCTTCATTCATTTCATAAATATCTGTTATGCTGTGGACAGGGAACATTGTTATGTGCTAAGAACACACACACACACACACACACACACACACACGGAGAGAGAGACAGAGAGAGAGAGAGAGAGAGAGGAAGGGAGAGAGAAGACATTTCCCCTACTTTTAATCTGAGTGATGGCCATGTGTAAAAAGAACAAAGACTTCCATTCTTGACATACATTAACTCCTAACAAAAATACCTACTATAATTATCTCCAGTTTATAGAAGGAGAGACTGAGGAAAAAGGAAGTTAAATAATTTGCTGAAGTCAGACAGCTGGAAAGGACAGAATTTGAAATTTGGCTTATTTTCTGTCTCTTAACCACTAGAGCACATTTCCTCTCTTAGAAAGATGTTCTAAGATAAATCTGTGTATCTTCCCAGTGGTACATGGCATTGTGTTTCGACTGGAAGGTGAACTCTACAAGAATTCTGCAGTTGACATTGTATGATAACAATTAATTTGATAAAAATTTTGTGTCTATGTTTAGGTACTTTTGTGAGTTGATCACATTCAGAAAATGTATGTGCTGAGACTAGAAGATGGACACGTGGTTGAGAGTAATGGTGGGAGGCACTGGTTAATGCTATTCCAGAGAGAGGGTCACTATGAATTAGCAAAGAGAGGATGGAATGTTCAAAAAAATAAATCATTCAGGCATGCCTAGAATATGGGGCAGAGAAGCCGAGAATACAGAGCAGACAAGAGCAGATGCAGTGCTGAGATAGGAAAGCTTCTGGAGAGAAAGATGTGCAAAGAGACACATAAGAGAGGGCCATGTGTGCCGTGGTAAGTGGTTCAGGCTTTATTGCAGAAGAACAAGGGAGCCATGAAATATTTCAAATGTGTGTGATTGAGGGGGAGGGGATTCAGTAGGAAAATTACTTCAAAGTCATCGCATGATTTGGCCATGACATCAGTGTAGCCTGCACCAAGGCTCCTGCCGTGGGGACACGGAGGGGATGCCATTTGACGAATGTTAAAATGAAAACACAGAAGAGGGGGATTTAAGTACGAGGACGTGAAATGGTGGGGAAGTCAGTAGTGGTTGCCAGATATTTTGCCTTGGTTGTATCTACCTACGTTAAACAAGAACAAAAGTGAGATAAAAAAAAAATAGTGGTCAATATGAGGAAAGAGAAAGAGGAAGTCATGTCATATCACAAAGAGGTTACAAATAATAAGGATGTCATGAACAAATTTCTGCCAATACATTCATAGATATGTTTTTTGAGAGGCATAAATTGCCAAAGCTGAATCAAGAGGAACTAGAAAACCTGAATGGCCATATATCCATTAGGTAAACTGAGTATTTTTAATTTTTTTTAATGTTTATTTCTTTTTGAGACAGAGAGAAACAGAGCATGAGTGAGGGAGGGGCAGAGAGAGAGAGACACACAGAATCCGAAACAGGCTCCAGGCTCTGAGCTGTCAGCACAGGGCCCAACGCAGGGCTTGAACTCACGCACTGTGAGATCATAACCTGAGCCGAAGTCGGACGCTCAACCGACTGAGGCATCC
This sequence comes from Neofelis nebulosa, assembly GCF_028018385.1. Classification (NCBI taxonomy): domain Eukaryota; kingdom Metazoa; phylum Chordata; class Mammalia; order Carnivora; family Felidae; genus Neofelis; species Neofelis nebulosa. Next base: position 10,673,467 of record NC_080792.1, on the reverse strand, counting down.
AGTTGCCCCTCAATAAACTGAGCTTTTAATTAAAACAAAACAAACAAACAAAAAAACCCAGAAAACACTTCTACATAAAAACACTCAGTCTTGGGGCGCCTGGGTGGCGCAGTCGGTTAAGCGTCCGACTTCAGCCAGGTCACGATCTCGCGGTCCGTGAGTTCGAGCCCCGCGTCAGGCTCTGGGCGGATGGCTCGGAGCCTGGAGCCTGTTTCCGATTCTGTGTCTCCCTCTCTCTCTGCCCCTCCCCCGTTCATGCTCTGTCTCTCTCTGTCCCAAAAATAAATAAAAAACGTTGAAAAAAAAAAATTAAAAAAAAAAAATATTAGTAACAAAAAAAACTTTAAAAAAAAAAAAATAAAAAAAAAAAATAAATAAAAACACTCAGTCTCAGCTGAGAACACTGATGAATTCTATTGATGTATTTTAAAAATAAAGGAGCAAGAAACTTCAAATCATCCTGTTAGGCAGGTGTTACCTTGAGAGGCAAACCAGCGAAAGACTACACGGAAGGAAAACTATTGGCCAATATATGAACATAGATATGACCATCCGTAAGAACATTTTAGGAAATAGTGTATATATTTTTTCATATAACATTTTATCTTAGGGGCGCCTGGGTGGCTCAGCGGGTTGAGCGTCTGACTTCGGCTCAGGTCATGATCTCATGGTTCGTGGGTTCAAGCCCATGTCGGGCTCTGTGCTGACAGCTCAGAGCCTGGAGCCAGCTTCGGATTCTGTATCTCCCTCTCTGTCTGCCCCTCCGCTGCTCATGCTCTGTCTCTGTCTCAGAAATCAATATAAGCATTTAAAAAATTTAAAAAAAGAATAAGGTTAACAAAAAATCTATATGAAGAAAATAATAAACTTAAAAAAATTTTATCTTAGATTTCTCTAAAAAATACAAGGTCTGTTTAATATTCAAATTTCACCAATTTATTTTCATTATATTAATAAAGTAACAAATTAGACTGGCATTCCAACATGTGGAGAAAAAAATCATTTCAGAAATACTGATACCCATTTATGAAATGAGAAAACAAGGACTAGAGAGAGCTCCCCCCCCCCTCCACCCACCACTGGCCATAAGGATCTACAAACATCCTTGTGTTGACATTGTGTGATAACAATTAATTCGATAAAAGTCTTTGTCTCTAGGTACTCTTGTCAGTCAATCACATTCATAATACATTTTACAGAATAAAATAAAGGTATGGAGATTTGTCAGTATCTTTAATTTCGATATTCTGCTTTTACAGACAGATTAATCACTGGCTAAATTATTTAAAATTAATTGTGTGTTGTACTTCAATAGAAGCTTCGACTCTCTTATTATGCAAAAACTTCATTGTCGATATCATCTGCAACCTTCATTAGTTATCCTGTGCCCTTCAGAGACCCTCCAGCCCGGTTTTCAGGAATCAATTAACTGCACGCAGAGAACCTGCGCGTCTCAAGGGATGACAGGTGAACTCACTTCTATAGATGACACTTACCTTCCTCATATGTTCAGTGTCTGACTAACGTTTGCTTCTTAAACACCAGCCATTCAATTTCCCGGCTGCACACATATGTATCTAGGTGTACAAAAATTGTGGAGACTTTTAGACATTAAAAATCCTACTCTTCAAGTAGACCACGTTTCTTCATACTTAAATGCTTCTACAATGACACAAATTTAGGCTACTCACAATAGATCCCAGGAGGACAATTGACTCCTTCTTTGTATATATTATGTGTAATCGTTTTCCAAGAAATGGTAGTATGGTAAAATTATAAATGATCCTATTTAAGCCCTAGAACACTAATTTAAAATCATTAGCCAGAATTGGCATGGAACATTGCATTTGCTTGCTTTCCTCAGCTGGACAAGAAGGGGGATACGTCACCATCCAGGTTGAATAATCTGTGCTCAGATAACTGAAAGTGACATATGGATTTTTGTTTTTTACAACATCCAACTGGACTTGGAACATATCTTTGTAGTCTGGATTTGGGGATATATGGCCATGACTTGTTTTATCTTTGACAAGGACTAATAATTATTTTCCTTTTTGTAATTCCTTAAATTGCAAAAGGCCAAAACGTTCCTAATTGACACTACGCAGACACCTTTCATCGGATCATTGAACAAAAAGAATATCCAAAACATTTAAGTTTTACCCTAAAGGCTTATCCATTCTCCTACCTCCAGCAAAGTTGGCCGAGCCATAAATAATTCATGAAAGCTCTTTTTGCTTATACCAGATGTCTGGCCACTCATGGTCTTTAGGCGCAAACCTTGGTGTTGGCCCTCTTAACTTTCTCACTCAAATAGTGAGATGTGAAAAGTCAAATCAAAGGGAAGAAAATGAGCTTAAATTTTCTAATTCATGGCCTTCCTTATGATGGCTTCCCTGGTCCTGCTGGGCTTTCCAAATGCTTGGGACACATCCCCAAGAATGAATAACGTCAGTGCAATCTTAACATTTCATCAAATTAGAAATGACATTAAATATAAATCAAAAAGGGAGAAAATAACACATGGAAAATAATCAATTTCTTTTTTCTCCATTCGTTAACACATGTTCTGACCTATATTAGAGACCTATGCTTAAAAGCAGTACTGAGACAGGGAAACTAGAGACAGTGTGAAACAATTGATATGAATGTTCAACTTGCATAACAAAATTAGAAAAATATAGTTCTTAAACCAAACTTCTGCCTAATGAGCTTTCACTGAGCTACTAGAACTAATCTAAAATTTCAATTGACCATTATCGCACTTAGCACTCATTCTTCTTTCCTGGTGTTCCTCGAATGTCAGTGCTCGTATATGCAATGCCGCAAAGATTGGTACAATAATGTGTATGTACTACCCTCAGTTCCTCGGGAGAAATTTAAGCAGGAAGTAGTAGTATCAGCTGTTATACCGGTACTCATTCTTGCCTCATTTTTAGAATGAAATGGATGCAGAAAGCCAAAAATTTCACAGGAAGTGAAATTAAATATGAACTGCTTCATGAACAGTTCTCAGGTTATTTTTCTCAGGTGATTAGTCAGCACCCCTAAATAATTTCTACCTTGGGTTCTCTGAAGTGTACAGTGCCCAGGACCGTCAGGGACTTTTTTTTGTTTCCAGAGGAAACAGAAGATATCCTAAATATTAAGAAGTCGACACCACCCCCAACCTCATCCATTGAGAATTTTGGATTCCGAATCTCATTCTTTTTCTTCATTTCCTGTCTTCTGAAATGTATCTGCTTTTCTTATTAATCCGCACCATCCTTCCCTCGTCCAAGATGCCATCATTTTTTTTACTCTGAATTGGCCACTGCTATGTGGGGCATCATACAGCATGCGTGCGCGCGCGCACACACACACACACACACACACACACACTTCCTATTTTAAGCACTTTAAATATCTCTCCTCTCTCTCCATACCAGCCTCGATTTGCCCTGACACTTCTGCTTTGCCACGGTGGCTCTGAACCCTCCTTCAGATACCAGTTCAATCACCTGTTCCTTAGGAACCATTTTCTAACATTCTGGTTTTGTCGATGCATTCTGTTGTATTACTTCATGCATCATGTATTTCTCCTTCACAGAATATATTATAAAGTTATTTATATATTTAAGTGATCATTTAATTCATGTCAGCCTTACCACATGACTACAAGACCCATAAGGAAAAGAACTGATTATTTTAAAGCAATTTTATTGCCATCAATTAGCTTGGTGTGTGTGCGTGTGTGTGTGTGTGTGTGTGTGTGTGTGTGTGTAGATCTCAGTTTCATTTCTCTAAGATAAATGCCCAGGAGTGTGACTGATGAACCCTAAGTAAGTATATGTTTAAATTTCAAAGAAACTGAGAAATTACTTTTCCAGACTGCCTATATCATTTTACATTCTCATCAAAATATTATGGTTTAATTTTCATTTTTCTAAGGAAGAATGATCCTGAACATCTTTTTCATGTACTTTTTAGCCATGCATATATCCACTGTCATGAAATGTACCTTTAGAGCTTTTGTTCATTTTCTATATTTTTAATGTTGAATTTTGAAATGATATATTCTAGATATGAATTCTATGTGCATACAAGGTTTGAAAATATTATTTTCTACTTTGTGGCTTGTTTTGCTTTATTCTCTTAATAAAATCTTGGAGCAAATATTTTTAATTATAATGAAGTTCATTTTTTTTTTCTTTTATGGATTTTATTTTTGGTGTAATGTCTGAAAACTCTTCACCAACCACTCATTCTTGAAACTTTTCTATGTTTCTTCCTAAAAATGATATAGTTGTCATTTACAAATAGGGTTTGTCTCTTCAATCATTATGTTCTTACGTTCTCTTCTTATATTACTGTCTAGTTAAGGCATCCAGTACTGTGTTGAATCTAAGTAACAGAAATGAGTATTTTATCTTATTCCTAATGTTAGAGAGGAAAGAATTCAGTCTTTCACCATGAAGTGTGATGATGACTGTAGTATTCATGTAGATATTATTTGTGAAATTGAGGAAGTTTTCTTCCATTCCTAGCTTTCTTAGTGGTTGTATCATGAATGTGGATTGAATTTTGGTAATTACTTTTCTACATCAATTGATATAATCATATTATTTTCTTCTTATTTAGCCTGTTATTATTATGGTTGATTACATTGATTGACTCTTTCATATTGAATCAGTCTTGCATCTTTAGGATAAATCCCAAATGACCATGGTGGATGATTATTTGTATATGTTACTGAGTTTAATTTGCTAGTATTTTGTTAAAGATTTTTGTGTATTTATGAAGTGCACTGTCCTGTGGATTTATTTTTTTGGTGTTTCCCCCATCTTTGGGTATGGAATCAGAATAATGTTAGATATTTCTTTTTTTGGAGAACTAAAAAAATTTCCAGTTCAATTTATTTAATAGTTAGTAGGACCATCCAAGGTATTGAGTGATTTGTAGTAACTTGTCCTTTAAGAAAAATTGAAGCTGATTGGATTTAAAAGTAAGGCTGCTCAGATGGTCTCCAGTAACAACATGTGTATGGGGTGGGCGGGGAGGAGAATTTTGTTACCATTGGGCAGGAAGAAATTTCTAGTTCTGGTTTGGAATTGTCTGATACCACACAGTGAAGTATTCCTCATTATAGCCAGTCCCCCACTCAACTTTTAGGGACATGGATGGGGGTGAGGCACTTTTTTTTCTTCTCCTTCTCCTTCTCCTTCTCCTTCTCCTTCTCCTTCTCCTTCTCCTTCTCCTTCTCCTTCTCCTTCTCCTTCTCCTTCTCCTTCTCCCTCCTCCTCCTCCTCCTCCTCCTCCTCCTCCTCCTCCTCCTCCTCCTCCTTTTTTTGTGGTGGTGGTTTTGGCTGAATTTATGATCTAGAGGTTTTCTGCCTTCCTATACTTCCCCCTTCCTGGTTCTTTGACTGAAGAAAGCAGGTTTTAATTTACTTTTAATTCTTATGTTTTTGTCTGTGTTCAGTGGTGCTTCTGCATTTCTGTCTTCTTCTTCTCTAAGTCTGGAGCGTATGAGGCATATAGAAAGCCCAGGGAACTATCTGCCTTGGTGTTGTGTGGTTGTCAGTCTTCCCAGCCAGGCATTTTCTTTTCAACTTATTGTTTGTATGCTATTATGTCATAGAGTGTTTAGTTATATATGCAAAACATATAAAAGCCATCATTTTTATCTGTGCTTAGCAGGAAGAATAGGAAGACGAATATCTACTTCCTTGTGTGGAAACTGAAACAGCAATTTAATCTTGACATTCCAGAGAGTGAATCCTTCTGACTGGTGTCTATTGAGCTTCCTGTATTGCTGGGCTCTAATTTTCACCCAGTGTAATTCTCAGATGGTGTTTCAAGTATTTTTTCTCCTCCTGCCCTGTCTTATTCCGAACTCCAAATATACATGGTAGACCGACATTACTCATAATTCCTGAGATCCTGTTTTCTGTAGCTATCTCATTGATAGAACAGTATTTTATTCCTCTTTTCTACATTTTTGTATTATTATTATTATTATTATTATTATTATTATTATTATTATTTCTCACATGGATATTTACATATAGAAAGTGCACCTAGTTGGGTGTCTGGGTGGCTTGGTCAGTTAAGCCTCTGACTCTTGATTTTGGCTCAGGTCAGGACCTCATGGTTCGTGAGATCAAGCCTTGCATCAGGCTTTGCGCTGACAGGGTGGAGCCTGCTTGGGATTCTCTCCCCCTCTCTCTCAACAAATAAATAAAGCTCAAAAAATTAAAAAGCATATGTGGCTTTTATCCAAGGGTATAGTAAATTATATAAAGATCTTTGTCAGGTTCAATAAAAGGCAAACAATAGAACACAACAGACAGTTTGGGTAAACAGTTCTCATTATATTTGAAAAAAATATAAATTTAATGGCAGAAGTGATTGGGTAAGTCTTATTGCTCAATTAATCACGTAAAAGTGATTGATGATTTAAGACAAAAATATAAAGATTGGCTTTTGCTGTGGAGCAAATAATAAATATTTGAGATAAATAATGTTTAATTATGATTGTAAAAACCTGAGGAGACCCTTGAAAGTTCTTGAAATATGAAGGGACTTCTTTTTCATCATGAGAGAGAGAGGGAGAGAGAAAGAGAGAGAGAGCAAGCACGAGCAGGGGAGAGTAAGAGAGAATCTTAAGCAGCCTCAATGTTCAGTGTGCCGCCCATCTCGGGGCTCCAACCCACAACCCTGGGATCACAACCTGAGTCGAATTCGAGTTGGGCACTCAACTGATTGAGCCACCCAGGTGCCCCTGAGGGACTTCTTAAACATAAAAATCATAGGAGAAATCCAGGATAATGGGTCATTTTTTGAAATTAAGGATGTTAAAATTCCCTTTCTTGTAAAACGTACCAAAATGAAATTGATATTTAAAGGACATATTGAGATTAAATGTCTATAGCAAGCATAACGGGGAAAAAAAGGACTATCCCATGACATAAATAGCTCCTAAAGGGCTTAAGAAAAATCTACACATATAGTGTAGAGGAAATGAATAAATAGTAAGTATAAAAATGGCTGGTTGAAATAAAAAATGTTAAATTTCAATGTTTAGAGAATATTTTTTAACTGTTTTTATTTGTTATACAGAATGTACAGTTTTATCATCTCTTTGGGACCTAGTTCAGCAATTTTTTTTTTTTATCATTTGACCTAGTTATACAGCTTTATTCAAAGTATATTATAGCATAGATATTAAGAAATCTAGATCTGGATGGGACGCCTGGGTGGCTCAGTCGGTTAAGTGTCAGACTTTGACTCAGGTCCTGATCTCATGGTCCATGAGTTTGAGCCCCGTGTCAGGCTCTGTGTTGAGAGCTCAGAGCAGGGAGCCTGCTTCAGATTCTGTGTCTTTCTCTCTCTCTCTGCCCCTCCCCTGCTCAGGCTCTGTCTCACTCTGTCTCAAAACTAAATAAACGTTAAAACAATTCTTGAAAAAAAAAAGTAAAAGAAAACTAGCTCTGGAGAGAGTCTGCCACTGTCAAGCTGTGTGATATAAGTCATTTTTCTGGTATTGTCATCTATAGAGAGAATTTTATACATTATTGACTTGTTTAGGATATTACAGTGTTTTACTATAAAAAATACAGTATTTAACTGTTAAATTGCATTTCAAACACTCCATATGATTTAGCAAACATTTATAGTATAAAATCTTGCCTTCACGAGGTTCCAAACTCATGATAAATATATACAAATGAGTTCTAGATAGTGCACAGACACCATACAGAAACACAGACCCATGTGTGCCTTCACAATACATTCTCTATAGTGTGATTAAAGGTCATTTTTGTTTTCTCTTTTGTGTCCACTATTTCCAAGAATTCCAAATATTTCCATTTTCTAAAATATTCCATGTGAACATGCATTATTTATTGAGTCAGGAAATAATAAAAACAATCATTAACTTTCCAAAAACTTCTCTTTGTTCTCATCTCTGTTTTTTGTTGTTGTTGTTGTTGTTTAGCAATTATATAGTATGCCAAAACTAAAATTGCCTAGTGCTTTTTTTTTTTATCATGGGGAGTCCATATTTACTCCTGCCATCTGGAAATGTGGTTTGCACCATGTAGAGTAGCAGATCATAATACAATGAACTACCATATGTGACAAAATTCAATTTTGTTCCAAAACACTGTATAGTAAAAATTTGATTGTATGCAGTATTATACCACCTGCATTGTCACAAAGAGGTATTTCCTTTGGTTTTGCAATAATGAAACTGTTCATTGTTTTTGTTTTTTGTTTTTTTTTACTTTTTCTTTTCCCATGGATATTAAGATCATAATTCATATATTGTCTGGTTAATTGAACCAACATGCATTAAAATTAGTCTAAGATAATTACTCTTCCCGTCTCCTACACAGAGGAACAATGTCATTACATGCAATAAAAATTGTATTCCTTAAAGCAATGCAATTCACTTCAGATTTGACTTTCTATTGTGTAATTGCACTCTCACCAGAGGAAATAGAAAACATTTTTAAAGATGTTTGCTTATTATCAGATATCAGATTTACAAACTTGATTGAGAAAATTATTACACTCTTTGCCAAAATTTCAAGTTACATGGACATTTGTTTATAATTCAAAAAACGTTTATCTATTTTTCTCTTTATTAAAAGTTATTTAAATAATATGATAAAAAGTGATCTTTTTTGAGAGTATAGGCTAAATGGTCCTTGCCCTTCAACAGCAGAATTCATTTTCTTCTCTTTTCACCATTTCTTTCTGTTCTAATGTGACTTGGTCAGCTTCTCATCATCTCAACCATTGCTTTATGGTAGGCTATTGGAAGGTACACTTGAGCCTATGTAACTCAGTCGGTTAGATGTCTGATTCAACTTTGGCTCAGGTGATAATCTCCCGGTTCGAGAGTTCGAGCCCTGCATCAGGTTCTGTGCTGACAGTGTGGAGACTGCTTGGGGTTCTCTCTCTCTCTCACTCTCTGCCCTTCCACCATTGGCTTTCTCTTTCTCTCTGTCTCTCTCAATAAATAAATAAACTTAAAAAAAAAAAAAAAGAAAAATACCCTAAGTAGACAATGAAAACCCAAAAGTCCCTGCATCATAGGTACAAATAAGGAGAACTTACCCCAATCCTGACAACAAAAGGTTTTTTTTCTTTCTTTTATTTTTTTAGCATTTTTTTAATTTTTAATTTTTTAGAATTTTTTAAAATTTACAACCAAATTAGTTAGCGTATTGTGCAACAATGATTTCAGGAGTAGATTCCTTAGTGCCCCTTAACCATTTAGCCCATCCCCCCTCCCACAACCCCTCCAGTAACCCTGTTTGTTCTCCATATTTATGAGTCTTTTCTGTTTTGCCCCCCTCTCTGTTTTTATATTATTTTTGTTTCCTTTCTCTTATGTTCATCTGTTGTGTCTCTTAAAGTCCTCATATGGGTAAAGTTATATGATTTTTGTCTTTCTCTGACTAATTCCTTAGCATCATACCCTCCAGTTCCATCCACGTAGTTGCAAATGGCAAGATTTCATTCTTTTTGAATGCCAAGTAATACTCCATTGTATATATATACCACATCTTCTTTATCCATCCATCCATTGATGGACATTTGGGCTCTTTCCATACTTTGCCTATTGTTGATTGTGCTGCTATAAACATGGGGGCACATGTGTCCCTTCAAAACAGCACACCTGTATCCCTTGGATAAATACCTAGTAGTACAATTGCTGGGTCGTATGGTAGTTCTATTTTTTGTTTTTTGAGGAACCTCCATACTGTTTTCCAGAGTGGCTGCACCAGCTTGCATTCCCACCAACAATGCAAAAGAGATCCTCTTTCTCTGCATCCTCCCAACATCTGGTGTTGCCTGAGTTGTTACTGTTACCCATTCTGACAGGTGTGAGGTGGTATCTCAGTGTGGTTTTGATTTGTATTTCCCTGATGATGAGTGATTGGGAGCATTTTTTCATGTCAGTTGGCCGTCTGGATGTCTTCTTCGGAGAAGTGTCCATTCATGTCTTTTACCCAGTTCTTCACTGGATTATTTGTGTTTTGGGTGTTGAGTTTGATAAGTTATTTATAGAACTTATCCTGTATCTGATATGTCGTTTGCAAATATCTTCTCCCATTCTGCCAGTTGTCTTTTAGTTTTGCTGATTGTTTCCTTCACTGAGCAGAAGCTTTTTATTTTGATGAGGTCCCAGTAGTTCATTTTTGCTTTTGTTTCCCTTGCCTCCAGAAACATGTTGAGTAAGAAGTTGCTGCGGGCAAAATCAAAGAGGTTTTTGCCAGCTTTCTCCTCAAGGATTTTGATGGCTTCCTGTCTTACATTGAGGTCTTTCATCCATTTTGAGTTTATTTTTGCGTATGGTGTAAGAAAGTGGTCCAGGTTCATTCTTCTGCATGTCGCTGTCCAGTTTTCCCAGTTTTCTTTATTCCATTGGATATTCTTTACTTCTTTGTCAAAGATCAGTTGGTCATACATTTGTGGGTCCATATCTGGGTTCTCTATTCTGTTCCATTGATCTGAGTGTCTGTTCTTGTGCCCGTACCATACTGTCTTGATGATGACAGCTTTGTAGTATAGCTTGAAGTCTGGGATTGTGATGCCTCCTGCTTTGGTTTTCTTTTTCAAGATTGCTTTGGCTATTCGGGTTTTTTTCTGGTTCCATACAAATTTTAGGATTATTTCTTATAGCTCTGTGAAGAATGCTGGTGTTACTTTGATATGGATTGCATTGAATATGTAGATTCTTTGGGTAGAATCGACATTCTAACAATATTTGTTCTTCCTATCCAGGAGCATGGAATCTTTTTCCATTTTTTTGTGTCTTCAATTTCTTTCATAAGCTTTCTATACTTTTCAGTGTATAGAGTTTTCACCTCTTTGATTAGATTTATTCCTAGGTATTTTATGGTTTTTTTGTCCAACTGTAAATGGGATCGATTCCTTGATTTCTCTTTCTGTCGCTTCATTTTTGGTGTATAGGAATGCAACCAATTTCTGTGCGTTGATTATATGTCCTGCAACTTTGCTGAATTCATGAATCAATTCTAGCAGTTTTTTGGTGGAATCTTTTGGGTTTTCCACATAGAGTATCATGTCATCTGCAAAGAGTGAAAGTTTGACCTCCTCCTGGCTGATTTGGATGCGTTTTATTTCTTTGTGTTGTCTGATTGCAGAAGCTAAGACTTCCAATACTATGTTGAATAACAGTGGTGAGAGTGGACATCCCTGTCTTGTTCCTGACCTTAGGGGGAAAGCTCTCAGTTTTTCCCCATTGAGGATGATATTAGTGTTGGGTCGTTCATATATGGCTTTTATGATTTTGCGGTATGCTCCTTCTATCCCTACTTTCTTGAGGTTTTTATCAAGAAAGAATGCTGTATTTTGTCTAATGCTTTCTCTGCATCTATTGAGAGGATCATATGGTTCTTGTCCTCTCTTTTATTGATTTGATGAATCATGTTAATTGTTTTGCGGATATTGAACCAGTCCTGCATCCCAGGTATAAATCCTGCTTGGTCGTAGTGAATATTTTTTTTAATGTATTGTTGGATCCAGTTGGCTAATATCTTGTTGAGGATTTTTGCATCCATGTTAATCAGGGAAATTGGTCTATAGTTCTCCTTTTTAGTGGGGTCTCTGTCTGGTTTTGGAATCAAGTTAATGCTGGCTTTATAGAAAGGTTTTCTTCCATTTCTATTTTTGGAACAGTTTCAAAAGAATAGGTGTTAACTCCTCCTTAAATGTTTGGTAGAATTCCCCTGGAAAGCCATCTGGCTCTGGACTCTTGTTTTTTGGCAGATTTTGGATTACTGATTCGATTTCCTTACTGGTTACGGGTCTGTTCAAATTTTCTATTTCTTCCTGGTTCAGTTTTGGTAGTATATATGTTTCTAGGAATTTCTTCCAAATTGCCCAGTATACTGGCATATAATTGTTCATAATATTCTCTAATTATTGTTTTTATTTCTGTTGTATTGGTTGTGATCTCTCCTCTTTCATTCTTGATTTTATTTATTTGGGTCCTTTCCTGTTTGTTTTTGATCAAACTGGGTAGTGGTTTATCAATTTTGTTAATTCTTTCAAAGAACAGCTTCTGGTTTCATTGATATGTTCTACTGTTTTTTGTTTTTGTTTTTTTTGTTATTGTTTGTTTTTGTTTTTTCATTTCAATAGCATTAATTTCTGTTCTAATCCTTATTATGTCTTGCTGTTTTTGGGTTTTATTTGCTGTTCTTTTTCCAACTCCTTAAGATGTAAGGTTAGGTTGTGTATCTGAGATCTTTCCTCCGTCTTTAGGAAGGCCTGGATTGCTATATACTTTCCTCTTATGACCACCTTTGCTGTGTCCCAGAGGTTTTGGGTTGTGGTGTTATCATTTTCATTGACTTCCATTTACTTTTTAATTTCCTCTTTAACTGCTTGGTTAGCCCATTCATTCATTAATGGGATGTTCTTCAGTCTCCAAGTATTTGTTACCTTGCCAAATTTTTCTTGTGGTTGATTTCGAGTTTCATAGCGTGGTGGTTTGAAAATATGCATGGTATGATCTCGATTTTTGTAGTTACTTAGGGCTGATTTGTGTCCCAGTATATGGTCTATTCTGGAGAACATTCCATGTGCACTGGAGAAGAATATATATTCTGCGGCTTTAGGATGAAATGTTGTGAATATATCTGTTAAGTCCATCTGGTCCAGTGGGTCATTCAAAGCCATTGTTGGCTTGTTGATTTTTTGATTAGATGATCTGTCCATTGCTGTGAGTGGGGTGTTGAAGTCTCCTACTATTATTGTATTACTATCTATGAGTTTCTTTATGTTTGTGATTAATGGATTTTTATACTTGGGTGCTTTCACATTTGGCGCATAAATGTTCACAATTGTTAGGTCTTCTTGGTGGATAGACCCCGTGATTATGATATAAGCCCTTCTGCATCTCTTGATATAGTCTTTATTTTAAAGTCTAGATTGTCTGATATAAGTACGGCTACTCCGGCTTTCTTTTGTTGACCATTAGCATGATAGATGGTTCTCCATCCCCTTATTTTCAGTCGGAAGGTGTTTTTAGGTCTAAAGTGGGTCTCTTGTAAGCAACATATAGATGGATCTTGTTTTCTTATCATTCTGTTACCCTATGTCTTTTGATTGGAGCATTGAGTCCATTGACGTTTAGAGTAGTGAAAGATGAATTTATTGCCATTATGATGCTTGTAGAGTTAGAGTTTCTGGTGGTGTTCTCTGGTCCTTTCTAATCTTTGTTGCCTTTGGTATGTATGTATGTATGTATCTATCTATCTATCTATCTATATGTATGTGTATGTATATACATATGTGTATGTATATGTATGGTATGTATGTATGCATGTATATATATATTTTTTTTCATCTTTTCTCCCCTCATAGAGTCCCCCTTAAAATTTCTTGCAGGGCTGGCTTAGTGGTCACAAACTCCTTTAATTTTTGTTTGTCTGTGAAACATTTTATCTCTCCTTCTATTTTGAATGACAGCCTTGTTGGGTAAAGAATTCTTGGCTGCATATTTTTCTGATTCAGCACACTGAATATATCCTGCCACTCCTTTCTGGCCTGCCAAGTTTCTGTAGATAGGTCTGTTGGAAACCTGTCTTCCCTTGTATGTTAGGGACTTTTTTTCCCCTGCTGCTTTCATGATTCTCTCCTTGCCTGACTTTTGTGAATTTGTCTATGATATGCCTTGTTGATGGTCAGTTTTTGTGGAATCTAATGGGGGTCCTCTGTGTTTCCTGGATTTTGATGTCTGTGTCATTCCCCAAGTTAGGAAAGTTTTCAACTATGATTTGCTCATATGACCCTTCTACCCCTATTTCTCTCTCTTTCTCTTCTGGGATTCCTATGATTCTGATGTTGTTCCTTTTAAATGAATCACTGATTTCTCTAATTCTGAAATCATGCTCGTTTGCCTTAATCTCCCTCTTTTTTTCTGCTTCATTATTCTCTATATGTTTGTCCTCTATATCACTGATTCTCTGTTCTGCCTCATCCATCCTTGCCACCACTGCATCCATCATGATTGCAGCTCAGTTATGGCATTTTTAATTTGATTCTGGCTATTTTTTACTTCTTTTATCTCGGCAGAAAGGGATTCTAATCTATTTCTGACTCCAGCTACTATTGTTATTATCGTGATTCTAAATTCTGGTTCAGACCTCTTGCTTGTATCTGTGTTGGTTAAATCCATGGCTGTTGTTTCTTAGTGCTCTTTCTTTTGGGGTGAATTCCTTCGTTTTGTCATTTTCAAGGGAGAAAATGAATAAGGTAGAAAAATTGAAATTAAAAGAAACTAAAATTAAAAATTAAACACACACACACACACACACACACAAATCTAATAGATGATGCTAGATCCTAGGTGTGTTTTGGTCTGGGGTTGAAAGTGGTTTGACATATTAGAAAAAAAAAGGGGGGAGAGAAAGAAAAAAAAGGAAATCATTTGAGAATTTGAAAAAATGAATACACTGAAGTAGAATAAAATGATATGCAGTAAAATAGAATTTGAAAAAAATATATACAAAAGTAAAGAATATAGTAGAAAAAATAAAGAAAAATATTTTTAATAAAAATTAAAAATAAATATGAGTTTTTTTCTTTTTCTGTATTCAAGAAAAAAGTAACAAGAAAAGAAAAAAGATTAAAAAAAGAAAGAAAAAAAGGAAATCGTTTGAAAATTTGAAAAATGAATACACTGTAGTAGACTAAAATGATGGAAGTAAAATAGAATTTGTAAAAATTTACATAAAAGCAAAAAATATAGTGAAAAATTAAGTAAAAATATTTTAATAGAATTTGAAAGTAAAAATGAAGTTTTTCTCTTTCTGCATTCAAGAAGAAGAAACGAAAAAGAAAAAAAAGAAAAAGAAAACAAAAAATAAAATGGAAACTGTTTGAAAATTTGAAAAGGTGAATACAGTGAAGTAGACTAAACTACAATGATGGAAGTAAAATAGAATTTGAAAAAATTTACACAAAAGTAAAAAATATAGTAATAAAAATTAAACAAACATTTTTAATAAAAATTGAAAATAAAAGTGAATTTTCTTTTTCTGTATTCAAGAAAAGGAAGTGTAAAAGAGAAAAAGAAAAAAACAAAAATAAAATTGAATCGATGAACCTGCCAACAGATTGAAGTAGGACTGAAATTACTTCGTTTTCCCCTAGAAGTCAGACCATGTAGCCCTTTATAGTCCATAAGCTAAGCCGGTGGTGAGACTTGTGTTCTTGAAGAGCCAAGTTGGCCCAGTTGGGCGGGGCTCGGTGTAACAGCTCCGCTCGCCACTAGATGGTGCTGCCAACCTCCTGGGGTGGAGTGTGGCCTGGCTCTAGGTGTGTATGCGCATGCGCAGGATCAGTGAAAAATGGCGCCAGCCAGCTGCCCAGTCTGTTTTCCCAGATCAGCAATCTCGCACCCATCCTCTGTCTTCAGCTGTCATCCACTCCCTGCTCTTTCATTCCCCGCGACCAGACCCCCAGGCAGTACCTCTCTCCGAGTTTTGTCTCAGACGCGGCTGTTTTCCCCGGCCCCTTACTTCCAAAGGACTGTGGCTTTGACCTGTTCCGCCCCTCCGCAGGAGGTTCTCACTGAGCAGTGGCCCAATGACGGCCGCACCCAGGAAAGTTCGCTTTACTCTGCTGCTGCCGAAGCCCAGAGACTGCGGCCGTGTGCCAGCCCGGCCCACAAAAAGATCGCGAGACAGTGTAGCAGCAGCGTTTCAGGGATTATGGAAAATCACAACACACATCTGGCACTGGGCTTCACCCATAACGACCTTGTTCCGGCACCCGCGAATGTGGCCGCCTTCCGGAGTCCGCTGGGACCAGGGGGCTTCAACAGTCTCCACCAGATGTCCTTCCAACAGTGGAACCGCTTCTCCCCATGTGGCCTGAGAGCCTCCCGGCCCTCCCTCTGCTCCTGGGGATTTGCCCTTCCCACCAGAGCACCACCAGGTAGGGAGCTGCCGAGTCGCAGCCTTTGCGCGCCCCTTGTTTACAGTCTTAATGGAATTTAAACCCTCTCCTTTCACCTTTCTCCCTTTTTAGTTTAGTTCCTGCGTCTGTTACCAAATTTCCACTTTCTCTCCAGCCGCTTCTGGGGAGGGGTGCTTTTCCCGTATTCTCCACCCCCCCACCCCCCAGTCTCCATCTTCTCTCCGCCGCCAAAGCACCTCCCTTCCCCGGGCTTCTCGCTCCCCAAGTTCACCTCTCCGCGCCGCATACCTGCTGAATTCTGTGGTTCAGGTTGTGCAGATTGTTGTGTTAATCCTCCAGTCGGTTTTCTAGGTGTGTAGGATGGTTTAGTGTTGGTCTGGCTGTATTTCATGGACGCGAGACACACAAAAAGCTTCCGCGCTGTTCTGTCATCTTGGCTCTGCCCCTCTTTTTTTTTTTTTTTTTTTTTTTTTTTTTAAATGGAAAGCTCAAGGCTTAAGAAATAGGCATTAGATTTTGTGCTGGAACTCCCAGAAGAGCATAGTTATTCCCTCCAGCCTAAGTGCACTATCAGATAGTCCTCAATTGGAAAAGAAGGAATCAGTGGAGTATTTTATCCATATGACTCAATATGCACTACACATATTAAGCATTGATTATTAGCAGTTTCAGGAATGAATGAAACTAAAAGAACCATCCTGAACACGGACCCAACTGGCACTGAGATGTCTTCCTGGAAAACCTACTGGCAGCAAATACAGCTATTGCTACTTGTAATCTTTCTTTCTTTACATTTTGAATATTTTGCTTGTTCACCTCATTCTTTTTTCTCCTCCTGACTAGGTCACATTGATTAGATTTTGTAGTGTGGCCGTGTCAAAGGTATTTCCAGAGTGATCACATTATTTTTTTAACATTATAAGATAATCTGTTATTTGAAGGCATACTGTTCTCCATTATCTTTTTTTTTTTTTTTTTTAATTTTGCGATCCATTTCTCTTTGAAAGATTCCACTTTTATTGTAAAAAGAAAATTTGGAATTTTATTAAGCAAACAATATAATAAATACAAGCTTAGAAACAAATGTATGTATGCAATTGCCTACTAGGAAATAAAGTTTTGTTTTTAATTCTTCAGGTGTGACAGAAAAATCATGAATCAGGCATAAATATTGACTCTCTGGGTGTCTTCAACTCCACAATTTTTACGAGAGGACGTCTAGCCTTTTGTTCACATTCATTTTATCTTTTTTTAAGTTTATTTTGTTATTGAGAGAGAGAGAGAACTAGCAGGGTAGAGGCAGAGAGAAGGAGAGAAAGAGGACCCCAGTCAGGCTCAGCACAGTCAGTGGAGAGCCTGGTGCCAAAAGTTACAAGGGATTTAAATGTATTTTCTACTATTTGACAAATCTCACTTGTATATTGAGGCCCATAATTTATGTTGCAAAGTATGTGAGGTGGTTCAGGATTTCTCTTCCATAAAACTGCCCAATTATTCCAAAACCATTTGTTGAAATGAATATACTTCTCTCACTGGGTTTTCTTGGCACCTTTGTCAAAAATCTATTGGTCACATATGTCTGTCTTTCTGGATTTCATGCATAGATCAACATAGTGGCCCTGAAGGAATCTGTACTTTGTTCTATCTACAAGGTAACCTTATTGGAAATCGGTCAAATATTTTTTTAAAAATTATGTGGGTTTCAGAATTACAGGGTAATTCATTAAGGCTTTCACATGACGGTTAAAGAAGGAATAGTCTCTGAAAATATGACTCAAAATTATAAGTCTCTAATTTACTAGAGCTGAGAACATCTTTGCACAGAGAAAAAACAGGGTAATCTCTCTTTGCACAGAGAAATAAGCAAACAGGCATATTATACACATACAAAAGTATGACACAATTTACTGGCAGCTCTTTATCTGGAAAAGGCTTCTGTCTTTGATGTTGATTATTAAAATAGTTTACTAGCATTAGCGGTCTGGTTGCTCATTAGGGCTGAAAAATAAGTCATATATGAGTTTAGCAAATACATTCGAAACATTGTCCAAAAAGTGATGAAGAGTCAATCTAAATATTCTCCAGAAAAGATGTAGACCTAAAGACACCCAGAGAGCCATCATTTATGCCTGATTCCCAATGATTTTTCTGTCACACCTGAAGAATAAACAAAACCCTTTATTTCCTAGTAGGTAATGTACACATTTGTTTCTAAGCTTGGGTTCGAACTTATAAGATGGTTTCCTTCATAAAGTTCTAGATATTTTTAAAAAAAAATAATGTTTATTTATTTTTGAGAGGAAGAGAGAGAGAGAACAAGGGAGGGGCAGAGAGAGAAGGAGAGACAGAATCCAAAGCAGGCTCCAGGCTCGGAGCTGTCAGCACAGTGCCCAACGCGGGGCTTGAACCCATGGACCATGAGATCATGACCTGAGCCGAAGTCGGATTCTCAGTCGACTGAGCCACCCAGGTGCCACACGGTCCAGATAGTTTTTACAATATAAGTGGCATCTTTTAAAGAGAAATGGGCCGCAAAATGAAAAATACAGTGGAGATGAGTTTGCCTTCACATAACCTATTGTCCACTTATGTTAACAAATATGTGATCTCTCTGTGAAATATCTTTGACACCAACACTCTATAAAATCTGCTAAATGTGACCTAATAAGAGAAGACAAAAGAATGAGGTAAGCAAACAACAACAACAACAAAAATACCCCAAACACCAGAAAAGATTGGCCATGAATAGCGATGACCATATTTATTGCTAATAGATTTTGCAAGGAAGACAAACTCAGGGGGAAAATGCTAAGAAAGGGTCACCTTGGCATGTACAGAAGACAAGATGAGTTCAGGAGGGGCGAGAGAGAATTAGCAGCCCTAATTCCCTGAACACAGCATATGAAGTCATACAGGCAAAAACAAAGATAATTATCTTTACCACATATGGCTGAGTATTTTTGCCAGTTGCTCAGCATCAAATGGATGTGACTAGAATGTATTTGCCAAGATTGTCACAGAAAGTACTTCATCTAGTGTAAATGGAAAGGGTCTTACAGAGGCTATTTGTTGGCTGACATTTTTTGAAGGGGCCAGGAAATCAAACTTTGTGATACAGTCAGGATTTACTTGTGTTCAAACCTAAGCACATTTTTTTTTAACAAAAATGATTTGATCCACTGCACACCCCTAGATGCTCAAAAAGCCAGAGGCCAGTACCAGACAACCATCCTCTCTGCCAAAGAAAAAGTAACAACCTCCACGATGAATATAGCTAAGAGAGAGGACAGTATGCTCTGCACCACAACTTTCAAATCTTTGGAAGTGCATGCTATTTTCCCTTGTTTTGTGGCAAGACACCCTGGGAAATATCACTCTCTGATTCTACCCAGGGAATGCATTATTTGTGAGGTAGAGAAATGCCAAGATGAGATTGTGGGCTGGCAAATTTGATGGATGTTGACCATAATATAATTTCCAATTTGTTGCATGTGATCATGCCTAATCTAGTCTTTGAATAAAGTACATATTGTTCTAACCCTAGGTAACAGAGCTTTCTTTCTCAACTAATTTAAACGTAATCTTCATGAATTCCAATGTGCTTTGTGTATATGATAAAGATAAATGGACTCAGTATACATGACTATAATCTTGCCTTCAAGTTCAGCCACACTTATAGGGAAAAACAAAATAAACGAAATCTGTCAGAGGAAGTACAATTAACCAAGTTATTTCTATCTTAGATGATCAAATCTTCACTGAAGCAGAATTTTTTCTTGTGAAATTTCAAAAGAGGGACTTTTCTTCGAAAATAGAAGCAAACAAGTCTATCACGTTCTAAAACATGAACAGACATTAGAAGGCTAAATATATATAATATTATGATATAATATTATTAAATAGTATTATATAATATTTAATTGCTACATAATTATTTATAATATATGATTATATTATTATAAAATACATGCACTATAGTATAGTAAATATTATATATTTTTCATATGAAAAGATAATTTATAGAACTACTGCAAACCAGAACTGATGATAAAGTTGCTTCTAGAATTTGGAAAGAATATAAAGAAAGTTTTTGGTCAATAGGAATTGTGGTCTGTAGAGGTCTATGTCATGAAATAAGAGATTTCCATCCAACGCTAATGAAGTGCAAATACACTTTGTTGTTCTCTGTTATTTGAGATCCCCTGTCATTCTTTTTGAAGACCCTCATAATTGAGATGAAATTATTGTTTGGTGTCCTTGTCACGTCTTTTTGAAGACCCGTGTGATTAGAATCTCAGACATCCAGGAAATGTGAAAAGCAGGTAAACAAAGAAAATTCGTAGCGGATTGTTTATCGCTTGATATTGTTTTCTCCCCGTCACCAATAACCATACTGCACTCACCTTGCAAAATGCCAAGCCCTATTGAATCCAATGCTTTCTTCAATATAGCCCTGGATAAGAGTAGCTGAAAGTGAATACTCTTGCACGCACTTGCCGCTCTGGTAGGAAACACTGTACCTCTAATTCCATTGTTTCATGCATCACCTCTATGCTGATGACTCTGGGAACAGGTTTGCTCTATCCTGGGCATGCAAAAAGCAATGCTGATCTCAGTAAAATCTACTTGTAAATATTGCAACGGGACTTAGAGCAGCAAGATTATCTGAGGCAGTTCCTACCTAAGGATTTTTTGAAGCAGAACATACCATTTATCTATAGTGCTTATTGAAAATAACACTGGAATGCAGAGACTTACGGGTCGAAGCTGTTTCGAAAATGAAAGTTAGCTGCATGGACTATCTACCTGTATGACTGACTAATGGAGTGCAGATACCAGGACCTCTTACTAAGACTACTTCTTCTGAGCTTAATTGCCTCCTGGACATAGTATCTGTTCTTTTTTTCAAAATTCAATACACATCACGAGGTGGGAAACATGTCTGTTTTTGTTTTGTTTTGTTCTGTTTTGCTTTGCTTTGCTTTTATTTTATTTTGTCATGGAAGTTGTATCTGCTTGTTTTATGGTGATCTGAGATGCTAATATTGTAAGACTGCAATCGGCCTACTTTTTGCTTTTCTCTTTCACTAGTCATTAGAAAAGTTTAATGATGAGTTAGATTTATTGTCTGTGTTCATCTGTTGAAACAGATGAACAAGCACCCCTCTCTTCTATTTTAAAATGTGGCCATAAGGGAAGCATGGGTGGCTTAGTCAGCTAAGCATCTGACTCTTGATTTCAGCTCAAGTCTTGATCTCAGGGTTCCTGAGATTGAGCCCCACCTTGGGCTCCACACTGCCAGTGTGGAACCTGCTTGGGCTTCTCTTTCTCCCTTTCTCTGCCCTTACCCAGCCCTCAAAAATAAGTAAATTAACTTAAAAAAAATTAACGTGGTCATAAAATCTCTTTTTAGGAAATCAAAGCAGTACATGTTTTTATTTATTTATTCAACCATTATTTATTAAAATCTCATCCATGGTTTCCTTTCTTATTCAGAATAAAAACTAAAGGCTGGCCCTGGCTTATTACTTATACTACTACTTTTGTTTTCTCAGTTACTTTATTCCATGATAATTTAGTGTATGTAATTGTTGTTCTATTAGAGTCAAACTTCTTACGTGCCTGTTATTACACAATGTGTTATCAAGTTCCCACAAGATAGCATGTTTTGTTAGATATCAAAATAAGAAAATAAGACAAAAGAAGTATATTTTTTCACCATGAATATGGCTTATTCAGATATTTGTCTGGTAACATGAAATAGAATATTGAGGAGAAACATTTTAAAGAAATAGCTGAGAAATATTTCCATTATTTATTTGTTTTCTATTAAACCTTATTTTCACAGGCCTCAAGATTTTGTGACATAATTTTGGTCAAGTTGTTTCCCTTGAAAAATACTGATTTTAAAAACTAATAACTTAAAACTACCCCCCACACACAAATCAAGTGTTTCTCAAAACATTTTCCTCTCCATTTGAAGGTTTTACAATGCGTTCTTATCATTCACAAGTATTTTACTGTTAAACATTTGTGACCAATTGAGACAAACAGCTCTAAAAACATTCTTCCACAATGAATTAAGACTGGGCTAGCAGGTATTAATGGTAACAGTCATTTGGCTTTCTGAACTTTCAGGACAGAGTAAGTGACCTTGCTAGCCCCAGTAACGTTCTTGTCAACTGTTTTGATGACGCCCACAGCCTCAGTCTGTTTCATGTCCAAAGAACAAAACAACCTGGAGGAGTATCTTCAGAGAATCTCAGCTCCTATGGGCTTGCCAGGAATCATATCAATGATGCAGCATCATGAGATTTCAAGAATTTGGAGCCATCTCTGTCTTCTTCCCAGGAAAGTGATCTATCTTTTCCTTCAGATCAACAACCTTGCAAGCAATGTGAGCTCGGTGACAATCCACACAGGTGCATGGCCAGCACTGATTTGGCCTGGATGGTTCAGAATAATCACCTGAGTTGTGAAACCAGCTGTTTCCATTGATGGGCCATTTTTGCTCCTACTAGCCATGTTACGACAACAAACACCTTTGACAGACGTGTTCTTGATGTTTAGGCTCACATTGTCCCCAGGAAGAGATTCAGTCAAAGTTCATGGTATATTTCAACCACTTTACTTTAGTTGTGATGTTGATTGGAGTAATGGTGACCACCATGTGAGGTTGGAGAACGCCAATCTCAACTTGGTCCACAGGGATAGTACCGATGCCACCAATTTTGTAGATGTCCTAGAGGGGCAGGTGCAAGGACTTGTCATTTGGATAAGTTGGTAGCAGGATACAATCCAGAGCTGCAAGCAGCATGGTTCCCCTGGCACAGTTATCTATACAGGTGATTTTCCATCCCTTAAGCCAAGGTATGTTAGTACTTCACTCTAGCATGTTGTCACAGGTCCAGCCAGAAATTGGCACAAATGCTACTGTGTTGGGTGATAGCCTATTTTCTTAAGTAGTGCTGACTTTCTTAGTGATTTCCTTGTATCTCTTATGGCTATAGGGTGTTTCAAAGGAATGTATATTTTTTTAACACCAAAAATTAGTTATTTCACACCTGGTGTGTAAGCCAGAAAGGCATGTTCACAAATTTGTACATTCTTGGAGATACCTACCTCAAATTTATGATATCACAAATGGTAGAATTTTCTTCTTTTTAAAGGATGAATAACATTCTATTGTATGTATATATAATGTATTTGTGATCCATTTGTCTGTCTTAGGATATTTATGTTGTTTTTTATATCTTGGCTATTGTGAACAATGTTGCAATAAACATGGGAGTGTAGATCTCTCTCCTGATTTCAAATCTTTTGGGTGTATACCGAAAAAGTGAGGTTGCTGGATGATAGGTAGTTCTATTTTTAATTTTTTGAGGAAATTCCATACTGTTTTCCATAGAAGCTACACTATTTTATATTCCCATCAACAGTGTAGAAGTGTTCCGATTTCTCCAAAATATTACCTCTAGGTGTTGGTGAGGTGTAGAAAAGTTAAAATACAATTGGACCATTGCTCAAATGGTTAATTAAACACAACTACCGTATGATCCAGTAATTCCACTTTATGGTTTATATGCAGACAAATGGAAAACTTGTTTTTTAACTGATGATTGGATAAAAAAAAATACATTATATTCATACAGTAGAATTTTATTGAACCATGAAAAGGAATGGAGTTCTTAAACATGCCATAACATGGGTGAATCATACAAGCATTATACTAAGTGAAACAAATCAATCACAAATAACCACATATTTTATTTATATGAAATGTTCAGAATAAGTAAAAAATTCTAAACAGAGTAGACTAGTTGTTTAGAGGGTCTGATGGATGGGCATGTGGTGATGGGGAGTGGCTGGTAAAGGATAATCCATTGGGGTTTGTACGTCATTTGTTACCATAATTGAACTTGACAAAAACTCATGAGTTTGCTGCTTTTTTCTCTAATTTTACAAAATAAGGAACTAATTTGAAACTCTATGTTGCATGAAAATAATGTTTATGAGTTCAGTATCACAAAGTTCCAGTATTATAAAATTTAAGACTCATACATATATTTTTTCGGGGGGGGGGGTATTGTTAGGCTCAGTTTTATCACTCCCATATATAATTTTAAATGGTTAGCTTTTCCATTTTTATGTCACTTTTTGGTGACTTGATGATGTTCGATAAATTGAAAGAGTTTAAGTAGGTCATTAGAACTTCACTGTGTTATTTGCACAATGGCTTATGATAACATAAAGAGTAGATATGTTTTTTAACTTTAATTTGCCAATATAGTCACTGAAGTACTGATATACTTTATTAGACATTTTTGAATATACACTAAGATTTTAATAAATACTCTGATAAAGAGTAAAAACTCATATTGGCTGAATAATATATTTCACCACTACCTTAAAATGAATATTAACAATAAAATAGTGAGTTATTCGGGTTTGATAGTGATATGTTTTATAATAAACACACACAAAAAAGTGAATTATTCCATTTCTTCCAAGCTTTTTATCAATTTTTAATGAAATTTACATGAGATTCTAGAGAAGCCATTATTACATCTTAATTTCTCAAATATTTATATGAATGATTTTTATGCTGTGCTCCTAACTGAAAGAAGAAAAAGAAATAGATTTTGATATAAATCATGTCACCCACTGTTCCTTATTTCAAATAACACATCTGATGCAATGATCTTATGATTTTCAAATATGGGATTTACAGTAGGCACAGGTTATCAGCTCACAATTAAAAAGTACTTATTGAGGAAAATATTACTTATATACAGAATGCAATATTTGATTAAAAAATAATTCTGCTACTAATAGGGTTACTAGTGGCCTAGATGGCAGATAGCTTTCATATTTTTAGAAGCATATGAGAATTTGGGATACTGATTAAAACATTACAGTTTTCAGTATTACAAAGTGAATGTGAGTTAGGCAAATATTAGAATTTAAAAAAACCTTCTGAATGTAAGTTAGGCAAATATTAGAATTAAAAAAAACCTTCTGCATTACAAACAAATGATAAAGGCATATAATTAGCTATAATTTGACAAAAATATATATCAGGTACTATTTTAATGTACCTGTAGAGGTATGAAAAATATTGACTTTAACTTCAGAAAGTTATGTTATTAACATAACATTATGCGTGTTTAATTGAATTTAATGGCTACATGAATGTGATTTACAATGTTAATACAAATTAAAACATACATCTTATTGTAGTTGTTCTTCTGAGAGAAGAGAAGTGTGTTATGTGATTGAGTTAATAGAATATAAAAATTGAGGACAGAAAGGTGGAATTTTAACCTGACTTTGTATCCATTCTATGTTCCTTTCTGATCTCTAGATTCTTTATCTACAATGGGGATGACTGATATATTTAAGAAAGTATTTAATACATTTTGTTCATCTTTAGTCACTGACTGGTAACAGAAAACAAACTTGGGTGAATTACAATGCAAACAAAAGAAGTCAATTTTTATGTTGCAAGACACTCAAATAAAAAAGCATGGATTATACAATATCTTTCAAATTTAGACTGATAACCAAGATTATTGGCAAAAATTAATGTGGAAGAAACTCATCTATTTCTAAGATGAACTGTGTCATCACTACTGACTGTGTGATTAATGAGAAATTCTGTACTGTACCTAACTGCCTAATATTTTAGGGAAAATTATATGATACAGGTATGGCTTTTGGCATGCAATTTGAATGTTAAGCACAGCTTTCCTTCTACCCCCCACCCCCCACCATGTGGATTGTCTTTGATTATCAAAAGGTAATTTAGTTGGATAGATTTATGACTTTAAGATAGAAGTTTACCTGGTTTCGAAAAACTGGGAAATAATTACCTCATACTTAAAAAAAAAAAATTACATCATTCAGGAGGACCTGCCTGTTACAGATGAAGGATATATTAGAAGCTTTGCATACAATGATCTAGAAACGTTAGGAGGGAAGCACTTACATCACTCTTCAGTGCGATATACTTCAAGTATTCATGGCAAACTCTAGCTATTGATGTTGCAAACTGGTTCTAAAAGTGTCTCTTCGCTTTTTCAAATTGATGACGCACTCAAGCCTCAGGTTCTTGAAAATTATTTGAAGGAAAACTCAGCTCTCATCCATTTTGTCTGCAGGATGAATTAAGGCAATGTTTCCTCTATGTCATGATTGAAAATCATCTTTGTAGGCTTGTGCTGTTATGACTTTGTGAAAAGGCCTCATAGAAGGGTTTTGGGAATTCCTTTGATTTAATTTTCAGGGATAAGTTCCAGAAAAATACTTTGGAAACTTGTATAATATCTCTTTGCTTACTTCAAAAGAAATGAGTGAATTATATGGATCATTATCCCTTTATTTCCATCTGTACCCAGGGATGGAGATTGTTCCTCCATTTCTGGGTATGAAGACAATGCATTTTACAAAGCTTCAAATATGAATGCCCAGGGCCTAAATTGTTCCTTATTTTCCACGTTATTGTATTGTCCAGTCAGTGGCAGGCAACTTGACACACATAAGGATTAATATGAAATGAATGAAGTAAACAAATAGTAAAAACTAAATATATTAAAATTCATAATATAAACATTGCTTACCTTAGCTGAATTTTAATGGATATATGTAATTAATTTGAAGATTTAAGTGGCTTAAGGAAATAACATAAAGAAAACACCACTCATTTTGTTTTTAACAGGGAAGATTCATATTAATGAAGAGTTTTCTCTTCAATATTGAGAGGACACTTGAAGCAAGTTTTGTCTAAATTTATGTTCCACCTTCCCTTTCTTGGCTCAAGTCTTGATACTTGCCTTCTCTCTAATTATCCACTCCCTTTTGCTTACTTTTTGATTTCTCTGCAATTCCATTTCTCTTTAATTTCCTCTTGTAGTCACCTAAAAATTTCTATTATCCTTCGCATTCATTCAATGGCCCTTTAATTGCCATTTATTACATAAGCCTGTCAGGAAATTGAGGAAACTAGTAATTTTTACAATCTAAAAAAGCCTCTGGTCTTAGTTACATCCGAGATAAGTTTTCCCTTGTTATATGAGTGAATATAACTTGTCTCTTTTGTTGAAAGTACTTCTCTTAAAAAGAAATTAATTTTATCTTTACAAGTAACCATTTTGAAAATGAATTATTTTCCTATCCATTGTGATATATTAGGATATATAAATGAAATTGGAATATGAATAGAATATATATATATTTGTGTATATATGCATATGATATTTTATATACATATTTTTGTGGGTGTATAAACAGTGTTTACAACAACATAGTATCTCTTTACACACAATATACAAATATATAATTTCGTATTCATTATTAGTTCACAATCTCTATATTTTCTTTTGTCCAGTAAGATGAGAAATCTTTATGAATAACTGATGAACAGGTGGAATTTCTCAAAGGAAATACATGGGTTATTTATTGAAAATGGAAGAATAATTAGTGGATCAATTTGATGTTTAATTCCTCATATACTTTCATTCACAAAAGAAGGACTAACCCGACTTAGACCTACAAAACAAATTATATGCATAAAGTACAGAGCACTGTACCGTATGTTGGTTCTTTGCCAAATGTGTATATTGAAATCAACAGAAGAACTGAAATGACATGGAAATCTCTCATCTTGATTCAATTTGATTCCATTTGAGTTTTTCTCAGATAGATTGCAAATATTGCGTTTCACAAGACTTTATTAGGGAATCTGTTGCATTTCACTAGCCTACTACCATTGACTCTAAGAAATATCAGGACAAACATGGAACCCCAATATTTCTGTTTTTACTCCCCACATACCTTGGGGGGTCTCTTCTATGAAAGAAAACAATTCTTAGCTGCTCTACCTAATATCACTGCTATTATAAACAAATGCAAAATTTGACATAAAAAAACTACACGAGTTAGGGAAACACTATATAAATTACATTATTATTTAAGCAAGTTCAAAAATGGATATTGTTTCATATATATACATATGTGTATATGTATATATATATATATTTTACTGTAAACATTTGTAGAGGCAGACACTTGAATGAATATTATGAATATTTTGATGTATTACCTACACAAGACACAAAGCCTTTAGCTGATACAGCATGAGCAATGATCAAGTCAGAATTGACTGTGGCTCTAACCAGGTAGTATAATAGCTGTGTTCAGAAGCTTTGAATATTATATTTTTTTATATTCCTAAATTCAAATTGAAATTACATGTTAAAATATCCTTGCAAATAAATGACCTCTAACATTACTATTACTTGAAGACTATGCATGCTTAAAAGAAATTAGAATTCCACTAAGAAAACAGTACCATATATTCGGTACCTGTCAATACCTTTAACTGCTGTAGTCTGCAAAAGCAAAGAAACTAAGATCACACCTCTGAAAACATCAGAAATTATCTGCAGCTCAGTGTAATTCATTAGCCTGAGTTTTCTTCTAACACATACTTGACCCTTTCTTATATAATACCTCTTCTTTTCTGACTTTGGAGAATGTGCATTTTGGTCCACTTCTCACATACACCATTTGGGCTTAATGATCTGACATAAGGTCATATATTTTTCTTTTCATTTAGAAACCTGTATTAGCCTCCCCCAAACCCCCTGGTAAATGTCTAATAGTTCCTGGCAGAGTATTAATGACCCAAAGTTCAGGTTTGAACATGAATATGCTGGTTGGGTCTAAGATATCACACACATTTCACAAAGTGTAGCCACTTTTATGGATTAGGTGACAGTAAATACATGAATAAAATCATAAGTGAAATACATTTAATGGATGTGACTTTTCAAAGAATATATATTTTTATTTAATACCTTTAAAATTTGATCTCTAGTCAGAATGCAAATTTACATTGTATAAAAAGAAAGTCTTTTTTTTAAACAATGGCAACACACACTGCATTCAAAAGCATAATTTATATCAAACACCATAATTTTTACCAAATGTTAGAATAACATTGAAAACAGAAAAATAAAATAATGAGATTTTTGAATCACTGAGAACTTTATAGACATGTAAAATTATATGGATAAAAGCCTCTCAGGAACATAGAAGAATCACTTTTGTCATCTTGATTTATTAAAACACTTAATAATTAAGACATTTTCTTAAAACTCACAAATATTTCACAAATTTTAAAGTCACCATTTTGCATTTTTCCAACAGAGTAAGCATAACTTATGTATGAGTCCTTTGCTCAAGCACATCATCTTTCATATTTAGGACATTTATCACAAAATATGTTAAAAACAAATATATATTCTTTGCAGTATGTTCTCAATAATGAACACCTCTGGGGCGCCTGGGTGGCGCAGTCGGTTAAGCGTCCGACTTCAGCCAGGTCACGATCTCGCGGTCCGTGAGTTCGAGCCCCGCGTCAGGCTCTGGGCTGATGGCTCGGAGCCTGGAGCCTGTTTCCGATTCTGTGTCTCCCTCTCTCTCTGCCCCTCCCCCGTTCATGCTATGTCTCTCTCTGTCCCAAAAATAAATTAAAAAAAAAAAAAAAATAATGAACACCTCTAAATACAGATTAGAATATTAAATTCACTTTTATAGGTATAATTCTGATAGTTTATAGTTATCCATTGTTAAATGGCATCAACTTTTAGAGATAAATAAGAGATATCCATTCTAATACTATTTCAGAGTCTCTAAATGTGGTTAAACTCATCTTTTAATTTTATTGAAGAGTAATAACATAAGAAGAACTCAATACACATGGAGAAACCTATATCTAAAAATATCTATATATCTATAACCTAGATTTTTATTTCCATATCTCTGTATCAACTGTCTACTTAATTTTGCATTTAAGTTTGGCTCTGCTATTTTTGTGACCTGCAGCAGATTTTCAAGACTCTGAAAGCAGCAAGACGTATAAATAGTCAATAAGTGCATATTATTAATAGCATGATAATGGGGATTCCCTGAATAATCTATAAAGGCTAAGTACAGTGAATGGAGCCCAGTAACTGCCTATTAGAATGGGCTATTTTAATATTATAATTATTGACATATTATTCTACCTTCAAGCTAAGATGTTTTGTCTTATCATTGACTAATTTTAATTAACTTAGAAAATTATATTTCCATTTTTTCATTATTTCAGAATTGTAATTTCCAAGTACGAATTCGACATTATATTCAGTTATTAATAAAAATGTTCAGATATGTGTCGTTATAAAACACCTCTGGGACATTGTAGTGTTTCTGTTAATAAATAGCTTTCATGAATGAAAACATAAGATATTGTTTTAATAAAATGTGCTCTCCTTAAATCTTGAAAAAAATAACAACTTGCAAATAGTGGTTTTCAAAAGTGATAATTATGTTTCAAAAAACACAAAATTTCAATTAGTCATATATTTCCTTGATTTCTTTGAGGAAATGTATTTTTGTAATATAGTTTTTTTTTCATTTTAAGACCTAGCATTGTTCTGCCTGAATCTATTGCTACATATAATGCTATCAACTTCAAATTTTTCTGACTTTTCATCTCTGAAATCAATATTCTTTTATTTATTTTACTGATACTTTTTATTTTGTTTATTTTATTCTTTTGTTTCAAGTTTTCATTTAAATTCTAGTTAACATATAGTGTAATATTGATTTCAGAAATAGAATTTAGTGATTCATCACTTACATATAACACCCAGTGCTCATCACAAGTGCCCTCCTTAGTACCCTCATCCATCTCTCCTATCCCCATCTACCTTCCCTCCAGCAACCCTCAGTTTGTTCTCTGTAATTAAGACTGTTTTTTGGTTTGCTTCTGTCTTCCCCCACCCATGTTCATCTGTTTTGTTTCTTCAATTCTCCGTATGAGTGAAATCATACAGTATTTGTCTTTCTCTGACTGATTTATTTCACTCAGCATAATTCACTCTAGTTCCATCTATGTCATTACAAATGGCAAGATTTCATTTTTTTTTCTTTTTTAAAAAATGGTTATTCCTTTTGAGAGAGAGATAGAGCGTGTGATCTGGGGAGGGGCACAGAGAGCGAGAGGGAGAATCCCAAGCAGGGATTCAAATGGCAGGCTCAAACTCATGGACTGTGAGAACATGACCTGAGCTTAAATCAAGAGTGGGATGTTCAACCCACTGAGCCACCCAGATGCCCCAAGATTTCATTAATTTTTATGGCTGAGCAATATTCCATTGCATGTATATACCACCTCTTTATTCATTTCTCAGTTGATGGACAGTTGTCTTCTTTCCATAGTTCGTCTTTTGTTGAGAGTGTAGCTGTTAAACATTGAGATGCATGTGTCCTTTGAATCAGTACTTTTCCATCCTTTGGGCAAATACCTAGTTCTGCAATTGCTAGGTTGTAAGGTGGTTCTATTTTTAACTTTTTGAGGAAACTCCATACTGTTTTCCAGACTGGCTGAACCAATTTGCCTTCCCACCAAGAGTGCAAGAGGCTTCCCCTGTTGTTTCTTGTGTTGTTAATTCTAACCACACAGTTAGATGATGTAAGGTGATATCTCATCATAGTTTTGATTTGTATTTCCCTGATAATGAATGATGTTCAGTATCTTTTCATGTGTCTGTTAGTCATCTGTATGTCTTCTTTGGTTAAATGTCTGTACATATCTTCTGTCCATTTCTTAACTAGGTTAATTTGTCTTCTGGGTATTGAGTTTGATAAGTTCTTTAAAGAGTTTGAATAGTAACCCTTTATCAGATATGTCATTTGCAAATATCTTTTCTCATTCTGTAGACTTCCTTTTGTTGATTGTTTTCTTCACTGTGCAAAAGCCTTTTATCTTGGTGCAGCGGCAATAGTTCATTTTTGGTTTTGTTTCCTTTGCCTGCAGTGATGTGTCTAGTAAGAAGTTGCTCTGGCGAAGGTCAAAGAAGTTGCTGCCCATGTTCTCTAGGATTTTCATGGTTTCCTGTCTCATATTTACGTCTTTCATCCATTTTGAATTTATTTTTGTGTGTGGTGTAAGAGAGTGGTTCAGTTTCATTCTTCTGCATGTTGCTGTTCAGTTTTCCCAACACCATTTGTTGAAGAGACTGTCTTTTTCCCATTGAATATTCTTTCCTACTTTGTCAAAGATTAGTTGAAAGTATAATTTTGGGCCCATTTCTGGATTTTCTATTCTGTTCCATTGATCTATCTGTGTTCAACATTAACTTATAAAAATAATTAGATTTCATTTCTTGGTTGTGGAAACGTTCAAAAGTACAAAATCCTATGCCAAATTCTGCAATAATTTGTGATGTGGCAGTATAATTACTATATCACCCAGAAGGAGATGCTTTGTATTTAGCTTTATAATGTGGAAGATCTATATAAGTATACATAAAGGTATGATTATATTATATGGATTTTTTTCATTAACATGTATAATATTAAACAATATACTTTTGTCATAAATTTGATGACAGATACAGCAATTTTCCCATAATACTTGAAACCATATTTGCATTTATGTGGAGGCAAAGAGTTTTGTATATACGTAGGAAACACACACAAAAAAGGAGATATGTTGTCAAGATAAACATATACTTATAAGCAAGGAAAGAATAAAAGAGCAATGCTTTGGGGCACCTCAGTGGCTCAATTGGTTAAGTATATGACTCTCAATTTCAGCTCAAGTCAAGATCTCATGATTTCATGAGTCCAAGCCCCACAATAGGTGCTGTGCTGACAGTGTAGAGCCTGCCTGGGATTGTCTCTCTCTCCCTCTCTCTGCTCCTCCCCTGCTCATACTCTCTCTCTCTCTCTCTCTCTCTCTCTCTCTCTCCCAAAATAAATAAATCAACTTAAAAAACATTTAAAGAGGAATGCATTTAGGGAGTAAAATGTACCTCGAGAAATT
The DNA here is from genome assembly GCF_028018385.1 of Neofelis nebulosa. NCBI lineage: Eukaryota > Metazoa > Chordata > Mammalia > Carnivora > Felidae > Neofelis > Neofelis nebulosa. The sequence continues at coordinate 10,640,643 of NC_080792.1, read as the reverse complement.
CATTGTTTCCTGCCCCTCATGTATTTCTGCATAGTTATTTTAGAATAGTAATAATAAATATGAATAAAAATTTTATTCATGCTTTCTTTGGGCATTTATTTTACAAACTTTTTCTTCTCACCTTCTGTATCCATTATCTCTCCCATTTCTTATCTGTTTCTGGGCTTTCTTTCTTTCTCTGAATCTTAAGATATGATTTATTGTATCTTGAGGGCAAATTTGTTTTTGTAGCAATAGATCTCTGGTTTCATAATGAAAAACCAATGTGAAAATATAGCTTCTTATGTTAAAATTTCCTCTATAGTTATTTTACATATAATCCCTACCAATATTATCATGACATCAAAAGGGTGTTGTTACTAAGACACTTTTCAGAAATGCAATGACATATTTTTAATATTCTATAATATTTTGTCAATTGCTGGAAAAAGAATCTAATATATAGGGATCAGGAAAAAGCAATCATATTCTACTTTATTTGGATATTGATCTAATGTATTTTACTAGTTTGGTAAGGGTGCCAATCAAAATACCACAGAATAGCTGGCTTAGACAACAGAAATTTATTTTCTCAAAGTTCTGGAGGTTGGAAATCCCAGACCAAAATGTCCCATAGCTTTGGTTTCTGCAGAGTCATTTCTCCTTCGCTTGAAGATGACTCTTTTTTCCCCTGTGTCCCCACATGTTTTAGGTGTTGTCTTTGTTCCAATCTCTGTTTCTTATAACACCAGTCATACTGAATTAAGTCCTAACCATTTGACGTCTTTTTACCTTAATACTTATTTAAAGCCTTTATCGTCAAAGGGGTTAAGGCCTCCACATATGAATTTTGAGGGGAAACAATTCAGCCTATAACATTTTCCTTCATAAACATGAAGAGGTATTGTCCAGACTTTAGCTATTATGATGTTAAATATCTAATAATTATTTAAGACTGTGATATCAGAGGGTGAAAAACATATCTTTTTAAAAATTTTTTTTTAATGTTTATTATTTTTGAGAGAGAAAGACAGTGTGAGCAGCGGAGAGGCAGAGAGAGAAGGAGACACAGGACCCGAAGCAGGCTCCAGGCTCTGAGCTGACAGTACAAAGCCTGATGCAGGGCTCAAACTCACGAACTGTGAGATCATGACTTGAGCTGAAGTCAGACGCTTAACCGACTGAGCCACCCAGGCACCCCAGGAAAACAAGTCTTAATAATAATAACCATCTCTTAAGGACATAGATTGTGCTTTCTTCCCTATTTTGTAATTGACTTCTATCAGTTTCTCTGACGTATATGAAATGTTCAATAAATGATGGTTGATTACATGGCTGAATGGTAGAATGCATGAATGAATGGATGTATGAATTAATGAATCATTATGAGTCAACAAGTAAAAAATGCAGAAATTTATGAATTTTAGAGTGCTATTACAGCAAATGAACTGATAAGTATACTTATGGTGTACTAATAAATCTATCGATCAATGATAGGTATATTTTAACCTTTTTACTAATAAAAGCCTGGTTCAAATGTACTCCCTTCAGGAATCTAAGTCAGTCCTGCTTTGATTATTATATTATTACTGCACTAACTCAGCACTTGTGAATTGAGCTTGGGCCATATGTTTGCTCACATCTGTTGGTATGCTACTTAAAGAAATACTGAAATCTACATGTGGATATGTTTTGTCTGTGTAAATTAATTTGTGTGATCATCAAGGCCAGAGGCTGCACTTTTTATTTCCCCCATATAACACCTAAATTGCTTTTCTATACACAGTGGTAACCCAATAAATTTCCTGCTAACTAATGCATCATCCATTCATGAGCCCCCAGTTGATATTTTTTGTCTTTTGCTGCCTGCAAGTTGAAGTGTACATTTCAATTAGAGCTCCACTTACTGAAAAGACAGATTTGTCACAGAGACCAGAGTACGCAATTTGTCATGTGGTTTTCATGAAGCCATAAAACAGTGTTTCAAACTCAAAGTGATATTTGGGGATTACTATGCCGTATCCTGAAATTCATAAAATGAAATATACGTGTGCATAACGGATGAAGTGCGTTTCAAAAATGAAAATGATTGCAGTACAGAGTTTGTAAATCAATTTGTGAAGCACTTCAGGATGAAAGGCACTATACAATAAATATAAGTTGTGCAAGGATGCGTATTCGTTGCATAAATACAATCTTCTCTGCCTGGAAGTTTCTTAACCCCACAACAGTCTCCAAGACAAATTTTAAAACCTTTTTCCTTTGATGTAATTTCAACACATCTTTGAATGAAAATAATTCTTGATGTAACAGACACTGATTTCCTCCTGTCTTTTGCTTCTGGTTTCACATCACAATCAAGATGTGACTGAATTAGGTGCCTTATCCCCAGAGATTCTTCTTATCATGTACTGATTTTTATTTTCTGACTTGTAATTTAGACCCCTCATGGTTGACCTCACCTCAACAAATATTTTGTTTTTATTATTATCACTGTTACGCACAGAAAGGAGGTAAAGGAATTATTAATATATATATTTTCATATATACATACATATACATAATATATGTGCGTACGTACACACATGCATATACATAAAAATCTAAAAATTAAAAGGAACTTCTTATGTTTAGAATAAACTATATTTAAAATTGCAAACATTTCTTTTTTTTAGGTTTTTTTTTAATTTATTTTGAGGGAGACAGAGACGGCATGAGTGGGGGAGCGGCAGAGAGAGAAGGAGAAAGTCGGTGCAGAACCTGATGTGGGGCTCAAACCCACAAAGCCTTGAAATCATGACCTAAACACCAAACCGAGATTTGGGCACTTAACCAACTGAACCATCCAGGCATCCAAAAGTACAAACATTTCTTAGCAAAACTTTCTCCAGAAATTGGCTATAAAATGTCTTTGTACAGAAGAACTGAATGTTATAATGTTGTAGAGTTTTAAGTGGCAACATAGGGTTTACTCAGTAAAATGTTCCATTAGAGTGTTTAGAGACTAGTAACAAAATACTGACATCCAAGATACTGTGAAGTACATAGTACATATTATTTTTTTCCAGTGAAATGACCAAATATTTATAAATGTCAAAATGAAAATGCAATAGACAGGAATGCCTGGGTGGCTCGGTCAGTTAGACGTCCAACACTTAATTTCAGCTCAGGTCATGATCTCACAGTTCATGAGTTCGAGTCCCACATCAGGCTCTGAGCTGAGAACATGGGGCCTGCTTAGGATTCTCTCTCTCTCTCTCTCTCTCTCTCTCTCTCTCTCTCTCTCTGTTTCTCTCTCTGTCTCTGTCTCTCTCTCTCTCCCTGTCTTTCTGCTTCTCTCTCCCTCTCAAGATAAATTTTAAAAAATAGAATCAAGTGTCTTAAAAAAAGAGAAAATCAACAGACAACCATATACACACTGATTTGATAATCCATTTTAATATTTTACTGTAATTTTCCCTGAAACATTTATAGATCATAAGAATATCCATCATAAAATATAGGAGCATAAATCACCAGAAAATTATGACAGATTGTCAAACCAGAACTAACAATGTAAAAATAACTTTCAACGTTATTCAGTGCCCAGTGAATCTATGAGTGTCCCTCATTATCCCCAAATATATTTACCCTTTGATATTTTCAAGCAGGCTGCAATCAAAGACAACACTTTACATTTATCTATTAAGCTTTATGTAAAATTCAATATACATTCATCTAAAGACTCTCAACAAAGTAGTAACAAGGAACTTTCTCAATCTCACAAAATGTACCTGCAAAATATCTATAGCTAACATTATACTTAATTATGAAAAGTTAAATACTTTCCATCTAAGATCTGCAATAAGACGAAAATGTCCCCCTCACCACTTCTTTGCAACATTATAATGGAAAGCCTAGCTTGTACAATAAATCATTCATAAACAAGTGTAATGCAGATTAAAAATGAAAATCAAACTGTCCTTATTTGAAAATGACATGATTGCTTATATAGAGAATGCCAAAGAATTTGCAAAACAACAACAAACTCCTGGAAGCCATTAATAAACAATTGGAATCAAACTTTAAAAAATGCAATAGCAAAATGCAAAAGTTATTTAAAAATCTAATAAATTTGATGCATAATCTGTATGTAGAAGCTAAAAATATTGATGAAAGAAATGAAGTAAGTGGAGAGAAGAGCCACGTTCATGAATAAGAAGATTTGGTATTTTTAGGATGTCAATTTTCCTCAATTTTAATGCAACCCTACTCAAAATGCTTGCAAGATTTTTATACCTGTGAACAGTTTGATACTTGAGTGTTAAAGTATCACTCAATTGCTGGGCTAAACCCTATTTGGTTATGATGTGTTGTCCCTTTAAATTCTAAACTATGTTGTTTTTTCCTATATTTTTGAAGTGTAAATACAGGTCATTAATTTTAGACCTTATTTTGTAATATACATTTGTAATGACACACATTTCTCTCAAAGGAACAGTTTTATCTCCATTCCAATGATCTTTTTATGTATATATACTTGTTAAATATTATTCAAGTGAAACATATCCTTTGTGACTTATTCTTTCATCAATGGATTATATAGAAATGTATAATTTCAATATATTTGTAGTTTTTATGGATATATTTTTGTTACCAGTTTGTAATTCAATTCAAAGATAATACTCTATATAATTTGAATCCTTTTAAATTAAATGACACTTGTTTAATGTTCCATCCAGAGTATTACCTGTCTTTGGGAATTTAGCATAAATAGAAAAATACGTAATTTTTTTAGGGAAGATCTCTAAAAATATCAAATGGTCAAGCTGATTAATAATGTTTGGATCTTTTATAAATATATTTCTTAATGTTTAGTTGTTATGAAATGCCTCAAGAGATATATTAAAATCTATTTAGACTATGGAGTTCTCTATTGCTCTACTTACTTTTATCAGTGTTTATTTTGTGTATTTTTCTATATTATTATTAGTTGTTTACATATTTATAACTGTAATGTTTTACTGATGAATAGGCTCTTTTACCTTTATTTCATGCCCTCCTTATTTCAGTAAGTTTCTTGATGCCTATTACAACCGGTATCAATATCATCACCTTGACTTTCTCTTGCTCATAGTTTACATGGTGTAATTTTTTCTCTATCCAGTTTCTTTGAACTCAATTGTGTATTTATATTTAAATTGCATTTTTAGTAGAAAGCTCTGGGTAGATCTTATTTATTTATCTGTGCTGATTACCTCTGCTTTTTAATTTGAATATTTAGACCATTAATATTTAGTGTAGTTGTTGATATTGTTAGTTTTCACTCTGTTAGTGTTTATTTTCTATCAGTACACTTTTTTTATTGATTATTTGTTTTCCCATTCCTATATTTTTTGGACTATTATTTTAGACTAACATTTTTAATCATTAATTGAATTTTTCAGTTATACTTCTTATCATTAAATTTTTAGTGGTTTCTGTAGAGATTACTATATATTTATATAACTATAACTATATATGTATATATATGTGTATAAATGTTCACAGTGAATTCAAAGTTAATATTCTACCACCTCACTTAAACATAGGAAAATTTGCAGGGGTACCTGGGTGGATCAGTCGGTTAAGCATTTTACTTTGGCTCAGGTCATGATCTTAACGGTTTGTGGGTTCAAGCCCTGCATCTGGCTCTGTGCTGACAGTTCAGAGCCTGGAGCCTGTTTCAGATTCTCTCTCCCTCTTTGTCCCTGCCCCTATCATGCTCTGTTTCTCTGTCTCTCTCTCAAAACAAACAAACAAACAAACAAATTAAAATTATTATTTTTTTTAAATCATGGAAAAATCTGCAATCTTACATGTGTTCTTAGTGCACCCATTATAGTGAAAGCATTATAATTATAAAATGTATCACTTCTACATACATTGTAAGCATACAAATTAATACCATTATTTTTGCTTTAAAAAGTAATGTGCATTTTAAACAAATAGAGGAAAATGTATTTTAGATTTATCTGTATATTTGCTTTTTCCAATATTTATTTATTTTTGGAAATATGAGTAATTTTTGGTATTATTTTCCTTCATCATGAAGAACCTTCTTAGGCATATTTTTAATGCTTATTTTATACCCAAATTACAATTCAAGCAATCATGTCTTAAATCAGAGAACCATCAAATCACTTTGCATTAACAGTTTTCAAACTCAAATGATCTTTCAAATAACAATGTGATTTTTGCCAAGAAAAATATTTTTTTTTAAATAACCTCATCAACTTTGGGAAAAACACCCACAAGAGAACATTGGACAAGATTATATCTCCTACATATTGTTGACTTAGCAACCAATGTGTCCATTTTATATGTAGAAACTCAGAACTTTTTCCTGCAATTTACCATCAGGTAAAAAGTGAGTCTTCTGTGACCAGTTATTAAAGTTGGTTAAGACAGTTGATAAGTTAATTTTAATTAATTTTGGGTGGTAGCATATAATAAGATTCCTCTCTACAAACTATTTAGTGTCAAGTTTCAATGTACTTTAGAAATGCTTGGAAATGAGAGAGAATTTTTACATGTTCAAAGACTACTAGATGCGCTGGCTTTCACCCTGTGCTCGCCACACATAGAGTGACTGCCACCAAGTGAAGACAGCATGCTCATCATGAGAAGTACAATGATGAATGAGTTTGCAAAGATTTATCCTCATGGTATATGCAATGTAGTCCAGAATGCAGATTATTGTAAACCCTAATTTTATCATCATATTACTGTGAATAGAAAAATACAAAATGCTGCATGTGTACATGTTTTAGAAGTCTAGAGCTCTGGCTCAGCAGGAGACAGGTAGTAAAGGATGGTTGCCCCGAAATAAATTGCAGCAAAGACATTTTTACAAATTTGGATGTTAGTTGGTGGACACATAAAATCGATGTTGAAGATCTGTAGCTATTCATAACGTAGTAAATACAGTGCTTAGATGCTGAAAGAAATGAGGCTTTTCCCTTAATAAAATTGAAGAGTCGTCATCTATGGATTTTAGGCCTGTTTAAGTTTGCATTTTCATAAGATCTCACATGTTGAAGAATGTATTGGAAGTAGGTCAGGATACGTACAGGGGAAAAAAATGGTATGATAGTGTTCCAGAAGAAACTCAGGTGTTTTTACTGCAGGTGGAGGAAAATGGACAGTTTCAAGAGAAATGTATAAGACAAAATTAAGAAGATTTGGAAGTCATTAGTTATTTGAGGGGAGTGGGTAGTGAGAGGAAAAAAGATACAAAGGTATATGTGTGTGTGTGTGTGTGTATATATATATATATATATATATTTTTTTTTTTTTGGTACAACTGGATTTTACAACTATATATATTGATGCTCCTTAGTATAATAGGTAGTGCTGGCATAGAACCACATCTGGTGTTCATCATGAACCTTTCAAATCTAAGGTATCTGCATGACATTCATGAGATTTGAGGCATAAAATTCTATATGTTTGGAGAACAGGTGCAAAGCATAGTCTAATACCATTGGCTTGCATAGATAAATGATGATTGGTACTGAGAGACCACTGAAGTAAGATCTATAAAGCATCACTTCCATTAAAAGATAGGGAGGACTCAGTGTGTTCAGAGACGTAACATTAAGTTTAGAATTTGCTCGAGATCTTGTGAAAAGCAGAATGTGTTTCGTGTTTGTTTTCTATTCTTTTACAACCAAATGCTATTATTGACACCACAATATGTTTCTTGCTTGGGAATAAATCCTACAAGTGACAAATAGTGTAAAAGCTATCTTATTACCTCCACATTTTTTTCTTATTTATCAGAATTCCAAAACACTGTGACAGCAACTACCAAAATCTTAGCGCAACAACAACACAACTTGAAAAGCAAAAAAATTGCGTGCCTGGGTGGCTCCGTCAGGTAAGCATCTGACTGTTGGTTTCAGCTCAGGTCGTGATCTCACAGTTTGTGAGTTTGAGCCTCACAAGGAGCTCTGTGCTGATGGTGCTGAACCTGCTTGGGATTCTTTCTCTCTCTTTCTCTCTCTCTGCCCCTCCCACACACTCTGTCTCAAAATAAATAAATAAAGTTTTAAACAATTAACAATAAAAAAATAAATAAAATAAGAAATATTGAATCCTAGTCCCCATTTTTATTCTTATCAAATATGCATATGATTATTTTAAGGACAGGTTAATGTGATAATTCAAGGATGAAGAAAGTATGTGGCATACCTTATGAATATCTAAAGAGAACCATTACCTCTCTCTGATGTGATTATAGAAATATCAAGAATGAGGTAGCATTTAAAACAGCTCATGAAATATTAGTAGCACTCCTATAAATAGAAATAGAGATGAAGGAAAACATCACCAGGCAAGGATTCAATAACCAGAACAATGATGTAAAGTAGTGGAAGATATGATTTTTGTATAGTACATATTTCATTAACTGCATAGGGAGAAGCATAAGAAAAACATAGAGAATAGGGGTCCCTGGGTGGCTCAGTTAGTTAAGTGTCCCACTTTGACTCAGGTCATGATCTCATGGTTCCTGAGTTCGAGCCCTGCATCAGGCTCTCTGCTGTCAGCACAGAGCCTGCTTTGGGTCCTCCCTCCCAGTCTCTCTCTGTCTCTGTCTCTCTCTGTCTCTGTCTCTCTTTCAAAACATAAATTAACATGACAGAAGTTTAAAATTAAAAAAAAAGAAAAAACATAGAGAAATATAGTCATTCCTGTGTATAGAAGACCATGCAAGTTAGGCTGAAGAGTTGTGTCTGTTGCACCAAGTTATGATTGGTCTGGAAAACACATGTTACAGGTGTCTGATAAGGAAGTGAGGATTCCACAGGAATGTCGGAAGAACCGTGGCAGAAATTTGCAAAGCATAGGTAGAGTTAATAGAGAAATATCACTAACATTCCAGCCCCAAACATCAGTGCAGGTGGAAAAACTGGAGAGTATCGGAGAGTCTGAGACTCTGGGTCCGTACAGGAAACCAGTTGAAACAGCAAAGAGGAATATGAGTGAGCTTTGGTGAAATCAGCCTTGACTGTGACAGGAACTCATGGAGCAGTGAATAGAGAGCACTGCGTCTGAGTAAGCTGCTGTGTTAAACTCCCAAAACCATTCAAGAATACTTCTTCCTCATGACTACCTTAAAAATTGCATGTGAGTATCGCTCCTTGGCAAACCACAGGGGAACAGGATTAAAAACAAAACAAAACAAAACAAAAAACATACTTCCCAACTGTGTACAAGGCTGCTAGAGTCAAGTTGGCAAAAATCAGGAAATGTGAAGCATGTGCCTGGTTTGTAGTTCTCCCTCAAACCAGTCGTTTCACGAATGAGACACTTCTGAAGGTTATGGGCATTGGAGTGAAATGAATAGGTAGAGATTTAGAGCAGTTAATGTGGTAGCACATTTCAGCATTATTTGGAAGAACATAGAAAAAGAGAACATAGAAAAATACTAGGAAGTGTTGTACTTTTTCTTTCCCATACTATTTTTTGCCAGATGTTTCATTTCTGTCAAGTTTATAAGCACTATTGGCTATTGACGAATTTATGCTATCAATACAAGCTTTCTGCATACATTTGGAAAATAACTTGTTGTAGTAGTCATTGATACTGTTAAACAAATATTTAGAGCCTCGTTTTTCCAGCACAATGGAAAAATTAAACTCTCCAGCATGTTTCAGAGTTTGTGGTAATCATGGGAATTGCTTTGGTCAATGCCATGTCCATAAAAATATGCTCCTTACCTGCCAGATCTTGAAAACCCAGAGTGCATTTTACCCTATTCTCTGTTGACAGCTGTGGTGATGTAGGAAATTCGTCATACCACTTAGCAGAATCCATCTCGTCACCGACACAGGACATGTAACATGAACAAGAGAAAAACTTATTTTTTGCTATATTATTGATATTAGGCAGTTGTTAGATTCTATAGTAAAAGTTAGCTTGTTGGGCTCTGCTGACAGCACAGAGCCTGCTTGGAATTCTCTCTCTCTCACACTTTCTGCACCTCCCCCATCTGAAAATAAATAAACATTAAAAAAAAAGTTAGCCTATCCCAACTAATACAATGATGTTGAAAGCACATAGCCATTAGAATAAGGTAAGCATGAGTGCATTTTCATGTGTGTGACTATGGGAAATTGAGTATACCCTCTGAGTCTAAACTGGCTAGGATGTAGGAGGAAAAGATCACGCTAGGAAAGGAAACGTATTTCTATGAACAGTGACACATTCTTTAGAAATCTAAAATGGGTCAGGGACACCTGGGTGGCTCAGTCTGTTAAGTGTTGGACTCTTGTTTTTGGCTCAGGTCATGATGTCACAGTTTGTGAGTCTGAGCCCCCCATTGGGCTCTGTGCTGGCAGGGCAGAATATGCTTGGGATTCTCTCTCTTTCTCTCTCTTTCTGCCCCTCCCTCACTTGCTCTCTCTCTCTCTCTCAAAATAAATAAGTAAACTTAAAAAAAAAATCTGAAATGGGTCTAAGAAAAAAAATCTATTGTTCTCCCTGAAGATTTGCTTTTCCAAAAACAAAGGTTAACATTCTCTTCATTCATATTCACTTTTCGTGTAAAGCCTGGAAATTAAATGAAACAACGTATAATGACTGTTTTCTCTGCTAAAGTTGATATCAGTGTCCAGGGTGAGCAATACTTCATGAATAACACATTGAATCATTAGCATATCAAAGAAGATTTCCTTCTGCTGTGTTTCACCAAATGTCTGTGGTCTTTGATTTGAACTAAACAACATTTGGGCATGCTGTTACTTCACAAAGGGTTAGTTAGTGTACAGAACCTAATCTCCTATCATTCGGGGCATTTCATATTAATTCAAATACTTAGAAAACAAGTCCGCAAGTGAATGTTATGCAAGATATGCTTCAGGTCCAATCTGCTTCTTTCATCCTTAAAATATTGAGTTCCATGATGACCCACTTTAGAGGAGGGATTTCTCTCTCTCTCTCTCTCTCTTTTTTTTTTTTTTTGTCACAAACAATTTCATGGTTAGATACACATTTTGTTCAAAATCACATGGAAAATCAAGAAGGAAAGACATTCCATGTAGAAAAGTTCTGACAAAAAAATAACACTGGGAAACATCAGCCTAATTTACTAATGCCCAAGGACACATTCATTTGTTCTTTTGTTCAACCAACAGACTGCATTCCAACATCTGGGAATATGCAGACGAATAAGACACTGTAGTTCCCCATAGTTCTCATATTCTCTTAGATATGACAAGTAAATAATTTACCTAAACACTATTAGATGTGTTCAGCTGAGGCAGCTGGTATATGAGATGGTGTTCAGACAAAAATGGTGGATTAATTTGTCTAAAGATGGCTTTACAGATTATTTAATCTTTAGGCTGGATATTACATTCAGGCAGGAAAAAAAAGTGTTTGAAAAAAGTGACATGAGAGAGAAAGAAAGAGAGGTGCATGTTGGGGCAAAGGAACAGCAAATGAAATGTACGCTTATATAAAGAAGAAAACATGGAATATGTTGAAGATTGCAAAGTATTTATTTTGGTTGAAAAGTTGGGTGCCCTTTTTAGTATCAGATATGAGAAGGCAAAAAGTCTAATTGGAGGGCCAGACCAAAAATTATCTTGGATGCAATGCCAAAAATGAATTTTTTTCCTTGTGGGCAATGAAGTAGCAATAAAATTTTTCAAGTGTAAAAGAATCAGATTAGGTAGGATTTTTTGAAAGAGCATCTTTTGTGAAAGCCAACAAGACTATATGTACAATTATGTAACAGCTGAAATCATTTCTAACATAGTTTTCAGAAGAAAGCCATATATTTAAAATTTTCATAACTGATCAATGTAAGCATTCCTAGCTTATTAAATTTTATAATGTATCTGTGAATAAATGTTCATAACAAAGAGATTGGAATCAGTGTGCTTAAAACTTAACATTGAGTATTTTCAGTGAAAACGACTTTTAAAAAGATTTTCACCATTCCTAGAATCTAAAAGGAAAAACATGATAAAAGTGGATAAATGACTACTAATATTTGCCATCAGGTTAAAATTAAATGCGTATATAACATGAAAAAGTATGACTATGGAGCGTAATTTTTGGATCGATTTTTTAAATAGTTAAGATTTAATTAGAATCACTAAAGTTGAAACATAATGTTTACATACTATGCAATAATTGATTTTAATATACCACTTTTTTAAATTATGAAAGTACAAGAGAACTGTTCTATGTCTTACTCAGAATTGTGTTGACATGAATGTGAAATACAAATCCATCATCAAGCTACGTAGTCTAGATTTGAATATTTTGTTTTGCATAAGGTCACATATCAATAAACATAAAAGAAAAAATCCAGGAAGAAAAGCACAAATACAATGAAGCACAAAAATAAAACAAGGAGAGTGGAATAAATATGTCTAAGTAAAGAAAGCTCATCTGAAACACATAAACTTTGTAATAATTGTTTAATTTTTTTTGGCTATTTTTATACACATGCATATGAAAAAAGTAGACTAGAAATCTACTACTTGTTAAAAAACACAGGAAAAGAATATAAGGAAGAAGAGAGTGAGTCTTCCATGTTTGATGGTTAAAACTATTTACCTTGCATATGTGGAATACAGTTGAATGAAAGACACTAAAAAAAGTTAGAGGGAGAATACCATAATTAAAGGATCATGTGACTGAGACTGTACTACGTGAGAGCGAAAAGGAAAAATGATATGGCATAATGCTGAAAGTAGGAAACGTCAGAACAAAGAGAACAGCACTGACCTGATGATAGTGTAGTTAGGGAATACACAAGATGGCACTAAGCAAGTTCAGGAGGTGAGGAGGGATGAGGGAGGAAGGAAAGGAGAGATAGGAAGAGAGGTACAGAAAGGAGAGATAGGAAGAGAGGTACAGGGAGGGAGGGAGCTCTTTATTCGGTAAAAAAAAAAAAAAAGGCTTCATAGAAGTATTTTGACAAGCAGAATATATGATGCTATTCCAACTTAATGAGACTAATTTAATGCAAGTGATTACCATAGCCAATTAGTAGAGGGAATTAAAGTAGGATTGTTGGTTTTTTAATGACCATTAGCAAGGAGATAAGAAAAGTGATATAAACTGTGTCCATTCCTTCACATCCTGCACAGTCTATATGTGAGATAGGTTATAAACTAGCAGATTGAAGGTCTTTTATGTTTAGTTTATGTGAGAGAATAAGTAGAAGATGAGCTGTCTTGAAGCATGTGATTCATTACCGAATAATAAAAATGAGCATCATTATAATGACAATAAAAACGACACTAATAAGAAGACCACTTATTGCATGAGGGCTACCGGTCCCCAGGACTCTTCTAAATACTGTGATGTATTTTCACATTTAATCTTCAAAATTATCCTATAAACCAGAAGCACAGAGCAATTGTTTTAGTGCCTGCACTACCCCTCCAGGAAGAGACAGAGGGCAGCTGTATGGGAGCTCAGAGGCACAGTTTCTGCTTTTAACACATACTAAATGTCTTTCAGCTTAGTGGAATTTAAATAACAAGAGGAGCAAATCTAGCAGATGAAGGGCCAGCTTCCCATTCCACAAATGGACAATTCTAAAGAGGCACAATGCAAGTTTCTCAGAGTTCTTGTGACGTCAAACACCCTCTGCTGATAACATTTCCTATTGGTCGCTTTTCATTCCTTACTTTACTCTCCTTACTACCTCACTTGTTTCCTACCATCTCCTACATAGAATTCCTGAGCGAAATCCTTTTTAAGATTTTTTTTTTTTTTTGGTGGGGGGGGATCAGATTAGGGCATAACTGTTATCCAATTTTACATGTAGAGAACACAAAGTTCAGATAGACTAAGTGATATACCACAGTTTGCCCCATTGAAGAGTGGAAAACAAACACACCCTTAACTAATAGCAGACCAAACTCTGGGAGACCAGTGAGAGGCGTAGAACAGGTGCAGGGGTGCAGAAGTCCACACCTCTATTCCCATTGGCTTCTCAGGGTGAGGAAAGACTAGGAGATACTCTTGAATCTAATTGGAGGTCTACACCACCACAGACAGGAGTGTACCTCCTGGAAAATTCTCTGGGCGGTTGTTTATAAATGCTCATCTTCAAGAGAGTTTACAGAAGAGATACTGTGTAAGTGCACACATGGTAAAAAGAAAAAAAAAAACTTATCAGAACCAATATTCGGACCCGGATGTTTTTTAAATAATCTATAATCTACGGTCTCAATCATTGAGCACACTTACTCTCTTTACTGGAAACACGACTTAATCAGTTCCACAAATTCTGTAAACCGCCATATATATGAACTGTTATCAAAACGAATTATAGTAAAACACAGTATGCTGCAAAACTATGAAAGACAGGTGGTTTGCAAAATGCACTCATTGCCAAATATTCAAGAGCTTCAAAGTGTTTTTCATAGATCAAAGTGCAACCATTCGTGTCAGGTGATATGAAAGTGCTTGACTTTGACATCAGCGAACATGGCTTATTTTCTAGTCAAGTCTTTAGATGTTGTCTAAGAAGTTTTTAATAGCAGCTACCATTATGTAAATAAACTTTAACGAAATAACTTTTACTTGGAAAGTTTATTCAACACAAAGGCAGTGTAAGTTCTCTGTCTGAAAGGGCCTGTAATCACTTTATGAAATACAGTGCCGGAGAAAGCTTCTGAAACCAACAGATCTTGTTCATTTAATTACAGTTCTGTTAATTTAATCACTTCGGTAGGGGATGTGTTACTTGGTGGGTGATATTTTCTTCACACCCTGGGAGGCACATCCACAGTGCTTGTCTCTATTAACTTAATGAAGAAATTACAATTAGAAAAAGAACTATGCGTCGAACATTTATTTGAACACAGGGAGGAAAGTAATGGGAAGAAAGCGTGTGTGATGAGAACCTATTGTCTATGTAAACCTTTCTGGATTACAAAATCAGCAGCTGATATTTAAGCGATTGTTCAAGGACTTTCTTACCGTCTGCAGCATTCTGTGCACCTAAGCAGAAACCAGTGCCTGAAAGATTTTTAAAACATCTATGCACAAATGCACTGTTACTTTAAGAGTTTTAAAAGGATATGGAATATATATATGCAAAACAACTTTCCACATTTTTTGTTTGTTTGTTTTTTTTTATAGGAATTGTTTGAGACTATGTTTAATGAATGAGTGACATCTGCCTAAACCCATTGTGCTTTGATTTTTTCGCCCTCTCTTCGGGAAAGAACTCAAATCTAGTGTGTTCTTTCAAATGAGAAAAGTTATATGTTTATTCTCTGTAACAGCCATTCTGAAACGCATCCCTAAAGGCAAATTTGCAATAATATCCAGATGTTAGTCAAACTCTACCCTAAAATGTTCATGCTGAATAACTGCATCAAAGCAGAACAGGGAAAATACTAATTTTGATTTTTATGACAGCTTTTAGAATACAAGTAATTTGTTAGTGAACAGGAAGAGTTAACTCCCACAATTAAAGAGTAGATCAATTTGAATATAGGGGTGAATGCAAATGATTTAATGGGACAGCTAGAGCCTACTGCAGACAGACCCCAACATATTCCTTCAGAATTATCCTCGACTTTAAGAGTCCACTCATGGGGCGCCTGGGTGGCTCAGTCGGTTGGGCGGCTGACTTCAGCTCAGGTCATGATCTCGCGGTCCATGGGTCCGAGCCCCACGTCGGGCTCTGTGCTGACAGCTCAGAGCCTGGAGCCTGTTTCAGATTCTGTGTCTCCCTCTCTCTGACCCTCCCTCGTTCATGCTCTGTCTCTCTCTGTCTCAAAAATAAATAAACATTAAAAAAAAAAATTAAAAAAAAAAAAGAGTCCACTCAATACCGTGACTTTCTAGCTGCTTGAGTGCTACTTTATTACTCTCTATTCTTGCCCTCTGATTTCTTTTCTGGAACATCCTTCCCTCCATTCTCAGTCTAAATGACTACAACTTATTTTCAAGAGTCCAATCAGGAAAAATCTCCTCCATGATGCTGGGATGCTGGGCTCAGTTCTTTGTTCTCTGCATCTCCCACAGCCTCAGCATGCCCTTACCATGGGTCTTAAAGTGTTAATTTCATTAACTGTCTTATTTTTCTATATTGTGAGTTCCTAGAAGGCAACGATAGAGACATTGTCAGCATTTTATACGCTGAGTCAAGTAAACTATGCTGAGCCTCAGGTATGTGAAAGACAGACCTTACTTTATAATATAATAAAAAGCATTTTATATGAGGAAATTAGTCCAAGTTCGCATTGATTTCAGGAAATTGCCCAACCTACAATCATCTAGCCTCTATTTGAATATTTAAGTGTTAGATAACTTAGGAGGACAATATAGTGTTTTGTCTTTTAGCACGTTTTTATTTTAGAACCATTTTAGATTTACAGAAAAATTGTGAAGCGAGTACAGAGACTTCCCATATACCTATAACACTAGGTCTCTCCTATTGTGAATATCTTACATTAGTAAAGCACAACTTTGATAATAAATGAAGCAATATTGCTACAATATTATTTTTAATGTTTACTTATTTTTGAGACAGAGAGAAAAAGAGAGAGAGAGAGAGAGAGAGCAAGCAGGGGAAGGGCAGAAAGAGAGGGAGACACAGAATCCCAAGCAGGCTCCAGGCTCTGAGCTGTCATCACAGAACCTGACATGAGGCTTGAACCCATGAACCATGAGATCATGACCTGGTCAGAAGTTGAATGCTTAACTGCCTGAGCCACCCAGGTGCCCGTTACAATATTATTAACACAAGTGTGTATATATATACATATATATATATGTGTGTGTGTGTGTGTGTGTGTGTGTGTGTGTGTGTGTGTGTATAATCTCATTTGTTAATACCCTAATGTCCTTTTGCTGTTCCAGGATCTTATATAGCCTACTACATCACACCTAATTGTCTGTCTCCTTAGGGTCCTCCTCTTGGCTATGACAGTTTTCAGACATCTTTCTGTGTGATGACCTTAGCTTTGAGGAGACATTTTGTAGAATGTCCCTCAATGGGGATTTGTTTGACATTTATCTTATGGTTAGAAAAGGATTATGTGGTTTTTGAAGAAAGACTATAGAGGTAAATGTCATTTTCATCACATCATATCAAACACATCTTGTATTGACATGACATATCACTGGTCATGTTAATCTTGATCACTGGTCTCAGCGGCTTTTGTCAGGCTTCTCCACTGTAGAGTTATTCCCTCCCCCCACCCCACCCCTTACTATACTCAGTGGAAGGAAGTCACTATGTCCGGGCAGACTTACGCAGTGGGCAGTCATGTTCTAACTCTTTGAAGTTAGAATATGATATACCTTATTTGGAATTCCATGAGACAGACTTGTCTAATGTCATTTGCTTATTTGACTTTTTTTCATTTGTTTATTTATTCGATTATTTATTTAGATCACTATGAACTCACGGATATTTATTTTGTGCTTTGTGCTAAAATACGATGCTCCTTTATTATTTTGCTGCTCAAACTGTTCCATCATTGGGCCAGTTTCAGTTGGTTCCTGTTTCTTTGGTGTATCCTCATCGGGTATAAATGTATTCAACCCTCCCTTTACTTTTTGGCACTCCAGGTTGCTCCATGCTCTCCTTCTACATCCCTTGACCCTGTCCTAGATCACCTGTGTTTAAAAGGTGCCCTGCTCCCTTTGATGGAAGAATGGCATTAGAAACCAAGATCCGGGTGTTTGGTATGTTCATTGCTCCTGGGGTGGGCCCTCTCAGCTGACAGAGCAAGAAAATATGTGCTTGTTTAATAACTGATGTATTAAAAACATGTTTATTAATATTGCTACATGGAACCATTTACATCTATGTTAAGCTAAAAGTGAGTTCATATTGATGTCGTACTGATCCATGACCACATGGACTATTCCAACCTCTGGCACTTATATTTAAATTCTACTCCAACTATGAGAAATACAGCTCTGCCCTCTTTCCATCCATTTTCTTTATTATTGAATTCCAGTATACTTGCATACCATTATCAAAATTGTTGACCCACCACAAGGAAAATAAAAAACATAAAAATGCCAGCTGGAGTGTAATGCTTATATTCAGTTTCTCTGCCTTTATAGACTCCACACATTTCCACAGTACTTAGATCAGCTCTTCTCCCACTCCCTGCTCCCCAATTAGGTGAATTATTTTTCATGTTCTTGTAATAATACAGTTGAATTATTTTTATCACATTCTGAATTCCATTCTGGAACTCCCTGGATTCCTAAGTGATTTTTGAGAAATTATATATCAAGTTACCCCTTTCTTTGCATTGTAAATTCCTGTGGGTTTTGAAAAATGTGTCCTGGTATGTCTGAGAGAAGTTTTTCTTTAAAGTTCCTCATTTCACCCATTTAAACCCTTTTCCCAACCCATGGCTATTTACTGTTATTATGGGCTCTACAGTTAGTTGTTTACAGAGTAGAATTGGAACCATTCAATTTGTAGTTTTTCCAGTCGGGCTTATTTTACTTAGCAATAGGCATTTAAGATTTATCCATGTTTTATAGCTTGATAGGTCATTATTTATTGCTAAAATAATTAATTGTGCAATAAAAACAGTATCTCGCTATACAACAAAAATACATTGTTAACATTTCGCTTACTGAAAACCCTCTCGGTTGCTCCCAGTTTTTGTTGATTACACACAAACCTATAAATATTTGGGTGCAGCTATTTGTGTGAATATAATTTTAAAACTCAGGTAAATACATAGGAGTAGAGTTGTTGGATCATACAATAAAATTATTTTTAGCTTTGAAATAAACTGCCAAATTATCTCCTAAAGTTGTGGTGCCATTTGGTTTTGATTTGCATATCCCTGGTGATGAGTGATGTTCAACATCTTTTCATGTGTCTGTTAGCCATCCGTATGTCTTCTTTGGAAAAATGTCTATACATGTCTTTTGCCCATTTCTTAACTGGGTTATTTGTTTTCTGGGTATTGAGTTTGATAAGTTCTTTATAGATTTTGGATACTAACCCTATATTAGATATGTAATTTGCAGATATCTTCTCCCATTCTGCAGGCCTCCTTTTAGTTTTATTGATTGTTTCCTTCACTGTGCAAAAGCTCTTTATCTTGGTGAAGCCCTAATAGTTCATGTTTGCTTTTGTTCCCCTTGCCTCTGGACATTTGTCTAGTAAGAAATTGCTCTGGCTGAGGTCAAAGAGGTTTCTGCCTGTGTTATCCTCTAGTATTTTGATGGTTTCCCATCTCACATTTAGGTCTTTCACCCATTTTGAATTTTTGTGTATGGTATAAGAGAGCAGTCCGGGTTCATTCTCCTGAATGTTGCCATTCAGTTTTCCCAACACCATTTGTTGACGAGACTGTCTTTTTTCCATTGGCTATTTTTTCCTGCTTTTTTGTTGAATATTTGTCAAGGGTGAGTTGACCGTGCAGTTATGGGTCCATTTATGGGTTTTCAGTTGTGTTCCATTGATGTATGTGTCTGGTGTCTTGCCAGTACCATGCCGTCTTGATGACTCCAACTTTGTAGTGCACCGTGAAGTTAGCATTGTGATTACTCCAGTTTTGCTTTTCTTTTTCAGGATTGCTCTGGCTATTTGGGGTCTTGTGGTTCCATATAAATTTTATGATCAGTTGTTCTAGCTCTGTGAAAAATTCTGGTGATATTTTGATAGGGATTGCATTAAATGTGTAGATCGTTTTGGGGAGTATCATCATTTTAACAATGTTTGTTCTTCCAATCCATGAACATGGAATGCTTTTCCATTTCTTTATGTTCCCTTCAGTTTCTTTCATAAATGTTCTATAGCTTTCAAAATATACATTATTTATCTCTTTATTATGGTTTATTCCTAGGTTTTATTGTTTTTAGTGTAATTGCTAATGGGATTGATTCGTTCATTTCTTTTTCTGCTATTTTGTTATTGGTGTATAGAAATGCAACAGATTTCTTTACGTTGATTTTATATCCTGTGACTTTGCTGAATTGATGTATTAGCTCTGGCATTTCTTTGGTGGAGTCACTCGGGTTTTCTACATAGAGTATCATGTTGTCTCCAAACAGTGAAAATTTGACTTCATTCTTGCCAGTTGGGTGCCTGTTAGTACTTTTTGTTGTCTGATTGCTGAGGCTAAGACTTCCAATACTATGTTAACTAGAAACAGTGAGAGTGGACATCCTTGCCATGTTTCCAATAGTAGGGTAAATGCTCTTAGTTTTTCCCCATTGAAAATTATATTAGCTGTGGGTCTTTTGTATATGGCCTTTATGTTGAGGTCTGTTCCATCCATCCCTACTTTGTTGAGGGTTTTTATCAAGAATGGATGCTGTATTTTGTCAAATGCTTTTCCTGCATCTGTTGACAAGATCTATGCTTCTTATCCTTTCTTTTATTAACGTGGTTTATCACATTGCTTGATTTGAAAATATTGAACCAAACTTGCAGCCCAGGAATAAATCCCACTCGATCGTGGTGAATAATTCTTTTAATGTACTGTTGAATTTGATTTAGTAATATCTTGCTGAGAATTTTTGCATCCATGTTCATCAGGGATATTTGCCTATAATTCTCCTTTTTAGTGGAGTCTTTGTCTGGTTTTGGAATCAAGGTAATGCTGGATTCATAAAATGAACTTGGAAATTTTCCTTCCATTTCTATTTGTTGGAACAATTTGAGAAGAATATTAATTCTTCTTTAAATGTCTCGTAGAATTCCCTGGGAAGCAATCTGGCCCAGGACTCATATTTGTTGGGAGATTTTGATAATAGATTCAATTTCTTTGCTGGTTATGGAGCTGTTCAAATTTTCTATTTCTTCCTGTTTGACTGTTGCTAGTGTGTGAGTTTCTAGGAATTTATCCATGTCTTCCAGATTGCCCAGTTTGTTGACATATGATTTTTCATAGTATTCTCTTATAATTGTATTTTTGTGGTGTTGGTTGTGATTTCTCCTTTCACATTGTGATTTTATCTGTTTGGGTCCATTCTCTTTTCTTTTTGATAAGTCTAATTATTTCAAACACCAGTTCTAAGTTTTATTGATCTGTTCTACTGGGTTTTGTTTGTTTATTTATTTCTATATCACTTATTTCTGCTCTAATCATTATTATTATCCTTCTGCTGGCTTTAGGCTTTATTTGTTGTTCCTTTTCTAGCTCATTGAGGTATAAAGTTAGGTTGTGTATTTGGGACCTTTCTTGCTTCTTGACATAGGCCTAAATTACTATATAATTCCCTCTTAGAACTACCTTTGCTGCATCCCAAACGTTTTGGACTGTTGTGTTTTCATTTTCATTGGCTTCCCTGTATTTTTTATTTTTCTTTAATTTCCTTGTTAACCCATTCATTCTTTAGTAGGATGTTGTTTAATCTCCATGTGTTTGAAGGCTTTCCAAATGTTTCTTGTGGTTGACTTCAAGTTCTGTATCATTGTATCATCTTGATCCCTTTGTACTTGTAGAAGGCTGATTTGTGACACAGTTTTTGATCTATTCTGGAGTATGCTGCATGTGCACTTGAAAAGAATGTATATTCTGCTGTGTTAGGATGAAATATTCTGAATAGATCTGTTAAGTCCATCCAGTCCAGTGTGTCAATGCCATTGTTTTCCTTGTTGATTTTCTGCTTAGATGATCTGTACATTGCTGTAGGCAGCGTGTTGAAGTCCCCTACTACTATAGTATTATTATCAATGAATTTCTTTATGTTCATTATTAATTATTTTATATATTTGGGTGCCTTCAAGTTGGGGGGACAAATATTTACAATTGTTAGATCTCGATGGATAGATCACTTAATTATGATATAATGCCCTTATTTTCTTTCTTTGTTCTAAAATCTAGTTTGTCTTGGGGCATCTGGGTGGCTCAGTCAGTTGAGTATCTGACTTGATTTCAGCTCAGGTCATAATCTCATGGTTTCGTGAATTCAAGCCCCACATCAGGCTCTGCATGGACAGCTCGGAAGCGGCTTGAGATTTTCGCACTCTCTCTGCCCTTCTCTTGCTCGCACTCTCTCTTTCTCAAAAATAAAAATTAAAATTAAATAAAATTTCGTTTGTCTCACTATATATTAACTAACTTAGATTTAAATAAAATATAAAATAAAATATAAACAAAATAAAATCTGCCTTCACTCATTATATAACTTAGATTTAAATAAAAATATAAAATCAAATGTAAACAAACAAACAAAATAAATAAAATCTAGTCTGTCTGATATAAGTGTGGCTACTCTGGCTTTCTCCCAGATGCACTCCAAGAAGGGGGGAGTCTTTCTTAATTTGTCCCAGGGAATCCTCAGGTTGTGCCTTCTGCCCCTGGGCTATCTGCTCTCCTCCGCAGGAGCACTGCAGCACCCTCAGGGCTTAACACCACCTAAGGTGCAGACCTCTAAAACTCTGTTCTTTGAGCTCTGCTGGTTGTAAAAACACAAAAACCAACCCTTCTTGTTTTCCCAGTCATGGCTTTGGAGAAGTGTTTTCCTTGTGTTATCTCCTGTGTGATCCTCTCTGTCTCTCTCTCTCTCTTTCTATGTCTCTGCTTCTCTCTGTCTCTCTGTCTCTCTCTCTCTCTCTTTTTCTCCTCTCTCCGTGATCAGGGATCCCTCCACTCTACAACACCCATGATCCTTTTCTGCTCCATATTGTGTCTCTGCACCTCTACCTTCCATAATGTGGCTTCTTCTCTTCCTCTACTTGTGCAGTGTGTTCTATCATTCTTCAGATTGATTTCTTGGGTGTTCAGAATGATCTGATATTTATCTAGCTGTGTTGGAGGGATGAGACAAGCCTAGGATCCTAGCTCCTACTCCACCATCTTAGCTCACCTCCCCTGGCCCCTCAGCAACTTGGGTTTCAACTACTGATCCACTTATATATGGAATTTTTGAATAAATATCTTAGAAAAGTTTTATTTATTTTAATTATATGAATTTTTCACATTATCTTTTCATTTTTGATGTCTAGTGTTAGTAGTACATAAAACATCTACAGTGTTTCGTATCCTATAAGACAATATCGATGTAGGTACTAACATATGATGCATATTGTAAACAGATGCCATAAACTTATGATATCAGTAAACACATTAAAATTTGTAAATGTATTTTCTCTTTCTCGTGATTTTCTTAATAACATTTTCTTCTCTGTAGTTTACTTTATTGTAAGAATAGTCATATAATCCATACAATATGCAAAATGTATGTTAATTGACTTTTTTTTTTTAATCTGCAAGTCTTCTGGCCAACAGTAGGCTATTAGTACTTAAGTGTTGGGACAACAATATTTATTAGCAGATTTATGACTGTGCTGGAGGTTGGGTCCTCACATCTTGTTGATTTATACACATCTTGTAGATTTATATCTAAATATTTTGTGTTTCTGGGTGATATTACAAGTGCCATTGTTTTAACATTTCAAGTTGCAATTGTTTGTTATTTATGTAGGAAATCAATCAGTGTTTTATATTGACCTTGTCTCATGTGATTTTGCTGTTAGTTGTATCAGTTGTTGTTGTTTTGTTTTTTTTTTGTCAATTATTTGGAATTTCCTACATAGATAATCATGTCACCTATGAATTTTTTTTTGTTTCATGTCTTTCTTTTAATCTTTATACATTCTTTATTTTTCTAGTCTTTTTGCAATTTCAGTATGATGCTGAATAAGCCTGGTGAAAGGGGCATCCTTTCTTCTTCCTTATCTTTGAGGGACAGCATCCAGTTTTCTTCCTTATGCATGATGGTATTCATAAGTCTTTGTAAATTTGCTTATCAAATTTAGGAAGTTACCACCTACTTATAATTTTCTGAGAGTTTTTACTTTGAAGAGATGTTAGACTTTACTAAGCGCTTTTCCTGAACTGACATTATATATATTTTTTCTTTTATTTTAACTTGTTAATGTGTTGGATTATATTGATTAAATTCTGAATGTTGAACCAACCTGAGTTTTTGGAACAAACCAATCTGGTCATGGTGTAGAATTATTTTTATACATTATTGGCTTGAAGTGTATTTTACAACTTTGGATGTGGCCCCACAATTATTGGATATACTGGTATTTTGTTTTGTGTTGTTTTCATTGCATTTCATTCTAGGGAGGGGGACACATCAAGCTAATTGATTTTTTTCATTGGCCATTCCCAGTATTGATGAACTCATAAAAATAAAAATTTTTATTCTGTTGCATAGCTTTAGATTTCTAGCATTTTCTTCTGCTTCTTTGCATGTTTGTGTTTATGTGACCCATGTGTAATTGCATGTAGTCAACATATTAATTAGGATTATTTTAAACTTTTAGTCTGGTAATTCTAACATCTATGTCACATCTTATACTGGTTTGGATGTTTGCTTTGTCTATTCAGACTTTTGTTTGTTTGTTTGTTTGTTTGGCATGCTTTCTAATTTTTGGTTAAAAGCTAGATATGTTATATCAGGTAAAAGGAAAATAATGAAACTTGTCTTTTGTGTGAGGTTTCATGTTAATCTACCTAGATGTTTGGCTTTTTCAAATATTTACTGTAACTATAGTCGCCCTATGCGTCAAAATTTTTTAATGTCCTTACTTTCCTCCTTCTTTTTGACTTTGTACTTTTCTGAGAATTTCTCCTCAGAAACAGGCTGTACCTTAAGGCAGTTAGTACACTGAAGTCCTGTTGATGAGGAAAGATGTTGTGAGATACAGGCAGGATCTACAATCTTATGATTAAGTCTTAGCCTTTTATGGGTTTGTGACTATGGGCTCTAAGTTCTTCTGCAGCCATAGAACTCTCCCACCCTGCCCACTTAGGTAAGACAAGAAAGCTAAGCTGAGCTGCTTTTGAGAATGCTTTCCCCACAGGCTTTGTTTTTTTGTTGTTGTTGTTGCTGTTGTTGTTGTTGTTGTTTTTCCTCAGAGACCAAGCTTTTGTGATGGAGAAACTCTGGGTATATTCTACAATATTACTTTTCCACAATGTTACTATTCCACAATATTACCCTCTCTCTGCCAGAAACGTGGGGGACTTCCTCTTATTTTATTTGTGTGAAACTAGGGAGTTCATGGAAGAAAGCCCAACAAAAGTGAGGCGGTGTTTCTAAAAGATTGTGGCCATTAATAGTGTCTGACTTCCATTTTTATCCACAAGATTACCACTTAACTATCTACCAGTAGGGCTCCAGCAGTTTCTGTTCCAGGTAAGCAGATCTCCTGTGATCCTCTGGATTCCCCTGTCTTTCTAGATTTGGGAGCAGTGGCTTGTCATGTGAATGTGGTCCTCTGATGTATCCAACAAAAGTTATTGATTTTCAATTTGTTCAGCTTTTTTCTTGTTGGAAGTCCATGAGTGATAATTTCCAAGCTCTCTACATTTTACAGTGGAAACCAGCTGTCCACATTTGATTTATGAGAGTGACATTTTCCTAGTTGGTTTATACATTAAATTGAAGATAATCTCTCTTAAATGGCAACATTTATTGAATAACAAATCCCTAGACTCAGAATCAGGACAGTTCCTTTTCCACATAAATTCTTTCAAATATTTAAACATATTTATCTCTCCTCTCACCCCCCTAGATCAGAGTTATTATTCCCACAGTTGTTCAAGATGTATATTTCTATTTGTCTTTATCCAGTAGGGTGCTGGAGCTGGATAGTATGAATTTGGCAGAACAGATTGTTAAATTCTCAGGAATTTGGGGGAGGTGATTTTTAAATGCAATCATTATTAAACATTATAATCTTAAAATCGAATAAATTATTTAAAAATAAAAGCTAATAAATACATAAGACTTATCACTTCTTAATTGCTGCATTTTAATGTTATTTACATCTTTTTAGTCTGCATGGTAGAATTATATAAAATGATGCACTAATATGCCTTTTTTTCTCAACTTTACATTCAGTTACATCAATTGGGTATCTGGAAATGACCCACAATGTCAGTATATACACCAGAAATCAGACACTGCAAATCAGACTTGATATATTGTTTTCTAATTACCTACACTTAAAATGTGATGGAAAAATATTAAGAAGCTGTGTTTCATTAAGCTTAAACTGTAAAATGTGTGTATCCATAGCTGTTTTATTATGAATAGCATATTAAGAAAATATTATCCCCAGTGTTTGAAAGTTGTTCACATCATTAACAAAAATCTGTATTTATTTTTCATTTTTAATATTGCTCCTTAGTATAAAGAAAACACCAAACAACATTCATGTCACTACTCTACTCATTTGTCAATTGCAATTTTTGTTTGCATTTGGGCACAAGTGTTCAGCAAAACAATGAATGAAAGTATTCTTTGGGAACCAAATGGCTTATGAATTTATAATAGAGCAAATAAATGTTTTATTATCACTTGTAAATTTTATGATATACTCTCTTTACATTAGTAAAATTTGTAATAAAATCATGTACATAGACATACACATACTCCTCTCATCAGAGAGCCAATTAATTATGTATTTGCACACCGCTAATTCTATCCCTGTATCATACATGCACTCTATTTAGTAGTATCCTTATTTACATGAGATCAAACAAGGAGAGTGAAACAGCATCCCTTTTATTGTTAAATAAATAAACAATTATAATTTTATTAAATGTAAGCCCTCCAAAGAAAGGCTTAAAATAAATTCAGTGGATATGGAATTCCATTGGTTTTATTTGGCAGAGAGCTTTCTTTGTATGTTCATGTTCTCTCTGTCTTCCCCTCACTGTTTTGGTTACACACAGGACACAGAATTGGCATAATACACTCAGAGTGACCCAGTCTTAACTGTGGGGAAGCAAAATGCACTTTTAGCTTTTTTGGTAGTGTAGTTGAAATAATTTCCCCGAAGGCTAATTTTCAGTATTTTATACAAGTTCAAATACAGTGATTAGACCTCTAAGTATAACCAATAACTTCTTAATAAATATCTGGAGGAAGTGATAACTAAAAATTTGATATAATTTATCTTAGGACAAATGTCCTTTAATTTTACATATCTTTAGGACTTTATAAGTTTCACAAAGATTAAATTTATGTTAAATATTTAACTGATATTTTTAAAATTCAGTTTTAGAATTTTTAGGATTTAGAATTCTTTATTTCCCCTAACAGCAATCTCAGTCCAATCAAGTAGACATAACCTTCTGGGTCATAACTGTCCCAATGGGGCATGGATCTATCCATGGGGCCAAAGATTTATCTTCACCTGTTTGGGCTGCTATAACAAAATACCATAGTGAAGATGGCTTATACACAACAGGAATTTATTTCTTGCAGGTCTGGAGACTGGAAGTTCAAGAACTGTCTTCCATGCTGCAGATTACAGACCTCTTTCTGTGTTCTCACATGTAGAAAGGATGAAGGAGCTCTCTGGAGCTCTTTTTTTGGGCACTAATCTCATTCATTAGGGTCATCCCCTTGACTAAGCACCTCCCAAAGGCCCCACCTCTAAATGCCATTATCTTTGGAGATTAAGGTTTCAACGTATGAATTTGGGGAGGACACAAACTTTCAACCATAGCAAGATTGAAGCTTGGTTTTCGCTCAGTCAGTTCTGGACTTATACTCAGTTAGTGTGCCTTGGACCTGATGGTGGGTAGGGAAGATATGGTGATTCAGTGCTTCAATTTGGCCATATGTGTTTCACCTTGGAGTCCTGTTGACAGTAGCCTTAGTTAGATGCTGTAGAAGACAAATTTAATGGATTTGGTTCTAGCTTCTGCTAGTCAGATTAATGAGAGTGGTTGGTGACATCCTCATGTTAAAATTCAAGTTCATTCAAGCACCTGTCAGACCAAGCAATGGGTTTTTGAGAGGAACACTCTTCCATGGGTCTTGAATGCCCCTGTGTTCTTCTTGCTAGACATGCCAAGAATGAGGTTCTGACTGCTCCTTATCCAGGCTTCCTCAGAGTTTTACTTGCAATATACAAAGAGCAGGCTTACTAATCGTTCACTATAAAAGAGTTAGATTTCCCAAGCTCATCATTCCATATATGTAATGTGAATCCACTGCATGTGTGGAATTCTTCTGTGCTTCTTGCCTAGTATTCATGGAACTTGAGGAGTGACAGGTCATGAGGAAATGACTCAGGATGAAACTCATGGTGTTTGCTGCATTGCAATTAATAAAATCCTTTGTTTCTGTCTCAAAAGCATTTCATCTTCTATCAGTATCCACAATAGAGTAACCTGCAGACCACAAGCAAGAGTCTTTAACACTTTGCTTCCAAGAGTTTGTCTTCAAAAAAGGAGTCATGTAAGACTCTTTCAGATAGTGATAAATGCCCTATGCATAAGAGGATAATGTCATAGAATATCATTGGAAGGGCACCTAAGACACTGTATCATAGATGAATCCTCTCTGATAAAATTATATTCAATTTGAAATTTAATGTTGAGAAAGAGTTTTTTAAGCCACATTCTGGGGGAATGTCGTTGGAGGAAGAAGCAGCAGCATGGATAAAACCTTAAGATAGGAAGAGTTTGACATGCTTGCAGAGCAAAAAGAAGGAGCACATGATCAGGGTGAACAAATCAGAGAATAATATCTATTATAAATGAATACATTTATTTTCAAGGAAGCACCTTACTTGCTATGCAGGAAATGAATTACTCTGGGCTTAGGAGGCAGCTCTTTTGGAAGAATTGGTTGAAATAATTTGCTTTGTTCTACGGTAGTCATAGTTCAAACAGAAAGAAGTGTCTGGAATAAGATGCATTTTGGTGGTAGAGCTAAGAGCATTTATAAATGAATTGAATGTGGTATGAGGCAAAGAGAGAAATTAATGGTTAGTCTAGGATGATTGGCCTAAGTATGCGGTTGGATTTTAATGTAACTTACAAGTGGGGAAGGCTAGAGGAACAACAACAACAAAACCAAATCAATAAACAAACAAAACGTAGAATCAGACTCGTAAATACAGAGAACACCACTGGTGGTTGACAGAGGGGGAGGGACTGGGAGGATGGGCAAAGTGGGTGAAGGGGAGTGGGAGATACCGCTTGCAGTTATGAAATGAGTAAGTCAGGGGAATAAAAGGTACAGCACAGGGAATATAGTTAATATTGTAATAGTGTTGTATGGCAACAGATGGCAGGTACCCTTGTGGTGAGCACAGCTTGATGTATAAACTTGTCAAATTACCGTGTTGTACACCTGAAACTAATGTAATGCCGAGTGTCAACTATACTCAACTGAAAAAAAAAATACAAATTTCACTAAAGAAAAATCTCTGACTGTACTTCCCCACCAAAACTAATGCTAGACTTCACGGGCATTCTAGAGCAAGTTTTTAAATCACTGGCAGGTTCACCTCAGTTTTACAGTCAGACATAGTAGGTAGAAGATTCATCATTTATTTTGTATGAAGGTACTAAGAAAAGAAGGAACAAACTATGTAAAGGACCATTTTCCCAGAGAATATGGAAGAAATTTCCACACTATTGCTTTCCATCTACCCAAGACTCCTGTGAAATATGTACTGTTAGCTTTATTTCACTAAGGAAGAAAAAGTTCCATAGCCTGACAATGGCTGATGATTTGTACTTTGTTCTTCTTTATTCCAAAGCCTCTACTCTTTTCACTAAAAACCACTGTGTGTTTGCTGATTTGTATGGATGGTGCACAAAAGTTGCATTGTGCAGAGTACAGATGGAGACATAATTAATCACAACAAAGGAAGCCTGCCCTTGCTTTTAAATGTCATTTTACACTGCATAGGTTTGTCCTCTTGGATTTTTTCCCACTTTCGTATAATCTCAGGTCACATTATAATGAGTAAGATGGATGGTGTAACAAAGCATATTACTTTGCCTTCACGTATTCAAAATGTGGAGTATGAATTGGAGTCAAGTTTCTTCCCTCATGTAGGTATTTTAGGCTCTTTGAAAGTCATAGGGAAGTGGAAGACCTTCGTTGCCATCGTGGTACAGTTCAAATATAGGCTGAATAGACACAGACTCTGTTCAATGTATTTCACAACTTGCTCTTGCAGTGAATAAACCATTTAGGCTCTGTGCTACCACTCACACCCTTTAATCCCATAAATGGCACATTGCCAGTTTTTCTCTTCCTCTGGAAAGCCATTGTTTTATCTAGCACTGTTCTACCTTGTTCTTTTCATCATTATTTAATGCTAAAAATGCTGCAAGTAATAAGTGACAACATTTTTGTGGCCAGTGTTAACAGTTGAGGAAAGATGCTGTACGTGCTTATGTTTGCTGTTAGAAAACCTTTATATCATCTAATGTAGCAGCACATACCCTACTCTAGTCCACTAAGCCACCAAAAAGACATTTAAGTGTCTTAATAAACACAGATTTATTAGACTGACAAATGCTTACATTAGGTGCTGTGCTTCAGATACTACGGTACAATTGTTGCATCACAGGTATTTTCTCTACAATAATGTCCATGATTGAAAATGAGTACTATTTCTCTTTTTAGGAATGGATTATACTGAGAGCAGGTAAATTAAAAAAAAAAAAAAAATATATATATATATATATATATATATATATATATATATATATATTTAAAGCATTATGTGGCATTAGGATAGTAGATAATTATTTGGATGCTTATATCTTGGTTGGAATATTAAATGCTAGAGGTACTATGGGTCCACTAAATATAAATAAAAGAGCTGACTTCAGCTAACGACTCACTTTTGAGCATGGCTCTTTGACAGTTTTTATTGGCAATTGAAAAAAAATGGCAACGCAATTTTATGACTGCGCTTGGAGGAGAGAGCCTAGTTCATAACAAGAAATCAGCCAGCAAAGCATTTCGCTAGGATCACCCCAAACCCCAAAGCAATAGGACAATATGTTCTTAAAAGTTTCCTTTTTTTTAAAGCTTTTTCCTATTTTTTTAAGCTTCACTGGAAAACATCCCTGTCCAGAGAAAACAAGATTCTGATAGCACATCTATAATCAGTCATTTAAAAAGTTCAAAGGAAAAAGGAAACACCCCAGTGTTTAATCTACATACTTTTAAAACATATCCAACATTAAGTTTATATGAGAAAGAGACAGAGACAGAGAGACAGAGAAAGAACAGTCTGATAAAGGATAAGAAACTTGAGTCATCCCCCCCTCAAAAAAAAAACAGTACAAATTGTATAATTATAAAGGTTATGATGTTGGAAAAAATTAATTTAAGAATAAGAAGAATAATACTGAGGAAAATACACATTTATTTTGCATGTAACTAACCATCCCGTTGTTTGTGTTAATTTCACATTTGGCATGTGCTTTTGTGACCTTTGGTTTTCGACTTAAGGAAGAAAGTTTTGCCTTTCTCAGGATTTGGCATAGCATTTTACAACCATCTAAGTGCTCTACAAATTTACTTACACACAACCTTATTTCAATATAAATTCCCTATGATATTTTAGAATATGATTAAGTGAATTTTTTTCAAATTCACAGAAAGCTTATCAATATCAATCACTGTTTTTCTTCACCTCGCTTGCCACACTTTCTTTTTCTCCCAAAACCATTTCATTAACTTTTTCTTTCTCCAAATCCCCCTGTCCACAAGGTTCATGCTTCTTCCTCTAGTCTTCACCACGATTTACCTCAAACTAATCTCTTCCTTATATTTATGCCATTGTAAATTTTATCTTCAAAAATTGCTGCATGACAATCTTCCCATATGTTTTGGTTACCCAAGCACTTATAACAATTTTATGGTCATTTTCTGGACTTCTATTTATTTGCCCTCTTTTCCACACAGTTCCACGAAAAACCAAAAAAAAAATTTGCCATAAACTTTAGGTCACTGTTACATCACCACCCCACTCCCAGATATCAGTTTTTGGATAGGTTAGCTTTATCTATTTAATAAACCAAGTCAAAATTCTGTGGCTTTAAAAACACATTATTTATCACTCATGAAACTTTCATTTGGCTGGGGTCAGATAATCTAGGATGAGCCTAGGATGTAGGCTCTACTTTGAGCTATGGATTTATCTGTGCTTATCTCTTCTGTTGAGTCTAGACTCATGTCCACTCCAAATGCGTGTGATCTGGGGCTCCAACTAAGGCTCAGGGAGTATCTCTGAGGAAAGTTCTATGGAAAAGACAAAGACATTAAAAGACAAGTGGAAACATACAAGAGTTCTTGAAGTCTAGCATTTTGACGAGCTCATTTTCACCAAAAGCTACAGGTGACATTGGACACTTTGGACAACTTCTGCCAAGGGACCAACAGGCAGGAAGGTAAAGCATCATCTAGAGAGGTTTAACTCATATGGATCCTTAATTAGATGTAAGGATGCTGTCACACACTGGAGTCAAGGAAAAATATGTTTGATACCATTTTGGTTCACTTGGATGTTCTTAATACTCAGTTGTCCAACTTTGATGATAAAAGACAAGGGCGATAATCTTGGTCTGGGAATGGCCTAGCATGAGATTCAGGGTCACACCACCAGTGAAGGCATGTAACCAAGAGAGGTGTTTCTTAAGGCTGTGAGGATTCTGAAATGGATAGTAGAGAATGAATACGAGGAAAATTTCTAAGTACGTATATGAGGATGTGAACAAAATGGAGGTATGGTAAATGCAATATGCTATCCAAATCTTTCTTGGGTTACTGAACTTGTATTTTTTTTAAGTTTATTTGTTTTGAGAGAGACAGAGACAGCGCAAGTGGGGGAAGAGCAGAGAGAGAGAATCCCAAGCAGGCTCTGCACTGGCCCCACAGAGCTTGATGTGGGGCTCAAACTCATGAAACTGTGGGATCATGACCTGAGCCGAAACCAACAATCAGATGCTTAACCTACAGAGCCAACCAGGTGCCCCTGAACTTGTATTTTTAAGTTTACATTTCAATGGATTTCTTCTGTATGTATATATTTTTCCCTTTTGGAGATGAATTTCTTTTGGGAACCAAGTCCTATAAATTTGCAGGGGATAAAGTTATGGAGATGATTGCATAGAATATACCTCAGACTATGCTAATTTTCTCTATAAAAGATACCCTAACAAAAATATCCCAGCAATATCTGCAAGGGGAGCTACACTTTGTTATGTTTATGGAGTTACATCCGCTTCCATCTTTATGGATATGTTGGTTGTGTTATGTATTTATTGGTGATTTTATAAATATGAAGTCATTTGTTGGAATTTTATATGGCTTGATAAATCAAACAGAAAAATATGAATATACTTAAATGTACTTAGTCTTTTTCTTTAGTGTTTATTTATTTTGAGAGAGAGAGGGAGAGAGCAGGGGAGGGGCCGAGAGAGAGAGAGACAGAGAGAATCCCAAGCAGGCTCCGACATGGGTTTTCAACCCACGAACCACAAGATCATGACCTGAGTCAAAGTCAAAAGCCAGACACTTAACCGACTGAACCACCTAGATGCCCCCAATTATTTAGTCTTATGATGGCTCAGGAAGTGTGCTAGTTTCTATGTATTATGTCATTTATTAGCAAGTTTGCACAATGAATACCACCTCTGCTTCCCGTAAGTCTTTACAGATAGGCCTGATTTCTACCATTCCTTCTAGGTTTTGATATTGCCTTTTATTTACTATCTTATTGGGAGGGGGGAAATTTAGAGGATTCCATCTGGCTGTAAGAGAGTATTTGCTTAATTAAAAATATTATAGTCTACAGAAAGATTAATTGAAGTTGTCAAAACTTTAAATTTTGTAACAATAAAATAAATCTTTGAAGAGAGAAAGGATTTATTGTTTTTCTTTACAGCAAACAGATGTTATTTAATATTTTAAACAGAATATTATTTTAAATACTTCTGAATATAGTTATTTTACAGATCTACAAATATATAAAATCAATGTGTCAGTTAATACACGTATCTGTCAGTTATTTGATTTAATTTGCATAACCTCATTTGCATTCTCAATAGTTACTAATTTCTGAATGATATAGTGTCACTATAGATCTTCCTCAGTTGGCTTTGCAACTTTTATTGGTATCAACTAAATAATTAGGAAGTAATAAGAGCCCTGAGAAAATACATTATTGGTAACAAAATCACTATATTTCAGGCTCTGTTTTAATTCATTCCCAAACTACTTACCTTGATGAGTTTTCAAGGGCAGTCTTTGATAGAAAGACCCAGTTTAATTTATGTCCTTTAAAAATGATAAACTATCTTCCCTACAAGAGACTCTCTTAGACTACTAAGTTACCACTTAAAACTCTATACAAGTTTATTTTTGGGGTTTTTTGTTTGTTTGTTTTGCTTTTATTTTTTTCAGAAGCATTTTAACTTTATTACACAGCACTCCTAAAATTAAATATACAAGTTTTCTTATCAACTTCTCAGAGGCCTGTGCTTCTAAACCAGCATATGTTTGAGAAACATAGATTCCAAGCTCAAATTATTTATCAATCACCACTTGCTGCCTTTCTATAAAAAAGGAGAAAATAAAGTATTAATTGCTAATATATTATGCATGTATTTAGCCTCCTGTGTCCCAGGCACTGTACTATGTGTTTTCCATGCATTATGCTATTTACTGGCAAACTATGAGATAGATACATTTTGTATGTCTGTTTCACAAATACACATACTAAAGGCACTTAAGTAGAATTGCCATATCTCTGGATATAGGAAATGGCGAAGGGCTATGTCATGTGAGAGTCAGTGTTTGGAAATCTATAACACTTAATTTCTCATTACAACATACTTACTACCTGTCATAAACCTGAACATTTGACCAGATTTGTATTTTTCCAGTGGTCTAACCACTGTGGGTTCCTCTGTGCTCTCTTCTTTTTTATGTGGTTTGACTAAACTTTGTATCCAGGTTCCAGTATTCTTTAACCCCATGAATTGGTAATGACCAAATCTGTGAGTAAAAAAATGCACTTCTAAGTAATTAATGTCATTGTGAATGAAGTTGTATGTGGCCGTGGCCCCAGGGGATTTCTGTGACACTAAAATATATTCTATGCAGGGAAAGTTAAAAAATATTGACCTCACTCACTGTGCCCATTGATGGATTGATATAGACTGAAGAGTAATGATATCACTGCTAGATTCTGATCTGAGGTCTGTTACTGAGACTATTAAAAACAAACTTTTTTCTTTCTTTCTTTTTAACTTGTATAAATGATTTAAGTGTAAAATTTCATTACTTCTTTTTTCATTAAAGAATCCCAGAATAATTAACATACAGTGTTGTATTAGTATCAGGTAGACAATATAGTGATGCAAAAATTTTATATATCACTCTGTGCTTATCCCAAGTGCCCTCCTTAATTCAGATCACCTCTTTAACCCATCCCTCCCCCACCTCCCCTCAGGTAACCATCAGTTGTTCTCTGTAATTAAGAGTCTGTTTCCTGGTTTGTCTTTCTCGCTCTGCCTCTTTTTTTTCTTTGTTTGTTTGTTTTGTTTCTTAAATCCTGCATATGGTAAAAATCATATGGTATTTCAGTAGTTCTTTGTAAACATACTCCAGAGTTTTTCATACACAATAAAGTACTGAGTTTCACTCAGAAATTTTCAGATGATTCACAGTATTTCATAACTGATTTCAGGAATGATGATTTGTTGCTATTGATTTTAGCTTGTTGTTGTTGTTGTTGTTGTTGTTGTTGTTGTTACCCCAAGCTGAGTTTATTATTTCTCTTTCAGGTTGGGACCAGTTGTATAAAGTCAATGAAAATTATTGAACCTAAGTCAGTAACACTTTTGTTGTAATGCAGGCCAGTCTGCAGTGATTGACGTAATTCAGACAATGAGGGATAAAAATTGACTACGATGGAAACTTTTTTGACTTTCAGACGTAATCTTATTTAAAAAAAATAGCAATATTTTTTACTTTTTACTAACAATTTGCAATCTTTCTGCTGAGATTATTCCAGAATATACTTTTGTATGAAAGTATCTTAAGCGTTCAATTCAATTTTTCTTCTTATCAAGTGGTACCGAATTTAAAAGAAAGTTAGTAGTCATATGTCATGCACACAAATAGGCATGTCTGGTGTTTTATTTCTTCTTGCTTTTATTTTTACTTAAAGATTGGTTCGAATAACTTAAAGGTCATTGTTATTTTATGAATAATACTAAAAAGAATGCTTGATAATGGTTACAATGATGTTTGGAAATTTCTTGCCTGAGACTCCAACCGTGAAGTCTGTATTCTGCCCCCACATTTGGTTGTTACTGTTATTATTGATTTATTGTTTTAATAATAAAAAAATATATCTCCAGTCTTTCCACACACAAAAAATTTTCATATCCTCCATACGCTAGGAATTCCAAGGCTTCAATGTGTTTTTGCATATGGTTTCTTCCAATATGAATGTATTTATCCTGTTTCACAGATAATATCTTTTTAATATTAGTATTTCAAATCCAGACGTCGTAACCTCTATACCAGATAAATTTTCATAATTATTTCTGATTATGTTACTTATTTGTTAAACTTTCTTACTAAGACCTACTTGGCAACCTCATCAACTGAATTTCCTTTTCTTGTTTTGTTCTATATCATATGTCATTTGCAAGCGTGTTATGGTTTTGTATTCAATGTCCAACCCTTCCACAGCCAGAGAGGTAAATTGATGATTACAATATACTTTTATGTCCTCTTAAACATTTGGAGATTTTGATGGGAAAATAAGAGAAGGGGCAAAGAAGTTTTCCTGGAAGATTGGCAATTATGCTCAGTTTTGAAGTCCAGATGTGAGTAGTAGAGCAATAAAAAGGAAAACTCATGTAAGGGTCAGATCACAGGGAGTGCATTATTGGGAAGCTGGTGGAAAACTCATTTCTGTGCCTTATTATTGAGGATATACGCCAAATGGTACACGGAAAAAAAAATTAAATGCAGAAGTGTATAACTGAGGATCAGCAAGCCTCTTCTTTTGATACTAATGAGGGTGACTCTTGCTACCTTTATCCCCAAAAGACGAAATATAAACACTATAAGAGACAGCAAGCCTGAAAACCTGTGCTATTGTGACCAATGAGATAACGTGATCAATACACCTTTGAGAAAAATTAATGTGGTACTGGTAGGGAAAAAATGTAATTACTGAGAGTCCAGAGGTATGGTTCTATAACCCACATAATACATGAACATGCAGTCTGAGAAAATATAAATATAGTCCTAATCCCATTACCCCATGGTCACATAAAAAAGGAAATGCAGTATTTATTATTAGAGACAATTCTGCAAACCAGGCTATACAAAAAAATCCATAGTTAAGGAGGAGGTTTATGATTGAATCAATCCATAAGTTTTAAATAAAAATTGGCAAGTTATTCTATTGAATATTACTTAAGTAAGGAAAACAGGACTCCTTGGAGAAATGACAGATTCTGAGATATATATAGGATGACCTTGGAGATTCTTTACAGATGCTGTGTGTGTGTGTGTGTGTGTGTGTGTGTGTATGTATGTGTATATATATATATATATATATATATATATATATATATATATATAGTATATATGTGTGTATATATATATATATACACACATATATATATGCATTTATATATATATAAATGCATCTATGTGTATATACCTGTGTGACTTCAGACATATATGTCCTTCCCTGGCACCAAAATGGCTGAATCTGAGATGCAGCAGAGACATATATAAGATGGGCCTGGAGTGGTTCCCCAAAGCTTCTAGTTCCCCAAAGTAAGAAAGTGCTAACAAAATGATGGGGGACACAGGAGCCTATTGAAAGAGCTCTTAGTAGCAAATGCTGAAATAACTTGACCAAAACAATGAAGATTTATAATACTTTTATTTAGAATAGATATAAATAAAAAATTTAAGTAAATATCCAGGAGTCCATACTGGTAAGTATAAATGAACACATAAATAATGAGAGATAATAGACAAATGGTCTATGCTGAAGAACCCCCAAAACTTTATTTTATTTATTTTTTTTAATTTTTTTTCTTTGTTTAACGTTTATTTATTTTTGAGACAGAGAGAGACAGAGCATGAACAGGGGAGGGGCAGAGAGAGAGGGAGACACAGAATCGGAAGCAGGCTCCAGGCTCCGAGCCATCAGCCCAGAGCCCGTCGCGGGGCTCGAACTCACGGACGGTGAGATAGTGACCTGAGCTGAAGTGGGACGCTTAACCGACTGAGCCACCCAGGCGCCCCCCAAAAACTTTATATAAAATCCCACCCTCAAGGAAAGGTAGCACAAGAAACTCCCCATTCCCTAGGGGTCATCTATATATACTGACTTCCTTCCAGAAAGTAAAAGAGAAAAGAGGAAAAGAGAATGAAGAAGTGAAAACACCTGACAAACCCTACCTTAGCCAGGTGATCAAGGTCAACACCGACAGTCACAAGTGATGTTCACTGTATGTACCATTGATAGAATGTAATAAAAAGAGCATGCCACTTTTGCCGTGTTCCTCTCTACAACCAATAAGCCCAGTCTAATGATGGGGAAACATCAGGCAATTCCTAATAGCCAGACATTCTACAGAAAACTTGACCATTTCACCCTCAAATTATCAAGGTTATCCTAAACAAAGGGTGTCTGAAAACCCGTAATGGCCCACAGGAGGCTAAAGATAGATACAACAACTAAATGCCATGTGGTACCTGGTTGGGATTCTGGAACAGAGAAAGGACATTTTCCTTTTTTATTTTTTTTTTCTGTTTTTCTATGCTACAATGTTCCAAAATAAGTAAATAAATATAGATAAAAATGATTTCTCGTTAGATGAATATTAATTTCATATTTCATGGAATTGTGTAGTATGGCATGATATTCATATTTAAAATTTTTTCTAATTTTTTTTTCCTATAGCTTCACTTAGCCTTCTAAACACTGTCTCTAAGACTGCTGTCACATCTAAAGATTCAATATTTTGATACCATTTTTAAGATAATCAATTAGTTGTTATCAAATATAATATATACCTTTGCTATACTTGAAGTTTGCCCAGATTTTCTTTTGTAAGGAGGATATTTTCATTTTTTGAGGGAGACAGAGAGTATCCCAGTCAGGCTTTTTGCGTCAGTGTTGAGCCCAGTGCAGGACTTGAACCCGCAAACCATTAGATCATGACCTGAGCCAAAGTCAAGAGTCAGACGCTTAACCGACTGAGCCACCCAGGTACCCTGTAAGCAAGATATTTTCTATTTCTCCAAATTTTTTTCTAAAAAATGGAAGTTTAAACTATCACACAGTGGATACCAATAATTGTTGGTAGAAATGTCTAGGAAAATATTTGTGTTTAATTTACATGAAACAACCCAGACTGTATTAAAAGTAAAATAAATACAGTGTGTCACTATGCACTGAAGAGTTATGCTGTATTAGTGAAAGTAATAGAACATTGTTAAGGGGA
This sequence comes from Neofelis nebulosa, assembly GCF_028018385.1. Taxonomy (NCBI): domain Eukaryota; kingdom Metazoa; phylum Chordata; class Mammalia; order Carnivora; family Felidae; genus Neofelis; species Neofelis nebulosa. Next base: position 10,601,380 of record NC_080792.1, on the reverse strand, counting down.
AAGTTGTCCATCTAAAGGTCCTTTTCAGGTTACACTGAACTATGTATTTAGTCTCTCGTAAATCATCTTAAGATATGCAAGAGTTTAAATCCTTTAAGATCAAAAGCTCTACCTATCTACTTTGCTACTGTATGTCTCATAGCTAATATAGTACCTGATACATGCACTTCAACATTATTCACCTCATGACCAAAAAGAAATCAAAGAAAAAAATAGAATTTCCTGGCACATATGGCACTAACTTGTATGTATTGTATATACAATGTTTTATACTTTACAAGTAAATTTCAATATCCTTCTCCTATTTCAATGTAGAGTCAGAAATGGTTATTCTTTTTATTTTGTATACATTCTTACCAAGGTGAAATAACTTATGAAATAGGTAAAGGCAAACCTTACTTTTAAGATCCTGGATTCTAAGTCTAACCTTTTCCCCTCCATTCCAAAAGTTGGCAAACTATTTTTGTAGGATTCGCTGAGTAAATATTTCCAATTTTGGGACCCAGCAATCACTGGCACAACTACTCAACTCTGCCATTTTAGTAGGAAAGTGGTCATGTACCGTAGATGGACATGACCGTGTCTTAACAAAACTCTATATAAAACATTAGACTCTCTGGTTGTAGTTTGCTGACCCTTGATGCGCATTACGCCACATCTCTAACACTGGGTTTATTTAACCCAGGAAATACTTCCTGATTGAAAACTTCAACAAACCCCTAGTAGTTAAGGCCAGTTTAGAACAACAACAAAAGAGATGTTAAAGTGGATTTCAAATGTGAATGGAAATGTCTTCTTGAATTTGATGGTGTTGTAGTTGCTACTGTTATGTGTGGAGCACAAAGCCCACCTCGTCTTTTCTGAGGGCAGAGAGTGGTTCAGTTCTCCCAAACTTTTACGCAGCCAGCTCAACATTCGCTGAATTTCTGTGATGTTAAGAACACTCCAAGAAAGGTGCTGACAGTGCAAGCCGATATTCGTGTGTAACATGATTCGCTCATGTGGGGACTGCGAAATGGCCACCTGCTGTTCTCGCCTCCTGTTTGAAGATGTGTGGTGACTTTAAAAAAGATAAAGTCCAATAGACACAGCAACTGTAGATTAACCTGCAAATTTCTTTTGACCTGGGCTTTTTGTTCCTTCAGATCTGTATCTTTCGTGTTCAGCCTGCTTTTCTATCAGCTGGTGGCATCTATTCCTCCAATACAAGAAATCCACATACTGAATCTGGTACTTGGGTACTTGACTTAAACTCAATTTTTTTTTTTTTTTTTTTTTTTTTTTTTGCAATTCAAACTCTTACTTGTTTATAGTATTCTGACTTCTAGGCCCAAAGTTCAATTTACAGTAATTTTCATATTCCTGTATTGCTTCTGTATAGATGTCTTCTTGGTGATTATCTCACTAATTTATTTCAGCACTGTATTTGATAAACTTTCCATTTCTTTGCCAGGTATTAAAATAAGCGTAGTTATTAATCCATAAATTACTTGGAAATAAGAATTATCTATGTACCATAAGTTGGCCATCTAAGGAAGCTCTCGAACTTAAGTGGCATCTGCAGAGCATGATGTGAAGAAGGTATTTCATGATTACGTAGCATGGTTTCCCTGAGATGCCATTGCTCTGTAGCCTTTCAAGGCAGTAGAAATCCATACTAGTTAGATCGATTTAATGGTTCCTCTACATACTGTAGCAGAAAACTGGTTAACTTGCTTTTATTCTCCAGGATGTATCTTTCACTGATTTTATATCATCAACATTATATGCATCCTTACTTGGCTATCACTTGCTAATTCTAGGCTTGATCAAAAGCAGATCCATTCAGAAACTACACCATAGTAAAAACAGATCCTCTTGTATAGTGACAAGGTCTTACAAAATTTCTTCTAGTTTCAATGCACATTAAAGCATATATTTGCATATGCCGATGATTAAAAAGTTGAAGGACTATTATATAAAGGAACAGCATTTACGTATTGTATACATTCGATAACTTCAGCTATTATGTGGCTTAAATACTTAATATAACTCTGGTTAAAATTTTAAAAATTGAGAATTCAGCCAACTCAACAGCATAATAAATTTTTCTTAGTGTGGAAATCAATTCTTAAATTAAAAATTCAACAATTTCCCTGGCAACAGTAACTGGTGCCAGCAGATGCATTTAGCCACCAACTACTAGATGAAAACATGCATGCTGCATTACAAACTCTGGCACATATGGTTTACTTATAAAAATAGGATAATATAGGCTCAGTGCCTCTGGGTTGTGATAGCTGGATCTTAGGGTATAGAAAACAGAGATAGAAATATGATGTCATTTGCCACACACTTTTTCATATTATTAAGAAATAACTTCAAAGTTAGGTTGTTGTGAGGGGGTCACTTTTGAAAAAGCAGAAAAACATAATTTTATAACTGAAAAAGAACAGAAAATATAATCTATGGATGAGGCAATAATTTTAGGGTCCCATGTGAAAGTACATGAAGGTTTAATCTGCCCTTTTTGAAACAAGCCATGATATTCTTAAGCCTGTGTAATCAATACCGTGATAGAAAAAATAATCCTTTGTTTTGAAGAATTAATGAAATCACTGAGCCCCTTCTAAAATTCACCATGAAACACAACATAAGAGTTAAAATGTAAGACTGGGTTTCTTGGTTCCTTCTTCTCACAGTATTGGATTAGTTACAGTACATCTTTCTTCATGTGGTCTAAGGACGTATTTAATTTGTGTTTCTTTACAAATATTTCTTTCCTGTATAGTTGGTTTCATTTAATTCTGTATTTTCCTAAATAGTATATTTGCTTCTAAATCATATATATTTCATATTGTCTTGATGTTTCAAAACTACGTTAGCTATTTTTTCTCCTACATTTTGTCATATATACTTGGTTTAAACTGCCCAATTTTGAGACTCTCAAGTTTTCCTGTGATATTTTTCTGCTAATTTCATTTCAGATCATTTCTTATTTATCTAAAACTCAAATCTAACCTATGTTTGAATACAATCCAGGTGACCTAAAGAATAGCATGTATTTTTTTTTTTCTTTTATGTCTCAGGGAATAAAGAAAAAAAAAAAAAAACCTGGACGCTTGCTAAAAGACACTGACATTGCTTAGAACACAGGTGTATTCAGGAATGATCAAAGTGTTTTTATATTTGTAAACCTCTTCTCAAATTTCTCCTTGAAGAAGTCAATCAGGGTTTCACTCTGTGTAAATACTAACCACCAGTTAGGTGAACTAATTGCATGCTATCAGTCATCCTTTCTAAGATTTCAATTCCCCTCAGATTAAAAAAAAAAATCAGTCATTTTAGAATTTTTTTTACCAGTTTTTAATAAATGTAATATACTTATTTTGGTACCTTTTACACATATATTGAATTTAAAATAAAGTTAATGGACACTTAAAAGAAATCTAAGAAGGTTTATGCAAAATACATGCATTTAAAAACACAACACACACACATGCAATTAAAAACTGCGATTTTCAATACAGATCCAAACTTTGGTTATGCCTTTGAGGAAAGCATGATTTAATTTTTTGTGTAAATATTTTTGTGGGTAAAACAATATGTTTTTGAATGTTTGTCAATTATCGTACCATATATACTTTTAATATATATGAAATATTTTTTCATAAAAATATCTAATATATATAGTTGTTTTTTTTCTGTAATGAATTGGTCAGTTGCATACTAACAATTTGGATAGTTGAAACCTATTTTCCTGATAACAGAGATAAGCATATTGTACCAAAATTTAAAATATGTTAAAATACGGGCGCCTGGCTAGCTCAATCCTTTAATCTGACTTTGGCTCAGATCATTGTCTCGTGGTCTGTGGGTTCGAGCCCCGCATCGGCCTCTGTGCTGAGAGCTGGGAGCCTGGAGCCTGCTTTGGATTTTTGTCTCCCTCTCTCTCCGCCCCTCCCCTGCTCGTGCTTGTTCTCTCTCTGTCTCTCTCTCAAAAATAAACATTAAAATTTTTTTAATTTAAAATATGTCAAACTAGTAAGTCCTTTTTTCCACAGATTGAAATTTTACACTTTAACTACAACCTATCCCAACCAATAGTGGCTGTGATTGAAGTATCTTGCCACTTAATGCATAAATGACTTCCCAAGTGTGTGCATCAGCTTCATGGTTGCAGTATTTATCTGGAAATATAGACACCTGCAGCCAGATAAGGAAATCATAAACACTAAGGCTCAAATGTTAACTGAAAAGTAATTTTATACTATAAGACTTAATTTAAATCTACAGACAAAAAAAGGAAAAATTGTTTTTGTTAGAACATCCAATGAGCATGTATATTTTAAGAGTTGTTTGTTTTGTTTTGTTTTATTTTTCTTTTTTTAATGAGAGGGGCACCTTGGTGGCTCAGTTGGTTAAGCACTCAACTCTTGATTTCAGCTGAGCTCATGATCTCACATTTGGTGAGATGGGGCCTCACGCTGGGATCTGTGTTGATAGCAGAGAGACTGCTTGGGATTCTCTCTCTTCCCCTCTCTCTCGGCCCCTCCTCCTGCTGGTACGTGTGCATGTGCTTTAAATATATATATATATATATATATATATATATATATATATATATACACACACACACATATATATGTATATATATACATACATATATATATATACACATATACATGTATACATACATATATAAGTTTTTATGAGAAGGAAAATGTTGATAAGACTTTTTGTTGTTGTAAATGTATTGCAATCAAATTTTATCATCAGCAGGTTATGTATAGCTTGTATTTCTAATGAAAATGTAAGAAATTAACTGAAAATCTGGACTTTATTTTTAAACTTCCTTTAACTTTGAAGCATATTCCCATTATTCCAATGAGGATAGATTCATATTAACATTCTAGCCCATTTTAGTCCTTGTAATGAGCCTAAAATAGCTGCCAGCTTGCAGTGCTGGAATTAATGATAATTAAATGTAACACAAAATGTATTTCCATATTTTGTATTGCTCAGATGATTTCATCTCAGATGTAGTATGATTCTTTTTAGAGATGACTACTGCTATTTAATCTCTTTTTCAATTTTAATTTGAATTTCATATTGTTCCTGACTGTTTAATGAATATTTTGGGAGATGGCCATAGTGTTGTTAATTATGCTGGAGACTGAGTATAATTAATTCTTTTGGACCCAAAGTCAGCTAGTTAATCGATTTCTGATGAAACTGGAGATTAAACACAGATAGTTCACCTCTTCCTTCATTCATTTTAATTCTTCTGTCTTCAATTCAATCAGATTGCTTTGGGAAGTCATTGCTGGCAAATCAATTTGTGGAGCTGTTTTGGACATTGTCCAGATGTTAATAGATGGATGATCTTTTCCATCAAGGTAAAATTAAGAATTTTTAGTTTCAGTTATTGAGAGGTAAAAGCCATCATTATTATCGATAATTCATATTTAAGTCATTTATAATTGTCTATTAACGATAGGCTCATGCAATCATACAGACAAAAAGTTGTTGGTGTGGCATCCCTAATAACCCTAAAATAGTAAAGAGGCAAAGGTTTACCATATTCCCAAATACATTTCCCACTGTATAGTATTTCCAATAATCAAGTTAGTAAGTCAAGAGGATCAAACTGATTTCTTATACAATTCAGTGATCTTAGTACAGTGTGAATAACACAATAACATATATGGTAATCATTTCCAATGCTATGTATAAGGGCATACTACATTTTTATACTATAAAATGTCTTTAAAATTAAAAAAAATTAAGAAAATGGACACCATCCTTTTCAGTCAAGAAATAAAGCTTTAAGGATCAGCTTCACATTTTTCATATTATTACAGACAACTTTTAAGCATATTTTGTAAAATACATGTTGAAATACTTTAACAGATATCCTCAAATAGTATTTATTACAGGCACTAAGTTCAGTGATTTGTGACTAAATCAAGTCATTTTTCTCAACTTTGTTTCAGTCGAAGTTAAGATCCTAGCCAATATAGGTATACCACATTTTATCGTGCTCTGCAGATATTGTGTTTTTATAAATTGAAGTTGTAAAGTCCTTACCTAGGACAAGTCTATCGGCACTATTTTTAAACGACATTTGTTCACTTGGTGTCTCTGCCACAATTCGGTAAAATTCTCACAATATTTCAAACTTTTTTCATTATTATTTGCTTGGTGGTCTGTGATTAGTGATTTTTTTTTAACTTTATTTATTTATTTTTGAGAGAGAGGGATAGAGAGAGAGAGAGAGGGCAGGGAAGGGGCAGAGAGAGAGAGAGAGAGAGAGAGTCCCAAACAGGCTCCATGCTGTTTTCTCAACACAGAGCCTGACACGTGCCTCGATCCCATGAACAGTGCACAGAGCCCAATGTGGGGCTCAGTCCCACGAATGGTGAAGTCGTGACCTGAGTCAAAATCAAGAGCTGGATTTCTATTCAACTGACTGAACCATCCAGGTGCCCCTGTGGTTAGTGATCTCTGATGTTATTATTGTAAGTATTTGGGGGCACCACAAACTATCAATATAAGATGGTGAACTTAATCGATAAATGTTGTGTGTGTTCTGACTGCTCCACTGACTGGCTATTCTTCTGTCTCCCTACTTCTCCTTGGGGCTTCTTGTTCTCTGACATGAAAGGATATTGAAATTAGGCCCATCAACAACCCTACAATGACCCCTAAGTGTTCAAGCGAAAGGAAGAATCACATCTCTCACTTTAAACCCAAAGCTAGAAATGATTAAACTTACTGAGGAAGGCATTTCAAAAGCAGAAACAGGCAGAAGCTAGGCCTCTTGTGCCAAACTGTTAGCAAGTTGTGGATGCAAAGGAAATTCTTGAAGGAGATTAAAGTGCTAGTCCAGGGAAACAAATGATAAGATGCTGGAAGCCGAGCTCTCCCAGCCTGAGTGGCAGGGCCCGGGCTGTGGACGGATTGGTGACTGCAGGGTGGCCCGCCGACAGTGAAGCTTCTTGTACTCCCGCTTTTAGGTAATTTGGCCTTATTAAAGTACCTGGGGTATTGTCTGTTGGGGAATTGCCCTCGGCAGGCCCTGTGGGAAAAGAACCGTTAGGGAAGAAAATGAGGTTCCGTAAGAAATTGTGCGGCCTTACGTTTAGACTTTGCCATCCACTAAGGAGACTCCTCTACTTACAGGAAGGATAGCCTCATACATTTGCCAGCAAAGAGGGCCTGTAAAGGAGAGACATATAGATTTGAAAGCCCCACTCTGGCAACTAAGGAGTGTATCTCTGGGCACAGATGACTTCAACCCCTAGGCCCACCTGGCCCCCGGAGGCATTGCAGATGTGACTGAACCTAGTTGGTTAAGGTACCAAATGGTTCATTAGTTCCTAGGTGCATTGTCTCTCTGAGAATGTATGAGGCACGGGTTTCTAAGGCCTTTTCAGCCCCTTTCTGGCACCTTGGACTGAGGCAAACACATTGTTCTTCTGGCCTCATGTGGTTAGGAAGTCATGTCCCCGTAACTGTTCCACTTGAGGTGTTGAGAAATGGAGGGCCTTTCACGAGAACAGCAAAGCAAATGCTTTGTAGATTATAGATAAACGCAGATGCATAATGGAATAATGTAAGAAATTAATCCATAATCAAAGGGTATGCGGGAAAGTTAGGGGAAAATCGCCATGTTATTTCTTAAAGGTTGTTTGTACATAGGAACATTTTCAAAATTAGGTAATGTTAGAAAAATATAGATGATGTATGCTACAAGGAAATCACTAGCATATATAATGCCACATTTACTGCAATAAATCGGCCAGTTCAACACACTGCTGTTGTCTGCGTCCATTTTTATTTTAGTTTTATTTTCACTTTTTCACCGACGCCGTTCATCCTTCGGGAACCCCTGGATCTGCTGGAGCTGGACTCCGGCAATAAGAAAGCCAAACAACCTTATTGGTGATCTGAAGAAAGTTTTAGTGGTCTGGATAGAAGGCCAAATTAAGCCTAACCCTCCCTTAACCCAAAGCCTAATCCAGAGCAAGGCTCTAACTCTTCAGTTCTATGAAAGCTGAGAGATGAGGAAGCTGAAGAAGAAACGTTTGCAATTAGCAGAGGCTGGACCATAAGGTTTAAGGAAAGAAGTCATCTCTGTAACATACAAGTGCCAAGTGAAGCAGTAAGTTTTGATGTAGAAGCTGTAGCAAGTGACCCGGAAGATAGAGTTCAGATAATGAATGAAGGTGACTCTACTAGACAACAGATATTCAAGACAGATGAAAGAACCTTCTAAAGGAAGAAGAAGCTGATTAAGACTTTCGTAGCTGGAGAGAAGTCAGTGCCTGTCTTCACAACTTTAAAGGACAGCCTGAACCTTTGTAGAGGCTAATGGAACTGGTGTCTTTAATTTGAAGCTACTGCTCACTTACTATTCTGAAAACCCTAAGGACCTGAAGAATTATATTATGTCTACTCTGACTATGCTCCATAAATGGAAGAGTAAAGAAGATAACAGCACACCTGTTCACAATATGGCCTACCAAATATTTTAAGCCTACTATTGAGACTCAGTGCTCAGGGAAAAAAAAAAAAAAAAAAAGGTTTTCATAATATTGCTTCTCATTGACCATGTTCCTGATCACCCAAGTGACGTGATGGAAATGTACAATGAGATGAATATTGTTTTCATATCCACTAATGCATCCATTCTGCAGTCCGTGGTCAAAGGAGGAATTTTGACTTTCAAGTCTTATGATTTAAGAATTACACTTTGTAAGGCTATCATTGTCATAGAGATTGATTCCTCTGACGGCTCTTGGCAAAGTAAATTGAAAACCTTCTGGAAAGGATCCATCATTCTAGATGCCATTAAGAACATTCACGGGAATAGATCAAAATTTCAACATTAATAGAAGTTTGGAAGAAGTTGATTCTAACCCTCATGATGACTTTGAGGGATTTAAGACTTCAGAGAAAGAAGAAAATGCAAATGTCTTGGAAATAGCCTGGGAACTGGGATTGTAATTGGAACCCAAAGATATAACTTGAATTGCTGTAATCTCATGACAAAACTTGAACAGATGACGAGTTGCTTCCTATGGCTGACCAAAGAATGTGGTTTCTTGAAATGAAATCCACTCCTGGTGAGGGTGGTGTGAAGACTATTGAAATGACAGCAAAGGATTTCGAAAATTATGTCAACTTAGTTGATAAAACAGAGGCAGAGGGGACTGCCTCGGAGAGTGCACTGAGAGAGGCAGAGAGGCACTCTGTTTGAGAGGACTGAAACCAATTTTGAAAGAAGTTCTACTTTGGATAAAGTGCTATCACACAGAATCACATGCCGCCGAGAAATTATTTGTGAAAGGAAGTGTCAATATGTGTGTGGCAAATTTTGTCTTATTTTAAGAAATTGTCACAGCAACTCCAACCTGCATCAACCAGCACCCTGATCAATCAGAAGCCATCGAATTGAGGCAATACCTGCCATCAGCAAAAATATTATGACTTCCTGAAAGCTCAGATGAGGGTTAGCATTTTTTAGCAATAAAATATTTTTAATTAAGGTATGTAAATTTTCTTTATTTATTTATTAGAGAAGCGGGCGGAAGGTCAGAGAGAGAGGGAGAGAGAAAATCTTAAGCAGTCTCCATGCCCCAGCACTGAGCCCAACCAGGGGCTGTATCTCATGACCGTGAGATTACGACCTGAGCTGAAATCAAGAGTTGAACGCTTAGTCAACTGGGCCACCCAGGCTCCCAAACGTATGTGCATTTTAAAGACCCAATGCTATTGCACACTTCATAGACCACAGTACGGTGCAAACATAACTTTTATATCCACTGGGAAATCAAAAAATTCATTTGACTCTCTTTATGGTGATATTTACTTTATTGCAGTGGTCTGGAATTGAGCCTGAAATATATCTGAGGTATACCTGTACATTTTCCAGACATTAGAAAATGGATTCTTGTAAATACTTTTAATAGCTTTCAACTTCTGCATTGTTCCAGGGAATTTTGGGAAAACCCCAGTAACCTCCTAATCTAACATTGATTGTACAAATACAATCCTTTGTAATCTGACCCCTGAACTTGCAATTGACTTTACTGATGTAGATAACATGTTATCAAGATAAGGCATAGTTATTTTAAGAACCTACTTAATTACGTATAGACATGCCTCTGGATAGTGTTTCTTCTGAATCAGATGATTGTGGTTCCAATTTACACAGCTGTTTGTGAATGAGTAAGCATCTCAATTCTCAGCACATGATACCAGGCAAGGAAGTTGTTTCATTATAGTCACAAAGTGAACTGTATTCTAGACATCAAGGAATTTGAAGAGAGTCAAACCATGTAATGTGAATTTCATTATTTAAGTATGTATTTTAAAGGCAAAATGACATTAAGCTCCTCCTTGTAATGAAGAAGTTGTAAGTGGTATTTGATTTGCATAAACATAATAACATGGTTTAATATGCAAATCTTATCTCTATATATTTTTCAACTAACATACTCCAAATGATTAAAATAGTTGTGATTATATTCTTGCATATTTTTTCAAGCGATTATAATTGGACCTTCTGAGATAGTTTATATTAACATATTAATTCATTCTATGTAACTTAGAAGCATTCACAAACCTCCAAATAACATACCATTTTATCCATTCATTAAGCTTGTGCTTGTCAATGTGTAGCACTGATTTTGCTTGGGATCTATTATCAGATGTAGATAATATTTCTCAGAAATTTTTCAAAATCTTTACTTTTCTTAGCAAATATTAGAAAGAAGACAAGAAATCTTTCTAGTAATTCTAAAAGCAGAAACAAGAAGTTCAGCCAGGAAAATTCAGATGAGTTGTTGAAATATGAGTTTGATGAGATCTGATAAATATAACAGCCAGAGTGAAAACGAAATGACCAGTAAGGCTACAAGCCAATTTATCTAAGGGCAACTGTTATGATCAAGTGAAAATAAGATAAAAACAGAGAGGGTGGCCAACCATAAGAGACTTAAATACAGAGAACAAGCTGAGGGTGGCTGGAGGGGAGTTGGGGAAGAAGAGTGAGTGGGTGATGAGCATTAAGGAGGGCACTTGTTGGGTTGAGCACTGGGTATTATATGTAAGTGATCTATGCCCTGAAACCAATACTATGCTATGTGTTAACTAATTTGAATTTAAATAAATTTAAGATATGTAAGGTGATTGTAATTATCATTAAGAACTCCTTCTAACCAAAAGGTTTCCTTCTTTCTGGACTTTTGGGGTCAATCTTTTCTTGTCACATTACCTGACAGTTGTAGAACTGCAGTGTCTCTGACTTTGAACAAGTCTTTTCCCCAGATTTTAGAAGGAAGAAAAGCTACCATAAGAAAATAGGGCAGCTGAAAATAAGCAATAACACCTAAAGCATCTGCTTAGATGTGATAAATGTGACACTAGATCATATCCCATTCACCCTGAAAGTTCCCGGAACTTGGGCAACGATCTATTACCTTCGCTCCCAAAAAGAGGGTGAATCGTGGAGAACAGTAACTGTCACCCACAGTGTTGTTAATAATATTTCTGCTTGATAGATGGGGAAGGAGAAGAAACATACGCTTTAGCAGGCACACGTCATTCCTAACTTAAAACATACCACATATTCCAGGGAATAGTGAAGCCTAGATTTGAACCAAGGAAGTTTGGCTCAAAAGCCCTTACTTTTAACCACTACATGCTTTTTAAATGAGAAGCCAAGTTTCTAGTCTGTCTGAGTTCAGAGCCCATACTCATTGGATTCTGCAGATAGTTGCCTATAAAATCTATCAATATTGTAAGATGTTACCCAGCAGACAAATATCAAAATCATGTACATTCCAGTCTTTCTACTCAGCCTGATGTTCAGCCACTTTTCACAACCCTCAAATCACCTGTATTTTTAAAGAAACATATCATATTCTGATATTAATATTCTTCCCATACTCCTTGTGTATCCTTTCCATCTGATTCCTTGAAATAGTATTTGTTTTTAAGGGTCTTCTCTGAGTCATTTGTTCCATGAAACCTTCTTAGCCCACTACAAATTGGCAAAATCCTTTCTTCCTCTCATATCCTACAGTAACTTAAAAAAATCTTATAACTTACTTAAAATTGTTTTATAATAATTGGTTTATAAAACAGTTAGTTTAGGATTCCATGAACTTCTAAAGGTAGTGAGACTGTTGGTTAGTTGGTCTGTTTTTCAACTTTACCCCCACTCACCTAATACGTTCCTGGTCAAATAGTTGGAATTAATTATATATTTGTTGAATGGATGGACTCACCTTAGAAGAATGGAGAAAAGAAGTTTGATTTTTTTATCTCATAAATACATGCCCTATTGGCCCGATGCTTCTATATTTATTTACCGTTTACTCTGTGAAAATATTAAGTAAGATTTCAGTATGTATCTTGGCAAAGGCAATACTCTAGAATCTCATCAAGTTTGCATCATTGTATAGGGTGTCTGTTTTCCAACTTTGTTGGAGTCATTAACCTGACTTCCAATAAGCTCTGGCACAGATGACTATGTTATGCATAATGAAAACTGCTTCCATTCATTCAGACTGCTTTTACAGCAAACTGCAGTGGTTCTCTGGTAAGCATAATAAGGACATAGTGATTTTAATTGAGGACATTACTAAGATTTATCGATCCACCTGCACTAATGTTGGAATTTAAAGGTCAAGAAGCCACAAGATTGACACAAAAATGTCAGTTTTATGGATTCTTTGTGAGGCATAGGGTCATTTTTAAATGACAGTCGTGATTCCCCAAAATTTCCAGGTATACTCCCCATGAATTGTCTTCCTCCTACCATTACAAAAATATCAATTTCTCATTTTATGTTGCTATTTTATGAGATTGGAAACAATAGGATATTGCTATGAGTGGAATCAGACTTCCTTTGGACACATCAAGGATGAAACTTCTTAATTTTGTGGTTGATGCTTTACAAAAACCACCCAGCAATTGATTGTAGTCAACATTTAATACAAGCAACATATTTAAGTAGACAGGTGCTTACATACCATGAGGCATGTGGGTCCTTGTTTGGGTTGGCTTAGTGTTGCTAAATGGCTAAACTAACTTTACTCCCACTCTATTTTCAAAATGAATGGATTTGAGCTTTTATTTTATAAAAAGAAATATCAAGGATGACATATGTTTGATACTCAAGATATTCTCCTTTTATGAGTAAAGTAATAAAGAATTTGTCTAAATTATGTGTGCATTATTATAGGTAATGCTATTGAAGAGGAAGTCAGTGGTATCAGGACATAAAACTTTCATTTTTTGCTTGTGTTATTTCAGGATTCCTCCCCTTGCTTTACTTTCCACCCCCATCTCTTAGGTGGAAATCTTCACGACTCCTAGCCCAGGCATTAAGTTCCCTTAAACTGGTTTACTGCCTTCTACCCACAAATCCTTAATTTTGGACATTGCATCACACTTAGAGCAAAATATAATTACAGAATTTAAGCATTATTTCAGCACGTAATTGTTCTTCTTATGTTTTGCGTGAAAAACACAAATGAACAACATTGCTATACAAATGCATATAGTCCATTATAAGAGATGTAGTTCAGTTATATCATTAATATATGTTTGACATAATTCAAGAAATGAATGTACCAATATGTATCAGGCACTTAAAAAAAGAAACAGTCTCTACCCTTAAGTAATTCAGTCTGTTATAAAAAATTAAACAATCATATAATACTCTGTCATTATTGTATATATTTCTATTATGACAGACAGCTTAAGGCGAATTAAGAGATTTTATGATGTCTTCCCTTTTTAAATTTTATTTATGTCGATTTTTGAGAGAGAGAGAGAGAGACAGAGCACGAGCAGGGGAGAGGGAGAGAGTGGGAGACACAGAATCCGAAACAGGCTCTAGGATCCGAGCTAACACAGAGCCCGATATGGAGCTTGACCTCAAGAACTGTGAGATCATGACCTGAGCCAAAGTTGAACGCTTAACTGACTGAGCCACCCAGGCACTGCATTTGATGTCTTCTTAATGTAACTCGGACCTGGATGTCAGAAATTAGATATAATATAATTCAAAGATCACTTCAGTCAGCAAATATTTGTTTATTATCTGCCCTGTGCCAAATTCCTTGGTACATATGGGGAATAGATGGTTGAATAAAACACCTTCAAATGTTCACATCTATCAGGGAGACAGACTCATTAACAGACATTTTCTATTTAATGCAGTGAGATTTTCTTAGCATTTGGCACTTAGTTCTACAGGAACAGAGTGGACAGACATTCAGCCAACTGCACAAGGTCTCTTAGAGGAAATGATCTCTGAATTAAAGCTTGAGGCAATATATATTCAGCTACATCACAGATGACATAAAAATATATTTAAAATAAAGTAGGCTATGGACTTTCATGTTGGAAATTACACTACTAATTGAGAATACATTCAGATATTTTATAGATAGGGTTATTTTGGAAGTAGGTCTTGTTCAAAGGACTTCAATAAAACAATGTTATCCGTTATATTTTAGTATGAATAATATTTATGTGTATCTTCAACGCAATAACAAAGACCTAAGTGCAAAAATAAATTATTTTCCCACTTCATGTTTTCATGCTTTACAGAAAAAAAGCCATCATGAATAAGAACTGTTAATATATATTGATTTAAGTTATATGAATCCAGAAAAATTTATATGATCAATAAAAACCATAAAAAGTATCAAATACGATAGGGTTATACAACTGTTATCAAAGAACACCCATTCTTTGCACTGTAAGTCGTGGATAATTAGTAGATTGTACTTTTAATTGTGTGGGTGTGCTTATGTGTGTGTGTGACTGCAATATTTTTTATCTTGAGGTTATCTTAGTGGAATATGGAACTTTAAAAGTCAACACAGATAAATTAATACTAAAAACCAAAACAAAACAGAACGAAAAGCACTTGAAAGAATTATAAGACCAGGGAAATGAAAAATCAAAAAGCGAAGAATCTGAGAGTCTGGATATATATATATATAATATATATATATATATTATATATATATATAATTTTTTGAGAGAGAGGGAGATAGAGTACGAGTGGGGAGGGACAGAGAGAGAGAGAGAGGAAGACAGATAATCTTAAGCAGGATCCTCCAATGTCAGCACAGAGCACAACATGGGGTTCAAACTCACAAACTATGAGATGATGTCCTGAGCCAAAATCAAGAGTCAGACGCTTAACTGACTGAATATTTTTAAAACATTATTATTTTTTGAATGATTTGTATTTTTTATGACAGAAAGTTATTGAATATGCAGAAAAAACCTAAGGAAATGCAGGAAGACAGAAACAAAGGTTTGG
Source organism: Neofelis nebulosa (assembly GCF_028018385.1). Lineage (NCBI taxonomy): Eukaryota > Metazoa > Chordata > Mammalia > Carnivora > Felidae > Neofelis > Neofelis nebulosa. The sequence continues at coordinate 10,586,043 of NC_080792.1, read as the reverse complement.
ATAATAAATAGTGAGTGGATCATTATGTCTGAAAGACAGTTCCATAGATCCATTAGGACATGAGGCTGAAACGTGAGTGGACAATATGTACAAAAGTAAACAAAGGAAAATTTTTCTACAGTAATATTAATTTTAATATATGAGGTCAACTACATGGATTATGGAGAAAGAAACTATTACAATAAACTAAATGATAGAGCGATAAAAATAAAACTTGAAAATAGTAATGTCAAAACAAACAAACCCCACAATAATGTAAATTCCTGGTTCAGCATTACATTGGCTGCATAGTCCAGGGATGATGTTTCTTCACTGTGATAGTGTCAGCACATAGTACCTTACCTAGTCCATTATAGGTACTCACGATGTTCATTGGATGATGAGATATTTATAGAGCAAATCCTGTAACCAAAAAATAAATCAATGGATACCTTTAGAAAAAAGAAAATGTGATACTCATCATAGATGAGAGGAAAGAAAACCTGGTCTAGATTTAACTGTATGAAAGGATAAGAGGAGAAAAGAGAGACAAAATAATTTCGAGAAAAAGTCTGCACCTGTAGAAGAAAGTGATTGGACTACTCTATTGAGATAATCCCATTGAACAATATCTTTGCGAAATCTATTATGCATGTGTGTTGAAACAACCAGTGAGAAATCTAAGGGTGCTGAGTTGGTAGAATGTTTATCAACGCAAAGGCTCAGGTGAATTCCTGTAATATTCTGAAAAGTGGAATTAGTAGAACTGTTAAAAATTCCATTACCTTTGTTCCTGGTGTCTTTCTGAAAAAGAGTCCATACAAGGGGTCTTCTGTTCCTCATCTTCACAGACATACATGTTTCTCTGCACACTTCAAACAGAAACACCTTTCCTCCACTTTCCACCTTTCATGCTGACTCACTTTTGCAACATCTAACCCTCCCAGGCTCTTCTCCACAGAAGTATTCTGCATTCTTAAATTCCTCTTTTTATGAACACTGTGATTTTTCTTCATCATTCCTATTTCCTTGAAGGCTTTGTGATTATGCTTACTGATTTATTTCTATGGTACAACTCAAGTAACAGTTTTAGCAATCATTTCCCATTCAAACTTTACTGGAGACAAGATTAACAGAGGGAGAGAAGTTTTGTTACTTTAGTTTAGGTTTTTTGTTTGTTTGTTTGTTCGTTTGTTTGTTATAAGTAGGCCAACTGTAAAATCATGTACATGTAAACAGTGGCACATGGTTGTGATTATTCACTCCCAGTACCTGGAGTTAAAATACAGCTTCTTCTGGTAAGGATTTACCCTTCCTGAATTAAACTTTTGCTTGGAAGTTAAAATTATCTTTGGGAAGCCTATCTTATTTCATTTTATTTCAAAAATATTCTTGCCGGGGCGCCTGGGTGGCTCAGTCGGTTGAGCGTCCTACTTCAGCTTAGGTCACGATCTCGCGGTCCGTGGGTTCGAGCCCCGTGTCGGGCTCTGGGCTGATGGCTCGGAGCCTGGAGCCTGCTTCAGATTCTGTGTCTCCCTCTCTCTCTGCCCCTCCCCCATTCATGCTCTGTCTCTCTCTGTCTCAAAAATAAATAAACATTAAAAAAAATTAAAAAAAATATTCTTGCCAAAATTAAGATAATTCTTTTGGATTATTTTTTTCCTATTTTTTCCTCCTTTCTTTTTACCTCTTTCCTTCATCTTTGCTTTTCTTTTAAATAACCAGTGTGTTTAAAAATAGTTGTGTAGAAAATAAAAATCAGTTTATATGAGTCATGTGATAAGTTTGGATAAGTCTTGTTACTGCACTTAATGTAGTTGTTGGATAAATACCTTGTTTATATCGTCATCTTGAAGGCATGATTTTGTATATGTTTGATGAACATTTGATTGTATTTGAATAAGTCTAATTTGAAATCATATCCAGATCATGAAATTGTTTATGCTATACAACTTCTTACTTGTTGCTTAGATGTTATAGGGACATTTTAAGAACCTACATGAAAAATATTTAACTTATGAATCATATAAATCTAGCCGTGTTCAAAATAGAAAAACAATGTGTAATATGTTAGAAACTTCTCATGTTTTCTCAGCCTTTTAGAAAAGATCCCATCATAGTAACTACTGAAATGAATTACGTTTTATAATAAAGCAAAAGCCTAATGTGTTAAGTCAACAAAGTTTTTATTAACTAGCCCAACAATATCCTAGAAAAAAAATCCTGACTAAATATTTAAAGAAATAAAATTAAAGAAGAAGAGAGTTAAATGTCATCTAGTTTTGAAATCATAGGCTAATCAATAGTGAGACTGAAAAACATAGCTTTTTTAACAGAAGTGGGCCAAAATACTGAATTATTAGTTTGGCTCCACAACGTAATCCTTTACTGGGTGCTTCTCTTGGCATACATTTGGACACCCACAGTCACTGTGAAATCCAGCTTGTAAGATGAGAAGAGAGTGATCATATCAGTCAGAGAAGAAAACTTTATGTACAATTTCATGTGTCCTTTGATACAAGTGTTTTTTTTTTTTTTTTGATTCTGTTCTTTCAGGAGAGCTGATAGCACATTTGATATATATACAGTATTTTTTTTAAACTGATATCACAGTGATGAACATTCTGTTCTTCACGGGAGAAATGGTGCTTTTATAAAACATTTTAACAGGAATGCTGCTGTGTTGGTCTTCATGTTCTTTATAGTTTGCTTGGTTTGCAGTACCTCTTTGGAGACTTCCTGGGACAAGTCAAATGTGCATCATTGTTTCCTGGAATAGATTTTACTGATTTGGAAATTGTTTTCCTTTATGTCAGATGCTTAAAGATAATTTTAATAGCTATCTATTGACATCAGTGATAGTTAAAATTCGTAGGTAGTTTCAAAAATCTGAACCAATGGGGATAATCCATTAATTTTTCATATAAATAAAAGTAGACAAATATGGATGATTTACTAATGTCCATTGTCTTTTAAATTGTATTTATCCACTCACTAACTCATGCAAAACTGATTTCAAGATACCAATTACACTCTTTGTCGAAGAGTTTTCATAGGGATTCAAGCCTGTTACATCTGCAACTTAAATCAAGAATCTTCTTTCACAAATTGTGTAGTTGTTTCCTGAAAAAGAACAAAATCCACCACAGCCACTTTGATAAGTGATAGAGCAGCAGCATTTGGTACAGTTTTTCTAAAAGGCTTTATTCTGAGTTTCTCTTTGCTGCACAGTAAGAATACAGATATATCTAAGAGTGGTTCAACTGGGTGTTAACAAGATGATAATCAGCATACTGTACAAACTGTCTTCTATATAAGTTAGATATAGAAGTTTGTGTTATTAAGCATAGTTCTCTCACCTACTTTCTTTAAGTTTTTATTTAAATTCTAGTTAGTTAACATACAGTGCAAAATTGATTTCAGGAGTAGAATTTAGTGATTTGTCACTTACATATAACATCCGATGCTCATCACAAGTGCCCTCCTTAATACCTATTATCCATTTATCCCATTCCCCACCCACCTCTATCAACCCTCAGTTTTTTTTTCTATCATCGTAGCTCCCTTATGATTTGCCTCTTTCTGTCTCTCTTTTTTTTCACTTATTCAATATTTTTAAATTTTATTTCTTAAATGCCACAGATAAATGAAATTGTATGGTATTTGTCTTTCTCTGAATTATTTATTTCACTTAGCATAATGTGCTCAACTCCATCCACATCATCGCAAATGCCAAGATATCATTCTTTTTGATGGCAGGGTAATATTCCATTGTATAGATATGGAATATATTCCATATGTATACATTCATTAGTTGATGGACATTTGAGCTCTCTCCACACTTGACTATTGTTGATAATGCTGTTTTAAACATCGAGGTTCATGGGCCCCTTTGAATAAATATTTTTGTAAAAAAATATATATCTGGATAATAGGTCTACTTGGTCTTGTTAATAAAATCCCCTAAGATAAGATTTAAATAGCAACTGATTACATTATCATAATTAACACCAATATCAAGATTCCTTAACCTTTCTTTCTTCTCCATTCTATCATTTTTTAGGGTGTGTAAAAATTTTGTATTAAAATATAGCTCTACAATGATAAACCATAAATAGTCAAAACAATTTAAAATTAAGCATATTTTAAAAAGTATATGTAATCAGGGGCACCTGGGTGGCTCAGCTGGTTAGGTGTTCTACTCTTGATTTCGGCTCAGTTTTGTGGGTTTGATCCCTGCCTCGAGCTCTGTGCTGACAGTGCAGAGCCTGCTTGCGATTCTCACCCTCTCCCTCTCTGCCCCTCCTGTGCTCTCTCCATCTCTCTCTCTCTCTTAAAATAAATAAATGAACTTAAATAATCTTAAACAAATAAAAACTAAATAAAAAGTATATGTAATCAACCTAAGTGATACGGCTTATATAGAAAGTTAATTTGTCACCCAGATAGGTATCCTCTCAAACCACCTTTTCCAATGCATTGTTTCAAAAGATATGCATTCTTACTTTCCTTTGCCAGGTAATAGAAATATTGATAAAATAAAAGTTAAAGCTTTTATCGCAAATACCTTCAACAAATCTAAGGTCCACAAAATTGTCCGCTGACCTTGTATTATACAGAAACAAACATCACTAATTTACATACATTTAAATTGCAAAAATAGTTATCTGAGCTTGATTTTGTAAACTAACTTCCAAAAATTTCAAGTGCTTTCACATTTTAAATATTTTATGAAAACTTCATGTGAATACTAGCTGTTCTGTTTGCATCTTCAAATCCCCAAACATTGTACAGATAAATTTACATGTGTGTAGTTGTGAGTGTAACATAAGCAAATAGTCAAGTATGTTACAATGAAGGCCATATTGTGATGACTGAGCCATGTTATTTGTTTCCTCAAACACGTGCACAAGACACCAAGTCCTGGTGTTTTTGTATTATTAGAGTTTAAATCATAAAACTATCTACATTTTATCAAGTTTGAAGTACGTCTTCTATGAATACACATGTCACAAGACCAACAATTTTGTTGTTTGAAACTGGGAATTTTATTCCAGAAGAAAGATAAGTGGATACAAAAATATAGTCTTGCTGTTCTGATTTGTGCCCAGCTGCACTGACAATATAAGCAAAAATATTATAGTAAAAAGAGTCTCAAATTGAATTATTTAGCACTGAACAATCAGTCAGAACCTAGTTTTGATAAATCTAGGTAAAATATAGTTGGCATGATGTATGCATAATGCCCAGGGCTTATTCCAAATTTGAAGATTTAAACCCAAGTTTTACATGTAGGGATAGATATTAAAATGACACAGAATAAAAATGATTATGATTGAGCTTTTTAGTAAGACATGAGCCTTACTATGAAATATGAAATATCTGTGAAATATCACACTGTAGCCCTTTAAACTAAGGATTAACCTTCCATGGGAACTGTACTGTGGAAAGAAAGAAAATAATAAAAATTTTAGATGCATACAGTGCTGCCTAAAGTCCTGTTTTAATTCACATTATCAGTAACTCTGCAGTCCTTTCTCTCCTGGCTAATGGATTCAGTATTTCATAAAATTGGACAAGAAGTGCAATTTATCGAACTAGAACTCAATACGTCACACACTATTGAAATAGTAGAGTAGTTCAGACATAGAAACATCACTGTTATCATTAGACGTTATGACATTTTAGACAACAAAAAATACTGCTTCCGTCTCCACAGGTGCAAAGTGCTTTCGCTGCAGACAGGCAGCGTAGCAGAAGGATGCTTTCATGAACACACTATTGCTGTGCCGTCCAAACAGTTTCACCTGCAAGGTAAAGTAAAACAGCAAGTGTTTACTTTTTTCTCCACTGAAATTGAGGATCTTCCAATGGATTTTGAAATAGAAGCCATTTTCAGTTTTGATCTCTTTACTCTTTTCTTGTTCATAATAATAAGAAAACATGATGAAAATAATACTATTCTTAACCTCTTTAGAAAGTGCATGGGAATGTGATTTCACTGTAATGCGGAATTTCAGAAACAAAACAGATAAACATATGGGAAGGGGAAACAAAAGAGAGAGGGAAGCAAACCGTAAGAGACTCTTAACTATACAGAGCAAACTGAGGACTGCTGGAGGGGAGGTGGACTAAATAGGTGATGGGTAGGTATTAAGGAGGGCACTTGTGTTGAGCACTGGGTGTTAGACATAAGCGATGAATCACATTACTCCTGAAGCCAATATTACCCAAATATTATCTAGAATTTAAATAGAAATCTGAAAAAAAGAAAAAAGAAAGTGCATGTGAAAAATGTGCTTTCTAGAGAAAATATCTGAACATTCGTGTCTTAGGTAATATAATTCCAAGGCATTATTGTCAATAGAGGATAGAGAAAAAAATATCCTCTAATAAAGTTATTTCATGTATTGTACAAAGAGTTTAGTTTATTATTATGTTTTCCTCAGGCAACCCAAAACATCCCTCTCAATGATAAATCTTCCAAATGACTAGAATGTTCTTTTGACTTAGGTAGTAGTCTTTTGTAGTCAACGCCTACTTCTATCAAAGTGCTGTGAAGAATTGTAGCCTATTTTAGTTGACCGAAAATATTTGCCAGATGCTTATCCATAAAAAGCCACTTTCAAAAAGGCAAGTAATAATTTATTTACTGGAACACATGTTTAATTTTATTTACTGCAATATAATTTATTTAATGGAATTAAATATAATATGTCCATTGTTTCCAATAATTTCCAAAGTAGTAGATAAGAGATAGTTATCACTTATTTATATATTTATAATTTACCATGTACAAAGTTAAACCACCAACTTATAGTTAACTTAAAACTGTACTTAAAAATACTACAGTAGGGTTAACAGTGAATAAATGGAGAAGGAAGAAGAAATGATTGATGAAAATTATGTGAAAATATATAATCAATATTGAACACAGAGTCTAAATAATTATATGCCTGCACTTAGGAGAATATGGGGATTAGAAAGTTTTTCACCTTTTATTCTAAGCACAGGATGGCCCTACATATAACCAGTGCTTAATTTTTACTAAGATACCTCAAGATAATTAAATAGGACACTGTCTCATATAGGCCTATTTGACACATAAGGCAGACCAAAGTCATTTAATAACTATTAAGTTTCAAATTAAGCACCAACTTACTTAAGCAAGGCTCAAACCACTGATATTTGTGGGATGTACATATTCCTCTCAATATTTTTTCAAGTAAGGATATTTTATAAGTTGATTATTTTTTATCACTTAACTATTTACATTAGAAATTTGATGTACTGATTTTGAAGAAATGATAAAAACATTATTCTGAGAAATCTTTACTTGATCAATAATAAGATAATAAAAATATACACAATAAAAATATGGATAAAGAATGCTAATAAGCTGATTAAAAGAATGTCAGAATCACTAGTCATTAGAAAAAACAAGTTGAAACCATAGGAAGATACCTCTTTATAACTATTATAAAGGCTAAAAATTAGAATGGTTTAACTAACAGAGCATATAAAATGTCAGTGAAGATGTGGCAGGAGGGAAATTCTAATTCAGTATTGGTGGGAATGTCAAGTGGTACAACCATTTTAGAAAACAATTTTGCAATTTCTTAAAAAGAAATTAAATGTATTTTTTGTGTGATTCAACTATTCTCCTGGGTATTACCCAAGAAATTAAAAGTATAGTCCATTTAAAGTCTTATACATAATTTTCATGATAGTTTCACTTGTAAATGCCCCAAAGTAAAAATAACATAAATGTCTATCAACAGAAAAATAGGTAAAGAATTATGAAACATCTTTACAACAGCATATTACTCAGCAGTAAATTAAAAAAAGAGCTACCAATTCACACCACACTGATATGTGTCAAAATAATGATGAGGAGTGAAAGAAGGCAAACAAAAAATTTACATAATATATGACTTTACTCACAAATAAATGTAAAATATGCAAATAATCCATAGTGACTGGAAGCAGATGTGTAATTGTCTGAAGGGAAAAGGAGGCGGATGGTAACAGAGCATGATTCTAAGGACGGGAAGGGAACTTGGGTTGATGTGAGGGTTCATTATCTCAATTACGGTGATGGCTACTTGGATATATACATGATTCAAATTTAGCAAATTATACATTTTGTTAGTCAATTGTGTCTAAATTGGCAACATAAATTTGCAAACTATTTTATATAAGCAAAATACTATATTCCATGTAAATCAAAGATGAAGTGGGTGCTGTAGGTGTAGACATTAGGAAACCATGACCTATCACCAGAAGTATCTCATCTTATCCCCCATCATTCACATTTTATTCTGTTGCAGGGCAGGGGTATAGGAGCAGATAGATTTTGAGCTTTTCTCAGGGATCAAGTATAATATTGAATCTTGGGAGTAGTTAAGAGAATGCCATCCACTTTCATTGTAATCTCTTTCTTGGAGGTATAAACACTGATTGCACTGAGATTCTCTTCTCCTACCCCCGTATTTGTTATGCAAAAGCCATTTCCTAACTCTTAGCCTGCTCATAATTTGACACAGGAACTAAAAATTATTGGGACTTTGAAAGCGGAGAAAAAAAAGGTAACTTTTGTCTGTACATCCAAATATAAATTGTAACTTCTTTGGAGTTGGGCTATCAATAATATCGGTCTTCAGTATGTTAATATCTCTAATTAGAATGGTCTACTTTTGACTGTATTCATAATATACTGATGTGGCATCATAAATTATTGATAACTGGATTAATAGCTAAAATATGGTTTTCCATTTAACATATCATTTATGACATATACAATTAACCACACTAAGAAGAATTGCTTGTGTTGTCATTAGACATAGACTAAAATGACAGGGAAGGGATGTCATTTAACAAAAGCGTGTTTTCCTCTGTAATGAATACCAAATAGCTGATAATCATAAATGCTGTAGATTTCAGCCACACTAGATGATCTTACTATTGTACAACCTTATTCATTCCCTCTTTTTCTCAAGTCAAGTAATCCTCTGTTACTCACCAGACACTGTTTGAAGTACTGGAGAATAAGCAGGAACAACGTACTATGCACTTTTGGGAAATACAATGCAAATACTATTTTCCTGAAATTCACATTAATCATTTTTGTTTTTACTTTCTGAATAGGGCAACCCTAGTCTTCTATCAGCATTTATCATCTGGTTTCTCTTTATGCCATGAGAGGCTCTAGTAGGAGATCAGAAGCCTGGAATCCTTCTTCCAGCTTTGATCTATATTTATCTGGATAATCAGACAGTTACTTTCTGTACCCCTAACAACATTAGCCTCATTGATCCCATTATAGGTTTCAACCTCCCTCAGACAGCACCACCTCTACAGTAAGAGAAATTATGGCGTTCTGCAACACCTGCTGTCCAAGAGTATCCCTCAGAGGATCTACAGATAACCATGTACTGATATCCACAAATTTCTAATTACCAGCCTCATAAGGGCCCCATTCCAATCTTGCACGAATAATACCATGTGTTTTCTTTTGTGTCCCCAGTCATAAGAGAGCTACAGAGTCCTACAGATATCAAGTCTGAATTACCTCAGTTTCCTGTTTTTTGCCACTTGGTCTTCCAGCCTGTGTGTAAGAAATACTCTGTGTTTGAAATAGTCAATGTGATTTCTCTTTTACTGTCTTGGCATTGATGCAGTAAATAGTCAGAATGAACCAGGCCAAAGATGATGATGGATGGGGCTAAAGAAAGTAGTAGTGGAATGGTGTAAATGGGTAAAATTCTGGATATCTCTTGAAGGGAAAGCCATCAGGGATTGATGACTGATTAGTTGTATATTGTGAAAGAAAAAAAAAAAATGAATAGGATGACTCCAGTGGTTTTAGCCAGTACAAGGGGAATAATTTAGTTGATAGTTACAGAGGAAGAAGACAAGGAGAAAGGCAAATTTGGGAGGAAATATAAAGAGCTTAGTTGGGAACAGAATAGTTTTGAGACCATATTAGTAATCTCAGCTGATGTGCATATCAGGAACTCAGGTATTTTACAGAAAATATCTATGTTGTATTTATATGTTTGGGAAGAAATGGGCTTTTATTTTGTATTTAAAAAATGAGACTGATAAGCTGACCAGAGGAAGGAGTAAATAGAGAAAATAGAAGAGCTTCCATCCAGCATTTAGAGGGTGAGATGTGGAGGAATCAGCAGAGGAGAGCCCCGGTAGGAGACGCCAAGAAGTGGGTAGTAAGGCAGGAGACTGTGATTATCAGGGAGAAGGGCGCTATGTATGGAATCTAATGCCACTGATTGGTCAAAGAAGATGGCATCTGACAAAGGGCTATTAGATCACATATTTGGGTAACATTCTTGTCCTTGATGAGAACCTTTACAGTGCAGTGCTACAGGTAAATGGTCTTATGATAGAGACTCAGTAGAGAATGTGAAAAGTGAAATGGAAATACAGAGTGGAGACAACTATTCTAATAATCATTGCCTGGAAGAGGAGAAAACAGAGTAGTAGCTACAGGGGAGAATAAGGCCAAGGATGATTTTATACTGATGGTCATGATCTAGTAGAGGCAATACTTGATCCTGGACACAGAGAAGGAACAATTACTTTGAATAAATAAGAAGGGATAATGCTACACTGAAATGCAGACAGTCAATATGAGCAATACAGAAGGCAACTTATAGTCTCAGATACAGGCACTTAGACATGCTTGTGGGAACGTGGAGAGTCTGATAATTACTTCTGTTTTTCAGTCATCCACTGACAGTGAGCACTGAGAAGATGATGTTACAGGTTTATAGGCAAAGTACACATATAAAACATTTGTCTAGAAGAGAAAGACAAGAAATAAGACTAATTAAATATAGTTATTTGGGATGAGTGAAATCCCACTTAGTATTGTTGGCCCTGAAATTAAAGTGAGACCTAAAATTATTTTTATAATTCTCTCCAGAAATTTATCGGGTTAATGTAGCTGCAAAAGTTTAAGCACAAATAAAAGCATAGAGATAGATCAACCTAGGTTTATGATCTTTCCAAGCCAGCATGGGAAATTCAGAAAGAGGGAAAGAATTGTTGTTGCAAATAACCAGTAATTATAATAACTTACCAGGAATGTCAGCTGGGGACATAAGGAACAGTGACTAACTTTGAAGATACGGTTGAAAATACAAATGGTGTGTAAAGCTCAGTGGGTTTAAATGCTTTTAAGTGTTTGCATTCAATAGGGAGTAATCTGGGATTATAGAAGGTAGAGAAGACAGAGAGATCATAATTATTGGTAATATCAAATTCTAGAGTATGGATTCATGGAAATGTTTGCCTAAAATTACATGAAGAAAGATTGTAAGTAGATAGAAGGTCAAGGAATAAATGCCAGAGTATTTAATGCCATCTATGTGAAAATTGAAACCACTAAGAATTTTAACAGAAATGATATTAGAAATAAATGACAGTCCATCAAGAGCTATAATATTTAAGAAATGAATCAGAGTAAGCATCTGATCACGTTTGACTGCAAAGAGAATGACTAGATGGTGGTACAGTCTGACAAGAGATCTGACACTGGACATAAAAGATGGGGTACAATGTTGCCTACACTGTATTGCAACGGTATTCTTTGCCCTGCGCAGCAAAGAGGATATCTGTGTTCCACCATGTCCATCAGTACGTAGAGAAAGATTTTCAACTATGGAAAGAGGTGGGAAATGGAGTCACACACAGTTATGAAGACAGTCATGTGGTAACTAGGTCTGCCACGTGAGTGATGCTCAGGAAGTCGAGTCTGTGGTCAACGACATGACAGCAGTGGTGCAGGGGGTGGTGTGAACTGTCGGAGTTGGGAAAAAACATGGTGGGGTGTGTTTTCTCAGGAGTTTCTCAGTAAGGGTCCTACTGCCCCTTAAATCTTACTATTTTACACGACTATCAATATTTCATCTACGTTAGATAGTAGGTGAAATCCTACTCTTGTATGATTACCCATGTGTTTGCTTCCAATTTTATTTTTTTTATTCTTGATGGAAGTCATAAGACCTAGATATGAGTGATTATATGTGAGACACAAGTGTTCTCTCTAGTCTTCATGCTTTTGATTATAGTGAGACAGGATATTTCTCATTTTGTAATGGCCATTTATATATTTTTTCTAATGAATTGTTTTTTTTAATCTTACATGGTTAAGAACCTCATATTTTCTTAGTAAATCTATTGTGAAAAACTCTCCTTTCTTTCTCTTCTCCTGTTATAAATTAATATATCCTTATTCTATCCATTATTTCATCCTGAAATGTTTTTCTCCTGATTCCTTCTCTCACACTAGAATCTTACTCTCTCTCTCTCTTTTTTACCCTCTTCTTTTTACTTCCTGCTCTTTTGTTCCTCCTTCTTATTGACTCTGGTAGTCTCTTGTCCTCTTCTTTCTCTCCATTATTTTACCTGTGTGTTGCCCATTATTATCGACTCTCTACCACAGAAAAGCTTGTGTAGTTTATAAAATAAAATTGCTTTTGATTATTCCATTTATAAGGAATAAAATTCTAAATACAGTAATAAAGATATAGTAAGTTGCTTCAGTGGTTGAGAAGGGGAGTTACTAATAAGAAACCAAAGAATGCTTAATGAAAGAGATGTCATTTAAGAGAATAACTAGAATTTAATCATATAGACCCTGATAAAAGACAATTTATAAAGAACAATATAAATGTATATGTATATTTGTGTATTTGTATTTTATATAGTTGCAGTTGTATATGCAATATTTATGAACAGTTGAGATAGCGTTATATAATCATTCTATCAATCACTTTTCAAACTCATTGTAGAATGCTTTTCTTTTAGTGTTTTGGGATTTTTACACATTATGCACAAAGAAGGCATAGAAAATTGAAATGATTCCTCTCAAATAACAAAGAGCCAGCTGTGAACAATCTGTGTCTTTATTTTTTGGCCTCCCTTCTATTATACCCATAATGATGATGTGGAACAAGCAACAAATTTAAAAATTTGAATTTAATGTGCAAGTATGATATTTTCTGCTGAGATACAGGCTTTACAGCTAATGCAGACTACATTCTTAATATTAATCTTTAAAGCCGTGACTTACATAACAGCATGAAGGATGCTTTGCACATTTTTAATGAATCCTATGCTCTCGAGTATTGAGGTTTCTTTCTTTGATACATTAATATAAATGACTCACAAGTGAGAAAAGTGTCATGTTTTTTGATCATCTAATATGAGTTATACGTAACCTAAAGTCTTCAATCTCTATTTTTTATAATCCGTTTAAATAACTTACCACATTTAGATCGGTTGGGTCTTCTTCTTAGTTAAGATCTAGAAACGAACTTTTACTTGCACATTCACATTAGGATATCTAGTAGGAAGGCTGAAATATTTTTTGAAGGTTCGTATTTTAATTTCAGTACAGTTAACATACAGTGTGATATTAGTTTCACATGTATAATATCTTGATTCAGCAATTCCATACATTACACAGTGCGTATCATGGTAAGTGTATTCTTAATCCCTATCACCTATTTCACTCCACTCACCTCCCCTCTTGTAACCACCAGTTTGCTCTCTATCCTTAAGAGTCTGATTCTTGGTTTGTCTCTCTTTCTCTTCTTTCGTGTTGTTTCTTAAATTCCACATATGAGTGAAATCAGATGGTATTTGTCTTTTCCTGACCTATTTCTCTTAGCATTATACTCTCTAGCTCCATCCATGTTGTTGCAAATGGCAGAATTTCATTCCTTTTTATGGCTGAATAATAGGAATGCTGAAACTTTTTTAATGTTTCCATATACTAAGTTTTCTCTTAATAACAACATTTCAAAAACTCAGGTTTAGGAATAAAATTTTATTCTTGTAGAATAAAACATTTAAATTATGTTACGTGGATTTATGATAATTTTTGATTAATTATCTTAAATATCACTATGCTTTAGTCACTTATATTGATATTTTGTTTTCAATATGGCATATCCCAAAGCATATCAGATGGATTTATTTTTTTTAATTTCAACATTTGTATAAAAAAGGTTTCTGCATTCACTTGTAGAACTCAAATTTAAATATTAGCAACCTGTTACTGAAGATTATATATTACAAAACAGCATTACTATTTATTTTTTTTTGTTGTTTCAAGTTTTTATTTAAATTCTAATTAGTTAACATATAGTGTAATTTTGGCTTCAGGGAAGTAGAATCTAGTGATTCATCACTTATGTATAGCACCCAGTGCTCATCACAATTGCCCTTTTTAATACCCATCACCTGTTTCTTAGTTTTTAAATTTTCTTTTTAATGTTTATTTATATCTGAGAGACAGAGAAAGAGACAGAGTGCGAGTGGGGGAGGTGCTGAGAGAAAGGGAGACACAGAATACGAAGCAGGCTTCAAGCTCTGAGGTGTCAGCACAGAGCCTGGTGCGGGGCTCGAACTCCTGGACCCTAAGATTGTGACCTGAGCCAAAGTCGGACACTCAACCGACTGAGCTACCCAGGCGCTTCCCATCACTTTCTCCTTGAACTAGGATGTCTGTATTCCCCTGCCCTTAAACATTGGAGCTCCAGCTTCTTGGGCCTTTGGAATCCTGGACTTACACAACAATCCTCCCTAAAACCCCCGCCTAATGATGTATTCACATAGTATTGCATGGATTTTCGTTTTTTGTTTTTTGTTTTGTTTGTTTTGGTAATCTGTAAAAGATAATTTAATGGCAAGAGGTTAGACCAGTTTTGAATTCTACTTTGCTATTTTCTTTGCAATTTCTCCATTGTTATGTGTCAGTGTGGATTTTGAGGATCCAGGTAATAGAAAGCTGGAATGGGGAGACATTTTGTCTATTTTCACTTTATAGCATGTCTATGTAAAATACCCTAATGTCATATATTCTCTGTCCCCTCTTTTATATTTCTTCATTGCTGATATCATTCCTGACATGGTATGCCTTTATATGCATATTTGTTTTTCTATCAGTAGAATGTACAAGTTACAAAAAACCACTTTGTATTATTTTTCACTTCTCTAACAGCAATGTATAGAATAGTATCTGGAAAGTAGTAGGAGCTCCATGAATATATGTTAAATAAATGAAATAGTAATTCAAATTGCTGGTATCTCACATGCTGTGGGAGTGATAAATATGAAAGCTAAATATACATGTTCAGTTACTCCTTTCCAAAATTATGTTTCAGTGAGTTCAAAACTTTTTGATTAGGCAAGTATTTCACATCCATACACCGCATAATGCACATAGCTGAATTGAACAATATGACAATTGGCCACCTACTGCTTAACTTTCTGTATGCCATATAGTATTAGTTTTTGAAAACAAATTCAAATATATTACCAATGGAATGCTCATAAGTTTGATTAATTTTATCCAAAATGTTTTTTATCAATTTATTTGTCTCTTCTGTAAGAAATGCTATTGGAATAAATAGCAGAGCTATGTGTGTAGATATGAAACCACTTTCTAAACCATTTATCCATCCATTCATCCATTGATGGACACTTAGGTTGTTTCTATAACTTGGCTGTTGAAAATAATGTTGTAATGAGCATGAAGTATATATATTTTGATTAGTCACTATTAGTCACTATTAGTGACTATTAGTCACTATTTTCATTTTCTTTGGATAAATACCCAGAAGTGAAATTGCTGAATCTATTTTTAATTTTGTGAGTAAACTCCATATTTTTATCCATAGTGGCTGTACCAATTTACATTCTCACCAACAGTGCACCAGGATTCCCTTTTCACCACCACATCCTCGCCAACACTTCTTATTTCTTGTCCGTTTAATAGTAGCCATTCTAACAAGTATGAGGTAATATCTCATTGCGGTTTTGATTTGAATTTCCCTGATGATTAGTAATGTTGAACATCTTTTCATATACTTGTTGCCCATTTGTAAGTCTTCTTTGGAAAAATAATTATTCAGATCCCCTGACCATGTTTTAATCAGTTTTGTATTTTATTTTATGTTTTTTTGCCATTCAGTTATATGATTTCTTTATATATTTTGAATACTAACCTCGTATCAGATATATGATTTGCAAATATTTTCCCTCATTTGGTGGGCTCTCTTTTCATTTTGTTGGTGGCTTCCTTTGCTGTGCAAAAGATTTTTAGTTTGGGCACCTGGGTGGCTCAGTTGGTTAAGCATCCAACTTCGGCTCAGGTCATGATCTTACAGTTCCTGAGTTCTAGCCCTGCATCAGGCTCTGTGCTGACAGCTCAGAGCCTGGAGCCTGTGTCTCCCTCTCTCTCTCTGCCCCTCCCCTGCTCTCTCTCTCTCTCTCTCTCTCTCTCTCTCTCTCTCTCTCAAAAATAAATAAACATTAAAAATATATTTTTTAAGATTTTTAGATGTAGTCCTACATGCTTATTTTTGCTTCTGTGGCCTTTCCTTTGGTGTCAAATCCAAAAAATCATTGCCAAGACCAATGTCAAGTAGCCTACCCTCATATATAATTTTTTTTCTTCCAAGAGTTTTTTGTTTCAGTCTTACCTTCAAGTCTTTAATCTATTTTTAATTAATGTTTGTGAATGGTGTAAGATATGGGTCTAGTTTCAGTCTTTCGTGTGGCTGTTCTGCTGCCCCAACAGCATTTATTTAAGAGACTATCTTTCTCCCATGGTGTATTGTCGGCTCTTTCATCATAAATTAATTGAGCATGTATGTGTTGGTTTGTTTCCTGTCTCCCTATTCTGTTCCATTGTTCTGCATGTTTTTATGTCAATTCTATCCTGTTTTGATTAATTATAGCTTTCTGATATAGTTTGAAATTGGGGAGTGTGATGCCTCCAGCTTTGTGCATCTTTCTCCTGTTTTCTTTGGCTATTCAGGGTTTTTGTGGTTCTACACAAATTTTAGGATTGTTTCTTCTGTTTCTGTAAAAAATGTCATTGGATTTTTTACAGGAATTACATTGAAGTTGTACATTACTTCAGGCAGTTCCAATTAAGACTAATTTTTCCAATCTATGAGCATAAAAAATTATTTTTCTAGTTACAGATTACACTGAATTAGCTCAACTTTGGGCAAACAGGAGAAAGCAGAATGACAAAGGAGTTGAGAAGTCTTTTTATTTTATTGACTGCATTGAAAAGTGGGAGAAATAAGGCACATTTATTGAAGCCAGATAGTATGCCCATCTATTAAATATCTCTATATAGTTGCTACATTGCTGATCTTACATGACTGAAGCAACAAATGTAAAAAAGAATATTTTGACCCAAACATAGAAAATGAAGTTAACTTTTCAAACTCTTCTAGAAACTTAGCATATATAAGAATGCAATTTTGTTAACAGCAGCCAGGGGATTTCTAGCTTTTTAAATTTTAATGCTCATACACATCTTAAAACCTATTTTTTCAATTAATTGTACAGACAGACAAGTTGCTACTGTATTATATTCTATTAGATGTGGCCATGGACCAGATAAAAAATGAAAATAACCAAAACAAACAAACAAACAAACAGTCAGTAAATCAGGTGAGACACCTCAAATGGAACTTTAATTAATTCCATGAAGTTACACTTCAAATGCAATGTACCCTGAAGAAAAATCTCTACAAATATTTTCAATAAAGGCTGTTTATCAAATTAATTATGCTTCCTTTGGGGAGTTTCTGGTATTTTCTTTTTCAGTATATAAAGGTTAAAGTAGAACAAACAGGCTTTATCTTTCAAACGTGCAACTTCCTTGTTATATTGAAACCCCACTGATAATTGAACCATACAATTGAATATATATACTAGCACATCTAACTGATGAAATATGCTTTCAAAGTTTTCCTTAAGAATATAATCATGATTTCCCTTATAATAAAGTGGCAATTTATTTGTGTCATGTGTGTTAAACCTGGTTTTAGTTCATGTCACTAAAATAGATCCTTAAACATATTATTGATGACTTTACAGGCTTAGAAGTCACCTTTAACTTTATCAAAAATTAATGATTTTTCTCATTTATAGACTGTAGTTTCCGTTTAGAGAAATATGCACATTTTAAATTATTTTACCATTTGAATTCAGTTTCAGCTAACCTTTGACAATGTAGGCCATGACCTCATGAATAATATTTCTGAAATTTTATTATTAGCTGTGCGGTAAACTAAATAATATTTCCTTAAGATGGCTGCATCTTAATACCCAGGGGATGTGAATGTAACCTTACATGGCAAAAGGCACTTTGCAGACGTGATTAACCTGGATTTCAGGTGGATCCAATGTAATCCCGGGTGTTTTTATAAGAGGGATGACGATCAGAGAAGCAGAAGGCAATGTGATGACAGAAGCACAGGTAGAGATCAGAGAGAGGTTTGAAGATACTACTTTCCTGGCTTCAAAGATGGGAAAGAGGCCATGAGTCAAGGAATGCAGCTCTAGAAGTTGGAATAGATCAGGTAACAGATTGTACCACAGAGACTTTATAGACAGACTAGCCCCATCAACACTCCATGCTGGCCTCAGAGTAATGTAACTTGTTTGGGACTCTGACCTACAGAAACTAAATTTATGTTGTTTAAACCATCAAATTTGTATCATTTTTTTTTTTTTACAGAAGCAGTAGAAACAAAGACAATTAATATTTACAGATCCATACAGATAATATTTTGTGTTAAAAAACTTATTAAACTGTAGATTCACATGCACGTTGCAAGAAATCATACAGAAATTCAGTGTACCTTCAACCCAGCTTCTCCCAATAGTAACATCTTGCACTATGGTACAACATCACAACTGGGATACTGACACTGACATGGCCATGACTTAGAGTATTATCCTACAACAAAAATTTCTCACGTTAGCCTTTAAAAGCCACATCCAGGGGCACCTGGGTGACTCAGTCAGCTAAGTGCCCGACTCTTGATATTGGCTCAGGTCATGATCTCATGGTTTGTGGAAATGAGCCCTACATCAGGCTCTGCACTGACAGCACAGAGCCTGCTTGGGATTCTCTCTCTCCCTCTGTCTCTACTTCTCCCCTGCGTGTACTTGCTCTCTCTAGCTCTCAAAATAAAGAAATAAACTTAAAAAAAAGCCACATCCATATTCCTCTCTTCCTTACCTCTTACTGAACTCCAGGCAGCCTCTAACCTATACAATTTCTATTATTTTGTAATTTCTAAAATACATAAATGGAACCATACATACAACGTATAAAATTTTAGGATTATTTTTTTCACTCATAGTTTTTGTTTAGCAATTACTGAGTTGTGTATATTAAATATTTAGTTTTATGTAAGTAAATTTGCCAAAATGTTTCTAAATGTGATTGTACCATTTTGCATTGTCACCCACATTAAATGAAATCGTCTGCCAAATTTGGTGCTGTCATTTTTTTTTTTTAAATTAGCCATTCTGGTAGATGTGTTGTGATATCTCACTGTGATTTTATTTTGCATTTCCTAATGGCTAACAATATTAAATACACTTTCATGTTCTTATTCACCATATGTATATAATCATCAATGAAATATCTCATGTCTTTTTCTCATTTTCTTTTATTTCCACGTTTATTTCTTTATTTTGAGAGGCAGAAAGAGCATGCACATGAGTGGAGGAGGGGCAGAGAGAGAGGGAAAGAAAGAAGCCCAAGTAGGCTCCAAACTGTCAGCATGAAATCTGATGTAGGGCTCAGTCTCAAGACTGTGTGACCATGACCTGAGCCAAAATCAAGAGCCAGACTCTTAACCAACTGAGCCATCTGGGTACCTGTCTTGCGCATTTTTTTTAATTAAAATTTTTTTAACATTTATTCATCTTTGAGAGACAGAGAGAGACAGAGCATGAGTGGGGAGGGGCACAGAGAGAGGGAGACACAGAATCTGAAGCAGGCTCCAGGCTCTGAGCCATCAGCACAGAGCCTGATGCAGGGCTCGAACTCACGAACTGTGAGATCATGACTCGAGCTGAAGTCAGACGCTCAACCGACTGAGCCACCCAGGTGCCCCTCTTGCGTATTTTCTAATTAGATTATTTATGTTTCCCCAGTGAGTTTGAGGTCTTCATACATTCTAGATACTAGTCCTTTCTCAGATAATGTGGTCTACAAAGTATTTTCTCCTTGACTATAACTTATCTTTTCATTCTTTTAACAGAAAATTTTGGCAGAATAAACATTTTTAATTTTGAGGAAGACCAAGTTATCAATGTTTCTTATTATTGATTGTGCTTTTGGTGTCAATTCGAAGAACTTTTTTTTTTTTACTTCCCTCTAAATCCTAAGTATTTTCTCTTTTTTTCTCCATAATGTCCATAATCAGTTTTCTATTTCTTTGTTGACACTTTTCTGGTTCTTTGTTAAGTCTGTCATTAATTTTCATGCAGGGTTTGATCTCACAAACTATTAGATCATGACCTAAGCAGTAGCTAGGCGTTCAACTGACTAAGCAACACAGGCACCCCAAGCATCCAACTCTTGATCTCAGCTCAGGGTCTTGATCTCAGGGTCATGAATTCATGCCCCACACATGGCCCCACATTGGGCATGAAGCCTTCTTAAAAAATTAAAATAGGGGCACCTCAGTGGCTCAGTCGGTTAAGACGCCCATTGTTGGTTTCAGCTCAGGTCATGATCTCATGTCATGGTTAATGAGTTCAAGCCCCACGTTGGGCTCTGCACTCTTAGTGCAGAGCCTGTTTGGGATTCTCTCTCTCCCTCTCTCTCTCTCTCTCTGCCCTTCCCCTGCCTGCTCTGTCTCTCTCAAAACAAATAAATAAACTTATTTTTTAAATTTAAAATAATTATAATTTGGGGCACCTGGATGGCTCAGTTGCTTAAGCATCTCACTTCAGCTCAGGTCATGATCTCATGGTTCCTGGGTTTGAGCCCCATGTCTGGCTCTGTGCTGAAAGCTCAGAGCTTGAAGCCTGATTTGGATTCTATGTCTCCCTCTCTCACTGCTCCTCCCCTGCTCGTGCACTGCCTCTCTCTCTTTCTCAAATACAAATAGCATTAAAACAGTAAAAAAAAAAAAAAAATAGAATAATTTAAAAATTAATCTCAATTACCTTTAAAACATTAAGAAATGTTTTTCCCAAGGTTTGTATTTTTGGCAAGTATGGGAATTTCAACTTGTAAAACTCTTTTTCTCAAGGCAAGTTAAAGTGGTAGCCAGGGTAAAGACAAAAGGAAACAAAAACCTCTGAGTCAGCATTCCTTTGTTCAATATAAACCAGAGAACCTTGGGGTAAAAGATTATTGCCTACTGGAAGAGAACTATATTAAATACTATCTACTCAATTAAAGTCGATATTGAAGCTGGCTCCGAAAAGTGAAAGTAGAATTGTCCTTTTAAGCTCTGACATCTCGGGCATGAATCAAAATCAGTGCTGAGCAAAAAGTTTTATCAGGCAGTGACAGATCTGATCCCCAGAAGTGCAAGGAGTGAATGGTGTTTAGTGATTTGATTATCAAAAGGGCTTGAAAGGCAGGTAAAAAAATGAAGCCAGAAGGAAAACTGGAAATGGGGTACATGAAATAAAAGACTTGGTAAGAATTACATGGCCAAGATTGATTTTGTTATCAGAGCCATACTTAAGTATTTCAGATTTGAATCAGCTGCTGTATTCCACTGAATAGCACTGGGTTTAGGGATATAATAATAATGTGGTTTTCTAGCTTTAAAAACACATAAAAGTGATGAAGAAAGAGGAATTTTCCACCAGAAACCACTGATTTCTAACAATCTAACAACATAACATTTTTCCTTTGAGTCTTCATATTTGACTAACCTAATTGGGAGAAGAAAATCACAGTAACTGCCAAAGTACATTTCTCTCCAGATGCAAACTACCTTTCTTCAATGCTAATATGCAGTTGTCTCAGAATTTGTTTCTAAATAATTTTAATTGTATGGATGGTATAATTTTAAAGAACTACCCCTACATAGTAAGACTTAGTTTACCAAATGAATGTATTATCATTGATAGAATTAGGAGATGAATATATGCTTATTCAGATTCTATTCAGTACTTTTTAACTTTTCTCAGTCATTGAAGAAAGAAAGGTTGACAAATAAGTACAAATGGTTCCTGCAGCATATGTGCTCTATTTGAGTGTTTTTATTCTTCTTGTGATTTATTTATGAACCTCCAAATTTTAACAAAATAGCTAAAAAGTTGTGAAATATAGTGCACAATAATTGTAATAAACCTACTAAATTCTAATCTGCTCTCCTAGTTTAGAAGATGCTTTAAAATATAGTTTCATGAACTGTTGCAGCTCAGTACGTTGGAAACAGGGGAATGACTAATGATGTAAAGGCAAAGTCCCCATGGGATTAGTCTGAGAATTAAACACGTGTGTGTGTGTGTGTGTGTGTGTGTGTGTGTGTGTGTGTGTGCATGGTATGGATAATCTCCTTAGAGCATTGGCTAGTAGAGAAGTACACAGCAAAGGTAGGGTGTTACTGTTATTATGTAATGTGATTATTATCACTGTTGGTTTTACTATTGTTATTTTAATAAGGATATTTGTGTATCATGATTATAGTATTATGCTCCATTCTAATTTATACTTTGTGTTTAATGCCTGTGCTCCCTTTATGGTGTTACCCCTGCAGCATACTGCATAGAAATTCCATCGGTAACGCCTGATATCAGTAACCTCTGAGAATTAAATAACAAGGCAGCAAGCTTACTAACCATATTTGTAAGAGAGATATATTTCTTCCCTCAATCTAATACTTTCCCATTTAGAATGTTGTTTCCGTTAGGGACTTATTATGGATCAAACACCAATGGGGAACTCAGGGTTCAAACCAAACAAGGCCTCCGCTTCTGTTCCCGCAGGTTGTGGCCTGCACAGTTCCAAAGGCCACCACTCACATCACAGTCAATGCGCTTGGCACTTAGGAGAAGTCTTGCTCCTCATTAATTACAGCCGCACGAAGTGCTCTGGTGAAAAGTTTTCATACTTTACGTATTTTTCCTCTGATAATATGTAAGCACACTACTAATCCTGGCTTATTAATGTCCGACTCTTTTAATTACCTTGAGTTGTAATTGTCGTATATAAAATGAGAGTAAATAATACAATTAGACAAATAGCTTTAAAAATCCATGATCCAACAAGGGCAAATGAACTAGAGGAGGTAACAGAAAGCAAATACAGGTGTAGTAGCTGATTTTAACAAAGGCAAGGAAACTGAATGGGCTATGTTGTCAGGATTATGGTCCAGAGATGGAAGGAACATCAGCCCTCGTTCCCTAGGAAGTCTTGGGAACCGCATCATCTTCTGTTGAGTCTGTTTTTTATGTATTGGTTTAAAAATCTATATCTTATTTGCTTTCCAGTAGTAGTTTATCTTACATGTATAGAAAATGTGAAAATAAAAGTAAAATTCTTAAATTATCTCTTTCATAATCCTCCTGATAAAGAATAGCACGTTACATAGTATGTTCATTTCTTAACACAGCATTCAAGTTTTGTTTTTTTTTCATTTTTTAAATATTCTAGAGCTTAACCAAATTTTATTACTGTTTGTATTTATTGCCTATATTTTCTACTTTTAAAAAAAGTTGGAAATTTGACTAAACTTCACAACTGGTAGTTGGTAAATGTTTAGACAAAAGTTTAAGATTCAATGATGGGATTTTACCTAAATCATTTCATGTGAAATATTAAATTGAAAATTTCTTGCTCTGTTTCTCTAAACACATATGACCAGTTTTATTATTCTATGTTACTGTTTCTTTACATAGTGGATGTGAATAAGATTTCTTCTGTGTTTGAGAATCTATTCCTTTTGCCCAAGCACATATATGATATTTGCCTGCACATGGAAGTCTCTTATAAAACTAAGTTATGACATCTACTATTATACAGCTTCCCCTGCTGTTTTGATACCATTGATTCTCTGGTTGTATTTCATTCTCTGCAGAAATTAAATACCAAGATGATGATGATAATGGTAAAATTTTGAATTAAGTATTATTAAATATATAATTGCCTATTTGTTCTCTTGTGCCATTGTCTGATTTGGAGGGCCTAATTATAATCATATGAATATTCCATTCTTCATATTTTAATTAATATATTTTATTTTCTAGCAATTTTAGGTTTACAGAAAAAAAATTTAAAAAGTATACAGAGGGGCGCCTGGGTGGCTCACTTGGTTAAACATCTGACTTCAGTTTGTGAGTTCGAGCCCGGGGTCGGGCTCTGTGCTGACAGCTCCAAGCCTGGAGCCTGATTCAGATTCTCTGTCCCCCTTTCTCTCTGCCCCTCACCCTCTTGCACTCTGTCTCTCTTTCAAAAATAAATAAGCATTAAAAAAAATTTATAAACAAGTTCACAGAGTCCCACATATTTTTCCCACCTTCCTCCATCAGCCCAGAGTTTCCTCTATTATTAAGCTCTTGCAAATATTGGAGTATATTTGTTGTAATTGACAAACCAACACTTAGGTGGAAACTTAGCTAACCATGGGTAGGTTCTTTGAATTGAAAATTATAGTATGTTGATGGAAGGAGTAAAACAAATCCTAAAAAATTAGATGTACTGTGTTCATGGAATGGAAGGACGTGGCATAATAAAAGTTATCTATAGGTTCAGCGTAATTGCTATCAAAAGCCTGGAAATGATTTTTGCCTTTATAGATAAGTTTATTATATTCTAAAATTTGGGATCTGTCAATGTTATCTCATTCTAAAATTTATAGGGAAAAGGATAAGCTGTAGATTACCTAGAAAAATCTTGAAAAAGAAGGATGAAGTAAGATGAATCATTGAACACAATATTAATGATTATATATCTAAAATAATCAAGGCAGTGTAGTATTGGTACAGACTCAGACACATGGGTTAATGGAACAGAACAGATAATCCAGAAGTAGAACTGCATGTCTATGCCCAACTGATTTTTAACAAAGTGAAAAAGCAATTCAATGGAGGAAAGGTGAGAACAAAATTCTTAAACCTGACAAACTAGATCAATAAAAGGACAAATTGATAAATTGGACTTTGTCGAAATGAAAACGATGTTCTGTGAAAGTCACCATTAAAAAAATGAAAAGGCAAGCTACAGACTAGGAGAAAACATTCATAGACCGCATATCTGAAAAAGGACCAGTATCTAGGATGTCTAAAAACTCTTAAAACCTAGCAGTAAATAAATGGTCTAATCAGAAAATGGGCAAATGACATAAACATTTCAGTGGAGACAATGCGCAGATGGTGAATAAGCGCTTGAAAACATGTTAAGTATCACTACCAATTAGGAAAATGCAAATTAAATCTGCAATGAGATATTACTACACACTTACCACAAAGGATACCATTTAAAAATAGCGACAGCCTCATATTCTAGCAAGGATGTGAATCACACATACATGGCTGATGAGATTGTCTAATGGTACAGCCACTTGGAAAATTTGGGCAGTTTCTTATAAAACTAAAGATACAATTTCCACATAACCTAACAGTTGCACTCTTAGACATTTGTCCCAGGGAAATTAAAATTTATTTTCACAAAAAATCCTTTACAGGAATGTTTATAGCAGATTAATTCATTGTTTCGTTTCTTGTTGCTGCTGTAATAAATGATCACAGACCTGGTAGCTCTAAACAATAGATATTCATTCTATCCCAGTTCCAGAAGCCAGAAATCCTCTATTGGCATCCTTTGGCCAAAATCACGGTATCAGCAGGGCCACACTCCCCCCAAGGCTTCTAGGGAAAAGAATCTGCTGTTTGCCTCTTCCAGCTTCTGCAAGGTGGCCAACATTGCTGGTCTGGCATCCAGATCCCTGAACCTCTGCCTCCCTCTCTGGTAACATTGTGGTCATCCTTTTCCTCCTTGTAATCTCCCTTCTCTCTCTCGTAAGCTTACTTGTGATTGCATATATTGGCCAACCAGATGACCCAGGAGGATCTTTCCATCTCAAAATGCCTTATTCAATCACATATTCGAAGTTGAGGGAATTCAGAGTTGTACATGGGTGGGGGTGGAGATTATTCATCCAGTCACATTTGTAATAGCCCCAAATCGGGAACAAGTGAACTTCAGTGGGTGAATGGTTAAATAAACTGTGATATAGACATCTTTGGGATACTACCCAGAGATAAAATGGAATCAACTATTGATATCCATAACATGTTGGATGAATCTCCACGGAATTATGCTGAGTGAAAGAAAACAAAATCAGTTTCAATAGTTGCACGTTATGGTTCTATTTATATACCATTTTGTAAATGACAAAATTTTAGATATGGAGAGCAATTAGTAGTTATGAGGTGTTGGGGACAAGGGGTTGGAGTGCAGGAAGGAGGTGAGTTATAAAAGGGAAACTCCATGCACTTTGTGATGATGGTATTATTTTGTGTTTCCTCTGTGATGATGGATACACAAAACTACACATGACAAAATTTTATAGAATTAAAAATACACACAAAACACACACATTTGCACAACTAAACTGGGAGACCTGAATAAGGTCAGAAGATTGTACTAATGCCAATAACCTGGTTGTGATAGTTTGAACATGTTACCATTGGAAAAAACTGGATAAAGTATACATGGGATTTCTCTGCATAGTTTCTTCAACCTGCAGCTGAATCTATAATTTTGTTAATAATATTCTCAATTAAAAAGCCATGCATAGAAATTTATGAATCCAATATGTTTCTTTTGTTCTTCAAAAGATAATTCAAATCTATCTATCCCTTTAAAGAAACATTGTTGCACTTGACTACTGATGAAAGTATGAAGATAACTTGGATAATACCAGATGACCCATGCTACCAGCCCCTTAAACTCTGGGCTCAGGGGATTTTCTTTTGGTTTCTTAAAATGGTCCTTAATTCTAAATTGTACTTTTTTTCTTTGTCAAATGATCAACAATTACGGCTTTTATCTATAATCTGATTTCTTTGTTTTTGATACTTTTGAACATTTCTGAGTTTCTGGTTTCTTGCAATTATCTTTCTTTGTTATTTATGTTTTCCTTTGTTTTATATTATGATCTTTTGGAAATGGAGAAATACATGTATTATTCCATATTATCATCTTGAAATTGAATATCCCTGTGTTTTATTTTCTCTTGAGTAGATGAATTTATACAATAATAATCATTATTATTGCTATATATTCAATGCTTTTTAATGTCAGATATTATAGGAAAAACTCTGAATATTATAGCTTTTAGTCCTCTCACAAGTCCCATCAGGGAGCAAAAGCTATTTTCCCATTTTGTAGATGAGAAAACTAGAGCACAAAACTTAATGTGTTACTTTTCAAGTTACCGAGCTTAAAGTTGCACAACTAAGTTCTAAAACTATACGGAATTACTTTAGAGGCCACATCTTAACTGCTACGAGCTAATGTCTCACTATATGTTTTATACATGGCTTTTTATTAACCATATAAAATGTAATTGTCAGCCATTAATATTATTACAGCTGTATAAAATCTTTAATTTACAAAATATACTGTGAAAAATTACACAGGGAAAACAGCATGCTAGCTTCATTGTGACTATAATTTTAACTGGCCTCTCTGCTTGTCCTTGAGGTTCAGTAAATTTAGATAGCAAAGAATAATTGGCTCATTATGATGGAAAGAGCTATGATGGGGAAAGTCTTTTAATTATTTATAATAAATTACTTTTGTAGTGCCAGTTTTAAATTAGCAACTGGGTGTAATTACCGGATGGTGTTTGCCACAGTCCACATTCATACACACAGGACAGTTTACTTTAGTAACGTGAATGTCACAAATACTTTCCTTACAGTTGCTGAAGATTCCATTTCTTTATCTTCCCTCTAAGCTGTCCCATTATCTTGGTTTGCATTGTCTTGTTTACTCGGTACTGCCAGAAATGCTAAGGGTCATAAGTGCAGATGCTCTAGGAAGTTGAGCAATTGATATATTTTGAAACATCAGTACAATCAACTATAATTCTTAGATTGAGAGTCAGTATTTATGATTTCATGTTTATTTAGTCAGTCAGCTATCCAACAACACAAATGGAACACCGACACTATGTGTAGAACAAAGTTCTCATTTCTGTGCTAGAAGAAAATGAAAATGAGGCAGGCTGTATAGTAGCAGAGAAACTAGTGGAGGGGAAAACCTTATAAACAAGTAACTGTGATACCTGGTAAAATGAAAACTACAAATTATCATGCTATTGTGGACAACGTGCAATAGGACAGAGATGAAAAATATATTCGTCCGACTGAAGAAAAATGAAACACCAACAAAATGTTAAATTCATATGAAAGGACACCCCCCTCCCCCTCACCCCCCCGCGGGGGGCAGTGGGTATTTCTGAAAGTAACACCAGAAACATACAACGCATGTAACTATCAAAGTGTGGCGTGTGGACTTCAGTTTGAAGACTATGTAAGAAAACATCTATTCAAAAAAATTACAACAAATATCTTTATCCAGAGTTTTATAAGATTTAAATATGCTAGGAGCGCCTGGGTGGCTCAGTCAGTTGAGCGTCCGACTTCAGCTCAGGTCACGATCTCGCGGTCCGTGAGTTCGAGCCCCACCGTCGGTCTCTGGGCTGACGGCTCAGAGCCTGGAGCCTGCTTCGGATTCTGTGTCTCCCTCTCTCTCTGCTCCTCCCCCGTTCATGCTCTGTCTCTGTCTCAAAAATAAATAAAACGTTAAAAAAAATTTAAAAAAAAAAGATTTAAATATGCTGTAGAAGTTTGGCATTTGTTAGCTGAACCCAGAGAACTACAATAACTTTGACATAGAGCAAGTTCTAGTCGGACATGTCGTATTTCTCAGAGAAGCTTGCAGTCTGATTATACACAGTGGGCAGTTGACCCTACTCTTTTGATTTGAGACGTATTTAAATTGGAAATAGAAATGGGGAAACAGAGATACACTTTTTGGAGAGTTGGGCATATTCAGTCGTGTGCAAAAAAAATTATTTTGTCAGTCTGGCATCCCTGGCTTAGTACTCTTTATGGGACAGGTGCACGTCTCCGTACTTTACATCTACTAACTCACACGTGGTCCAAACGGCCCCCGGAGGGCGGTAAAGGAAATGTAAGCCTGGAGAGGTTAACTAAGTGCCCAGGAGCATTACTAGGAAATGACAGAACTGGTTTACAAATCCAAGAAATCTGGCTCTGGAATCTGTGCCGTTAAAACTTGTGCTATGCTGCCTCACTAAGATGAAATAAAATAAAAACAAATATGCAAACAAAAACAAACAGCTCCTAATCGCCAATGATATTACTTCTAATATTTAAAAATATGTTCATATTCTGTGTATTGATATGAACAGTAGAAACTGTGATGATCATCACCTCCATCAGATGAAATCAGAGTACACAGATGAACTTTAAAGTAGAACTTTCTTTATACTAATACAAATTTACATTGCTTCCAATTTTTATTTATAAACATAAGATTTCCTAATTGTAGAAAATTTAGAATAGCTACAAAAGTAAAGATATATGTAATTTAATATACATTAATAATAAATATCTATATATAATTTAATCACTCCTGCAAAATAAATGACAAAATTAATCCTGATGTTTGTTTTATTAAACTCCAATTTGTTCTATCCCTATGTACATATGTAAGCATATAAACAGTTACATGTTCATCGGAATAGAACCACTATATATTTGTTTTACAGGTTTGTGTTTAGAGGTTTATGCATTTGTGTTTTATTTCTACATCTAGCATTACATTATTACCACTTTTTTTGTCTTGTCATTATCATCTGTTTCCCTCCCTCCATCTCCAGAGATATTACATTATTTTAAAATGTCTATCTCTGTCTTTCTCTTTCTCTTTCTTTTTCTTTCCTTCTTTCTTCTTTCTTTCTTTCTTTCTTTCTTTCTTTCTTTCTTTCTTTCTTTCTTTCTTTCTTTCTTTCTTTCTTTCTTCCTTTCTTTCCTTCCAGAAATAGCTACTGGATGCCTATAACATTTAACACCTAAATTGGCTGTAGAGATACATACGTGAACCAAACCAAAAGGAGAGAAAAACAAAATAAAAAACTAAACAGTTTCTCTGGCCATATAAGACTTTAATTTCATCATAACAAATAAACATGTTAAGAAACCAGGTTGTTATAGATTCAGATAAAGATTTAGTTATTTACTAAGATCCTTTTTTTTAATATGAAATTTATTATCAAATTGGTTTCCATACAAAACCGTGCTCATCCCAACAGGTGCCCTCCTCAATACCCATCACCCACACTTCCCTCTCTCCCACCCCCCATCAACCTCAGTTTATTCTCAGTTTTTAAGAGTCTCTTATGGTTTGGCTCCCTCCCTCTCTTTTTTTTTTTCCTTCCCCTCCCCCATGGTCTTAAATATCTCATGATCCACATAAGACTGAAAACATATGGTATCTGTCTTTCTCATATGACTTATTTCACTTAGTATAACACTCTCCAGTTCCATCCACGTTGCTACAAAAGGCCATATTTCATTCTTTCTCATTGCCAAGTAGTATTCCATTGTATATATAAACCACAACTTCTTTATCCATTCATCAGTTGATGGACATTTAGGCCCTTTCCATAATTTGGCTGTTGTTGAAAGTGCTGCTATAAAGATTTAAAAAAGGAAATTAACAGAGTAATAAGACAAATCATTGATTTCTAATCTAAATCACTTGAAGATTGATTTAAGTATTGGTAATAAATAAATCCACCTGACATGTACTTCAGCCAGTGAGACCGCTCTATCACCTCTTCCTAATGCTTGAATGATTTGGGTATATGGTATCACTGAACTACAAGCTCAGTTGTGTAAAAACAACAGTTTATAAATATCTAAGAGAAAATCTATGAGGTCACTCCAATATTTATTTTCTTTTCTCTATAACTGTAAGGTCATCACCAACACACCTTGTAACTCTGCACATTTTCAAAAAGCTAGCAAATGCACGATTTCCTTTAATCTCTATAATGCTAATGGATTCAAGTACTATTATTCCATTAAATTATAAAAATCTGAGTCTCAAGTCATTGTCCAAATCACATAGCTAATCATACCCACTAAGCAATCTTTGTTCCTCACTCTACTGTGGATTCATCCAGCTGGAGAAGAATGCCTTCAAGAGCATCAGATAAGCTTCTACCCTAGTTCCTCTCATTTGGATTTCCAGTAGGCTACTTTTCCACTACAAAGCAGACAGTGTTCTTGTAGCATGGTGGGGTGCCTGGGAAACTTTTGTTAAACAGATAAATACAGTGGTACTTATGAGGACTTTAAGAGAAAAAAACATGAACATAAGGGAAGGGAAGCAAAAATATTATGAAAACAGGGAGGGGGACAAAACAGAAGAGACTCATAAATATGGAGAACAAACTGAGGGTTATGGGGAGGGTTGTGGGAGGCAGGATGGGCTAAATGGTAAGAGGCACTAAGGAATCTACTCCTGAAATCATTGTTGCACTATATGCTAACTAATTTGGATGTAAATTTAAAAAAAAATAAAAAATAAAATAAAAAAATAATGTGAACAAATATTTATCACTATTTCAAACAGCATTCCAATCCAATCTCTAAATCCCTAGATAGCTTTATGACATAGATTCTATTATTACACCCATTTTTCAGATGAACATTCTGGGACTTAAAATTAAGTAACTCGCTTCTTACCTTAAATTTTATTGCAGTCTGAATTCACACCCTGGCGATCTCACCTCAAGGCCTGAGTTCCTAACCTCATTTTATCTCTTCTTGTTAAATGAGCATAATATTCACTAACCGGTTTTGTAAAAAGGAAAAAGAAGCCATAAAGACCAGAATGGGCAAATAGTAAACAAAACACAAAAATAAATTGTAAATATACTTCATAAACTCAAACACTGTAGTGGTTAAAAAATGTTATTACTAAAATTCGAATGCATTCAGCATTTCAACATATTCTTCAGCAAAGTTCAGAATGACTCTCAGAGATGACAGTCAGCATTTGCGTCATGGCCAAAAAGTGACAGGCAGTTGACCTTGAAGTCACTGAATAACTTCAATGTTAAGTTTTTCTCTCTTCTTTTCTTAACTTCACTGTCAGCAATTCAGCTTAATTTAGTTTCTGTTTAATTAATTGGTTTAGCATAGTTAAAAGAGTCTATGTATTTATCCCTGAATCTTGATAAATGTGTCCATGAACATAAAAGGTATTGAACTCATATACTGATGGTAGTGAATCTTTATTTCTTACATTTCCTAATTGACTTCTCCTTCCTGCTATTATTTACATAAAATGTTTCATAGGGTTATTGAAATTTATATTTTGCAGGCTGTGGAAATCATCAAACCCAGTTAGGGACGAGAAAATGAGTGCTCAGCGTAGTACAGTGACTCATCCAATGTCATACATTTGAAGCAAAATTAACTCAGAGTTTTAAATCCTCTGTATCTCCTCTTTAAGATTTTCCTTTCAAGTTCTGACTAATGTATATGCGGAAGTTTTTGGTTCATCTTTTAAGAGTCATAGTGTTTCACTTGCTCAAAATCTGTCTTACCTAGCTGATTCCAGGAAAAATCTTCTGGTACTATTACTACTAATGATTTCAAGAATGCAGAAGTCATAACCACAATATGGAGGTGCTTTAGGTATTTCCTCCCTCCCTTCTGGAGTGTAGCATCGCTTCTCGTGTTTGAAGAAGACAGGAGGAGCACATTTCATCCACTTGTTCATGTAGCTGTAATGACACCTGTAACCCCTCACATTCTCAAGGTGCTCTCAGGGAAGAGGGCAGTGTTAGCACAGAACATCTTATGTCAAAAGCTTTCTCATTCAGGAGGAAATGTGATAGATTTTTGTGGCACATTTATAACAGTCAGGTTGCTTTTGACAACAGAATTGAAAAGTGAGTTTCCGCCATTAAGCTGTACTATGAAAGGTGTGAGCAAAGTCTGTGATCTCTAACAATACAGAGTATTGTGTTGTAAACAGTAGCTTTCCATAGAAAAAGAGGTGTGAGGAAGTGTTGTAGTCCCGCTATGGAAAGATTCCAAGAAGGATTATGACCAGGGAAGTAGGATCATAGGCGCCTTACATAATTCGCACCATGGGGAAATAAAGCTTTGTTTCTCTGGATTCCCCCTGGCTGCAAACCTCTGACACAGACACCATGCAACCCTCAGGCTTCCAATACCCAAAGTCCCTTTTCACACCGCCTGCCAGCCTCACCGAGCCTGCACTCCAGCATTTTCCCATGCAGATACTGTGCATCCAGGCTCTGGGCCACTGGCTAGACAGAGCTGCGGGCTCTCAGACTCTCTCTGCATGCCCACTCACTAGCATTGGCTAGCCTGCACCAGGGAACTGCCTGCCGGTTCTGGACCAACTCTGGGCTGGGAAACTCAGGAGGTTACATTCAGAGAGCCACCACTGCTTTTCCAGGGATGGCTGAGTCCGAACTCTGGCAAGGAGCCTGTTTCCAAGTATGTTCCTTCTTTGGGGGTTCTTCCTCACCCCCACAGCTGCCATCATGGTCTCCTGACACAGGTATCCTTTCTCCCCTGTTAAACTATCTCTGTCCAACGTACACCTTGGTTTTGATTACCTGTTTCAACGTTGATGAATATGATCAATAGATAATAATTGCTAATTTTTATTGAGAGTTTTGTACGTTCAAGAATATATATATATATATATATATATATATATATATATATATATGAACACCTGAGTGGCTCGGTCAGTTGAGTGTGCAACTCTTGATTTGAAGTCATGATCCCAGGGTCAGAGGATTGAACCCGGTGTTGGCTTCTGTCCTGAGCATGGAGCCTGCTTAAGATTCTCTCTCTCTCTCTCTCTCTCTCTCTCTCTCTCTCTCTCTCTCTCCCCCTCTGCCCCTGTCTGCTGATTACAATTGCTTTCTCTCTCTCTCTCTCAAATTAAAAAATAAAAATAATATATATATTATATATATATATAAAATATAAATATATTTAATTTTATCTTATCTCTGCCATATTTGTGTGATCTTTTTATATCTTGCTTTTTGACGTTTCAATTTTCCCTTCCTTTCCTCTGTTTTATTAGAATGATAGAGGGTTTTATTTTTGTTTGTTTTTGTTTTGTTTTGTTTTTCTATCCCCTTTTAATCTCTGTTACTTGTTTGAAAATATGCTTTGGCTAATAAGAATTGATATCTTAGGGCTAATAAAAATAAAGAGAAGTAATGTTGGAGGTAGTTCATTGGATCAAGTGCCACCAAATTCAACACAAATAAATACAGAATTGGGCTTTCATGAGGGCGTTTCTGAATCGCAAATGTGTGCATTTCATGCAAAATCTGCATTCTAGAGAATGCGTTCCTGCACTAAAAGCTTAACAGTTTAGCTACTTCATACTAATCATAAAAAAATTCTTAAAAAAAACACAACTAAAATGTATAGACTGCCAATTTATTTTTCCATTGTTATAGAATTCCTCCAAAGCATTCTGGTCCAGCTCTTTCTACATGTAAAGGCACTCTGGTCTCAGTACTGAAGAAGGGGCAAATTCCATATTAGAGACGAGTAGAAAATCCGTCAGAAAGCTTTAAGGAAACAAACATAACTCTTAGGCTCTAGAATTGAATGTTTAACCAAACCGTCATTCAAATACAAGAGCATGTTAAAAATACTCTCTAACATCGAAGTCTCTAGAAATCTGCCACAAACATAATCACATTGGAAACTGTTGTGGATGACACACTTAAGAAAAATGGCCACCAATGTCAGAACGTGGTGTAAGGGGTATATCATACAAAGACGACAAGACTTTGGTAAATGGCTTGTGAATTTTGAAAGAAGCCCAAGAGGAAATTAAAACAGGAGGAATATGGACACAATGAGTCAAACAGAAAGTCCACTTAGTATGCATGTGAAGTCTAGGTAGTGTTAGAATGGTGGTGAAGGAGACAAGACACCCGAGGACATGCTAAAATTATTTCATTAGGAAGTAAATATGCCGTTTGAAAATATAATAGAAAGTAGGTAAAAATGAAATAATAGATTCAGGTGTGACAACACGGTCCAAACTAGCAATAATTTTTGAAAAACAGGGAGATTTTCACAGCTGTACTGGTTATTCTTCTGTGCTTCTGAAAAAGCCTCATCTGCAGAGATATTCCCGTCCACTAACCCCCCACGAAGGGCTTTGTGGTGCATGGCAGCATGGAGGATTGGTGACTGGCCTGCAGGAGATCTTTGTATTCTCACAGTGCTTAGAAATAATGGAGAAGAGATAGATGGCAACAAGTGTTGTAGCAAGAGCCACATGGAACAAAAGCCTGATTTATGTTCTACGTAAGCAAGTATATGTTATGAACATTAGACACAGCAAAGCAGGGATGTGGGGAAGCAGGAGTTTGGGGATTTGAGGTTTTTGGAGGATGGTATATTTTATGGGTTCGTTGCCTCTTGGCTGTGGAAAGGTGACCAGATTGTGACTGTTGCAGAATGGCTGAATTTCTGAAGCTTGCACAGGGACGTGAGGCTTTGCCCATCCGCTGACTTTCAGAAGTACGTGTCTGTCACTGGATGGGAGGCTGTAATAAGTGAACTGTGTACTGGTAGGAAACTGTAGGGTTGAGATGCTGCCATTAATCAATTAGATGATTTCAAACTGGTGGTCAACTGTTACCATGGCTGGCAGAAAAATGAGCCTTTTCTTAGAAATATAGAAACTTTTTTTTTAATCCCTTCGTCCACTATTCTACTAATTGGTAGAACCAGTGATGCCTTGAGACATGAAAAAACACAGTTGAACGAAAACTAAAGGTACAATCCAGGGTTGATCAGTGCTACTCTTTGTTGTTCTTGTGGCTGTGGTTGTTCGTTTGTTTGTTTTTGAGAGTTGGAAATAAGTCTTTATTTGAGAATTTTGAAGCAGTATTTATGATTAATGAAATCACAAAAACTTTAGGATGGCTCTAACCTGCTTTTGGTGCCATATTCAAAAATTTAATGGCAAGATCCACGTCAAGGAGCAATTTTCCTATGTTTTCTTTTCTAGGGGTTTCACAGTCTCAGAGCCTACATTTAAGTCTTTAATCCATTTTGAGTTCATTTTGGTGAATGGCATAAAATAGGGGCTGAGTTTCATTCTTTGGTGTGTAGATATTCAATTTTCCCAACACCATTTAATGAAGGGACTATTCTTTTTTTCATTATGCATTCTTGGTGCCCTTGCCAAAGATTAGTTGACCATATGAGTGTGGGTTTATTTCTGGGCTATTATATTCTTTTATCTATATGTTTATCACTATGTCAGTTTCTATGTCAGTACTGTACTGTTTAGATTATTATAGCTTTTACATATAGATTACAATTCCAGAAGAGTGGTGCCTTCAGCTTTATTCTTCTTTGTTAAGATTGTTTTGACTCTTCAAAATTTTTTGTGGTTCTATTCAAATTTTAGAAGTGCTTTTTTTCTATTTCTCTGAAAACTGCCATTGAAATTTTTGAGGAAATGCTTTGAATCTATAGATCCATTTGAGTAATATGGACACTTTTGCAATATTAATTTATCTGTTCTATGAACACGGGATATCTTTCCATTTATTTGTCTTCAATTTCTTTCTTCAATGTCTTATAGTTTTATTGTACAATTTTTTTAACCTCTTTTGGTTTAATTTAATTCTATGTATTGTATTCTTTTTGATGCTTCCTAAATGGATTGTTTTCTGAATTTCTTTTCAGATATTTAATTGTTAGTGTATAGAAATACAGTTGAATTTTGTATATTGATTTTTTTCCTGCAGTTTTACCGAATCTACTTATTAGTTCTAACAGTATTTTGGTGGGGTTGTTAGGGTTTTCTGTACATAAGATCAGACATCATTGACAAAAAGAAACAATTATTCCTTTTCACTTTGGATGAATTTTATTTCCTTTTCTTGCCTAATTGCTCTGAGTAGGACTTCTAGTACTATGTTGAATAGGAGTGCTGAGAATAGGCACCCTTGTCTTGTTCCTGATTTTAGAGGAAGAACTTTTACAGCTTTCATCATTCGTTACAATGTTAGCTGTGAACATGTCACATATACTCTGTTATGTTAAGCTACATTTTTTTCTATACTTAATTGTTGCGGGTTTTTATATGAAAAGGTGTTTATTTGTCAAGTGCATTTTCTGCATCTATTGAGATTATCACATGGTATTTTTTTTTTAATTTAAATCCAAGTTAGTTAACATATAGTGTAATAATGATTTCAGGAATGAAATTTAATGATCCATCACTTACATATATCACCCAGTGTTCATCCCAACAAGTGCCCTCCTTAATGCCCATCGTCCATTTAGGCCACCACTCCACCCAACACCACCAACGACCCTCAGTTTGTTCTCTGTATTTAAGAGTCTCTTATGGTTTGTCTCCTTCTCTGTTTTTATCTTATATTTGCTTCCCTTCCCCTATATTCATCTGTTTTGTTTCTCAATTTCCACATATTAGTGAAATCATCTGATGTTTGTCTTTCTCTGACTGACTAATTTCACTTAGCGTAATACACTCTAGTTCCATCCATTTTGTTCCAAATGGCAAGATTTCATTCTTTTTGATGGCTGAGTAATATTCGTGTGTGTGTGTGTGTGTGTGTGTGTGTGTGTGTGCATGTATAGATGATAGATGATAGATAGATAGATAGATACATAGATAGATACATAGATAGATATACCACATCTTTATCAATTCATCAGTTGATGGATATTTGGGCTTTTTCCATACTTTGGCTGTTGCTGGCATTGACATAGACATTGAGGTGCATGTGCCCCTTCAAATTAGCACTTTTGTATCTTTTTGATAAATACCTATTAGTGCAATCGTTGGATTTTGGGTATTCTATTTTGAGGCAACTCCATACTGTTTTCCAGAGAGGTTGCATTCCCACCAACAGTGCAAAACAGATCCTCTTTCTCTGCATCTTCATCAATATCTGTTGTTGCCTGAGTTGTTAGTTTTAGCCATTCTGACAAGTGTGAGGTGGTATCTCATTGTGGCTTTGATTTGTATTTCCCTGATGATGACTGATGTGGAGCATTTTTTAATGTGTCAGTTGGCCATCTGGATGTCTTCTTTGGAAAAGTGCATATTCATGTCTTTTTCCCATTTCTTCACTGAATTATTTGTTTTTTGGGTGTTGAGTTTGATAAGTTCTTTATAGATTTTGGATACTAACCCTTTAGTTGATATGTCATTTGCAAATATCTTCTCCCATTCTGTTGGGTGCCTTTTAGTTTGGCTGATTGTTTTCTTTGCTGTGCAGAAGCTTTTTATCTTGATGAGGTCCCAATAGTTCATTTTTGCCTTTGTTTTCCTTGCTTCCAGAGACATGTCAAGTAAGAAAGAGGTAGTTGCCTGTTTTCTCCTCTAGGATTTTGATGGATTCCTGCCTTACAGTTAGTTCTTGCATCCATTTTGAGTTTATTTTTGTGTCTGGTGTAAGAAAGTGGTGCAGGTTCTTTCTTCTGCATGTTGCTGTCCAGTTTTCCCAACACCATTTGCTGAAAAGACTATCTTCTTTCCATTGAATATCCTTTCCTGCTTTGTCAAAGATAAATTGGCCATATATTTGTGGGTCCATTTCTGCGTTCTCTTCTATTCCATTGATCTATGTGTCTGTTTTTTGGGCCAGTACCATACTGTCTTGATGATTACAGCTTTATAATACAACTTGAAGTCCAGAATTGTGATGCCTCCAGCTTTGGTTTTCTTTTTCAACATTACTTTGTCTATTTTGGGTCTGTTCTGGTTCCATACAAATGTTAGAATTTTTTCTTCTAGCTCTGTGAAGAATGCTGGTGTTTTTTGTTTTTGTTTTTTTGATAGGGATTGCATTGAATATGTAGATTGCTTTGGGTAATATTGACATTTTGATGATATTTGTTCTTCCAATCTATGAGAATGGAATGTTTTTCCATTTCTTTGTGTCTTCTTCAATTTATTTCACAAGGTTTTTATAGTTTTCAGTGTATAGATCTTTCATCTCTTTGTTAAGTTTATTTCTAGGTATATATCTATTAAGTCCATCCGGTCCAGTGTGTCATTCCAAGGCATTGTTTCTTTGTTGATTTTCTGTTTAGATGACCTGTCCATTGCTTAAGTGGGGTGTTGAAGTCCCCTATTTTTATGGTATTATTATCAATGAGTTTCCTTATGTTTGTGATTAATTGATATATAGATTTTGGTTCTTTGACATTGGGAGCATAAATATTTATAATTGTTAGATCATCTTGGTGGATAGACCCCTTAATTATGATATGATGCCCTTCTTTATGTCTTATTACAGTCTTTATTTTAAAATCTATTTTATCTGATACAAGTATGCCTACTCCAGCTTTCTTTTGATGACCATTAGCATGATAAATGGTTCCCTATCCCCTTACTTTCAATCTGCAGGTGTCTTTGTGCCTAAAATGAGTCTATTGTAAGCAGCATATAGGTGAGTCTTCTTTTCTTATCCATTCTGATACCCTACATCTTTTGATTGGAGCGGTCAATCCATTTCACTTAGAGTGAGTACAGAAAGATAAGAATTTAGTGCCATTGCATTGCCTGTAGAGTTGGTGTTTCTGCTGATGTCCTCTGTTCTTTTTTTAGTCTTTTTTGCCTTTGGTCTTCTTGGTTTTGTTTTGTCTATTCTCCACTCAAAGAGCCCCCTTTAAAATTCCTTGCAGGTCTGGTTTAGTAGTCACAGACTCCTTTTGCTTTTGTTTGTCTGGGAACATAATTCTCTCTCCTATTTTGACGTTTTTTATTTATTTTTTAGACAGAGAGAGACAGAGCATGAACGGGGGAGGGGCAGAGAGAGAGGGAGACACAGAATCGGAAGCAGGCTCCAGGCTCTGGGCCATCAGCCCAGAGCCCGACGCGGGGCTCGAACTCACGGACCGCGAGATCGTGACCTGAGCCGAAGTCGGACGCTTAACCGACTGAGCCACCCAGGCGCCCCTCTCTCTCCTATTTTGAATGAGACCCTTGCTGGATAAAGAATTTATGGCTGCATGTTTTTCTGATTAAGCACATTGAATATATCCTGCCATTCCTTTCTGGCCTGCCAAGTTTCTGTGGATAGGTCTACTGCGAATGCACACCAAACAGGGGAACCACTTCTCCCCATGTGGCACACAGACCCCTAGACCCCACTGCCTGCTCCTGGGGATTCTCCCTGCTTCCTCACCAGAGCACCTCAAGGCACTGGGCACCAGAACTTCAGACTGTGCTCCCCTGTTTATAGAGTCCTAGTGATACCAAAACCCTCATTTCTCCCTGTCAGTGGTTTTGGGGAACAGATTTATTGTTCAGTCCCCTGTGAGTGTTTTCACTCTTTCTCTTTCTCTCCAGCCACTTTTGGGAGGAGTGCTTTCTTGCATGATCTCAATGTGCCACACTCTCCCTCTTTATCTCTCTCTGTTGTTTCCTCGCAAAAATGGCTCCCTACACTCCCTGGCTTTTCTCTCCCCTAGTTCACGTCTCCTCACCACATATGTGCCAAATTTTGTGGCTTAAGTTACACATATTGTTGCGTTAATCCTCAGATCAATTCCCGAGGTGTTCAAAACAGTTTAGTGCTGATCTAGCTGCATTTCAGGGTTGAGGCAAGCTCAGGGTGTCCATGCTTCTCTGCCATCTTAACCCCCCTATCGGGTGCTATTCTTGATTTAGTTTATATGGTCAGCTCCTTACCCTTGATTCGGACTAAAAAATAAATGTTCCACTAGAGCAAAAGTGCTGTTTATGGAGTAGGTAAATAGTTAAGAAATAAAAGACAGATTTTAAGGTATGAAAGATCATAAAATATATGGAGAATTATTAGAAATTATAGCAAATTTAAATAATTTTATTGATAGACCTACATGGTAAAGTTTATAACTTATGCATATTTCACACAATGTCTTGATTATTGATGATCAAAAACATAGGAATCAAGAGGAATAAATGCTGTATGAAAGAGTTAAAACGATTAACGCACAGAAATTGTCTAGAAATCTCCACTCATCAAATTGAGAATGCATACTTTTAAATAAACATGGAATGTTGAAAAATAAAGTACAAATTTTAAATACCCATTTATATAAAATAAAATTTAAACTGTATTCTAAAAAGAACTGAATTACTATGAAAATATTGCATATAAAATGCATGGGATATGGTAAAATCATTATTTCAAGAGCAATTTCTAGCCTCAAATTAGTATATTAAAAAATAGATGCTCACAAGTAAAAAGTGCTCCTCTTTTCAGATTGAAAAGATAAAACAGGGAAATCCCATAAAAACTAGGAAAAGATAACTTGAGAGCAACCGTTAGTGAAATTTAAAAAAATATATATGTATCAATGGAGGATATCAGGAAAACCAAACATTAACTATTGGAAGATATTAACAATAGAGATAATATTTGGAGAGACTTAGAAAGACTTAAGAGAGAATATGCAAATAAGCACTGTATGAATGAAAATGAAAACACAAATTGAGGTAAAATAGAGAATATGATATTAAAACAATAGTATGAATAGATAAACAAGTTGTTAAAAATATATACAACATATATAGACACATATACATATACATATACACACATATGAGAACTGACTTCAGAAAAAAATTAAAATTCAACAGTATTATAACTATCAAATAAATAAAAACGGTGATTAAATATCTTATTTTTCCAATTTTAGAAGCCCCCCAAATTTTACAGGCAAGTTCTATAAAAGTTGAAGAAAGTAGTCATTCTATTTTCTACTCTTTTGACAGTAGATAAAGAAGAAATATTTCATTCTATGGGCTCAGCCTAATCATAACAGTAATATCAGGGGATTGTACTGTTAAAAGGATAATTTCAGGGCTATTATAGTCATATAATAGATACAAAAGTATAGATACTAAATCCTAAACAAAATATTAGCAATCAAATGTATTAGTGTATGGAAGAGGTGATACATCAAAATTATATTTATGCCAAGGATACAAGGTAAATAATTAAACTAAATAAATAGATTTTATAAATAAATATATACATAATTATATATAAATATATGTATTGTATTAATTTTATATTTTATTAAATAAATAAATTAATTAATTAATTAAATGAATTTTTAACCTCACCAAAGGGAAAAACTGTATATGTTAATTTCATGTGTTTGTCATGGACACAATAGGAAATAAATCACACATACAAAGTTGTAAAATTTGAAAAGGACTTACTTAAAAAGCAGTGACTCCAAAGGTGAATTGGCTGTGAGGAAATAAGAGATCGGGTAGGAACTCTGAGCTAAGAAACCTGGTTACTTTACTACAATTGTAGTAAGCATATCAATATCTGAGGCTAAATATAAATGGCTAACACTAAAAGTTTGCTATTACAATCCTTTTTTAAAAACAATTTTTAATGTTTATTTATTTTAGAAAGAGAGAGAGAGACAGAGCATGAATGGGGCAGGGGAGGCAGAAAGAGAAAGGGAG
Organism: Neofelis nebulosa; assembly: GCF_028018385.1. Lineage (NCBI taxonomy): Eukaryota > Metazoa > Chordata > Mammalia > Carnivora > Felidae > Neofelis > Neofelis nebulosa. The sequence continues at coordinate 10,543,649 of NC_080792.1, read as the reverse complement.
ACACAGAATCCGAAGCAGGCTCGAGGCTCTGAGACGTCAGCCCATAGCAGAACTTGGGACTCGAACCCACAGATGAGATCATGACCTGAGCTGAAGTCAGATGCTTAACCAGCTGAGGCACTCAGCGCCCCAGCTATTCCAGTTCTTAAAAAGGGTTAAAAATCCTGTATTTGCACAAGGAAATTAATAAAATTATTTAAAATTTTATATGCAAGAATGAGAGGCCCCTGAAGACTAAACCCATTCTAATGAAAAGAGCTAGTCTGGAAAGGGATTCAGGAATTATGAAGCAAGAGTAATAAAGTCCTGCACTATACCTCAGGACAGGGAGCACAGGGTGTGCATACCTTTGAGTGCCCTAAGAATGCCCACGAAGGACCACTACTGTAAAGAACAATCTAAATAAGCAGATCAATTTGGTTTATGAACACCAGTCAGTTTTGCCCAGTACCTGGTGAAGTTCACGGACTAACTAAGAAAGAAGTTCCTCCGGCTGTGGGTTGGTAGTCATGCACGGGCTCAAGCAAAGGGGTTTAACCACGACAGATCTGGCCCTGCCACCTGCTGAGCTCCCCTCTTGACAACAGTGGTAACAGATGTTGTGCCTTCCAAGTGGCGCTATTCCCGGAGGAATAGCCAAGCACCTGGTGACATGTTAACTATAATGGATCTCTTCAGGCAGCAGCAGTGATTTTCTTCTTCACTGGAACAAGCGCTTACTCTTTATATTAATTTGCTTCTGCCAGCACCACCTGTGAACATGTAAAATATATTAGTCACTTTTATGATATTCCACACAACATTGCTTCCAAGTAGGAACTATTTTCACAGCAAAAACCGTGAGGAATGAATGATCTTGGACCTATGGGATTCACTGATCTTATTATGTATTCCATCACCCTGAAGTGTCTGCTCTGATAGAAGTCGGAAGGCCTTAGTCGAAATCCAATTAATGCCCCGGCTATGTAACAACACCTTGTGGGACCAAGGTGATTCCCTGTGTGTTGCAATACATACTCTGAACAGATGATCACTATACGGATAGAATACACGTGTCTGGGAACTAAACACTCCAAGTGAGTGGTTTTTCTTGCTATCTCTCCTTATGTACTTACACAGTTTTGGCTTTTCATGTCAGAAACTTTGGCTTTGCTGGCTTAGATGTCTCAGTAACCCAAGGAAGCATCGAGAGATACCATGACCTTACACTGAGTTGGGAGTTGACATAGTCGTCATTCAACTCTGGTCTCCTTGTGCCAATGAACGTCTAGGCAGAGAGAGTCTTACTGAATGGGTTGAATAATCCAGTTTATCTAGAGAAAACAGAGTACTAATATACAGTGAAGGCAAGGGAGAGTATATCTAAAACCAGATAATCGGGGCACCTGGGTGGCTCAGTCAGTTGGGCCTCCGATTGCGGCTCAGGTCATGATCTCATGGTTTGTGAGTTCAAGCCCCTTGTCAGGCTCTGTGCTGACAGCTCAGAACCTGGAGCCTACTTTGGATACTGTGTCTCCCTCTGTCTGCCTCTCTCCCACTCACCTCTGTCTCTCTTTCAAAAATGTATAAACATTAAAAAATATTAAAATCAGATCATCATCTTGAGTGCCTCTGAATATTCCCATGTCCAATTGCAAAAGTTAATATTAATCTATAACAACTCAAGAGGGATGGAGCACACTAATTGCACAGATCTTTCATAAATAAAATAATGACTGTATGTCCACGTAAATAACCAAAACAAGTTGAAGGGCTGGGTGAGAACAAAGAGAGACCTGGCATGGTTTGTGGAGAGACAAGCTATAAATACCAAATACCACCATGTGACTGGCCTCAGAAAAGAGAAATGAGAAGCTTCGTGTATTTGCCATGTTCAGATGTATATGGTAATATATATTACCATATTTTCCTTTTTCTATGCCATTCTACCAAAGGCAAGGTGTGTTAAAAGTGGTTATGGGTTATATTATATATAAAATGTTATAATTATATAAATATCAATATAACTAAAGCCTAAATTGTATGAAATAACTTTATATAATTTAGTATTTAATCTCAGGATGTCACAGGGAAATTGTTATTGAACTTATAAATAATAAATTAGGCCCACATAATTATACAATTATACGATTCTGCCTGCTGTTTGGGGGAAGAAAGAAAAGAGCAAGTCTGGTTATGTGAGCATTGCATTACGTTAGACTGAGGCACAATGTCATTATTGCTGATGTTCAGGTGGTGAAATATTGGCAATAGGTAAATTTACAAAATGGTAGATGGTGCTAGATTGTCAAATCAGTGTTATAAGTACTCCTAAGTCTAATGTTTCCTCTGTTTCAAAAGGAGAGCCAGGGACTACTTTTTCCTAAATCAATCAAATATGGAAACAGTTCTACATTTTTAGTAAGACATAATTCTTCTTGGGGCACCTGGGTGGCTCATTCATTTAAGTATCTGACTTCCACGCATGTCATGATCTCATGATTTGTGAGTTCCAGCCCCCCACTGGGTGAGCTCAAGTCCTGCTTTATGTGAGATGAGTCCCCATTCGAGTGAGCCCTACTCCTCTCTCTCTCTTCTCCCTCTCTCTCTCTCTCCCCCTCTCTTTCTCTCCCTGTCTCTCTGCTCTTAACTCACTTGTGACCTCCCAAAAAAATACATAATTCTTCCCACTAACCTACAAATAAGTTTCCATTACAGGGATAAATCAGTGGTAGAAAAATACTTCCCCCCACTGCCCACAAAAGAGTAAAATTCACAAATTATCAGGATAGTGTCAACTTGGTTAACTCTTTGAAGAATATTTGGGAGAATCAAAATTATGCAGATTCAGTAATGAAAGTATACACAGTCATTTTCTGGCATCATTTAAAATTTTTCAATTGAAATTATGTCTTTTGTAGATAATGTAGCTGAAAATTAAAAACTGTAAATCATCTAATCCTAAATCCACTGCATAGAAAGCTCCTTTTGGATCAAATTTTTAAGCAGAACTCAGTTTCTTTCAAAGTGAGATTTCTCATTGATCTAAATAAAAGTGATGGGATGGTTAGGAGCTGAGAACTGACAGAATATTCCAGGGGTGTCAGAAACAGTGTGATTCCACTGCCCATTTGAAGGGAAAACAGCTTCAAGTAGATGGCACCGGGGCCCATAGTGACCTCCCCAGGCCCCTTGGTATTAGGTTTTTTGTATATCATGTAAATTCTTCTACTTAATGATAATACATTGTAAGGTTTGCTGTTTTTCCTTCTTAGAAATCCAGAACAATTTAGGGCACTTACCCAAAGTTTGCCCAAATGAGGTAAAGCACTGGATTTCTGAGGCTGGTTTAAATGCATTTTGATTAAGAATAATAACCTTGCGGGCACCTGGGTGGCTCAGTAGGTTGTGCATCTGAATTCGGCTGGGGTCATGATCTCGCAGTTTGTAGGTTTGAGCCGCACATCCGGCTCTGTGCTGACAGCTCAGTGCCTGGAGCCTGCTTCGGATTCTGTGTCTCGCTCTCTCTCTCTGTCCCTCCCCCGCTCACACTCTGCCTCTCTCTCTCAAAAATAAATAAACATTAAAAAAATTTAAAAAAAGAAAAATAACTTTGCTCTCAGTTAAAAGCTTAAATGATGACAAGCCTTGCTAGGTTTAAATATTTACTTGTGATGTGAAAGTTAGAATGCAAAAGCTGGAATTTTCTTTACTTCAAATTATACATTAATGTTAGTTTGTTCCGGTTTATAAAAATGAAGCAAGTTTCTCTTGATCATACAAGATTGTGATTTTCTCATATTTGAGTTGCCTGGTCTTAAGAGATAAATTTGCACAAAGTACTAGTTTCATCTTTTCTTTTTTTTTTTTTTAATCCCCATTCCTAATGTATCCTACTTACTTCCCACAAAATGAAATTAATAAGATGCAAATGTACTTCGAACTCTTTGGTGGCTTGTCGGATTGAGCACGAGCTTTATGCTGGTCAAACACACCTCTTCAGATATGACTCTACTTCATTCCCTACGGTGTCTCACTACCCTTTCATAGTCAAAAACTGATGGGTAGTTAACCTAAGATTTCCCAGTCAAATGTCCCGGAGACCTCCACCTCTGGATCGTGGTAAATCCTGCAAGCAGGAATCAAGGGTTGTTTCTATCTAGAATATTTTTACTGTATAAATCCCAGACATACTCAACATCTACCAAAAACTAGCACAGATTTTATCTCAATTGGGATATCTTTCCTAATTTTTGTACACTACCCCTAACTACCCCCATACCATCACCTCCTTAGTTCTCCACGTCAAGGAAAAAAACTGAGCATTTAAAACTTTGTGTCTTCTTTTTTTTTTAAGTCAACATAGTTTATTCATTTTTTAAACATTTTTTAATATGAAATTTATTGTCCAATTGGTTTCTAAACTTTGTGTCTTCTTGATAATGTATAATATTTGATAATGGGCTTCTCTATGTAACCTAAGACAAAAGACTCAACTGGGGCGCCTGGGTGGCGCAGTCGGTTAAGCGTCCGACTTCAGCCAGGTCATGATCTCGCGGTCCGTGAGTTCGAGCCCCGCGTCAGGCTCTGGGCTGATGGCTCGGAGCCTGGAGCCTGTTTCCGATTCTGTGTCTCCCTCTCTCTCTGCCCCTCCCCCGTTCATGCTCTGTCTCTCTCTGTCCCAAAAATAAATAAAAAACGTTGAAAAAAAAATTAAAAAAAAAAAAAAAAAAAAAAAAAGACTCAACTATATATCTAGACACTCTTAAATTTGGGTTTTCATGGCCCTAATAAATTCTTTAATGGAAAGTAGTGTAGTTATTATATTGTGTCCTTTCTTTCCAAAACTGTGAGTACCTCGATGATAGGAGTTTCACCATTATTTCATCCCCAGAGCCCATATTGTTATTGGTTACACCATTTCAATATAATCTGTTGACTTGCTTGGAAACTGTGTGTAACAGTATGTCTCAAATACTTTAGAACTCTCTTGACTTATTTTCTGCTGACTTCCAAGTTGAGGTACAGGTACCAGCATCCAGCCTAGTGTCAGACCCTCAGTAGATATTGTAAGATTTTAGTGAGAATCATAATGTAAAATTCTAAGAATCACAATTTAAAAAGCCCAATCCTGTCATCAAAATATACTTCAGTGTGTATTTTAGGAGGTCTCAACATAAACAGAAGGGGAAAAAAAAAAAAGAAAAATTCAATCACAGCATCAAAAAGTAAAACATGAGCTAGTTCAAAATAAAAATAAAGCAAAAAACATTATTTGGAAAATGCATTTTATCTGAAATGTGCAAAACTATTTAAAATAGCTATGGAGACCGGAAAAGATACTGACAAAATTAATATCAAAAGGATAAACAAATCGATTATCACTGTGTGGAACTGGATGCTGATACATTATGGAGGAAAACTTAGGAGACAAAGAATCATTTGTTTATCTTCCTCAAAGTTAAATACCTTGCTTTTCAGCAATGAACACTTACAGAGTATGGTTTGGGTTCTTCCCTCATCCTCCTTTCTTCTACTTCCACAAACTCTTCTTGTATGGACTAATTAAACCCTTAAATTTTAATTGTGACCTAAGAAATCAGGAGCCTGTCACCTTTATTTTCAGCCCCCACCTTCCTCATCATCCAGACACATGTATTCAAGTCCCTGATGGTTCCTCCTAAATGAAACCCAGTTCTCTTTAATTAACACCTACAAAGCTGGCTGTCCAGCCATGCACCAAGCCACCTAAATTTTTTCCCGTGTGATGAATATGTTCACAATTTTTAGTCAACTTTGCTTTTTAAAAAGATTTCCCCTTCTTTTCATACTACATTCATTTGATTATTTGCCTTACAACCCCATCGTCTCTGGTGTACATGTACTAGAGTTGCAGATTTTGAATTTGTTTTAAATCTCAGCTCTTACTTGACCACTTTGTGTGAAGCAGCAACTAGGAATTTCCTCTCCAAGCTTAAAATTATCTTCCTACTAACTTACTTCAAATGCTTGATGTGTAACCAAGGTAGGAAACACTCTAAACCTGTGAGATACATATATCTTTTTTTTTTTCCCCTCCAGTAACCGTCTTCAAACAAGCCACTACACTTTTCTCTCTTCTATGTCTCATGTATAAGGTCTACTTCATGCAAATTCTATAAAATTGCAACAACTTGTAAGCACTAAAAATAATAGCTCAGTCGTATCTGGTTGACTATTTTAATAACTCTCTTAACCTTCTCTAGCTGAGGCTCAATCTATATGTGAATCTATACTATAATATATATAATGTGAAAGAATCTATACTGTGAAAGAATTGCCACGGAGGGGTGAAAGACAAAGATTCTCCTCTTTCTCCTCCTTCATTCTCCAACCATCTGCTGCTGGCAGGAGTAGAGCGGGGGGTGGATATTGCAGGAAAAGCAAAAGCTTATTTAATTGGAATGATTGGGGTCATATGTTGGCTGTACTTGGGCTTGACTTGGCAGGTTTCTAGATGTTGGATCTCATGTGGGGCATATATCTCTTTCTCTGAATATTTTAGAGGCCTCTGATAAGAATGTGCATTCTCCATCATAAGGTATAGAGTTTCATATACAATCAATCAACCAATAAGATCAATCTTATTGATTGTGTTTTTAGATCTTCTGTCTCTTTATTTATAATTTGCCTACTTGAACTGTCTGGTGCTGAGAATGCTGTATTAAAACATCTTTTTGGGACGCTCAGGTGGCTCAGTTAGTTCGGCGACTTCAGCTCAGGTCATGATCTCACGGCTCATGGGTTCGAGCCCTGCGTTAGGCTCTGTGCTGACAGCTCAGAGCCTGGAGCCTGCTTCGGACTCTGTCTCCCTCTCTCTCTGCCCCTCCTCCACTCACACTCTGTCTCTCCCAAAAATAGATAAACATTTTTAAAAAATCTTGTTACTCACCAGTTTCTACATAGGTCTTCTTGCACTTTCTGTAGTTTTTTTTTTATTCCTAAAGGTGGTTTTATTGTTAATTGGTATATGCACATTGGTAAGTATTATTTTTTCATTGTGGATTCTGGATTTCCACCATAAAATTCTTTTGTCATGTTTAATGGTTTGAGGCTTGAATTTCACTTTTAGTGATATCAGAATCTCTGTTCCATTTTTATTTCCATATACATAATAGAATTTGTTTATCTTTTCACTCCTTAGCCATCTGAATCAATTTGTTGTAGATTTTGTTTTTCAGCCACATAGGAAGCTTTTTGTCTTTTAATAAATGAGTTAGGTCCTTTAGCATTTTCTTTTTTTTTAATTTTGTTTTTTTAAACTTACATCCAAATTAGTTACCATACAGTGCAACAATGATTTCAGGAGTAGATTTCTTAATGCCCCTTACCTATTTAGCCCATCCCCACCTCCCGCAACCCCTCCTGTAACCCTCTGTTTGTTCTCCATATTTAAGAGTCTCTTCTGTTTTGTTCCCTTCCCTGTTTTTATATTGTTTTTCCTTCCCTTCCCGTATGTTCATCTGTTCTGTGTCTTAAAGTCTGCATATGAATGAAGTCATATGATATTTGTCTTTCTCTGACTAATTCCACTTAGTCAATACCTTCTAGTTCCATCCATGTAGTTGCAAATGCAAGATCTCATTCTTTTGATTTCCTAGTAATACTCCATTTTATATATATATACCACATCTTCTTTATCCATTCATCCATTGATGGACATTTGGGCTCTTTCCATACTTTGCCTATTGTTGATTGTGCTGCTATAAATATTGGGGTGCATGTGTCCCTTCGAATCAGCCCACCTGTATCCCTTGGATAAATACCTAGTAGTGCAATTGCTGGGCCGTAGGGTAGTTCTATTTTTAATTTTTTGAGGGAACTCTACTGTTTTCCAGAGTGGTTGCACCAGCTTGCATTCCTACCAACAAGGCAAAACAGATCCTCTTTCTCTGCATCATCCCTAACATCTTTTGTTGCCTGAGTTGTTAATTTTAGCCATTCTGACAGGTGTAAGGTGATATCTCATGATGGTTTTGATTTGTATTTCCCTGATGATGAGTGATTGGGAGCATTTTTTCATATGTCGGTTGGCCGTCTGGATGTCTTCTTCGGAGAAGTGTCCATGCATGTCTTTTGCCCAGTTCTTCACTGGATTATTTGTGTTTTGGGTGTTGAGTTTGATAAGTTCTTTATAGAACTTATCCTGTATCTGATATGTCGTTTGCAAATATCTTCTCCCATTCTGTCGGTTGCCTTTTAGTTTTGCTGATTGTTTCCTTCAGTGTGCAGAAGCTTTTTATTTTGATGAGGTCCCAGTAGTTCATTTTTGCTTTTGTTTCCCTTGCCTCCAGAGACATATTGAGTAAGAAGCTGCTGCGGGCAAGATCAAAGAGGTTTTTGCCTGCTTTCTCCTCAAGGATTTTGATGGCTTCCTGTCTTACATTGAGGTCTTTCATCCATTTTGAGTTTTTTTTTGTGTATGGTGTAAGGATGTGGTCCAGGTTCATTCTTCTGCATGTTGCTGTACAGTTTTCCCAGCACCACTTGCTGAAGAGACTGTCTTTATTCCATTGGATATTCTTCCCTGCTTTGTCAAAGATTAGTTGGCCATACATTTGTGGGTCCATTTCTGGGTTCTCTATTCTGTTCCATTGATCTGAGTGTCAGTTTTTATGCCAGTACCATACTGTCTTGATGATTACAGCTTTGTAGTATAGCTTGAAGTCCAGGATGGTGATGCCTCCTGCTTTGGTTTTCTGTTTCAAGATCACTTTGACTATTCAGGGTCTTTTCTGGTTCCTTACAAATTTTAGGGTTGTTTGTTCTAGCTCTGTGAAGAATGCTGGTGTTATTTTGATAGGGATTGCATTGAATATGTAGATTTCTTTGGGTGGTATTGACATTTTAACAATATTTGTTCTTCTTATTCAGGAGCACGGAATCTTTTTTCCATTTTTTTGTGTCTTCTTCAATTTCTTTCATAAGCTTCCTATAGTTTTCAGTGTATAGATTTTTCACCTCTTTGGTTAGATTTATTCCTAGGTATTTTATGGTTTTTGGTGCTACTGTAAATGGGATGATTCCTTGATTTCTCTTTCTGTTGTTTCATTGTTGGTGTATAGGAATGCAACCAATTTCTGTGCACTGATTTTATATCCTGAAACTGTTGAATTCATGAATCAGTTCTAGAAGTTTTTTAGTGGATTCTTTTGGGTTTTCACATAGAGTATCATGTCATCTGTGAAGAGTGAAAGTTTGAATTCCTCCTGATTTGATTGCCTTTTATTTCTTTGTGTTGTCTGATTGCAAAGGCTAAGACTTCCAATACCATGTTGAATAACAGTGGCAAGAGTGGACATCCCTGTCTTGTTCGTGACCTTAGGGGGAAAGCTCTGTTTTTCCCCATTAAGGATGATATTAGCCTTGGGTCTTTCGTATATGGCTTTTATGATCTTGAGGTATGATCCTTCTATCCCTACTTTCTTGAGGGTTTTTATCAAGAAATGATGCTGTATTTTGTCAAATGCTTTCTCTGCCTCTATTGAGAGGATCGTCTGGTTCTTGTCCTTTCTTTTATTGATGTGATGAAGCACAATGATTGTTTTGTGGATATGGAATCAGCCCTGCATCCCAGGTATAAATCCCACTTGGTCATGGTGAGTAATTTTTTTAACGTGTTGTTGGATCTCATTGGCTAATATCTTGTTGAGGATTTTTACATCCATGTTCATTAGGGAAATTGGTCTATAGTTCTCCTTTTTTAGTGGGGTCTCTGGTTTTGGAATCAAAGTAATGCTGGCTTCATAGAGTTTGGAAGTATTCCTTCCATTTATGTTTTTGGATCATCTTCAAGAGAATAGGTGTTAACTCTTCCTTAAATGTTTGGAAGAATTCCCCTGGAAAGCCATCTGGCCCTGGACTCTTGTTTTTTGGGAGATTTTTGTTACGAATTCAATTTCTTTACTAGTAATGGGTCTGTTCAAATTTTCTGTTTCTTCCTATTTCAGTGTTGGTAGTGTATATGTTTCTAGGAATTTGTCCATTTCTTCCAGATTACCCATTTATTGGCATATAATTGCTCATAATAGTCTATTATTATTGTTTTTGTTTCTGTTGTGTTGGTTGTGATCTCTCCTCTTTCATTCTTGATTTTATTTATTTGGGTTGTATCCTTTTTCTTTTTGATCAAACTGACTAGTAGTTTATCAATTTTGTTAATTCTTTCAAAGAACGAGCTTCTGGTTTCATTGATCTGTTCTACTCTTTTTTTGTTTGTGTTTTTGTTTCGATAGCATTAATTTTTGCTCTAATCTTTATTATTTCCTATCTTCTGCTGGTTTGGGGTTTTATTTGCTGTTCTTTTTCCAGCTCTTAAGGCATAAGGTTAGGTTGTATATATGAGATCTTTCTTCCTTCTTTAGGAACGCCTGGATTGCTATATACTTACCTCTTATGACCGCCTTTCCTGCATCCCAGAGGTTTTGGGCTGTGGTGTTATCATTTTCACTGGCTTTCATGAAATTTTCAATGTCCTCTTTAACTTCTTGGTTAGCCCATGCATTCTTTAGTACGTTGTTCTTTAGTCTCCAAGTATTTGTTACCTTTTCAAATTTTCCTTGTGGTTGATTTCAAGTTTCATAGCATTCTGGTCTGAAAATCTGCTCAGTATGATCTCGATCTTTTTGTACTTGTTGAGGGCTGATTTGTGTCCCACTATGTGGTCTATTCTGGAGAATGTTCCATGTGCACTGGAGAAGAATGTATATTTCATTGCTTTAGGATGAAATGTTCTGAATATATCTGTTAAGTCCTTCTGGTCCAGTAGGTCACTCAAAGCTATTCTTTTCTTATTGAAATTTTGATTAGATGATCTGTCCATTGCTGTGAGTGGGGTGTTGAAGTCTCCTACTATTATGGTATCACTATCAATGAGTTTCTTTATGTTTGTGATTAATTGATTTTTATATTTGGGTGCTTTCACATTTGGCACATAAATATATGGAATTGTTAGGTCTTGTTGGATAGACCCCTTATTTATGATATAATGCCTTTCTGCATCTCTTGACACAGTCTTTATTTTAAAGTCTAAATTGTCTGATATAAGTATGGGTACTCTGGCTTTCTTTTGTTGACCATTAACATGATAAATGGTTCTCCATCCCTTATTTTCAATCTGAAGGTGGCTTTAGGGTCTAAAGTGGTCTCTTGTCAAGAGCATATAGATGGATCTTGTTTTCTTATCCATTCTGCCACCCTGTGTTTTGATTGGAGCATTGAGTCCGTTGATGTTTAGAGTGAGTACTGAAAGATATGAATTTATTGCCATTATGTTGCTTGTAGAGTTGGAATTTCTGGTGGTGTTCTCTGGTCCTTTTTATTCTTTGCTGCTTTTGGTATTTATTTATTTATTATTTAATTTACTTATTTAATCTTTTCTCCCCTCAGAGAGTCCCCCTCAAAATTTCTTGCAGGGCTAGCTTAGTGGTCACAAACTCCTTTAATTTTTGTTTGTCTAGGAAATGTTTTATTTCTCCTTCTATTTTTGAATGACAGCCTTGCTGGGAAAGAATTATTGGCTGCATATTTTTCTGATTCGGCACATTGAATATATCCTGCCACTCTTTTCTGGCCTGCCAAGTTTCTGTGGATAGATTTGTTTCCAACCTGATCTGTCTTCCCTTGTAGGTTAAGGACTTTTTTTTCCCTTGCTGCTTTCATGATTCTCTCCTTGCCTGAGTATTTTGTGAATTAGACTATGATATGCCTTGTGGATGGTCGTTTTTTGTTGAATCTAATGGGAGTCCTCAGGGCTTCCTGAATTTTGTTGTGTCTGTTCCCAGGTTCAGAAAGTTTTCCACTATGATTTGCTCACATGACCCTACTACTCCTATTTCTCTCTCTTCTTCTTCTGGGACCCCTATGATTCTGATGTTGTTCCTTTATAATGAGTCACCGATTTCTCGAATTCTTAAATTGTGCTCTTTTGCCTTAATTGCCATCCTTTTTTCTGCTTCATTATTCTCCATAACTTTGTCTTCTTTATAGCTGATTCTCTCTTCTGCCTCATCCATCCTTGCTGCCGTGGCCTCCATTTGAGATTGCAGCTCAGTTATAGCATTTTTTATTTTATCGTGACTAGCTTTTACTTTTTTTTATCTCTACAGAAAGGGATTCTAGTCTATTTTCGACTCCAGCTAGTATTCTTATTATTGTGTTTTTAAATTCTGGTTCAAACATCTTGCTAGTGTCTGTGTTAGTTAAGTACCTGGCTGCCATTTCTTCCTGCTCTCTCTTTTGGGGTAAATTCCTCTGTTTCATCATTTAGAAGGGAGAAAAGGAATCAGTGAGGTAAAAAAAATTAAAACTAAAAAAAACTAAAACTAAAAGATGTTAAAATTTAAAAAATTAAAAACAAACACCCACACACAAAAGAATCGAATAAACGATGCTAGATCCTTGGTGTGTTTTGGTCTGGGTGTTGAAAGGGGCTTGATGGATTAAAGAAAAAAGGGGAAAGAGAAAAAAAGGAAATCATTTGAAAATTTGAAAAAAATGAATACACTGAAGTAGACTAAATGAAATGATGGAAGTAACATAGAATTTGAAAAGAAAATTACACAAAGTACAAAATATAGTAGAAAAAATTTAAATAAAACTATTTTTAATAAAAATTGAGGGGTGCCTGGGTGGCGCAGTCGGTTAAGTGTCCGACTTCAGCCAGGTCACGATCTCGTGGTCCGTGAGTTCGAGCCCCACGTCAGGCTCTGGGCTGATGGCTCGGAGCCTGGAGCCTGTTTCCGATTCTGTGTCTCCCTCTCTCTCTGCCCCTCCCCTGTTCATGCTCTGTCTCTCTCTGTCCAAAAAAAAAAAAAAATTGAAAATAAAAATGAATTTTTTCTCTTTCTGTATTCAAGGAAAAGAAAAGAAACAAAATAAAAAAGATAAAAGAAAGAAATTGGATAGATGGACCAGCAAACAGACTGAAATACTACTGAAATTACTTTGTTTTCCCCTAGAAGTGAAACTATGAAGCACTGTATAGTCCATAAACTAAGCACACTGAGAGACTTGTGTTCCTAAAGAGCGAGGTTGGCCCAGTTGGACGGGGATTATTAACGGCTCCATTCTCCATAGATGGCACTGCTTAGCTTACTGGTGTGGATTGTTGTGGCACTTGTAGGTGTGTATGAACAAGCACGGGTATGGAGAAAATGGTGTCACCCAGCTACGCAGTCTATAGTATTGGAACTGTGTTCTCCCTGATCAGCAATCCATCACCTGTCCTTCATCTTCTGCTTCTGTCCATTTCCTTCTTTTACATAGTCCGTGGCCAAGCCCAGGCAGCACCTCCCTCCTAAGTTTTGTCTCAGATGTGGCTGTTTTCCTGACCCCTTACTTCTGAGGGACTGTGGCCTTGACCCATTCTCCCCTCTGCAGGAGGGTCTCACCAAGCAATGACTGGGTGCTGGCCAACCCAGGGAAGTTTGTGGGACCATGCTGCTGCCAATGCCCAGAGATTGTGGCCTGGTGACAGCCCGCTCCAGAAAAAGTTCTCAAGATAGTGTAGCAGCAGCATTTCAGGGACTATGGCAAATCACAACATACATCTGGCACCAGGCTTCACCCTTAACGACCTTGTTCCAGCACCAGCAAATGTGGTTGTTCTCCTGGGTTCCACTGGGGCCTTGCCTTTGGGGGACCCACACAGCCTCTACCAGGTGTCCCCCCAGCAGGGGAACTGCCTCTCTCCGTGTGGCCTGAAGACCCTGGACCCCACTTTGCTCCAGGGGATTCTCCCTTCCCACCAGAGCACTGCCAGGTATCAGCTGCGGAGGTTCAGCCTCTGTGTTCCCCCTGTTTATAGTCTTAATGGAATTTAAACCCTCTCCTTTTCCTTTCTCCCTTTTTAGTTCAGTCCCTCAGCTGTTTCTACTTTTCCATTTTCTCTCCAGCTGCTTTGGGGGGGTGCTTTTCCCATACTCTCCCCCCACCATCTGTCTGCATGCAAAAGTGGCTCCCTGCCCTCTGCAGCTTGGTTTAGTGTTGGTCTGGCTGTATTTCATGGAAGCGAGACACACAAAAAACTTCCATGCTGTTCCGCAACCTTCGGTCCTTTCTTAAGATTTATCCTTGTTTCCAACCATGTCATATTAGTACATGACTATAATAATTAATATGTTATGTAACATTCTTATGTATATTATATAGGATACATAAAATCCTACATGACAATTATAGGATTTTATAAGTATGTGTGTTGTGTGATAATTTCCATGATTCATTTGTGATATTTTCTTTCTCTATAAGATGTGCATTCCCTTTTACTTATTTGTTTCCAATTTAGGTAGTTTGTATTTGTATTCTACAGTTATCTTTGTACTTAGAGCTTTTTACTGCTTTTAGTTCCCTGTTTACTTATTGAACATTTTGAGATATGGCTTATAAATGTTTAGTCCCCTTTAACCTGTGTATTACCCATACACCAATAAATTGTTCGCTACTTTGTGCTTTACCTATTTTTTCTCTCATTTTTAGAACCATCCTTTGTACTATATTTTGACATATAGCATTCGTATATTTGCCATACATCCTTATTCTCACTTATTTCTTAGTCGTATGTGAGCATCTACACGTCTAGAAGGGGTCACAGGCATTCTTTTGTTCAATTTCCCGCTAGTCATGATTCGGGTGGGTGATACTTGCTGATAGATGCAGAATTCCTTAAGTATTTACATATCAAATCCTGTTTTTTCCTGAAGATTTGATACTTGAAAGAGTGAGTTGATGTAAAATACTTGGTTCACACTTACTTTCATTGATTTTTTTTCAATGTTACTCTACTGTTGCTTTGCTTGGTATGTTAATTTTCAAAAGTTTGCTGCTAGTCTAATTCCTTTTGTATTCACTTTATCTTATCTTTTGCCTGGAGGCTTTGAGGATCTTACCTTATTCTTGACACTTCGTAGCTTTAATAGGATAGTATTAAATAGTATATGGGTTTAAACTGTTAATTTGAAATTTTACTTCCTTTCTATTATTAGTACTTAAAACTAAGAATTTTTGTCCACTGCTTTAACTGCATCATAGAAGTTCAAATATATTTAATTTAATAATGATATTTTCTTTTTTGTAATGTTTATTGATTTTTGAGAGAGAGACAGAACATGAGTGAGGAAGGGACAGAGACACAGACAGAGACAGAGAATCTGAAGCAGGCTCCAAGCTTCAAGCTGTCAGCACAGAGCCAGATGCAGGGCTCAACCCCATGAACTGTGAGATCATGACCTGAGCTGAAGTTGTACACTTAACTGACTCAGCCACCCAGACACCCCAATATGATATTTTCTAATTTTCTTTGTTATTTTTTAATCCACAGGTTATTTGGATATGTATTTAATATTTACTTTCCAAATACTTGCAAGTTTTCTACATGTTATTCTATTTTTGAGTCCTAATTAAATTCCTCTGTGATTAGGTAACATATTTTGTATGATGCCAATCCTTTTAATGTCATTGGCATTTGTTTTATGGCCCAGTATATGCTTTTTCTTGTAGACTGTTCTATGCATACTTGAAACGAACGTGTATTCTCCTGTGGTTGGATTTTTATTTGCATATACATAGTGACAGTTCAAGTTGGCTGATAGTGTCATTCAAGTCTTGTGTAAAATTACTGATTTTCTACCTTTTTTTTTTAATTAGTGATGTTGGCCTACTGAAATATCTGAGTACAATCGTGGAATTGTATGAGTCTCCTTTCAATTTTATCACTTTTAGCTTCATGTATTTTGATGTTCTAAGATGCATATACACTTATAATTCATGTATTTGTCGGGCACCTAGGCTCTTTCGTCACTATGAAATATATCTTTGTTTCTAGTCATATTTCTTGTCCCATCACCTATTTTGCCTGACATTAATTTAGCCCTTCCAACACTAATATTCCTGTGTGTGTGGTATATTTTGTTCCATTTATTTACCTCCAGACTATATGTGTCTTTGAATGTAAAGTGTTTCTAAGGTAGACAGCATATGGTGGGAATGTGCTTCTTAATCCTGTCTGAATTCTATGTAGGGAGACGATTAGGGAATGAATTAATGTAAGAGAAATCCTGAATTTTGAGGAAAGCATAAGAGAAAGAGTATGAAGGACTCAGTAAAAAAAGGAAAAAGAAAGATGCCAAGCACCTACAACATATTGAGGAACATAGGAAAGGTTGAGGGGAGAGAGAGAGAGATACTATATATCAAAAAATGTCAACTATATTGTAAAGGTTACATTAAATTTGAAAGTGCTTCTTTGGTGAAATGAGATAATATTCCAATTATACCCATACATTTCAATAAAGATATCCTATAAAATTAAGTCTTGGGGGATTTAGAAAAGGGATGGCAAGAGTGTGCAAAAAGTAGCTGATGGGAGAATATGAGGACCAAACACCCAAACCAGCACTTAAGGCAGAGAAACAGAAGGAATACTTAGAGCCCTGCTGATTATGAGAAAATCTAATCCTAAATTTAGTTTCCATATGTTTCCCCCCAAACCCTGGTTTTCAGAAATCTCCCCAGCATACAAGTAGTAGTTCCAGCCAGCATCGCAGGATATTTTTGGGAAGGGTTATTCCAGAATGCCGGTGTCCATCTAGGAATGTCACAAGCACAAACCCTACTGAGATAGCACCTTGGTTTGTATACTAATTGCATTTCTGGTTATAAATTGTATGACAATTATACAATAGCTTTTGAGGGGCCATTACCTCCAATAGACCTAGAGATTTATTTTAAAGATGTGTTCTAATTTCAGAAGTTTTAAAATACCACATGTATGGTTTGAAGAAAAAAAAATGGTAGTTTTCCCTTACTGCTGCATCCGGTTTCAGATTTTTAATATTTCATTAAAATATGGTTGTCACATTTTTCTTGTGAAAATTATTTTATGTGTTCAGTACAAATAATTTGATGGTGCTGCTAGAAAATTCTAAATTGTTTGGCATAAATTTAAATCTATTTCATTTACATATCTATAGAAAATATTTTCAAATAGCTGTGAGAATGCTCAATGGAAATAATAAAGGTAAATTAAGCATAGGATTATTGATTTTTGACATGAAAACAAAGTTAATGACAGAAAAATGGCACAGACATCAAAGAAACCAAGTCAAATACTTCATGTCAAACGCTCTCCTGATCTTTTAGGACATTGGCTTATAATGGACTGTCCAATTAAATTTAGCTAATGAAAACTTATATATTATCTTAATAAGGCACTGTCATTCTTACTTGTTTGTTTTTTCATTTGAAATACAAAGTTCTGTCATAAACACAAAACTTTCAGCAATTGGTCCCTCCATTTGACTGCTGCAAATCTGACAAATGGAAATAACACAATAAGAATAATTTCAAATTTATCAGAATGTTGAGGTCTATGTATATTTTATAGAAATCTCCCCAGTCTATATTAGCTTAACAAAATAATAGCCTAATGTTGAAAAGTTTAGAAGTTTAACCATATTTTACATTTTTTAAAAAATTTCTTTTACCTATAATTTCCTCTGAAACTAAGTAAATTTACTGATCAAAAGAGTCTTTTATTGTACTAATATTACAAACCTTTTTTTAAATTCCCATAAATTCTTTTTTTATGTTCTACTTGTCACAAAAGTGTCCATGAATTAATTGATAGTTGGAAGTTTGTGGACTCATAGGAAGCAATTTACATGTTGCTTATGACAGCTTTTTATATATATTTATTATGTGCATTTGTAAGCATTTCTTTGTCATAAACTGAATTTAAGTTTAAAAATCTATTGCTATGAATTTTTATATATATTTTTTTCCTTTTTGAGGATGCAGGTTTCTAAGTACAAGCAGACACTAAAAAGTGAGACAAATTAGCCTCTCTCACAGGTCAACAAAAATGGTAGGAAAAGGCAAGTTAATTTCGCATATTTCAATTTGGTAGGCTCTTACTATAAATTTTACTTACGTTGTTTTATGGTGCTTAGTAAGCATTTTCCATATAACATTCACATGCAAGAATGTTCCATTTTTAAAAATGTGTTAACAAAATTAAGAATAGTATGTAGTTTCCACAGGGTTTAGTATCAGAATTCAGTCTAGGTGTACATAACTCTATATACCTATGTTGCGTGTGCATGTGTGAGAGTGTGTGTGTGTGTGTGTGTGTGTGTGTATGTGTGTGTGTACGTGATGGATCTGATACATTAGTAAGGAGGCTACATGTTCTTGCAAAGGAACTTGTCACTTACATTCTTTACAGAGCCCTTGTTTACGAGAGTAGATAAACAATTTTCCTCAAATGCAAGAAAATGTTTTTTTTCAGGTATTGAAAGTGTTCTATTATTAGTTACTTTTAACCTTAAGAATTCCCTTTGGCCTCTCACCTGTTTCTCTTGCCCAAAACATTTTCCTCAGCTTAATGCAGCTCTGGACGCTCCTGGGAAACATTATTAAAAGGATAGAGAAGATTTATGGGTCTGGTTTGCCATCACCAGTCCTCTCTTTCATTGATCTAGTGTAGCAGAGAGCAACCCTTTCCAATTTGCCTGGCCTTTAAAGCCTTCCTACTGAAATAAAGTTTATCGCAAACTAAACTTCTGAGTTTTAATTAGCAGTTAATAAGCAGCTGTGTTCTTGTTTCAAAACCTTCCCCATCCAACTTCCATATTAGCATCCATTCCACGGATCACATGGGCTCAAGAACAGCCACCATTATCCATAGCAAATACTAACATCTTCTCAGATGCCCACTTTGCTCTTCTTTTGGTATCATCTGTACTGGTCCATACGTGTTCTGTGATCTCTGTTTCTGATTATCCCCCCATTTCCATTTTTGTCAATACTTCATTTTACTCCTTTGTTCCCTCTAATGGTTGATTTCCAAGGTGTTTTGTTTTGGTTTTGTTTGTAAAGTCATTCTAATTTCTCCTAGTTTATCTTGATTTTTTTTTATTGGTTGCATTGATTTTATTTTCATTTGTGTCAACTGGGTGATTAATGTCCTTTCTCCAATTATTCATCTACATACACTCACTAAATATTAATTAATTCTATCTCTGGCACTGAATATCCAAAGCTGAAAAAGATATACCAATCTTTGATAGATTCATTGGGGAGGAGACATGGATAAAAATGAAATACAAAGTTACAAAAGATGCCATCAATGGTTTATTACCTACACTTATCAGTGTTACAGAACCATGGAAGACTGGACATCTAACTTCACCTGAATGATTCAGGAAGAGCTTCCCCAAGGTCAGGAAGCTTTTGCTGAATTGTGAAATGTCTGGTATTTAACCTGGGAGTTAATAATAAAGCACCTTTCAGACAGAAGGAAATTGTCCTCCAAACTTCATTTGGCTACAATGAAGACACAAAGAAGCCAGGTGCCACCTGGAAAGTGTTTGGAGGTGAACAGAAGTTCATGCTCAAGCATGGCAATAGAAAAGCTGGAGGGCTGGATGAGGGACTCATTAGGATTCCACCCAGAGCTGCCTCAGTGGTGTGCCCCACCTGCCAACCCTTGGGATGAAAGGTGAGGCCTGCCCAACTCGAATTTGTATTATCACAAAGTGACGGTGAATTTTATGTGTCAAGTTGACCGGCCATCGGATGCTCAAATTAAACATTATTTCTGGGCATGCCTCTGAGAGTGTTTTGGATGGTATTAGCATTTGAATTGGTGAACTCAGTAACAGATTGCCTTCGCCAATGCGGGCCTCATCCAATCAGTTGAGGGCATGAATAGAACAAAAGACAGAAGAAAGAGACTTACCCCTTTTAATTCTTGCCTATTACTTGAGGTGGTACATTGATTTTCTACTGTCCTTGGTGCCCTTATTCACAGAACTTCAGACTTGAATTCAGTGACACAATTGGCTTTCCTGGGTCTCTAACTTGCAGATGGCAAGTCCTAGCACTTAACCTCCATAATTATGTGAGCAAATTCCTTATAATAAATTTCTTCCTATATACCAGCCCATTTACTCTGTTTCTGTGGAGAACACTAATACACAAAATCTAGTCAATTTGTTCTTTAAAATCCTATGTCTTTGCTTAATGGCTTTAGCATGGTAAGGATAAGGAAAACATTAAACGAATTGTCTCTCATGCAATACATTTTACAATTTGTTTTTACTACCCAAACAGTGAAATGGTTTCTTCAGACAATGACAATGGAAACACATAATCTGTAAGAGAGAAATAAGCCATTCAAAACCGTCCCATTAATTTCCATTAAATTATCTTGATAAAGCCTCTGCATAACTTGAAAAAAAGGTTCCCTACAATATCAATGCTCGTTGACCTTGGATGTTGAAAGAAACCTATTAGTGAACTAGAAAAATACCTAAGAGTTTAGTAGGGAGGTTATTGGAGGTCAATAGTTTTAGACCATTTTCTCCACTCAAAAAGACCAACTCCTAAAAGGTATTTTAACTAACACATTTTGTTGCAGTATCCATTTAAATTGTTTTTACATATCTTTCAATGTCTTCATAAATGATTTTCAGCTATTTAGCCCCTGCACAGACATTTTAACTTTTACATCAAATAAATACAGAATTCAGCAACATTGGAACAGAACATTTACTGGAAATCGGAATTTTTGCATCAATCAACTCATCATGATCTCCCAATCCCCATTTTGTCGTGATTCAAGTCACGTGATTTAAGGCACGATTTAAGAGACACACAATTAAGTCAAAGAAGGAACACAGAATCATTTTGTTGAGTTATTCTGTTGATCCAATATGATCTTTAAATATGGGACCTAGTTTTATAAAATTCAAATTAAAAAAAAAGTCTGGAAAGGGGCCATTTATTTTTAACTGGATGGGATTTTATCCTAGCATTTTCTGGGAATTTTAGGTTAACAATTTCTTTGGACATGGTAATCTCATTTTTTTTTTTTTTTATGTTAAGTGTGGAATTTGCAACTGTTTTTAGGTACGAAAGCACCATTCACCTAATGTACATGATCTCACTGGAGACTGAGATAATGTCTCCCTAGAAACCATGTGATTTGTAGGGAGGCATTATCATTTTTAATTCCAGGGAGTGTTGCTATGCTTCCCCAGTGAAAAGGCAAAAGCACCTTGGTCTGGTCCTTAAAATTGTGGGGCGGAGCTTAATTGCCCCATAACATGATGGGCTGACACATGATGGGCTGCTCCGTGTAAGACCTTTCCCTGTAGACCCTTTCTGAAGCCCTCTCTCTTTCTTTAATTGCCTATTTCAGAAGGGCATTCACCAGATTTTTGTCAGATTTTCTTTCATTTCTGATTCCCTTTGTGGCGTGGCTGAGTCAGGGCTACGAATAAGCAGAAACAGTAGACACGTTGTGGGATTCGGTCTCTCACTTTTTCCTCTGCCTCTGCTGGGATCCCCCTGTCTTCTGCGTCTAGTCCAGATTCCTTATACCTTCTGCATGCATTTTTTAATATTATTTTTCTGATTACTCATGTTATTAATTATAATTGATACTAAAAACTTATTTTACCAAGACAGAAGGGGCGTATATTGCCCTCTACACCTGGCCTGATCTCAGTTTAGAAGCCCCAGGACACAGGGTTACAAACAGAATACGAAACTAACATTAACAATTTTCCTGTAAGTCCTGCAGTGTTGGGGGCTTGGAGAGAGAGGCAGGATTTGCTCTTTTCAGTTAGGAAGATCATTTTTAAACAATACCCGCAAATGAACTGGAAAAGTCAATCCACTTGTCGTAATTACCACAGGCAAATTTTAAATTATTATATTAAGGACACAAGATCATTCTGAAAAAGGACATTTCAGTATGAATTTCTCATACACATTTAATTCACAGTGACCTGCCTTACATAGTCCAGATTTTTAAAAATGGGGATTTTTTTTCTTAAACAATTACTTTCTTTAGTTTCAGATTTCTATTTAATACTACTGATTTTCTGCTTGATATCACCTTACATAGAGAAACATTTCTAGGCCTCTAGTTTTTAAAAAAATATTTTAACTTCATTTATCATACAAAAATAACTTTCCTAGCATGATTTGCCTAGGAAACAAGTACTTACCAGACATGGCTTAAGGAAAATACACTCAATTAACGGTGATAGTATAGGAGTCAGCATACGTATCATACTTTAATACAGTTTAAAATGTGTTTTCAGTACTCATGTTACGTACACATAACTACTGATCATTTGTATTATGAGAACATGGGTGATTTTTCTTTTTCGTAGTAAGCTGCAAGCCCTCGATACAGGTTCTGTCCTCTTATTTTGATATAATTAGATTTAATGAATAGTCTTTGCCATTCACCAGCTGTACACACCGAGGGGAGCCACCCAACATTGCTATGTTTTGTTTAATGATCCACAAAATGGAGAAGATAACAGCACTCAATTTACAAGGTTGTTCCAAGGACAAAGTATGAGTCATATGCAGAGATCTCAGCACAGCGCTTATCACTTAGCGCGTGCCGAGAAACATCACCATCACCATCGCCATCATCATCACCATCATCATCACCATCACCATAATCATCATCAGTATCCATATGCTTCCAATCAGTTCATTTTTCCTCACTCGAAGTACATAGACTTTTTCTGAGTCCAAATCAGTGCCCAGTTATTTTTTTTTCCTTTGTGAAATTAATACATAAAGGATCCAACTAACTGATGAAACATAGCTTTGTTTTTCTTTTACTGTGTTTCAAAGGCTGCGAATCATAAAATAAACGTTTCCAATGACAACAGCTCTTGCCCAAGAGACATCAAAACTGGCATCATGTTTCTTCGCAACAGGTTCTAATCAACTGAACCTGATAAAGAGCATGGATTTCAGGTTACCTCGGGATGACAGAGCGCCACTGCACTTAATTAAGACACTTTCGTATCCAGTGAACAAAGGGACTAATTTTAACCAACTGTGGACTCACAGGAGTAATTCTGTCTTAACCCAAGTATTTTTTCAGTGCCTAATTAGCTTAGTATCATGAATTTCCCCTTTCTAGCACTCAGAAACTTCCAAATTCTTCTTTTTGGTAATTACCCAATCAATTTCTTCTCTTTTCTGAAGAAAAAAAAAATTGGAGTTTCAAAAATATTATTCTTTGAAAGATTAATTTTAAAAATTGTTTTCAGGGGCACCTGGATGGCTCAGTTGGTTAAGTGTCCGACTCTTGACTTCAGCTCAGGTCATAATCTCACGGTTTGTGAGACTAAGTCCTGTGTTGGGTTCTGCGCCGACAGTGTTCATTCTGCTTGGGATTCTCTCTCCCTTTCTCTCTGCCCCTCCCCTGCTCGTGGATGCGCACACGTGCTCTCTCTCTTAAAATAAATAACTACCTTAAAAAATTGTTTTCTGACAATTTCCTTTTCTTCCTTTTGAGAGAGTCCTAAATATGGTAAAGGAATAGTCCACAGGAGGGAGTGGAGTCTATGGTAATAGAGTATCAAAGAATAATGGAGACAGGAAGGAGGAGTTTCAGATGACCTGAAATCTTACCACTGTGTCTGTAAGAACATTCTTGTACCACAATATAGAGTAAAAGGAATACTATAATCATTGGAGCCTCAATCAGAGTCAAGACTCAGAAGCTTTAATGGGAAAATATTTCTTCTGAAAAAGTTTCGTGAACAGACAGAAATATTTCTTTTTTAAAAAAACTATTTGCCTAATGTTAAAGTTATTACTATTCAGATATAATCTCTTAATATTCAAATAATACTTACATAAACTGATAGTACAAAATGTATGCCTATGACCAATTCGATTTTGCAAAGCATTTAAAACTGATTGCACACTTAATAAATTAAACTTTTTGCAACTCCAGCTTGTTATATGTTGCAAATATTAGATTCTCTTAAACATTTTAAATCCTCTTAAAGTTAGACAGAAGCACAATGATTATATTTAGCTCCCTCCAAAGTGCAACAATAACCATGTCTGTTAAATACAGAGTCATCACCATGATTTTCCTTTTTCTTTAATTATTTAGCTTAATGTTTTTCATTCTCAGCTCCCATTCCAACACCTCTGATTCTGTAAACTTCAACATCCATGCCGTTTATTTTGTTGTATCAGAAGTCAATACAAAAAAAAATAAACAAAACAAAAACAAAAACAAGCAAAAAAAGAGTCAACCATTTTAGATTCTTTCTGTTCTCAATTGAAGTGACCTTGTTGTCTCAGATTATTTATAAATTATCTGTCCAGTTTTTAGGGGAAAAAATCTCAAGTTTAGGTCTTAAATACAACTCAGTGATCAACTGTTTACATAAGTCTAAAGATGCAGTTAGAAGACTTATCATTCTTAAATAATTGTGAATGGATCAAGTTACATGAATGCATAATTGCACTGGTGAATCTCATTTTCTTTCTTTTTAATTTTTTTTTTTTTTGGTGTTTATTTACTTTTGAGAGAGAGAGAGAGAGACAGAGTGCAAGCAGAGGAGGGGAGAGAGAGAGGGAGGGAGACAAAGAATCAGAAGCGGGCTCCAGGCTCCCAGCAGTCAGCACAGAGCCGGATGCAGGGCTGGAACCCCCCAACTGCGAGATCATGACCTGAGCTGAAGTTGGGCACTCGACCTACCGAGCCACCCAGGCGCCCCTCACTTTCTTTCTTTATATTGAATATCCTATCTGCCTTTCTTTTGGTGTTGTTTTAATGTATTAACAAGACACATCCCGTCTCAAGCAGATGGGAGGTGAGTCTAGCTACAACTTCCTTAACGTCACTGGAAGGATAGCACTGCCATGCTTATCACCACTCTCCCTGAAGGTCGTCCCGTGCTATTTTTTCATCTAGTGGGGGACAGAAGTCAAAAGACAGAGGTGATGTGGATCTCTTTTCTCAAGTCATTGGCAGGTCTGGGATAGCAGTTTCCTTCTCTTAAAATTGTCTTTACTCGGGGCGCCTGGGTGGCTCAGTCGGTTAGGTGGCCGACTTCGGCTAGGGTCATGATCTCGCGGTCCATGAGTTCGAGCCCCGCGTCGGGCTCTGTGCTGACAGCTCAGAGCCTGGAGCCTGTTTCAGATTCTGTGTCTCCCTCTCTCTGACCCTCCCCCGTTCATGCTCTGTCTCTCTCTGTCTCAAAAATAAATAAACGTTAAAAAAAATTAAAAAAAATTGTCTTTACTCTATAGGAGCACCCTAATTGAAGTGAGGGTGTCATATCCAGTGGTGCCATGACTCAAATGGCCTGACAGAAACTACTGATACAACCAGCAATTATCCAAAGTAACACAATTCACAACTGGCACGTTACATATAAAGAAGAATGTGTGAATAAGCAAGTAAGTAAGTTATTGGGGCACCTGGGTGACCCAGTCCGTTAAGTGTCCGGCTTGGCTCAGGTCACGATCTCACCATTCATGAGTTCGAGCCCCGCATCAGGCTCTGTGCTGACAGCTCAGAATCTAGAGCCCGCTTCAGATCTTGTGTCTCCGTCTCTCTTGGCCCCTCCCCTGCTCGCACTCTGTCTGTCTGTCTGTCTGTCTGTCTCTCTCTCTCTCTCTCAAAAATAAATAAATATTAAAATTTTTTAAGTATATAAATGAAATGTATGGATACATATATGAAATGCCCTATATTCCAAAGAGCACTTCTTCACCCACCATCCTTCCTTGATAACTAGAACATATGCCTAAGACATATATGACCTTATGTTCACATTGATTAGTGTTGTATGTTGGAGCGTGACTATCTCAACCCAGAAATGGCGAATGGCATGACCTTAGCAGTTGGCCACATACATTTCGTGGGAGAGATTACCTTAATAACAAGGAGTTAAAAAATAACAAGTGGGCATTTCCATGGCAACCTTCACATAGAGGATCCTCCACCTTGCAAAGGATATAGCTAATGGAAGATAAGGAAAGAGAAAGAAAAGGAAAGTGACCCTGAGAGTTCCCAGCTTGTGACTGCCTGACATTCAGCTGGATCGAGGTGTTTCCTATGGAAAACAGGTAATTTCACAAAACACTGTCGGAAAATCATTCTGCGACCACACTAGATTGAGATAAAAACAAGACCATGACAGAATCATACGCATAGGGAAAAATAAAAAAAAAGGAAAAGAAAAGGAGATCCGTATCCTATAGCTATCAAATACCAACCTTAACATCCCCCATCATCTGAGATCAAGTGTAATTATAGACCACTGCACAGGTGAAGATAGATGTAGATAATTGTAGACGTGTAGAGAACATAAACTATGTACCATGAAAAAAACCCCAAAAAAACAGAAAGGATAGAGGGAATCTTAGTCTCATTTCTTAATTTGGAGACAGAAAAGGTAGCATTATAGAAACCTTTTAATGTATGACCAGAGCCATAATTATATGGAGAGTAAAGAAAATTCTATACTAAAAAATTAAAGTAGAAGTACAATAAATAAAAACATACTCCCTATATTTATTTGTATTCTATAAACTGGGTCATGTACATAAGTCTCTTGGCTATTTTGGGGGTAACGTAGTTCATCAAATCATTTAAATTAAAAAGGCTTTTAAAATATTAGAATAGGAAAATAATGAAAATGTGCACCTAGCGCTGTCAGTTTCTGAATTCTAGCTAAGACAAAAATACACTGAAAATATATGAATTATTCATAATAATGTGAAATAACACTTCTTACAGATTACTAAAATGCTACACTTTTCGTGTGAAGCATGACTTTTCTCTCTAATGCAATGATCTTTTAAAATCATAGCCATTGTTAAATAAGAATCTTAATAAATATGACATTTCTGCAGATTACTGTGTTTATAACTTTAAAATTGAGCTGTTGCCAAATGAAATATTTCAGCTCAATTTACATTTCTACTGTGGCTGCTTTTTCCACTCACCCATGGCTTTCTGATGGCAAACATAATTCTCAGTGTGAAGAAATGCACTCACTTCTGTTTTCCCTCAGCAACAGGAAAACTCATTATGTGTTTTATTTTGAGAAGAGGATCATAATTTTGAGGCACACTTTATTTGCATGGCCTCAAGTTTTGAGAGATAGAAAAGTAAATATCTATGGTATATATAATAATGATTGACGTTAAATATGTATACATATATATTATATATTTTATATAAAAGTAAAAAAGGATTTTACTCAATGAGTATTACTTGGGAAAATTGATCAAAACCATTGAGATCCTCCGTTTTTGGTGGTGGATGAGGGATATAAATTCCAGTCAACCTGACCCACCTAATAGAGGACATGGGAACACACAGTTAAAGGGAAGGTTAAAGAGGCGCAGGGTAAGGACAGTGACCATGAAGATGAGGGCCCAGAAATGCAGTGAAATTGTACTGCAGGGCCAGCCTGGTGGGGGGAATGGTGTCGTCACGACTCAGACCTGGATGGTAGCCGGTGCCCTGGACCTGTCTCATGAACGATCGCCTCCTTGTTTCTGGCCTTTTTGCCTCTTGCTCCGGTTTCAAACTCCTCAGTGAAGCCATCTGTGTTAGTTTCCCAGGGCTGTCGGAACAAATTACTACAAGGTGGATGGCTAAAACAACAGCTATTCACTCCCTCACAGTTCTAGAAAGCAGAAACCCAACATCAAGGTGCTGGAGTGCTACATTTCCCTCAAAGGATTATTCTGGGGAAGAATCCTTCCTTGCCTCTTCCAGCTTCTGGTAGCCCAGAAGTATCTTGGAGCTACCTGTGGCTACTTAGAGTTAATTTTAATTAGCTTAAAATGAACCACCATTATAAAGTCAGTCCCTCCATTGCAATGGCCACATTCTGTTTTCACTGAGGCATCATTAGCATGTAACATTATATGAGTTTCCAGTGTCAAACATAATACTTTAATATTTGTATATACTGTGACATGATCACCACAATAAGTCTACTGACCAATTGTCATCACACCCGTGACACATTTTTTTTTTCTTATTTTGAGAATTTTAAGTTTGACTCTCTTGTGTCAAGTGCTCACAAGCCATATGTGACTCCTGGCTACCTTGTGGGTAGCCATCAGGCTGCCATCAGACAAAGTTCTCTTGGACAGCACTGCTACAGAATATTCCTGGAACCAAACAAAACGGAACAAAAAGGTTTCCCTTGTTGGGCATCCAGCAATAAAAGGCCCTACAGTTACCTATTAGGAGTAGAGTAAATTCAGTGTGTATTTTCGTCATCACCAGGGTGGTTGTTTATTATACATGTAGATATGAGTTCACTGCCAGGGGTGCCTCAGTTCCACTGCTTATGGGCTCATATGTGGCCTTCTCCACCCTCATGGTTGGCTGTACGTGAAAACTTACAGAATGTACTTGGCAGACAAATTATTAGGCAGTAGCTGTGAGTATGTCCCCCCCCCCCCCGCCTTCTTCTGCATGCCGCACTATAAAACCCAGCCACTTTCTCGAAGGAGAAATCGACTATGAAAAGCCCAGTTACAGTCTGTGTGTGTGCGGACTTACGGGCTGCTATGCATGATCTGAAACAGCTGTTCCGTTATGTTGTTATTTCCCCCAAAGTCAACCAACGTGGCCGCTACAACTAAGCTGACGTGTTGCACTTCAAGTAATTATACCCAATTACCATCTTGCAAAATAGGCACTTCCCAAGCCTCTGGCTCTATACTCCTAGCCTAGCAACTGCAAGGCATACAAATTTCACTGGAAAAATAATGAAGATGATTCTAAATTAGAAGCCGAAATAGCCCCCAGACCAAAAAAAAAAAAAAAAAAAGTTTCCTCCAGACCTTACAAAGATTGTTTTCCAGTTTTATTACATTTATTTTTAAATCCCAACAGCATAAATATTTTTTTTCATAGCAGTCTTCTCAAATTACACACATTCTCAAATGTCTCATGTGACTATTTATATTTAAAATATTCTTTCTGGGACGACTGGGTGGCTCAGTCGGTTAAGCGTCTGACTAGATTTTGGCTCAGGTCATGATCTGACACCTTCATGGGTTCCAGCCCCGCATCGGGCTCTGTGCTGGCAGCATGGACCCTGCTTGACATTCTCTATCTCCCCCTCTCTCTACCCCTCTCCACCCATGCTGTCTCTGTTGTTCTCAAAATAAATAAATACACTTAAAAATAAATAAAATATTCTTTCTGCTTTCCGTGTCAATTTTTTTTTACATATGTGTGATTAGGTTATGTAGATTTATTTCCTGAATTTATCTCTTATTGTTCTCTAATATTTGGTAAAATTTTTAATTTACCAGTCAAATTTGAGAATAAATAACTAGATTAATAACATTCGGTAATTTCATGTAGAAAGAAAACATTATTTCTACCCCTGGGTCATCAGTAAATACAGAATTCTGATGATTACGCCCTGATCCTGGAAATGTGGTGGGGAACAAGGATTTGTTGGATGGGTTTCCCTTCAACAATTGCCAGTGATTTTTTCCATCCTAGAACAGTTCCTACATTTCCCCAGAAAGCTGGGTTACGTGGGGAAAACTTCATTACTTCAGGTCTAGTGTTGACAATGAAGTGTCACTTTTGACATTTTCTACATCGGGGAGTGGTATTTCCGAAATTCTCTTGAGGGAAACTGCAGAAGCCCAAAACTCTGAATTAGGTAACAATGTGGAGCCATCATCCTGCTGCTTTGCTGTCTTAAATAAATCCCCCAGCTAGATACCTCTTAGCATTCTCCTTTGGCACTCTTGTCCTCAATGTACAGATTATTTTAGGTTATTTCTTTATTCGAAAATTCATCGTATTGGTGATATTCTGTTCTTTGCTTTTCTGGAATGGAATATTCTTCAGCTCAGTTTAATCATGCTGTCAGCCTGACCTCTCCTGCTTTAAATATTCCACATATTCATCATGTCTACCGATGATTCTGGTCATGATCTTTCAATATCAGTGTGTGCGTTCACTTGTTGTTGCGTTTCTACTTTTCTTCCGTTAGGTACTGCATTTCTTTCTTTTTGAAGGGGTAGAGGAAAACATGGCTTATTCTACTCCTGCCATTAATGCAGAGTTTAAATAATAAAAAAAGGGATTAATTGGACAGAAATATTTTTTTCTCTAATGAATTCCATGAGTGGATATTAGAGTTCAGAAATATCTGATATTTCAACAATGCCCTCTTCCCATTTAGCATCAACAAATATATTTTAGGAAATAAATATGTCGTGGTAGATAATTTTCTATTGTGAAGTTTCAAAGAAGTGCTTCAAGTTTGAAATACTGCATCGGGGCTCAGGTAATACATCTAAACAGAAAAGTAAGTTTGAACAGTTGTGAATGTTTTCTTTTACTATTACTAGAGGGATTGCGTGGAAATATTTTCAATTTTTTAATTTTACTTTTTAATAAGTTGTTTTTAATGTTTATTTATTTTTGAGAGACAGAGAGATAAAGAGAAAGAGAGAGAGAGCACAAGCAGGAGAGGGGCACAGAGAGGGGAAGACACAGAATCGGAAGCAGGCTCCAGGCTCTGAGCTGTCAGCACAGAGCCCGACGTGGGGCTTGAGCCCACGAACCATGAGATCATGACCTGAGCCCAAGTTGGACGCTTAACAGACTGAACCACCCAGGCGCCCCTTAATTTTTATTTTTTTAAGGAAGCTCCATACCCAACGGTGGGGCTTGAACTCATAATCCTGAGATCAAGAGCCTCTTCCTCCATGGACTGAGACAGCCAGGTAGCCTACCTGGAAATATTTGTAAAGAAAAGCAATATTAATGTAGGTTATTAAATGTATTACTCTTCCCAGAGTTGGAAAACACTTAATTGCCATCTACCGTACTAAGAACTCTGATACATTCCTCCTCAATTCACTCGAATCGTGTCTACTTGAAAGTCCCAGACATTTTAGAGTGGAGATGGAATGCTCCTGGGTAAGCAGTGATGGGATTATCGTTGAGGATACCTAATTTCTCTAATCAAAAACTAGAGGATTCATCAACTCTAATGTACCTTCAGTACGTGCTCATTATTGATAGCTGCGTATAGTTTACACGTAGGCCAAAACAATGAAAATGGAGTATCTGTGAGAGACACAATAAAGACGTATATTAGTGATATAAATTGGTAGAGAAATACATGGGTTTTGTCCTTTTTATGTTGTAGAATAGATTTGGGCGAAGCATAAATACACATGCATTTTTGCAAATTGGGCAAGGTGGATCACCAAAATAAAAATAAAAATAAATAAATAAATAAATAAATAAATAATAAAGTCATATAATTTGGATGGCTTCATATGCCTAGATGATCAGTTTTGCTGTAAATGCGATGGGTATTTTAATATTAAATCAAATGATGCACATCTATATGTCTCAAAATATTTAGAAAAGGACTAATATGAAGATAGTGTGTTCTTTCATATTAAATGTATAACAATATTTTTTCCGGATAGTAATGTGTAGCTTTCTGATTTTATGTCTATTACATAAAGATGAAGGAAATGTATATACTCCGCCTAAAATCATTTACTGACAAAATATGCCATTTCATCGCTCAATTTGATAAAGAACAAACAGCAAGTATGAAGCAGAGCATTTGTTGGGTCATATTTATCATATTGTCAAATACAATAATAATTTCCACTTAACTTCAAGTGCTGGTTGAATGATTACTTAAAAAGAATCTTAAAGGAGCAGATATTTCAACTAATGGAAGATTAAATGAGATAACTACTAATCCATTTCCAAACTGAAGTTTTGTGATTGTACATAATGGATCATTCACCAACGTGCATTCACCATCTGATTCTGACCAAGCAGAACTCACTGCAAAGCATTGTTTAAGCAGTATGTGGAAAATATCTGCTAGAAGAATAATTGCAAATTTCATTATGCTGAAGTGTTTATATGTTTTTCTGTTAAATTAAACAATAAAGCGAATAAAAATACGCTCAATTTATAAGTAGGGATGAGTAATTGGAAACAAACTTCCCAGAGAACTTTACAAATATAATTCATCTCCTTTTTTATTGTTGTTTTAAAGGAGTATGAGGGAAATATTGTTGCTTTTCTCAAGTGAAAGAGTTTTCTCTAGTTTGACTTAAACAAATGTACTGTGTCACACTAGGTGTCCATTTATGTTCAGATATCTCAGTGCATATACTAAAAGAGGAATATCGCTCCTTAATGAGAAGCTGTGTCTGAAATGCATGGAGACACGCTGACAGTAACATTGCTATCCCCTAGTGAAAGATAAATGCCAGATCTCATTTTAATAAAAAATGATTATAAAATTTTGGAACAAAGAGTTGCATTGAAATGGAGTCCAACAATGCCCCACAACCTGAAATATTAAAAAAAAATTATTTACTGTGGACAGCTATGGAAAAAGTCCCAGATATTTCTCATAAAGAGATATTTTAAGACAGTCTATGGCAGAAATCAATAGACATTGTAAGAAATAAGTTTCAGGGATTTATGAAAAATCACCTCAGTATTCTCTCAGCTTTCAGTCTTGTTTCATTTGAGCTAAGTGTAGATTTATAAGGGAGTTTTTGATAAGCAACGCCATCCATATAATCTATTTATAGTGCCAACAATTCGAATATTTCCGGTGGATTGTAAAATGGGTACAGAATGGAAAATATTAATTATCACCAATGAACCTGTGAAATCACCAGATGTTGTGGTCTGTATATTTAAAAATTTATGTAAAATTAATCAATTATTTTTCTATGTAAGCAAAAACCTCCACAAATTATGTATATGAAAATATTACTAGAAAGAGTTGTGTTCCCTTGCTCATTCATTCATTTATTTATTCATCTCAACTAATGTGTTAAACTCTCACATGCATCGAGACCTCTGTATCTTACTGGGGTTCAAACCACTGATAAAGCACAGTCAGCACCACAACAAATGCCGAATTTTGTAGCTGCACACTGATTGTGACAGAATGGAAAATTTGAAAATCTGAAATATCCACCTGCCCCCTCCATCTACTGACAGAAATTATACCAAATATTATTTTCTATGATTTTGAAATTCAAAGAAAAGAAAGAGAAATCTGCAAAGGAACTGCTTCCTATGAGCGTGAGCGCGCGCGCGCACACACACACACACACACACACACACACACACACACACACAAGAGTAGTATAAACAAACAGTAGATGAAAGAAAAACCCATGGCTATTGTTAAAAGAAAGCAATTGGTTTGGAGAATTTTTATGGGGCAAAAAACTAAACCAGCCCTGAGGTCTGCAGAGGTGGAGAACTGATCCTGAGATACTTCTTACAAATACAACTCCCATAGAGGAAACTCCCAGAATCAAAAGTAGGTCAGGAAATGAAAGTCTAATGTGCAAAATTAAAAAAAAATGGATTTAAGGAGAGAGTGAATAGAAAAAATTGGAGAGACACAGTATGGGAGAAAGAAATGGATAACAATTTTCAGAACTGAAGAAGACCAGATCCAGAAGGCATGAAATTTTTGAATTAAAATAAACAAAATGTACAACTAGACACATTTTATTAACAGGGCAAACATTGAAGACAAAATTTTAAGGCCTAAAAAGCCACCGGAGGAAAAAGAGAACAGTTACAAAGACAAGACATTTAGAAAGACAGTTTTCTCAACAAGAAGCAAGCAAAAAGCCAGAAGATGGTAATATAATATCTTTATGTGCTGTGATGAATTAAATATCTTCTCTGAATTGCATACCCAGAAAAACTATTTCTCTAGGTGAAAATGCACACAAACAAAAACTTTGTTTAACCTCAATATGCCTGTGCTACTGCAGTAAGAAGTACAATTCAGGAAAATTGGGGAAATAATTGTAGAAGGAAATTCTGCACAATAAATAGGGAGATGATTCTAAAGCAAGTAATTAAGACTACAATTTTAAAGAGACTTATAATTTTTTTAATTAAATAAAATTAGTGCTATCCAGCAGATTAGAGACTTGCATTTAAAAGGCTAATTTTTTTTTTTTTTTTTTTTGAGAGAGAGGGTGCAAGTGAGTGAGGACAGAGAGAGAGAGAGAAAGAGAGGCGGGGCCCACACTGGACTCATGTTTTTCCCAAAGCGGAGCTCATGCTCACCCAATGTGGGACTCGAACTCACAAACTGTGAGATCATGACCTCAGCCAAAGTCATATACTTAATGACTGAGCCACCCAGGAGTCCTGAAGGGCTATTTAAAAAGATCTTCTGGCTCTGCACCCTTCCCAGTTGGACAGATAGCTGCATCTCCTGGTGCAGTGCCAGCCGTGTCCCTGAGACACAGTAGTGAAGGTTGGAGTAAATGGATTCAGCCATATTGGGTCCCTAGTCACCAGGGCTGCTTTTAACTCTGGCAAAGGGGATATTGTCATCATCAATGACCCCTTCATTGACCTCACCTACATGGTACATAGGTTCTGGTATGATTCCACCCACAGCAAATTCAAAGGCACATTCAAGGCTGAAAATAGGAAATCTATCATCAATGAAGCCCATCTTTGTCTGCCAGGAGCAACATTCCACCAACACCATATGGGGTGACATTGGCACTGAACATCCTGTGGAGTCTACTGGGGTCTTCACCACCAGGGAGAAGCCTGGGGCTCACTTGAAGGGTGGGGCCCAATGGGTCATCATCTCTGCCCCTTTTGCTGATGCCCCCATGTTTGTGATGGGTGTGAACCATGAGAAGTATCAGAACACCCTCAAGAATGGTCAGTATGCCTCCTGCACCACCAACTGCTTGGTCCTTCTGGCTAAGGTCATCCATGACAATTTTGGCATGGTAGAGGGACTCATGACCACAGTCCATGCGATCACTGCCATCCAGAAGACCCTCAGATGGTCCCTCTAAGAAGCTGTGGATTGATGGCTGAGGGGCTACCCAGAACATCATCCCAACTTCTACTGGTGTCTCCAAACCTATAGGCAAGGTCATCCCTGAGCTGAATGGGAAACTCAATGACATGGCCTTCCATGTCCCCACCCCATCATGTCAGTCATGGATCTGACCTACCACCTGGAGAAAGCTGCCAATACAATGACATCAAGAAGGTGGTGAAGCAGGCATCAGAAGGCCCCCTCAAGGGCATGCTGGGCTCTGCTGAGGACCAGGTTGTCTCTTGTGACTTTAACAGCAACATCCACTCTTCCACCTTTGATCCTGGTGCTGGCATTGCTCTCAGTGACCACTGTGTCAGGTCCATTTCCTGATATGACAATGAATTTGGCTACAGCAACCAGGTGGTAGACCATATGGTCCATATGACTTCCAAGGAGTAAGAGCCCCCTAGACCACCAGCCTCAGCGAGAGCAAGGTGAAGAGAGAGGCCCTTAGCTGCTGAGGTGTCCTTCCCTAACTCATCCCCCAACACTGTGAGTCTTGTGATCTCTAAAACAGTTTCCATATCAGACCCCTTGCAGAAGTGGAGGGGCTTGGGGGGCCCTACCTTGTCTTGTACCATCAATAAAGTATACTGTACCCAGCCAAAAAGAATGAAAATGAAAAATAAATAAATAAAAAGATCTTTTGACCTATTCAAGAATTGGTGAAAATTCCTAAATTGCTGGTTTGAAATACTTTCTTTTGGAGTCTGGTAACATTACAACACAATAGAAGGATGTAAAGATTCTATCAAGTAGAATTGACAAACCCTAACACTATGTGAAAATCGGAATCCATTAAAGGTGTAAGAGTAAATATTAGATCTGAATAGAAATCCAAGTTATCCTTTTGTAACATGTTTTAGTGTAAGATTATTGAGTGATGATATGCACAAAGTAACCTGTCAGCAAATGTTAGCTGTCATCATTTTCGTACTCACTGTTTCCACCAATGGGCTTGCATGCTCTCGGACAATACAGATAAGCAAGCAGGAAAACAAAATAGAGTAAAATCAAGATAATATCTCATAACGCCTATGGAATAATGTAGGATTGATGAATAAATAGTAAAATTTCAAGGAAACAAGAAAATCTTTATGGAAGAAGTCATGTATAAGCCAAGATGTGAGATCAAAATGTGGGGGAGTCTACGAATTCTTTAATCTTCTAGAGATTAGTATAGCTGGTATGGCAGTTGGTTTTATGTCCGATAAGACTGGCCTTGGGGTGCCCAGAATACCATTATTTCTGGGTGTGTCTATGACTTTTTTTCTGGATGAGATTAGGATTTGGATCAGTAAATTTAGTAAAGTAGCATGCCATCTCCGGTACGTGGAAGGAACCTCAACTAATCTGTTGAAGGCCTAACTACAAAAAATAACAAGGAAGGAGAAATCCATCTCTCTTTTCCTGCCTCACTGATTGATCTGGAATATTGTCTCTCATCTTCTCCAGTCCTTAGAATGGGATTTATGCCATTGGCTCTCCTGGTTCTCAGGCTTTCATGCTCGGGCTGAATTATTTTTAATAATTATCATTGGCTTTCCGGGGTCTTTAGCTTGTACACTTGAAGATGGTGGGAGTTCTCAGCTTCAGTAATCACATGAGATGATTTCTCATAAGAAGTCTTTCTCTCATTCCCTCCCTCTCTCTCTCTCAGTATAGACAGATGATAGATAGATAGACAATTGATAGATAGATGATGGATAGACATAGAAATTGGTATATGATGAAATGCATTGATACATATTGATATGTGTTTATTGATATATATGATATACATATGATATATGTATATATGATGTATATATAATATATACATATATAATATAATATAATATAATATAATATAATATAATATAATATAACATAACATAATTAATATAATATAAAGATATATATATATATATATATATATAATCTTTTTCTCTGGAGAATCCTTTGAAATGTAGCTGATCATAGGTTCTTAATGTAGGGCAGAGTTTCCCAACGGAACATTAACAATTGTGAGCCAAACAAAATATCGTATGGGTGTTTGGCTATAGGTAGTTAATAGATGTATGTGTTTATATATGCATACACTTTGCTTTGTTTCCCATCTTAATCATACAAAAAATATATTCTGTAGAACAAAACTAATTCTCTGCATTTAAGATGATTAATTTCAGTTTATTTACTGACTATAACGTAAACCCCTATAGGCTTAAAATCTTGGTGGAATTTCTATTTGGTACACATTATAAAATCAGGGGAAAAGTTTATAGGCATCACAGTGCTACTCCTTGGTAGTAATGAATCCTATTACATTTACGACTATGTTATCATATCAGTTAATGCATTTTCTGTGCAATGATGCAGTTCCACCCCCTACATCCATCAGCAAAAATGAATCATTTTTCAAGGTCTCTGCCTGAATACTAAATACATCAATAGAAAACATGCAGAATCAAAATGTGAGAGATAAATCCATGTTAACTGTCGCTTGACTGATATGGCTGCTCGGCATTTTTCTTTTGGCAACCACATTTTCTTACATTGTATCATGCAAGTGCCTATCTTCCCAAAGTTAAACTCACTTTTATTTGAACCACACCTAATTTATCAATTGGAATCATCAACTAAGATATTGAATACTTTTGGGGCGCCTGGGTGGCTCAGTCAGTTAAGCGTCCAACTTAGGCTCAGGTCATGATCTCGCGGTTTGTGGGTTTGAGCCCTGCGTGGGGCTCTGTGTTGACAGCTCTGAGCCTGGAGCCTGTTTTGGATTCTGTGTCTCCCTCTCTCTCTGCCCCTCCCCAACTTGTGCTCTGTCACTCTCTATCAAAAATAAATAAACGTAAAAAAATAAAAATAAAAAAAGATATTGAATACCTTTATAGGGAAATAGCAAATATGATAAGATTTACATAATCTTTCCCCATGCATTATGTATTACTATTTAAATTCTTTATAACTATTACTTCACATACGGTTCTGTACCTTGTCAGCCCATATATTGCCAGCATCATTTTTTTTTCCTATCAAGCTTCTACATTAGTTTCTTCCAGGCAATATCATCATGATGTTAATTGTTGGTGTCAACAATAAATTTCCATTTATCCCAGAAACATAGAAGCAGTAAAAAAAATAAAAGAGTGTGGGAAAAGATCATTTACACTAGGAGAATATCCAGGTGATATTATCCCACATGTAAGTCTCCAGAGTAAGTTTTTCATATATTCTTTTCTCCCAAACTTCTTTCGATAAAGTATTGACCTTGAAACCCTAAATATTTAACATATAGCTTGGGAACAAATATCCCTGAGAATCCTTCCATCTGAAGCATCCGTTACAAATTTCTTGTGATTATTTTAAATATTTCAATTAGTGTTGCTTGTAATAAGTACACCAGAATGGCTCAGTTACAGTGGAAACCATAACCTTTGTGACCATAGAATTTATTAAAGAAGTTTACTGTAATAAACCAATGATATTATTGGATCTTATTTTATCTATCATGTTGGCCTTACTCCGTAGTTTAACTTCAAAAGCAAAACAGTAGTAAGAAAATCAATAAGCATATTATTTATGGTAAATATAACAATCAAAATAGGAGATATTTTCTTGAGCATGACACTACCGAGAATT
Source organism: Neofelis nebulosa (assembly GCF_028018385.1). Lineage (NCBI taxonomy): Eukaryota > Metazoa > Chordata > Mammalia > Carnivora > Felidae > Neofelis > Neofelis nebulosa. The sequence goes on along the minus strand of NC_080792.1, from coordinate 10,505,280 downwards.
TTCCATGCATTTGCACTCATAATTCTCACACAAACCTGAGTTGTATACAATTATCACTGTGACTTCCTAGATGAGAAAATACACAGAGAAATCTGTTACACAAATTCACACACAGGAAATGTTATAGGGAGGGTAGATTTAGTCCTACACAGAGATGCTATCTTATCCCTCACCTTGTCTTGATTCCTATCAATGGGCTTCATGAAATTATAGAATGTTTTGCTTGCTATGTTTCTATGGCCTTTTTTTCTTCACTTAAAATGTTGACATTATAAGAAAGGAAAGGAAAGTAGCAGCTTATCACTGTAGAGGTGTTTCAGTCAAATTTGGGGAATAATAGCAAACAGAAGTGAGTGTACATAAAAAACACATTGGGAAACATCAGACCTTATAAGTAACATTTGTACAGATCTTTATTTTTTTCCTACTTGCATAACTACTTGACTTGGAATATTCCTTGGTTGCTTGCAGGGAGAATTAGTCATCACTTATTACTTGTGTCTCATGAACCCTGATCTCATTTGTACCCCTAAGTAGCCATCGGCTCATTATCACCTTCCTGCTGGTATACAATCTCCCTCTCATTATCGTTAGAGGCACGGTTTGGGAAAACTGGAGATTCATTCTAATTAATGATATTTCAGTCATTTCTATTTTCAATTTTTTGGCAAGGCCCACGTATTGAGACAAATATTTTCGCATACATTTGAATTTTACTTTTTATTAAAAGAAATTTTAAGAAAGGCAAAGTTGTCATATGGGTTTAAGTGTGGTTGTCTAAAAAGATGTTATTAAAATTGCACGACATTGTTTTTTCATTGAATTATTGTACTATCTGTTTTACATGCTACATGTATTTGATATTTATTAAAATACTCTAGTGATACGTCTTTTACAAATTTTCTTTGACACATAAGAATAAAGGAAATTTATAATAATCATGAGATAGCATGTTATCTTAAAATAACTAATATAACAGAAATCACAATATTACAAAAGTTAGTGAATCTCCCAAATCCAAAATAGTCGCCTGAAAAATATTTACAAAACAATTTTACGTGGGCTTTTAAAGAAATTATATCTACCTTTTACAATTAATGGATAGACAATATATTTGTGATTTAAAGTAAGTTTAACTACAAATTTGTGACAGTTTCCTTTATTTTGCTTAATAAGTATATATTTGAGTGGAAGTTATTATTATTATTACTCCTCACTCAAATAGGCAACATATCTTTAGAATGTATGTAGTATTTTATATTCTGTGACACATGTCCAGTACCTTTAATTGTAAGATCTATAGGTAATAACAATGTCTGCAACTCAAACCTGTGATTATTTTATAGGAGATAAAAATTCAATATGGTCACGATAATCGTAAGAAATTACTGCTATCATACAACTCTTTCCTCTTATTTCAAAACATTAAAGATTTTGCAAAAAGTGAAAATATTATTTTATTTATTCTTTACATGGGTAAAAGGAATAAATTCCATTCAACTAGGAAAAATGCTATCTTAACAATAAATGCAACTATGTGATTTAAAAACAAAATGCAGTGAAGCCCTAAATGAAGTAAAACACACAGTCCGTTGAAGATACAAGTAAAAAACAAAAACACTGATACTGTTGGAGTTATTCCCAAGTTTAATATAGAAGTAAGCTTACTCTACGTTAGAGAATGAAGAAGTATTTGTAGAAAAAACTACTTTTTTAAATGAATTACATTAACACTTTTCTGAAATTAAATGATCGTGCATGCCTGTACCTATTTCTGGACTCTATATTAGGTTTAGAAACACATGGTTGAATCTGGCCTGGCAACCTGTTTTTTGTGAGCCACAGGTTAAGAATGTTTTGTTTGTTTGTTTGTTTGTTTTTTCCCTTTTAAAGGTAGTGTTAAACCAAAAAATCAAGAATAACAAAAGAATACGCAAAAGAAATTCTATGTGGCTACAAAAGCAAAAATATTGACTATCTTGTGCTGTACAGAAATGTTTGCTTCTCTTAGACTATATTGTTTAGAAAATATGCATGTTCTTTACCTTATCAATACCACACTTTCATAATTACTGTAAAACTTGGGTAAATATAGAAATTTGATGGGTTAAGTTCTCTAATCCTGTTCCACTTTTTCAAAACTATTTTGGCTAGTCTAGTTTATTTTGTATAACATATAAATTATACAATCTGCTTGTGCATTTGTAAATAAAATGTCTGCCATAAGTTCAAATAGGCTTAAACTGAAAGTCTATATTTTAACAGTATTGAGTCTCTGGACCATTAACATTATATAACTTTCTGTTTATTTAAATAACGTTTGATTTCTCTCAGTAGAATTTTGTAGTGCATAGTGTAGAACTGTCTTGCACAAGTGTTGTTAAAGTTATCCCTAGATTTTTTCTTTTCATTTGGATACTATTTTTTTTTTAATTTTTTTTTCAACGTTTATTTTATTTTTGGGACAGAGAGAGACAGAGCATGAACGGGGGAAGGGGCAGAGAGAGAGGAAGACACAGAATCGGAAACAGGCTCCAGGCTCTGAGCCATCAGCCCAGAGCCCGACGCGGGGCTCGAACTCACTGACCGCGAGATCGTGACCTGGCTGAAGTCGGACGCTTAACCGACTGCGCCACCCAGGCGCCCCTGGATACTATATTTTTTAAATAGACTTTGTTTTCTAAGAGCAGTTTTAGGTTCACAGCAAAATTGAGTGGAAAGTATAAAGTCCCCCTATTCCAATGCCCGCATAAATGCATGGCCTTCTGGCCTATCAAATTATAGCACCAAAATGATAAATTTGTTACAGTTGATGAGCTTGCATATATATATATATGTGTATATATACACACATATATATATGTATATATACACATATATATATGTGTGTATATATATATATATACATACATATATACACACACACACACACACACATATATATATATATATATATATATATATATATTTAATTTTTGTAATGTTTATTTACTCTTGAGAGAGACAGAGTGTGCAGGGGAGGGCCAGAGAGAGGAGGAGACACAGAATCTGAAGCAGGCTTCAGGCTCAGAGCTGGCAGCACAGAGCCTGGTGTGGGGCTCATGACCTGAGCTGAAGTCAGATGCTTAATCAACTGAGCCACCCAGGCACCCTTCGATGAGCCTATATTAACACATCATCATCCAAAGTCCACAGTTTACATTACAGTTCATTTTTCCTATGTACATTCTATAGGTTTGGAAAAGCATATAATGTAATGACACATATCCACCATTATAATATCACGCGGGATAATTTCACTAATATAAATATTCTTTGTATTCCACCCATTCATCCCTCCTTTCCCTGTAAACTCTGGCAACCACTGATCTTTTTACTGTCTCTATAATTTACCCTTTCCAGAATATCATATAGTTGGATTGTACAGTATGTAGCTGTTTAGGTTGGCTTCTTACACTTATTAATATGCATGCAAGATTCCATGTCTTATCATGGCTTGATGGCTCATATTTTTTTTTAGCACTGAAGAATATTTTATTGTCTGGACCACAGTTTATCCACTCACCTATTGAGGAACATCTTGGCTGCTTCCAAATGTTGGCAATTTATGAGTAAAGCTGCTGTAAACATCCATGTGTAGGCTTTTGTATGGAAAGATTTTCAACAAATTTGGGTAAAGACCAAGGAGCATAATTGCTAGATAATATGGTGAGGCTTGTGTTCAGATTTGTAAGAAACTGAACAAACTGCCTTTCAAAGTGGCTGAACTGCTTTAAATTCCCATTTTCAAGGAATCAGCTTTCTTGTCACTCAACATCCCATCTGGCATTTGGTGATCCAGTGTTTTGAATTTTGGCCTATCTAACAAACGTGTATTGGCTTCTCATTGTTGCTTTAATTTGTAAAATCCCTAATGGCATTTGCTTTTTGGGCATCTTTTTACATTCTTTTTTCCAACCCCCCCTTTTTTTTTGTAATCTGTTTATCTTCTTTGGTGAAGTTCTTCAGAACTTATGCTCATTTTTTAATCTGGTTTTCACTTTCTTATTATTGAGTTTTGAGAGTTCTTTGTATATTTTGGATAGTAGCCCTTTAACAGTATCTTTTGCAGATACTTTTTCCCAGTCTGTGGTATCTTCTCATTCTTTTGTATCCTTTGCAAAGCAGAAATTTTTATTTTAATGAAGACCAACTTACCAATTATTTTTAATGGATCATGCCTTTGTTGTAAAAAAAGGTCATCACCAAACCCAACGTCATTGAGAATTTATCCAATGCTATCTTCTAGGAGTTTTAGAGTTTTGCATTCTACATATGGGTCTATGGCCCATTTTAAATTAATTTTTGTGGAGTGTGTAATTTCTGGGTCATTAGTGACTAATATCAGTAATGACATTAGTGACAAAGTACTGCTGGGAGCAAAGGTGTCAGTTTTTATTTTTTGATGTTTATTTTTGAGAGACAGAGAGAGACAGAGAGACAGAACATGAGCAAGATAGGGGCAGAGAGAGGGAGACACAGAATCTGAAGCAGGCTCCAGGCTCTGAACTGTCAGCACAGAGCCAGATGCAGGATTTGAACTCATGAGCCGTGAGATCATGACCTGAGCCAAAGTCGGGCACTTAACTGACTGAGCCACCCAGGCACTACAAAGGTGTCAGTGATTTAAAGAAATACAGTAAACCTTGGATTGTGAGTAACTTGTTCTGGGAGTGTTCGCAAGACAAGCAAACATTTTTACTAAATTTTAATTGATAAACAAGCAAAGTCTTGCAATAGGAATAGTATGTGACACCAAGTATCACAGGATCAGAACTGAGCCAATGGTTCTTGAAATTCGCTTTGATATACTAGTGCTTTGGATGGCAAGCCTGTTTCCAGAATGAATTATGCTCGCAAACCAAGGTTTTACTGTACTCAGAAAGTGAATGATTGAAGCATAGTGAAGTCCCCGGTTCATGAAGACTTAATCTAGAGGGTAGAGATAAACGGGGCAATAGTAGGAAGTGCCATGAGGTCAGGAGAAAGGAGGATTGTGTGCTTTTGTCTGTATGTTTATAAGATACACTATTTTAGCTGTGCTTAGTATTCGTAGGAGGGGCTCAGTAGAAAAGAAAAACTGATTTTTTAAAGGATTAGGGAAGGAGCGTGGATCTAAAGCTGGGAACTAAGAATTTCCTTTATTCTTGAGGGGATTCTTGTCCACTGGAGTCTGACAGCAAAGGTGCCCATTAGCATCACTTTTTAGGGGCCTGGGCATAACTTTGAGGGAAATTCTTTCCGATGTTTTCTATTTTTGGTTGGTGAATTAGTTTAGGGTCACTTACGTACAATTACAGATGAGATCACAAAACAAAACAAAACAGGACAGCAAGTGGAAAGGAAACAATTTCCAGGTACTGATGAGGACTCGGTTAAATTTGAGGTAAGAAACTGATAAAGGGGCCAAATCTGAGAAGTACTATTTTTGTTTCTTTTTTTGTTTTTGTTTTTGTTTTTTTGTTTTTTTGTTTGTTTGTTTTTGTTTTTGTTCTTTTTGTCCAGTAGGCTTCATCAGTCCTGGAGTTGCTGTGGGAAAGCTAACTGGATGGATTGATCCAGGGTTAAGGTGTTCCTAGCATGAGGCAGTTGAGTGTGATTGCCCAATTAAATAAAAAATAGAAGTTCACCCAGTATGCAGTTGATGTGATAGGGAGAAAATAAGGACTCAAGACACTAGAGGAGGTCTGTCTGAGGCTCAGAAACATCCGTTGTAACAACCCCTGAGTGAACTAGGAAAGAATGGGTCATTTTAAAGTATGTGGCCAGAGGGACGCCAGGGTGGCCCAGTCGGTTAAGCATCTGACTTCGGCTCAGCTCATGATCTCACGGTTTGTGAGTTTGAGCCCCACATCGGGCTTGGCACTGATAACTCCGAGCCTGGAGCCTACTTCAGAATCTGTGTCGCCTTCTCTTTCTACCCTTCCCCCTGCTCATGCTCTGCCTGTCTCTCTCAAAACTAAATAAATATTTTTTAAAAATTTAACCATGTGGTCAGAAATAAACATACATACAGATTTTAACCAAGAAATGAAATAAAGAGCAGTATATGGTAAAAGATCAGTTAAGAACATGTTACTCCCAACAGGAATAAGTTCAGAAGATAAGGAAATATGTAACTCATACAAATTAAATACAACACAGGGAGAGGAAACCCTTTTAAAATTTAACCATAAAAGAGAAAAAAGGAAGGGGTGCCTGGGTGTTTCGGTCAGTTAAGCCTCTGACTTCAGCTCAGGTCATGATCTCATGGTTCATGAGTCAGAGCCTCGCGCTGGGCTATGTGCTGACAGCTCAGAGCCAGGAGCCTGTTTCAGAGCCCTCCAACACTCGTGCTCTGTCTCTCTGTCTCAAAAATAAAAATAAGCTTTAAAAAAAAAAGGTGGGGGGGAGGTATGAAGAAGCCACGATTTTCTTCTTACCTATTATTGCCAAGCAGCTCAGGGTCTAAAAAGCTAATTTCAATGCTTTGGATTGAGTGCCTGAACTAAAAAATTGTTTAAGGAGTTTAAGGAGGAGGTTGTTTTTATGGTAACTATCCAATCCTGAAAGTGCGGACCACGTTGATTACCATGGGAATAAGAATGCATTAATTTTTTTAAAGAACTTGTTTATAAGAACTCACTGATATGCACTTAAACACTAAACGGTTACAGATAATAAAGAAGAAGGGTAAGTTTAAAATGAGGTAGGTGGGGGGGCGCCTGGGTGGCGCAGTCGGTTAAGCGTCCGACTTCAGCCAGGTCACGATCTCGCGGTCCGTGAGTTCGAGCCCCGCGTCAGGCTCTGGGCTGATGGCTCGGAGCCTGGAGCCTGTTTCAGATTCTGTGGCTCCCTCTCTCTCTGCCCCTGCCCCGTTCATGCTTTGTCTCTCTCTGTCCCAAAAATAAATAAAAAACGTTGAAAAAAAAATTAAAAAAAAAAAAAATAAAATGAGGTAGGTGGGGAGATGGGTATAAATAGGCAATGGAGGTTAAAGAGTACACTTATTGTGATGAGCACTGAGTAAAGTAGAGATCTGTTGAATCACTGTGCCATACGTGTCAAACTAAAATCACACTGAATGCTAACTATACTGGAAGTAAAATGAAAAACTTAAAGAATTTAAAAAAATAAAAATGAATAAAATTGTAAAATGACCGCCCTGGAAATCCCTGGTATTGATAAGAGTGTAAAGGGATTTAGGAGAGAAAGACTGTCAGCTATTTAAATGTGACAGGTTTATACCATTGTGATCATAGACATTGTTTCCTCATCTAAAAAATAGGTGAAGGAATAATTAAACTTAGTTCCAGTGGGTCCTGTGAAGTGTAAATAAGATATGAGTGAGGTAACATGTATGAGGACAGAAGCCACATGGAACTGATTCACCACTGAAATCCTGCATGAGTGGGTACAAAAAATTAAAATTAGAGGCAAATGCTGAATTTTGCAGGAAAAACCCAACAAAAACACAAAAAAGGCTGTTGGACTGGACACACCTGCATGAAGTCAACTTTTCTTCTTATAAAAATAGCTTTTCACATGTTGAAGGGTTTTGACAATATTTCTTTAAAAGGAAATTAGGACAAAAACAAGAAAAAACAGCTCACACAGAATAAAATTGATATTAGCTGAAAAACTTTCTCAAAACCAGATGTTCATATTACTTTATGGAATAGCTTTCTATAATGCATTAACATGTGATGTATTTCTGAAATGAAGAACACCCATTTGTAATGCCTTATTCATCAATGTTCCCAGTGCGAAGTTCAGAAAAAAAATGCTGACATAAAAATGATAATAAACTTAATTTCCAATTATACCCTTCTATTTACATTGTCAAAAACAAATAAATCTTTCTCTGGGCAAAATGTATTCTATCTTAATATTTTGCATAACTTTAAAAGCTCATTTTAGTTTATTTTCACAATAATGGTCTCAGTCTATTTTATTCTTCACCCTAATTAATATGCTTAATAGTTAATTAAAAAGTTACTCAAGGGTGGACGGAGTTCTTTTCTGACTTGCTGTTAAGTGGCCATCCTAGCACATCCTGACGCTGCTTGGCAGTTACTTTATCCCTATGCTACACTTCTATTCCTGAAACCTCACAAATGTCCTGTGTCTCTGCTATCCTAGTACAATAATTTAAATCCATTTTAGGTGCAATTAAAATTATTGCTCTCATGCTGCAGACGTAAGTTTACGGTATGAACACCATTAAGACATGTGTCTTCTAGGCATTGAGAGGTAGCCATGAAAGCTGCTCCTGAAGGCAGTGACATGTTTTATATGGATTCATGGTGTAATTAATATACTCCTCATAGATACGCACAACTATAATGGCATGCTTTGTGTACACTTTTCGTCACTTACAAAGCAAAGAAATCTATGCCGCAAGGTTTCGGGACAAAATCCCTACTCAGTACTTCTTACACACACAGGAAACTAGCCACTTCGAAATGCTGGAAATGCCTGTGACTCCCAGAGCATTTCAGGATGCTTTACACTCCCTTGTCTTTACTTATGTAAGGCAAGATGGAAAGAAGGGAGGGAGGGAGGGAGGGAGGGAGGAAGGAAGGACTCGTGTTTTTAACAAAAGATTTCCTGAATGTATCAGAGTTGGAAGGCTGTCTTCCTTTATCCATGTTTAGGGTAAATTTCCAAGCAACAATGTAGAATTGTTATCTTTCAATACTGAGCTCTAAAGACATTACAGACAGTACAAGCATATGTGCATCTGTCTCGTGTGATTTCAGTGGTAGAAGATCAAGAAGGAGAGAGTCTAGTATCACAAAAAAACTAGCAGATTGATTACAAGTTTTCAATCTGAAAAGCCATTTTTGAAGTGAAGTCAAGATATCACTTCTGAATATGTTAGGCTGATCTGACTTTTGAGTGTCTATCCCTTACGAAAGTGGTGACTATATTTTACAACAGAAGTTACAGACTCCAGATCCAAAACTGTCCAGGACTGAAATGTGTCAGGAGCTTAAAACCGTATATTTAAAAAAAATTTTTCATTAGTGCCAGCTTGTGTAATTTGGTTCTTGTTTAGTTCGGGTCATGTGTAGCTCTGGCTGAAATAGCATCCTCTCCAGGGGACGTCTGGATGGCTCAGCAGGTTAAGCGTCCAACTATTGATTTTGGCTCAGGTCATGATCTCACGGTTCATGAGTTTGAGCCCAACATTGGGCTATGCTCTGACAACACCAAGCCTACTTGGGATTCTCTCCCTCCCTCTCTCTCTCTGCCCCTCTTCTCTCTCTCTGAAAAATAAGTAAATAAACATTTGAGAACATGAAATAACATCCCCTCCCTGGATCATCACTCCCTGTGGGGAAATAGGTTCTCCTTACATAAATGGGTTAGATAAAAGCTTGTGGACAAAAAGCTACTACCATGGGGCGAAAGTGCCCGAGGTTAGCAAGCGAGATATTATAATGAACCACGAGTAACTTGTAATATCACCTGCAGGAAATTACTTTCCATCTGGAGCCAATGTACCTTGATCACAAACACCACTTGCCCTCCCAGACCCTTTGCTTCTTATACACACAAGTTAATGATTGTTTTCTCCATGTTCACGTGGGTAAGATCTTGTTTTCTTCATGTTCCCCACGTGAGTGATATCTTGCGAGCTCAATTAATACGGAGACAAAACCCCTGTTTGGGGCTCTCCTCTTTTCCCTGACATTAGCCTCTCTCATGTTCAATTCTGTGTCTTCACTCTTGTAAGGCAAGAGTGAACTCCAGACTTATAGTCTGTGACAACTTTCCTCATATTAGAGGAAAGCAAGAATAGGAAAACCATGTAATACTTCTAATGTTCTTCTTAAGTTAGTATGTGTCAGTCTCACTGTGATACCATTAGTCAAAGGAAGTCACATGACAAATCCTGATATATGATTGCATGCATTAGAAGAACATAATCCTCTTGTAGAATGAGAATTTTTAAAGAGGGGTGATAGAAGCAGGGAATGTTTTGAATAATATTTCATTTCCTTGAAGAATTAGTAGTGAGTGCCAAATTAATAATACAAAGAGTTAGAATATAATTTCTGGAGACATGTCTTTGAAAAGTTGAGAGAGTATGCGATCCATATTCCTACCAGAGGAAGGAAGACATTAAAACAAACAAAACACAGAACAAAACCTTTAATTATAACTACAGAAAAGGCAGAATTTCTGTGCCCAAGTGTTTGCAGATGCATATAATTGATGTGAAAGGATGAATTAGGTCCCTCCTAATTGTCTTGATTTTCTAAGGGAAGCATAAGGAAAGGTAATCAGGTGAAAATCTGTATGCAGCATGAGAAGTTTAGGAATAAAGAAAATAAAAGTATTTTCTGAGAGAAGACTAAAAGTTCCATAAAAATAGAGTAAGATTATTTGACAGTTTTAGTATTCATTTGCATCAGTGACTATATGTATAATTAAATATCATATATATATGACATATATATATATACATATATATATATATATATATATATATATATGACAATTATAGCACAGTTGTATGTGTGACAAGAAAATAAGTCTAGGCCTCTTTAGAAATATTTGACAGGAAACAAGGAGGTCGTCAACATGGAAGAGATTTGTAGGCTCATAAAAAGTTTCTTCCCGATATATGGTATATTTTGCAAAACACTTGTCAGGAGGTCTTAAAAAATAAAATGTACTTGAAATAACTTTTTATATATGTATTACGGAGGAGCAAGAGTATGTGAATTGTATACAAAATCAATAAGTGACCGGTACATTATTTCCATATTAACTTCTGACCAGACCAATGAAAATTGCTTCTGGAATAGCTTAAATGTGAAATTCTATCCAAATATATTACTGAGTTTGAAGTTTCTAAGGATCATGTCTTTGAGTCAGGATTCCTGATCCAGAGACAGTGGCCTGGAAGGGATGGAGCTTGAAGGCATCATTGACAGTAACTGGAACGAGATCATCAACAGTTTTGATGACATGAGCTTCTCTGAGTCCCTTCTCCATGGCATCTCTGCCTATGGTTCTGAGAAACATTCTGCCATCCAGGAGCGAGCCATTCTTTGTATCAGTGGTTATGATGAGACCGCTCAAGCCCAATCTGGGACTGGGAAAACAGCCACTTTTTTTATATCGATTCTGCAACACATTGAATTGGATCTTTCTGATTTTTTCTATTTTCGGTTGGTGAAGGAGAGATGAGGCTCACCTGGTTAAGATTATGGATGAGTAGCAGGGCCATTGGTAACAAAAAATAAATGAATAAAAAGGAGAGAATTGGAAAATAGCAATTATAAAGGAAAGAATTTATTATTTCCAGGCACGAATGAGGACTCAGTTAAATTTGAGTTAAGAAACTGAGAAAGGGACCAAATCTGAGAAGTAGTATGTATGTATGTATGTATGTATGTATGTATGTATTTATTTATTTGTCTAATAGGTTTCATCAGTCTTGGAGTTGCTATGGGAAAGCTAACTGGATGGATTGATCCAGGGTTAAGGTGTTCCCAGCATGAGGCAGTTGAGCGTGATTGCTCAATTAAATGAAAAACTAGAGGTCCATGCATCATGAAGTTGATGTGGTAAGGAGAAAATAATATCTAAAGGCTACAGAGGCCTTGGCCCCACACCTACTAGAGTTGGCTCAGCAGATACAGAAGGTATCCATGGCATTAGGAAATTCTATGGGTGCCTTCTGCCACACTTGGGGGACCAAGATATCAGCTGACATACAGAAGATGAAAGCTTCCCATATTGTGGTGGGTACCCCATGTCTTGTGTTTGATATGCTTAACCAGAGATACCTGTCTCCCAAATACCTCAAGATGTTTGTACTGGAGGAAAACTGATGAAATGCTAAGCCACAGAATCAAAGACCAGGTCTATGACATATTCCAAAAGCTTGACAGCAGAACCCAGGTGGTTTTTCCGTCAGCTGCGATGCTTTCTGACATGCTCGAGGTGATCAAGAAATTCAATCCCCATTTGGATTCTGGTCAAGAAGCAAGAGTTGACCCTGGAGAGTATCTGCCAGTTCTCCATCAGTGTGGAATGGGAAGATTGGACTCTGGACACACTATGTGACTTGTATGAAATGCTGACCCTCACACAGGCAGTCATTCTTCAACACCTGAATGAAGGTTGATTGGTTCACTGAAAAGATGCAAGCCGCAGACTTGACCGTGACTGCAATGCACAGAGATAGGGGCCAAAAGGATAATGAGATGTTATCATGAGGGAGTTCTGCACTGTCTCTAGCAGAGTATTGATTACCACTGACCTGCTGGCCAGAGGCATTGATGTACAGCTGGTTTCTTTAGTCACCATCTATGACATTCCCACCAACAGGGAAAACTATATCCAGAGAATAGGTGATGGTAGATGATTTGGCCCTAAGGATGTGGGTGTTGACACGGTCACAGTAGAAGACAAAGGGCTCTTTGAGAAATTCTACAACACCTCCATCGAGGAGATGTCCCTCAGTGTTGCTGACCTCACCTGAGAGAGTGTCCTGATACATAGCCCTACCCAGGGTTCAGTCTGGGGGGATGGGGTGCTGAAAAGGAGTGGGAGTGGAGAGGAAAGGGAACCAAGGGATGGACATTCTGTCATTTTTTTCTTTGAGTAAATGTCACTTTTTGAGGCACAAGAAGAAATCATAAACATCTTAGACACTCTTTTCTTTGGGTAGGCTCTTGCCCCAGGTACCATCTCTTTTCCCCAAATTATCTCCATAGCCTAGTTAATCTCCACACCCCATTAGGCTTTCCTCACTGCAGCTAAATGCATCTGAAAATGATTCAAGGGGCTAGTGTGTCACTTGGCCTCATTTACTGGACCGAATCTGGGGAACCCCCTGAGTTAAATGGCCCAGGTTATTGTCCCCATGATGGGCATTGGGGAGAGAAAATGGTAGCCATTTTTACATTGTTTTGTATAGTCTAGATTAATTAAGGAAAAAACACAAGATTCTGAATAAAATGACCTGGAAACTGAAAAATATGTATATTACTGAGTTTGGATAATAGTAACAAGAGGTCATAAGTATGCAGGAGATAGCTTTCTAAGAACATTTTTCCACTGTGACCTGTTGAGAACTCACAACAGCACTATAAAATAGATACAATAACTGTTACTTCATATTTTTAAACATGAAGAAACAGATCATGGTGGTTCAATGCTCAAGACTGCAAATCCAAGACTCAAATTTTAGTGATATAACTCCAGAGTCCATTCTTTTTTTTTTTTTTTTTTTTTTTCCATTTAGTTTGTGGAAAATCATCCTGATGATGATATAGTTTTATTTTGGGGGATAAATTGACTTTTCTCTCGTACCTTTGTTTTCAAAATAACTATCAATTACTAAGATACCTTCATATGTGTCATTTTGAAAATACCACATTATTCTTAATCCTTACCTCATAGTCACATTATATTGAATTTCTAAAAGATCTCTGTGAATCTTCAGGGAAGTGCCAAAACCAATAGAATTTCTAAAAATACATATTATGTTTACAGTTGAAACATTATTTTACCAGCATATTTTCTTCAAACTGTAACAACAAATGTAGAATTGCTTAGGGAGAAAACTTTCCAGACAGAACGGCATGAAATGCCATGGCATAGTTGAGTGTATTTGTTTATTGAGTTAGTGAATTAACTTTTTATACTTTTTTAATACTATTAAAAGAGACACTTTTGATTATTAATTAAACTCACTGAACTCTCTGCATTGTACATTGAGATACCCCACCTGAATGCATGAGAAGGACAGAATAAGAATAATGATAATTTCATAAAAGGCGTGTAGGAATGGCTCACCCAAAGTAGAGGGTCACTAATTCTAACACGGCTCTGCCTTTCCATTCTGATTGGTTGGCAAGGGCTACCGATACGGAGTAGACATCTATTTCTGGTTGCTCATTATAAGACAATGCAGTCGAGCATCGTCATATCCTAAGAATCTAGACTAAAAATGACCCCTCAGGAAGGACTGTAGACATGATGTGTTCAAGTGTGTAAAGATGATCATTAAAAAAGAAGACACAAAACCCTGAGAAGAGTCAGAGAAATATCTGGCTCAAATAATTTTATTTTAATAAATAATGTACTTTGCTAGTACCTAAAGCAACATTTTTTTTTAGTGGTCAAGAAAACCGAGAGCTAAAAACAGGGCTGAAATTGACTAAATGGTTTGATGTGTGTAAATAATTGTGTATAATTTAAGAAGGTAGAATAATTATGAATACAGCTCAATAGCTATAAGGTACAAAATTTGGAATGTTCTAAAATCTCATAGACATACACTGTCCTTTCTTTTCATTTTTAATGTACACACAGTTATTGCAACTGACTTCAAAAAACAGTCTTGTTTATTGATCAGCATACAGGAACTTGCTTATTTTAACTATACATAAAACATAACTTCTAAAGGTCAAATGCAATAATAACTTATTTTCCTTCATATGAAATGAAAATATTACATCTGGACATTAAAGTCTCAGAGTTTAGCTAACTGCTTTTCAGAATATGAGCTTTTAATTTTAATGCAGCATTTTCCTGCCTTTTCAGTCTTAATGGACCAGATTTGAGTGTTAAGAAAGATGGATCAAATAATTTCAAATAGCTCCAGGAAAAGAAAATCAAAGTCATTGGATTTAATTCTGCTGCATGCATTAGTATTTAAGTTTAAATGAAAGCATTGATTATCAGTCTTAGTTAATATACATTGAATAACATTCCAGAGTTATCTGTTTCAAGCTAAAATTAAAATATAAATGAACTTTTTCCCTTAACGTCGTGGCTATATGGCAGGCCTTTTAGCTAATGTTATATTAATGCTATATGTATAATTGTAATATATAGCAATAGGCTATTAAGTCTCTGAATTATGGCTTCAAAACCGTAAGACATGTTTTTATAATCTATATATGAATTTCACTTTGCCTCAGTCATGAAAATACAAAAACCTAACCTAGAATTCACACCATCTGGATTCTTTTACACAGCAGAGAATTTGTCAGTGACACCAAACTTCAATAAAATGCTTAAATTTATGCAAAGTTGGGGCGCCTCGGTGGTTCTGTTGGTTAAGCATCCGACTTCGGCTCAGGTCACGATCTCACGGTTGGTGGGTTCGAGCCCCGCATCGGGCTCTGTGCTGACAGCTCAGAACCTGGAGCCTGCTTCAGGTTCTGTGTCTCCCTCTCTCTCTGCCCCTCCTCCACTCATGCTCTGTCTCTCTCTCTCAAAAATAAATAAACGTTAAAAAAATTTAAAAAAAATTATACAAAGTATGCACTGAAACTAAACTCTGGGTAGGTAACATTGGCCTCTGGCTTATGATTAATTACTCTACTAGCTGATTGTGAGTCATATGTGCTTCTTGGATCTACATACTGACCATAAAATAAAACCAAGTAAACTGGCACATGTCTGCCCTTTCTGTGGATATATATCATGAGTTCTAAAGAAATTGGCATTTCAAACCTACCTCCCACATCTGTGACTTTGGTTTGGTAAGAGATTAAGAGGACGATAGAATAAAGACTACTGGAGAACGGGTTATTTCCCCACACTCAACTTTCTAAGGACAACTTCATAACTTCACCCCTTTTTGTTTTTACTTCTTGGTGAAGTTCTTCATTCTCTCTATATATTTTGTGCCTTAGAGCTAGTGGTTGCTGCTTCATTATTGGTGTATAGAAATGCAACAAATTTCTATACATTAATCTTTACCCTGTAACTTAACTGAATTTGTGTATCAGTTCTAGCAATTTTTTGTGTGTGTGTGGAGTCTTTTGGGTTTTCTACATACCATTTCTATTTAACATGGTACTGGAAGTCCTAGCCTCAGCAATCAGACAACAAAAGAAATAAAAGCCATCCAAATTGGTAAAGAAGAAGCCAAACTCTCACTATTTGCAGACACCGTGTTACTCAAACTGTTGTGATCAAGACAGTGTGGTATTAGCACTACAATAAACACGTAGATCAATAGAACAGAATAGAAAACCCAGAAATGAACCCACAATATATGATCAATTAATCTTCAACAAAGCAGGACCAATGGGAAAAAAAAAAAAGACATCTCTTCAACAAATGGTGTTCGGAAAACTGGACAGAAACATGCAGAAGAAAGAAACGGGACGATTTTCTTACTGCATACAAAAATAAATTCAAAATGGATTAAAGCCCGAAATATGAAACAGGAAACCACTAACATCCTAGAGGAGAACATAGGCAGTAACCTCTTTGATATTGGACATGGTAATTTCTTAGCTAGATGTCTCCTGAGGCAAGTGAAACAAAAGCAAAAACAAACTATTGGGATTTCATCAATATAAAAAGCTTCTGCACAGTGAAGGAAACAATCAGCAAAACTAAAAGGCAACCTATGGAATGGGAGAAGATATTTGCAAGTGACATATCTGATAAAGGATTAGTGTCCAAAATACATTAAAAAAACTTATCAAACTCTACACCCTAAAACCAAATAATCCAGTTAAAAAATGGGCAGAAGACATGAATAGACATGTTTCCAAAGATGCATAGATGGCCAACAGACACATGAAAGATGCTCAACATCACTCGACATCAGGGAAATGCAAATCAAAATCACAATGAGATATCACTTCACGCCTGTCAGAATGGCTAAAATCAACAACACAGAAAACAAGGGGTGTTGGTGAGGATATATACACACACACAGTATATATACACAAAAGTATATATACACATGTAATATTACTCACCCATAAAAAAGAATGTAATCTTGCCATTTGCAATGAGGTGGATAGAGCTAGATAGTATTACACTAAGCAAAATAAGTCAGAGAAAGACAAATACTATATGATTTCACTCACATGTGGAATTTAAGAAACAAAACAAATAAATATATGGGGGAAAAGGAGAGGAATACCAAGAAACAGACCCTGAACTACAGAGACAGAAAACAAACGCAGGGTTACCAGAGAGGAGGTGGGGGAATTAAATTCATGATGGGGATTAGGTGGGAACTTGTGATGAACATTGGCTGTTGTATGTAAGTGTTGAATCACTAAATTCTACACCCGAAACTAATATGACACTGTATATTAACCAACTGGAAGTTAATAAAAATTTGAGACAAATTAAAAAAAAAAAAAAGAACTAGTGGTTAATCGAAAAGTTTCCCTAACATTTTTTATTTTACTTTCCTCCCCAAGGAGGCCACATTATCATGTTCTTCAACATCAAATACTGAAAAATCAAAATCAAATATTACAGTCCCAGATAAAACATTACATAGCTCTAGTACAAAATAAGAGTCTCAAACTAGACCTAAGCTTAGAGATATTGTGTTACACTGTTAATGTAACACACAAATAGTGCCCTGTGGATTGTGTGGTTTGCAGCTCTCCTGACCACCCACAGCAGCTCTATGCGTACCTCAAAACTTAGGGAACTTCTATGAGCAATGGAATAAAAATATTTTCTTTTTTGTTTGGATTTTTGAACTCTTTCTCTCTAGTGTGTTATGAAACAAGGGAAATCAATGCTATGAATATTTCATAGGAAATAAGGTCTGACTCTTACAAATATACCACAGTCTTATTTCCTGGAAAATTAGCTAACATCTTAACATTTTGCTTGAATTTTTAATGAGCCTGTGTAATATGTACCAGGATCAAAAATACTACATGCATTCAGCATTTTTTGGCTAAACATAATAATGACTCTAGCATACATATGTGATAAAAGAAATACCTATATAATATTTTCAAATAAAACATTTTGGTTATAATCTAGACACACATGATTTATATAATTCATACAGGTAATTTATATTCTCCACAATTTATAAAAATAAAGGAGGGGATTTTAAAGCCAGATTGTAATAAGATTGTCATATTTTTGCCTTTTCATTTGGATCTTAAAAAATAGTTTAAAAATTGAAAACTTTGACGTTTCATTTAGTACCCTTTGAAGAAGTTTTTAACGGTACATAATAACTTGACATGTTTGTTTGATTCCCTTCCCCACTTTTTGTCTCCTTTCTCAGAAAATAGTAAAATACTCAGTCACAGAATCAAATGCAAGCTAACAACTTATATGCCTAACTTAAAATATACAGCTTTCTTCTGTAGTTTTTCTTTTCCTTTATGTAAAAGTCATAGAGCTGAAAACAATACATAGAAGAAAGAAATGTCATAATGACTAGTTTAGGAAAAGATTGTTGAGCCACAAAGAAATAAATAATTTTTGTTACCTGAAATGAAAATGCATAATTTTGAATAAAAGTATACATTCGTGTTTTTTGAGAAGTACCTCTTTCCACATAGCGATCAAGATAAATGCCTCAGGCATTGTAAAGGAAAAAGTGCCAAATGAGTAATATCTCTAATCGAATACTCTCTCCCCGTGCTTAAGTTCTAAATATAAAATAAAGAGAGCATCTAACAAAATAAATTACACCTCCCTCTTTACACCAAATCTTTTTGAGATTTGCAGTCATTCTCTGTAATCCATTCCGTTCTTTGTGAAAGGGCAAGCACATACCCTTTAGAAGACTTAAATACATATTAAAGTGAAAGCAGCTAATTGAAAAGATTGCTACTGTGGGATTCCAACTATATGCCCTTTTGGAAAAGGCAAAAGTATGGAGACAGTAAAAAGATCACTGGTTGACACACATTTTACGTGGTGAGAGGGATGAACAGGCAGACCACGGAGGATTTTTAAAGCAGTGACAATATTCTGTATGATACCATAGTGATACATTTGTTGAAACCCACAGAATGCGCGACGCTAAGAGTGAACTGTAATGTAAGCTACTGTCTTTGGGTCATGATGATGTGTAGGTTCATCAAACAACAAACGCACCCCTCCAGTGGGGGATGGTGATAATGCAGGAGCCTGTGCAAATATGGAGGCAGGGGATATACAAGAAATGTCTGTACCTTTGCCTCATTTTCACTGTGAAAAAAAAATACACATATATCCCAAATCTCCTACCTCTTATCACCTCAACTACTATCAGCCTAATTCAAGTCACTTTCATCGATTTAATAAATTATAAGAAGAGTCTCCTTTTCCAATAACTTTTCCTTCTACCCTTGGTCCTCAATTTATTTCAAAAATCAGTCCGATTTATCAAGTTAATATTGATTTTAGATGATGTCAATTCTGTGCTAAGATCCTGTTGCATTCAGACTAAAACCAAGGTATTTTCAGATTCTTAAAAGACCCTTCCTTCTCTTTCTCGGAGGGTGGTTATACCCCCGCCAGAACTTTTAATTTCACAAGCAGACACAGTATTTGATCCCTCTGCTTAGAATACCTTTCCCAAAGATCAAGTCCTATGTGCTTACTCCTCTTAGCTTTTTGCTCAAAAATCACCTTTTTCCTAAAATTTTCATAGAATTTGTAAAAAAAAAATCTGAAAGTGCAACTGTTCTACTCAAGACTCACTATCCCTTTTCATTGTTTTCTGCTTACCAGTAGCATATTTCAATATAGAATATAATTTATTTTCATTTATATGTTTACCTTTTATTTTGTCAGAATACAATGTCTTTCTATTAGGGTAGAAATTATTGAGTACTGTTCTCAGTTATGATCTATCAGCAACTCATAGAGTTTCTTCCACAAAATATGTGATAAGTACTTAAAAGAAAAAGGATTAGATGATCTTTAAAAATATTTGAAATAATTAAGTTAGATTTTTTTTATAAAAAATATGTATTTAATAGATAAGAAGTCTTATAGATTTCCTCTGCAGTGTTCTGTAGAAATGAACAGATATGTCTGACTGGGGCAATAAATGAATTCAGATTCCATTCAGACAAGAGGTACCTGTACCTGATCACTATGGGACAGTCACTCACTACATCATCCTTAAGCCCAGAGATAGGTAGCCAAAATGTTTTTTGTGTTTCTTCCTAAGCCTGTAGGAGGCTGAATGCAGCCCTCAAGAGACACATTTCTTGGACAACTCACTGCCAGAGAAACGTTACGATCAAAATATATGGCCATGCTATTACTCCTTTGAGATCCTTTATACCCCAGAATATCGAGACCTCGGTTGGAGATTTATCTGGGAGGAACATAAAACTAATGTGACTACTATAATTTTATTATTGTTGGGTTTGGGGTTTTTTTCTGCCAGAACCAATACATTTTATGAGGAGTTACCAGGTAAAGAACAACAACTTGCAGCATCATGAAAAACCTCCCAAGACAAAACCAAAGATCCTGAAATCAAATACAAATTGAATTGGGGTTGATTTAACACTGATTTGCAACCTTTAAGTAAATATTATTTAGACCAACCTGTAGAATAGAGCACTGTTTTATGTACATAAGAACATGCATACGCTAACTTCTCAATAAACGTGAAAGGGAATTGATTAAATAAAGGTTGAGGTGGTAATTTTACCTACCCATTGATTTCATTATTTTGGTAAAATCTGGGCAACTTTATGAACTCCTCAGTCTAAGAAAACCCATGCAATTGTTTTCACCTCAAAAGTGCTGGCCAGCAAGAACTATTTAGAAATGGCTTTTATACTGAACCTGGAACAGGGTCTCTGGTGCAAAGTTGGTGCTCAATAAATGTATGTTGAATGAATGTCAAAGTCAATGGATAAATGAGTGATGAGAAACAGAAAAAATATTAACGTTCCACAAGAGAAAAAAATAATCAGAAGCTTTGGTTTCTGCAGTCTTTCTTATCCTCGTTTACAAGGAAAAACATTGAATGTGAGTAATGACTTCCGCCGACTATTCATTATGAGCATCCCGTTAAAAGAGCTCTAGTGACAACCCCCATCTTGTGATCATGTTATGTGGAGGTGAAATTGTCCCCTGAATTAATGACAAATGCATCAGGGCCTTTAGCCAGTATAATGTTTGAAATGATTAAACTCATGGAATGTTTGCTTAATCTATTTTCCTTTTGCATACATTACGCTCTTTGCCTGAAGCAAACCTATCTTATAATTTTCAATTGAACAAAACCATAACTCATGACCCAATAAATTATTAAGAAACCCTGCCTTGCATTGGATTCATCATTCATCTTACCTCAATGGCAGAAAGCCTCCTGAATTCTCTAACAGTTTCTCGCCATGATAAATAGTTCCATTCAAAGGTAGGAATAGAGTCTTATGTTTGTATGTGTGTATTTATTTTTACAAAATTATATTTAAAACTAAGTTTTCACTAACAATTTATAGTAATGATATTCTTGCTCTAAAATGTTATCTTCTAATTATATCATTTGCAATTTGCTCCTTAAACTTCGACAGTATTCCAGAAGTGACCATTATGTTCTACTTGAGGTCCGATTGAAAATATGAACTATAGAGGATAGGATATCAAAATACTGTTTCTCATTCCTTCATTATCTTATTGCTTGTATGCTAATATCCTAAACCAGCCCCTAAAAGCCCAAGGACACAGTATTTTTTAAATGGGCATGTTACATAATGGGTGTGGAATAAAGTTTGGGAAGGCATCGCAATGCTTGAAAAACTTCAAAACAGATAATTCGACTCATGTCAGTAGCAAGCAATAAGCTACATGTGTGACCTTCCACATTAAAGTCATTCATGTAAACATATTGATGCACATTTTTAAACTGTGGAAATGATACTAAGTATCTGAATTCCTAGGTACAAAATCTGACATTGCAATTCATCCTGGCAACCAGCTGAAAGATAAACATGACTTTCCATCTGCTGATATTAACTGTTAGTTACCACATTAAAATGTGTCATTTTCATGATAAAAATGGAATGTTTGACAGCATCAGAAAATATAATCTGCCTCCTCACTTGTGTTTCAAAACGGGCATAAATACAGAATATGCAACTCGAGAAACCTGAAAATGTGCCTTTTTATTATTTTTTTTTAATTTGAAACTGCTGACATGGCAGCTTTCACAAATTTGAAGTAAAATAAAGAAAAACATCTACCACCCTAAGAGTGTTCCTCGGTATTTCATTTCCTTTTTGGATATTTCTCTCTGTTCAGTGCTGATCACAACTAAGGTGCCATTTTATTTCTGATGAAAGTGTGTAACTGTGTTACTTTGAAAATTAAAATTGTCCTTTTGAATTGTTACACGTTTTATTTTAGGTGCCCAGTTGTGTGCCTTCAGGGCTGTCAAGAAGAGATTCCTGTGTTTCTTCTTTGTTGAAAAGAGGATTTGTGAGAAATTTAAAAACTACAATTTGAATTATTAGTTCCATTTTCTTCTCTTCATTCCTAATAGTACAGTTGAGCCAGATGTCTTTTGGCGGGTCAGAGGAACAAAAAGAAGCAGAAACAATAATTATATGTTCATGCCTGAGAGTTTCCTGAACCCAATTACTTAATCAAAGGCAACTGGTACCCGCTGTTACACAACACAAAGGATAACAAGATGCTTCATGCACGGGCCGAGTCAGGAAAACTTCAGAGACTTGCCCTTCTAGCCTTCCCTCCTACCTTTTTGAAGTTTGATTCCACCATTTCACAAACAAATACTTGAGTAAGACCTTCAGAATAAAATAAGAAATTGAAATAAAACACCCAGTGAAAATAAAATGCACCCAAATGCCCTATCGATCTCTGGATTTCTTATCAAAGCAAATGATTGAACCTAGGATCTAACATGTTTTCAAGGATCTAGGATTTTTTTTCGCTGTTCTCATAACCATGATATCACTGTGAAATATTTACAAGGTACCATCCATTTGGCTCCTGTAGCCAGATAACCCTTAAGCTTCTTAGGGAATTACAGCCGAAGGGGCAGATTCTGAGAAAGTGGAGAATTCTTCAAACAATATTTAACCCCCCCAAAGAACCATTTCTGCTCCTAAGGCCATCAACTTTATAAATTCTTTCTCGCCACATCACAAAATATTGTCTAATATAGTTTGTGTAACAAACATATTGTAGAATTCGTCGGTAGAATTCATTTCAACTAGAAAAAATTGCACTCCAGTGGCTTCGCATGGTCCCAGTCCTTGCAGGAGCAAACAGGGAGATAATTATTTCGAATGACTTATTCCCTATATTTTAATGACCATTGAGAAAAGTAGACATTAAGGTCTGAGTAATATAACAACTGAATCAAGGAAGTAGTCAGCCTTGTGTGTCTTGATATAGCAAACTATAATTGAGAAATCATGTACTGTAGACTTAAATCAGTGAATTGTAAAGCTAATATAAGAACCCAGGTTTGGGCTTCTGCCTTTACTAATTTGTGAGGGTTAAACATCACCCTAGTGAGAAGTATCTTGGTGTGTGAGTGCACGGTGCGTGTGCGTGTGCGTGTGTGTGTGTGCGCGCGCGTAGGAATTGTACTGAAGGCGATTTTTGAAGTCAGCGCTGTTCAGTCCATAGTATTCATTAAATTAACTTCAGCAAAATTCTGTTTTATGAAAAAGTCCTGATTCCAAAAGTTGGTATAAATCCTTGTTAAAAAAAAAAAAAAAAACCCAAACGAAGAAAAGACTGAAGCAACTTTTTAACAGTCATCATGCACGAATTGAGTAAAAACTGAAAGCTTTTTAATATTGGCCCCCCACCGTCCTATTTGCTATTTAGGTGTAATCTTGCTTTCATTAGCAGGTATCCGATTGTACAAATATTAAACTGATATTTCTTGAATTCTTTGGAGATATCCTGCTCATCCAAAAAAGAAAAAGAATAATTTGGCCACAGTTTCTTCACTCACCACGAAGAGTTATAGCAGTGAAAACACATTGATTCCATTTGTTCCTAACATGACATACAGTTCTTATCACTGAGGTATGAAAAAGAAAATGTATTAGTTCACACAGATAAATAATTAAGTAAACATCATGAACATTCTCGGTCCCTCTGAGGAAATAAACCCAGCGAACGCAAGCCAAGTCTTCAGTCAATTTGGGTGATAGTGCATGTATAGTCATTTATTGATTCACTAGAAGACTCCAAACTCAATGGGATAGCCTGACAATTATTTACTTTCTCTCACACACGTGTGTCTGGTTTTGGTAGATTGACAGAGGGCAGGCAAGGCTACGTGAGCTGCTTCTTCAAGTTGCAGAACTAGCTGGGATGATTCCCACTACATGTCAGCTAAGATCTATTCTCCACATGTTTCCATTCTGGAGTCCACGCTAAGGGGACAGGGACTCCACGGAGAAAGCTATTTTGTGTGGGATTAAAAGAAGTGCAGGAAGACAGATAGAAACACACAATCCCTCTTGAGGCTGAGCCTGGTAGACCAGCTACTACCTGAGAGAATTTTTCTCCTCCCGATGAACAAGAGAGCAAGCAGAAACATGCGTTGGTAGAGTCGAACATGATCACAAATACTTCCCCTCCCATCAAAATGTGTAGGCTGTATCTCCACCCCATGGATCTACGTTGGCTGTGCGATGACTTCTATGCAATGACCTTCAGTGGCCTGTGGACCATTCGTTACCAACTGTGAGGAGCACTAAGGCTTGAAAAGTGCTTGCAGACGAGCTTACTCAGCTGCTGGACAGTAAGACGAACATGTTAACAAGGCCAGATTAGGCTTCTAGACCCTGAGATCATGTAGAACAGGTAACAAGTGGTCCCAGTTACACCAACCAGTCTGCCTGACACCAGACAGCAGCTTCCAACGAACTCACTCACTCATCTTGGAGGGATGAGAAAGCCCAGCAGACAGCAGCAAAGCTAACCAAACCAAAATGACCACAGACTGCTTTACCTAAATAAATATTGATATAACATTGTCGTATAAGTTTTAAGGTGGAGGACGGCTTACAAAAAGTGAACAATCGTAACAAAAACTACCTGGTTCAAAAGTTGTTCTCTAGAAACGAATACTGCCTTTACAAATCCTAAAACATATGGCATGCAATTTGGAATCAGATGATAATCAAAAATGAAAACTTGCCAAACACACAGTTGGAAAAATCTGGATAAATGACGCAGAAATTATTACTGAAGGGTGGTAAAAAAGAATGACAATTTATTTATATAGTTGTTGAACAATTGGCAGAACGGTCATCTGCAGCAACTTAGCCTAATAAACATGGATCTTTCCAAGGAGATCCCCGAAGAGAATATTGAAAGTATCTGTTGAATGTTCCCAGATGCATATGATAAAGAACTTTAGGAGAAAAACGAGCCACGGAAGAAATTGTTAAAACCGCAAGGATAATTTTAAAAGGTTAAAAACGAGCCATAAATTATTGAGATGGAAAACAAGCTCTTACCCCTAGTCTCCAAACCAGTATTAAGATTCTGAAAATAAAACGATACCTAACACCATAGTTAATATCAAAGACACGGTTATAAATATCAGCATTAATGCCTGTAAAAGGTTTAATATGAATCCTAATATACCTGTGCAGCTAGAATAACAGGACTTACATAAAGCTGAACACAAAATAGAGAAAGGACCATTTCAGAAAGAACTGTAGGTTTTTTTCCTCTTCTTCCCTAATAAACATAGTATAAATTTAAAAATAATAGTGTCACAAAACGTTTTAAGAGCGATGTGGTGCCTTTCACTGAAAAGGAATTGAAATTGCTCAAGTTCCATAATGCCCTTGGGGTTGCCAAACTTCTACTGGCAGGAAGTTTGTGGAGAAATCTATTAAGCTATAAACGTTGGCAATTTTTCAGGAATAAAAAAAAAAAAGGGACATCTCAGGAGGCAGAGGAAGGATCCCATATGGTCGAGCCAAAAGAGAGAGTCCACTAGAACCCTCTCCCTACAGATGAGAACAAGGTGAAGCACTCACTACTTCTTGGGTGGACCGCCCAGGCACCCTGCGGGATTTCAGATTGTTATGGACAAGTGACTGCTATGGGCCTCTCATTCTTCACGTTCAGAGTATGGGGATTTAGTGCGGTTATCCACAATTCGGCTCATCATGATACTTAGAAATGTAAAAAGATCATTCTTTCCTCAGTTCAGAGGTCTCTATATTAAGAAGTACCACACGTGAGAAGGTGCACCGAAGTTTTGTTTCCCTTTGGACCCAAGAGAGATGATAAGGGTAATGCAAAGTATGGTCTGGGATTTTGATGTCATAATTAGATGATAATTTGGGGATCCTTTGGATGGAAGTGATCATATTTTGCACTTGATAACAATAGGAATATTATAAATAGGGTGAAGACTAGGGCAGATTACAAAATTAACTCTAAATCCTTCCCCTTCCATCAAATAAGATCTAGTTTTTTATCCTTAAATCAAGGATGACCATGTGTCTTTACATGGCTAGTAGAACATTACTATCTTCATAAAAGTTATACACAAATATTTCCTTCTAGAACTGATTATAAAAAGTCTCACCCTACTCTGTAGCTAAATGTTTTACTTTCTATGAAGTTCATTGTGGAATATTCAGGTAATATCCAAATTACCATGGTACACACACACACACACACACACACACACACACAAGGAGATAATTTTCAAATTTTCTCTTTTTTACCCACTCCTAAATCTTTAGCAGTTTGTGGATAGTAGTCTGGGTAAAAGCTAAATAGTTTTATTGATGCACAGGACAGTGTTTCAATTATAATACAGCTAGTCATTATTGTTAACCTATTAAGTTAGACTTCAAACCAAAAATGTACTCATATATCCATGAACACAACTAAATTGAAGTATAGGGATGGGGCACCTGTGTGACTCAGTCAGTTAAGCATCCGACTTCGGCTCAGGCCATGATCTCGCCATTCGTGAGTTCGAGCCTCTCGTCTGGCTCTGTGCTGACGGCTTGGAGCTTAGAGCCTGCCTCGGATTCTGTGTCTTTCTCCCTCTCCCCCCCGCTTCTCTCTTTCTCTGTCTCTTCCTCAAAAATAAACAAACATTAAAAATTAATAAATACATAAAGCTTAATTATATAATATTCCACATCACTATAAAACATTATTGATAATATTAAAATATACAGTTTAATAAACTTTAGTAGTTTTAATCATTATATTCAGAGATGAAAACAGAAAGGTAGACATCTTTCTCTTGATCACCTTCTTACATTGTTTTGCAGTTGAAATGAGTTAGAAATTAACCCAGGTTTTATTTTCTTCACAATAAAATATATGCAGATGTAGAGATATATATTTATTAAATATGGATTTATATAGATGTGGATACATATATATGATATATATTTCATGTATGATATATAAGATACATATAATACATAATATATAATTTTTCTTCACAGTATAGTATCATGTCATCTGCAAATAGTGAAAGTTTACCTTCTTTTTTTTTCCTTTTTACCAATATAGATGTCTCTTGGTTCTTTTCTTGTCTAATTACTGTTTCTAGAACTCCCAGTACTATATTGAATAAAAGTGGTGAGAGTGGGCATCTGGGGTTTTTTTCCTGAACTTAGAGGAAAAGCTCTCAGTTTTTCATCATTGAATATGATGTTGGCCTGTGGGTTTATCATATATGGCTTCTTTATGTTGAGGTACGTTCCCTCTAAACCCACCTTGTTGAGAGGTTTTATTATGAATGAATGTTGATTTTTTTAATGCTTTTTCTGCATCAATTGAGATGATCATATGATTTCTTTATCTTTTGTTTTGTAAACGTGGTACATCGCATTGATTGACTAGTGAATATCGAACAATTCTAGCATCTCTGGAATAAGTCCAACCTGATTGTGGTCAATGATCCTTTTAATTTATTGTTGAATATCGTTTGCTAATATTTTGCTTAGGATTTTTGAATAAATGTTCATCAGGGATATTGGCCTCTAGTTTTCTTTTTTTGTATTATCTATGTCTGGTTTTGGTGTAGTGTCAATCTGGCCTTGTAGAATGTGTTTGGAAGCTTTCTATTTTTTGACATAGTTTGAGAAGAATAGGTATGAACTCTTCTTTTCTTCTAATGTTTATTTATTATTTTTGAGAGAGAGAGAGAGAGCAAGTGGAGAAGGGGAAGAGAAAAAGGGAGATAGAGGACCCAAAGCAGGCTTTGCGCCGACAACAGAGAGCCCAATGCAGGGCTTGAAACCAAGAACCCTGAGATCATGACCTGAGCTGAAATCCAGAGTCGGACACTTAACCTACTGAGCCACCCAGGAGTCCCAATACTAACTCTTTTTAAAGTGTGGTAGAATTTACCTGCGAATACATCTGATCCTGGACTTTTAATTTCTGGTAGCTGTTTTGATTACCAGTTCAATTCCATTACTAGTAATTAATCTGTTCAGATTTTCTACTTCTTCCTGATTCAGTTTTGGAAGGTTGTATGTTTCTAGGAATTTATCCTTTTTTTAGGTTGCCCAATTTGTTGGCGTATAATTTTTCATAGTATTGTCTTATAACTCTTTTTACTTCTATGGTGGCATTGTTACATCTCCTTTTTTTATCTCTGATTTTATTTACTTAGGTCCTTGCTCTTTTTTCTTGATGAGTCTGCTTCAGGTTTATCAATTTTATTTATTGTTCAAAGAACCAACTCTTGATTTCATTGATTTTTTTTTCTCTGTATGCCATTTCTTTTTCTTCGGATTCTTTATTATTTCCCCTCTTCTACACAGCTTGTTCTTTGTTCTTCTCTTTCTAGTTCCTTTAGGTTTAAAGTTAGATTGTATTTGGACTTTCATTTCTTGAGGCAGACTTATATTGCTATATATTTTCCTTTTAAAAGTGTTTTTGAGACAACTACACTTTTATCTGTGGCTGCAACACTAAAAAGCTTCAATTTATATTCACAAGGGAGGAGAAAAACCTGCCAGCTTTGGGAGAGGCACCACAGTAAAACACCCATGTACAACTGAAAGCCATTTGGATCCTGGGAACGAGAGGAAAATGGAAAGTTTGCTTCCTTTGTTACTTTCATTTATTTTTCCTGGGGTATCTGGGTGGCTCAGAGGGTTAAGCATCTGACTCTTGATTTCAGCTCAGGTCATAATCTCACGGTTCACGAGTTTGAGACCTGCAGTCCTTGCTGTCTGCATGGAGTCTCCTTGGAATTCTCTCTTTCCCTCTCTCTCTGACCCTCTCCCTCTCATGCGTTCTCTGTCTCAAAATAAATTAATTAATTAAAAAAATATTTTTTTTAACCAATTTTGTTTAAGACTAGTTTTCAGTACACACACAAACGTGATAATGTAGAGATGAAAAGTGTGGGTCTCATTATTCTGAGATAAATGTCTGTGACAAGTTACATTTCCTACCAAGCAAAAACAAGAATAGCCAAAATGCTCTTCTAGACAGAGTGTATATTTAAATATTAATATGATATTTATTCAATTGTGTCACATTGTTCAATAGCTAACTATATGTTGATTATTATATGGCTCATACACTGTGCCCAGTTTTTCTTTGTAACGACATAAAATTCAAAATGCTGATTTAAAATTTTCACAGGAAATATTAAAGAGAAATGGCTTTTTAGATGGTCTTAAGTTACCACCATAAAAATCTGCTCCTTTTGCAAAGGCATGTTAACTGCGATGCCAGGAATCGAGGTTCATAGGAAATGGGTAACGTTGAGGAGAAAAATATCAAGACCTAAGAATGTTTTTCAATGGTGGAAAACCTGTAAATATAGATTTAAGGTTTAATACAACTCAAAAACAAGCCCATGGCTCCAAAATTCAGAAGATCCAAATATGTCTTTCATTGGATTTGATCTTCTATTGTTGCATGTTAAAGCCAAACATTTCATTTATGGTTATTGGATAGTTGCCAAACATCGCTGCAATATTTATTGTCAGTCTTCACGTACACTTTCCAAAAAAATGTTCAGCTTTATTTGAATTGGCAATTACTCCTCATGCCACTTTCATATTCCATATAAAAGGTAAAGTTCCTTTATGATCAAATTAATGTCGATTGACCAGGGTTTAGGAAATATCAAGAATAAAAAGTGTATGACATAATGAAGACATGTATTTCCAGTTTAAAGAAATAAGTACATTTTATGGCTTGGTGGATCCATTTTAGTTTCTTTTAGTGAATCTGCATTTGTGGTTTTCTTTCGTCTGTGTCCTTATATTGTATTTCAATTTACTTTCATTCTACTGGAAAGAAAATGTTCAAATCCCCTCTGTTCTGACCTGGGTAGCTGCTAGAGTGGTATTTTAACTAGCTGGAGACAGGCTAGTGACAAGTGCTGGAAAACTTCCAGGTAAGATATTGTCAGCTGAAACAGCAGAGGACACCGAAGACAAAAGTTCACGCAAAGACAGAAACCATGCGGGGCGCCTGGGTGGCGCAGTCGGTTAAGCGTCCGACTTCAGCCAGGTCACGATCTCGCGGTCCGTGAGTTCGAGCCCCGCGTCAGGCTCCGGGCTGATGGCTCGGAGCCTGGAGCCTGTTTCCGATTCTGTGTCTCCCTCTCTCTCTGCCTCTCCCCCGTTCATGCTCTGTCTCTCTCTGTCCCAAAAATAAATAAAAAAATGTTGAAAAAAAAAAAATTTAAAAAAAAAAAAAAGACAGAAACCATGCAAGAACGTTATCGTCCACAGGAGGATGGGGAAACCCCAGGGGTAGCCGCATGGTCAGTAGATCAAAAACTAACATAGAAACTCGAAGTCGTCTGCCAGGCAAACGAGGCCAAGAATATGTAAATCAGAAGCAAAGGAAGTGACTTAATTTTTTAACAAAATCATTAGTTTTGGTTTAATGTGTTTCCATGAGATGATTGAGGCTTGATCGATGGAAGGGACAGATGTTTACACGGATAGATGTGTGACCAGGAAGGCAATGCTTGCTGAACGTGATACCTATAAGGGGCCTTCTCCTTGTCCCAGAATAACTTAAAATGTTCTTTCTGCTTGGGCAAGTTTTCACAGAGCAGCCAAGGAATTCTAGTTGCTACAAGCAGCTTTCTGACTGTAAGCAGTGCAGTTTTTCAGTGCGGAAGTTGTCACGTGTCTCTTGTTCTCACCGCAGGTTGCTTTTATCAGCATGCATCACTTTGGTTCTGTCCATGGGGGCTATTTCCTTTCGCTTTTTAATTTGCCCTTGGACATACCTAGTTTCTTTTTTTTTTCTCCCTGCCTCTGAAACAAAGAACATGAGAACCTGAAAATGAATGGTCACATTAACCCTTTCTTCATTATCAACTGAAAGACAAAAATGTCACTTTTACTCATACCATGACGATGTTTTTCT
Organism: Neofelis nebulosa; assembly: GCF_028018385.1. Taxonomy (NCBI): domain Eukaryota; kingdom Metazoa; phylum Chordata; class Mammalia; order Carnivora; family Felidae; genus Neofelis; species Neofelis nebulosa. The sequence continues at coordinate 10,474,149 of NC_080792.1, read as the reverse complement.
GTATTTGTTTTCTTATATTCTTTCACTTGCAGGCAATGGATTGTTACATTATTCAGAGAAAATGTCTATATTTCTGCAAATGAACATAAGAGCAATTAGTTAAAAATGGATTGAGCAACCAGAAATGCCTATTATGTTACCTTTTGACTGAATTTTTAATAGCTATTAAAAGTATTTTAATGTTAAGAAAATTCTATAGAATACAAAACACTCGATAATAAATAATCTTTAACTTCCGTGATACCAGTCTCCTTTAGTTTACTGTTTAAAATCGAATGAAATAAACTCATCAACCATTTGTCTGAAGTGCTGTAACGAGCAGTATTTTGACTGTATTTAAATTACCATCACATGTAGTTATAAAGTACACAGCTGTATATCTCATTTCTGTTGACATGTTCACCCACGATTCATTAGTTTTTCATATATTATATTTTTGGATTTTTATGAGGATACAGCCATTGTTTGAGAGAAAGAAAAGGAGTGTACATTCTTTTCTCTCTTAAAAATCATATTAGAATTTGAAATCAATCTTATATATTACCCTTTAATTAGCCTTTTTAAGAAAACGTTCAGTTGAATTTCACAAAGACTTCTTACCACTATTGGTTTCTTCTACTTTATATGCGACGCTCAGTGTGCTAAGACATATAATGTGAATGATGAGCCATATGCATATAAATATATAATATTTATACATTTTAAATCTTTCTTTAAAACAAGAGAGATGATCAGTTTCAAACTATATTAGTCTCATTTATCTCCATGATGCCATTAACGCTGTAAAAACATTCCTAACTCCTGAAGGCCTGCAGAAGCCTTTAGCTCCTCAGCTGCATTATTAGATTGTCAACATAATTCAGACATCTCATACAGAATGAGCCCGCCCGCTGGCTCCAGTCCTTCCTAAATGTGTTTGCTTGATGGAGAGCTCAGAACGTATCGAGGCCATTACTACTTTAGTGTATATGGTGCTTGCAGAATAGTCTCCATTGCTGCTTCAAAAAAACCTTAAGATTGGGGCGCCTGGGTGGCGCAGTCGGTTAAGCGTCCGACTTCAGCCAGGTCACGATCTCGCGGTCAGTGAGTTCGAGCCCCGCGTCAGGCTCTGGGCTGATGGCTCGGAGCCTGGAGCCTGTTTCCGATTCTGTGTCTCCCTCTCTCTCTGCCCCTCCCCCGTTCATGCTCTGTCTCTCTGTCCCAAAAATAAATAAAAAACGTTGAAAAAAAAAAAAAAAAAAACCTTAAGATTTACACGTTTGTGGTTCTGTCTTGCACGCTTTATTCAGGGTATTCCAATGCCTAGTCACAAATGAGTAGATGAGAAAAGAAAACGCAACTTCTAAAATTAGGTGAAAAATGAGTGTCCCAATGATCAGCGTCACAAAACTGACACATTTCCTTTACCTTTCCAGTTGAGAGATTACATAAAGCCTCCAAGAGTACAGATGATGCCTTTAAGAAATTTGTCAAAAATATCTGTGGTATGGAATGGATGCTTTTTAATCGGGTATTTGTGGGGTTTCTTGTTATGGAGACGTATGAGTTCCTTACATATTTTTAATATTAACCACTTATTTGATATATAGTTTGCGAATATTTTCTCCCAATCCATAGGTTCCTTCTTTTTTTTTTTCTGTTGGTGGCTTTCTTTGGTGTAGAACCTTTTTAGTTTGATGTAGTCCCACTTGTTTATTTTTTGGTTTTTTTCGCTGGCTTTTGGTTTCTTATCCAAAAAATCATTGCCAGAGCTAACGTCAAGGACTTTGTCTTTATATTTTCTTGTAGGAATTTTGCATTTTCACATCTTAGTTTGTTTTAATCCATTTTAAAGACCCCAAATGTCCACTTACATATGTTTATGTTTGTATACATTTATGTATTACACATAATATGTATTTTAAACATACATCTATGTATTAAAAGCTTACATATGTGTATATCTTACATCCATGAATTCCATAATTAATTACTTGTTTTATCTTGAAGCATAGAACAGTAGTTTCAAAACAAAATATGAATTGACTACTAAAAATAACACTATAATGTGAAATTTACAATTTCCTTGTACATTTTTTCATTCAAATGCATCCAACGAAAGTATAATCTTAAAGTACAGTCAACACCTTTTCCTTAAATTACTTCATGTAAATTGTTTCTTCCTGTGTCAATACTATGAAACTGATGTAACATTACATTGGTTTATTTTCATTTGTATTCATTTGTGGGACTTGTCTTCTTTAGATCCAGGATATGTTCAAGCTATTTATTTATTTATTTATTTGGTATCAGGTGTGTAATTACTTGATTTTAAGGCAAAAGTTTTGTGGGAATTTGTCTTACTTTCACCTTTGAACTTGTGACTGTATAAATCTTCCCTGCTCAAGGTCACTAATGGGGTTAGTACATTGCTCTGAACTCTGCTTATCAGAATAAAGAAAAAGGAGCTCTCTATTTTATTAGATTTTTCTTTTTAATAATAATTTTAGTTGTTTTCCAGTGTTCATTGAATTATAATCATTAGCGTTCCTTTGTTGGATGGTGAGTCCCTGGATACAGAAACTGTGTTTTATCAGCATTTTATAATTTAAAATATTTTATTGATTAATTCACTATTTGTTTGTTTTGCTTTTGGCCTATCATAAGGGCTTATTGATCCCTTGTTGAGAAAGACTGTAAATACAGTTTATTTCTCAAGGGACCACCCCATTCTTCAAGGATTCTAAAATAGTGTGTCCTTTTTTTCCAAGTCTACAGAGAGTGAAATTTTATTTCCTCACACCAGGCTTGCTGCACAACACCCATGGACAGCAGTGTCCTTCCTGCTCCATCTACCTGTTTTATTCTAACTATAGCTTGTTCTTTTGGGGGATGAGTCTTTCGGCTTGAAGGGTTTTGTTTGGAAAGGACAAAAATGATTTCCTTATGCTCCTGGCCCATTTAGGGAACCCTAAGTTTCTCCATTCATTCCAGCTGCCCTATTTACCTTGAGCTCTTCGTATGTTCCAAAAAGCAAATCAATTCTTTTTCTTTTCCTCAGGAGTCATCTGTATTTTTAGATTCATTGCAGATCAGAAAAGAGTTCTTTTTAACATATTTTACAAATGGTTTGTGGTAACCTTAATATTTGTAATTTAGAGATGATTACAATGCCTCCAGCCATCATCTTATATGTATTGCTTCTTTTCCTTAACTGTCCTAAGCTCTACAAACATATTAATATTTTTTTCATAAATCAGGAAACTATTTCTTAAATGTTAGATATTTTCTCAAGAGTTTCCAATTAATAATAATAATAATAATAATAATAATAATAAAAGGCCACAATTTGGAAGTAAGTCTATATCTGTACTTCAGTATCTGAGTTCTGACCACTAGGCCACTACACCTCTTTTCCTTATAGTTTGAAATATTTAAACATTAAGTTTGCCAATGTTTCACAGGATTACTGGTGTCATTCCGCCATTTCAGTTTTGAGCTTACTTACAGCCATCAATAGACTAAAAAAATAGTGAAAAGACCCCATATCTATATATTTTTTTCTTTGCTTGTATGTAAGCATTGCTGTGCTAAGGAATACTGGGGCTTGAGACATAAAGCAAAATCAATAATAGTGATCTTATATTTACAATTTCCTATTTTGTTCCTCATGAAGTTTCATATTAATTGATTTTCAAATTTATTGCATTATTAATTATCTTGATTAAAGAGGGCTTTTTGGTGTGCACCTTAATTCTGTGCCTAAAGCAAGCAACTTATTCACCTCATCCTAGCCCCAGCCCCATAAAAAAGAAAGGTGTTTATTATTAGAGAACCATGTAAAAATCAACCAGTCAATTATGTACCATGCCAAACCAAGATAGGCATCTTGGGAGATAATAAAAAGCAGAGTCATGATCTTGGCCTTTCGAAGCTTTCAATGAAGCTGTGTCCATAAACTATTAGTATGCAAATGCACAATATGGAAGAACATATGGAAGTTCAAAATAAAAATAATTGGCTTTTTAGCTCTGACAATAGCAGGATCCAAATGTATCAGAGGGGTTAGAGAACATGTTATTGTGTAGATGGAGTTAATCATGAATTTTAAGAATTTATAAGAATCAAACAGAGGAGATCAGAAGGACTGCATTTTAGGGCAATATCATGAGACATCATTAAAGGTCAAGGATTTGTGGGGAGTGGAAGGAGGAATTTGGAGTGAATATAACAGAAATATAAATTGAGCAGAAAGTTCATGGGGAGAATTAGTACAAGAGAATTTGTGAGACTTGATTGTGAAGAGTTTGTAAGAATGCCAAATCAAGGATAAATTTAAAAATGAAATGAGAGGGGATCAACATTCATTGGAAGTTTCTGGATAGGTTATTTTGGTAAAAAGGAAGAGTTGTAATGATGGAAAATATCCCCCGTGTGTTGAAGTCTGAAATGAAGTCATAATGGCTTAATAACAACATGCAATGGAACATTTTAACTTCCATCACATAATAAAAATAACTTTATTCTTCAAAAAAAATAACTGGAGAGCCAATGATTATTGACTAAATACAAAGTGCTTGATACAAATAGAGAGATTTATTAAAGAACTTAGAAAGAAAGTTCTCAATTATTTACCATTATAATTGGTGTCCCTTGTATTTATTTTAGACAGTTTATCATATTAAGAAAGTTTTTTTAATATCAAATGATTTTTTCAGCATCTATTGAGTTGCTTATGTTTTTTTCCCACTTATTCCTGTGAATATGGTTGATCACATTATTGATATTTAAGTGCTAAGTCATTTTTTTATTCCAAACATAAGCACTACCTTGTTATGATGGTTTACCCTTTTTTTTATATTTGGTAGCTTTGATTTGTTGACATTTTTATTTAGGAATTTTACATTTGTCATTCCCCCTGCCTTGGTATCCTCACTGGGTTTTAATACAATAGATATGCTGAATCCAGAAACTGACTTGGAAGTTATTCCTCTTTACCTGTTAACTGCATGGGTTTACTTATTTAAGACTGAGGTTATATCTTCCTTAAATATTTGGAAGAATGCACAAACAAATTTACCTGAATCTGGAGTCAGATTATGATTTATGTCTTTATTATTATTATTATTTTGGATATTTTTGAAAAGGTTTAATTGCGTATTTGATTTCTTTACAATATCTAAGTATATTTTTTCCTAAGAATAGATGTTCAAAAGGGCTCATAAACCTCCACAGAGATTTAAAGGCAAGAAATATAATGCAGTAAGAGAAAGAGAATGCAGTCACACATTGCAAATGTGAAGGGCATCTCAGGCATAAGCTACCCTTGGACCCACGTTTCATGTGTCATGCTGTGTCCCCAGTGTGAACCTTCACATTGGTATGAGGAGTCTTGGCTTGGAAGAGTTTACCCAAAGAGCTCTCAGCAGCCCTTTATATAATCAAGTCAGCCTTGTCCAACTGGTTAGGCCATTGCAAACCAAAAGTGAAGAGACTATGTAGGTTGCAACATCAGAAGCTCCCCCCAGCCCCCACCATGAAATTTGAAGCCAGTTCCAGCAAGGAGGGCAAGGAGAGATGGAGGAGAAAGGCAGCCACTCCAAACTGCTTGGCCAGCAGGTTCAACAAGCAAGGAACTTACATAAGAAGCTTGTCTTCTGCTGCTGCAAGATGAGTAGATCTCCTAACCCACCCACCAAGTCCTAGTAGTTTACTGAGAGGCCTTCACAGTTCCATCAGACATTCAGCCCATATGTTGAGAAACAATACTTTACTCTCTCAAGAGAGAGAGTCCTAGCATGGGGAAGGCAAGTGGAGGGCACATCTCAAGTACAGGGGAGGCTGTGAGGAGCCTCCAATCTCCCAGGTCCAGCTCAAGGGTCAAACCTGAGGTCATGCCTTCTTGATGACCTACCCCAACATGGGGAACAAGGGTTTTAGACTTTCAACAGTACATCATAAAATCCATTGCCATTTCTTGGATAAGAGTCAAATGCTAGAAAACAGGTATTTTCAGAGATATTTTTTAGGCCAGCCAGTGAAAATTTTTTTTTTTTAATTTCTTCTTACGAAGTTTTGGTAAGTTTTTGTTTGAAGTTTATCCACATCATCTAAATTTTCAATTATTGGCATAAAGTTGTAGGTAATATTATTTTATTATCTTTTCAATATCAGTAAGATCTGTTGTGGCCCTCTCATTTTATGTCTTATATTGCTATTTTGTGTTTCCTTTTCATTTTAGTCATACTGGGGTTCATCAGATGTACTAATATTTTAAAATAACTAAATGTGTGACTTTTAATTTTTTTTTCTGTTGCCTTTATTTATTTTCTCTTTCATTTATGTCTACACACACACGCACACGCACACACACACACGTGTGTGTGTGTGTGTGCGTGTGCGTGTGTGTGTGCGTGTGCGTGTGTGTGTATAAATTAGGTCAAAATTGGTTCAGATATGTATTTTTTTCTGATGTTTTTCTGTTTATCCTATCAGTTATTGAATGAAGTCCTCCACAATGAGTGTACTTAGTTTGACTTTATAATTTTTAAAATCTAGCCTGAAAAGTCTTGTTTTTTCAATGGAATGATTAATCCCTTGTCATTTAATATAATCACTGATATATTTAAGTTTACAACCACTGTTTTCCCCATTTATTAGAACTGTATTATTACTTTTTTCATTTATCTTTTTAATTAATTGAAGACTTTTTATTAATCCAATTTATTGGGATTATGCCATTATAAATATATTATTACTTTTTTTTTTTACATTTATTTATTTTTGAGAGACAGAGACAGAGCACAAGTCCGGGAAGGGCAGAGAGAGAAAGAGACACAAAATCGGAAGCAGACTCCAGGCTCCAGGCTGTCAGCACAGAGCCCAATGTGGGCCTTGAACTCACAAACTGTTGATCTCACAAACTGTGAGATCGTGACCTAAGCCGAAGTCGGACTGAGCCACTTAACCGACTGAGCCACTCAGGTGCCCCTGTTGTTATTAATATATTATTTTACCATTTATATTTGGTTTCTCCAGAAACACTAGAGAAATAATCAGCCAGTGCAGCATGGTAAGAATTGGGAATCTAAGTTGAAATGTGACAAATATGACCATGGGTTAAATTCCTTCAATGTGGTGATAACATATATAAATATATACATATATTTATAAATATATATATACTATAAACATTATATTATATATATGTGTATATATATATATATATATACACATATATATAATTTTGCATGTATAGTTCCAAGCAAAGATAGGAAAGGCATAAAAGTCGTGAATTAGCATTACGTACTAGGCTTGACCCTAAGATGCTGAGTTGGCGGTGAGTACTTATATGTGTATCAATGTGAGAAAGACAAAATTGCATGCATTGGAAATTAGGAGACCCCCAATGTTGTTTGGTCTGATTACCTGTGCACATTCTACCCAAATCACTATGTTAGTACAAATACAACATACAACTTATAAATATCTTCTCAATGAAATCTCTTTCCGTTTTTCATAGTTGGAGAGAGACAAAACAGATGCAGTACCCTTCATTTTGAGATATCTGCCATGAACCTCAAGTCAGTATGTGGCATTTAATTAAGTGATAGAAATGAGAAATACTATGATCTTGCATTAAGAAAGATCGTGTGCAGCCGGACAGGACACATGTATATGAATATGCCCCAATACATAATTAAAATAATTTGGGATAAGTCTCTCTCTCTCTCTCTCTCTCTCTTTTAGTTACTGTAAAGATGCTCTGGGGAGTAAATGGCAAATATTAATATTCTTATTTAAATCTTTTTATTTTCTTTTATTTTCTGCTTTGCAGTGTAGCTGGAAACTTTATTAAACTCTTAAGACTTTTTTTTTAAAATCAGAATATGTCACATAAAAGTTCTACATCCTGACATTTCCTGTTTTATGGCCATTCTTGAATTGGTATTATCTTTGATTTAGTCTCATTAACCCTACTGAAATATGAAGGTCAGAATTGTATTTATAAATGATATTTGAAAATCCAGTGAAATTGGCAACATTGTGAAGTGAACCGCAGAGGGAACCCTCTTGTAAGAAGTCAACATTAGTGGAAGAAATCTCTTTCGTCAAGCAAACGTTCATCTTTGGTATTAGATCATGTGTCTGTATTATTAGCTTCTAATCAGTCATTGGTCTGTCTTGAAACTCTGACATAGGATCCTAACTGGTAAAATATAATTTATCATGACAAAGTGTTTTTACCCATTCAGTTTTTCAATACTTTTCCTATATTTTACTGTTCAGTTGAGGATAAGGAAGTACTTTTGTACTTGGAAGTCCAAATACTCATCTTAACTACCAAGGTGACACGCAATAATTCCACTGGACAGCTGCTGGCACTGTATCAACCATGTTTCGAGTCATGAACTATTATTTTCTTCTTTTTTTTTTCCAAAGCACTATTCTTTTCTTCTTTTTTTTTTCTGATCTATCTTTTAATGTTCTAGTTAAGTTGCACTTTTTCCCCCATCAAATGGAGGGTACAAAGCTTGCCAACTCATAAAATGGCTACTACTAAATCACAGTGTAAATGGAGATTTCTTGACTTTTCCCTTGCATAATTTAAACCTTTAAATGATAAATTGTAAAACTTTAGCTCTACTATTTCAACTATGTTTGCTTAAAAATTATCATGTTCAGGGGTGCCTGGGTGGCTCAGTGGGCTAAGCACCGGACTTCAGCTCAGGTCATGAGCTCACGGTTTGTGAGTTCAAGCCCCGCGTCTGGCTCTGTACTGACTGCTCAGAGCCTGGAGCCTGCTCTCTCTCTGACCCTCCCCCCACCTCTCTCTCTCTCTCTCTCTCTTTCAAAAATAAACATTAAAAATAATTTTAAAAAAATCATGCTCTACATCAAATAATAACTATTTTAAGCATTATAAAGTTAAAGGCCCTGTTAAAGGCAAAATAAAGATAAGGTTTTTAGGGGAGCCTGGGTGGCTGAGTCGGTTAAATGTCCAGCTGTTGGTTTCAGCTTAGGCCATGATCTCACGATTCTTTTACTTGGGTTTGAAAATGAGTTTTAAAGCTCCCTGGCTGTGGGAATAATGTGAAAATTGCTTAACACGTTGTATGAAAATTTCATTGTATTAAAATTGTAGAGATTCAGCGGAATGCTATTTTTTTTCCTGTAAGCATAAAATTTGCTTTTAGCAATTTGTAAGCCCAGGGTCAAATAGATCCCATAGATGTTTAAGATGATTTGATCCTGGCTACGGTATTTATAAATTGGATCCTACCATTAAGTTTTAGCTGTAGGTAATCACATTTGGAAGCTTGGCCTGTTAACCAGGCCACTTTCTCCTTTTAAGGTCCTGGACTTACATTTTGTTCTCTTCTCAGCATTGTGAGCTTGCTCCAAGTCCTGTCTGGCTTTCTGATCCTTCAGCAGATGCTTCCTTCTTGGCCTTGCGTTCCACACACTTTTAGTTAACAGCCGATGCTTGGAGACAAAGTTTGATGCAGGATATCAAGCTTACTTCACTGTGGTTCCCTTTTTCCATGATCTTGGCTACTGAAGTGCAGTCGCCCTTAGGAACTCTTGGTGGCAATTTTCCATTTTTGTAAGATTGCCCAAAGTCTGACCCTGGGCCCCTCACTGCATGTGGATTGTCAATTGTCCCAAATGGAAAATTAGTGAATGTACTTGCCTGGATTCATTTGCCTTCTGCAAGGATCTTGGCCTTTTCATCCTGGCTAAATCAAGTGCTCTATAATTCATTCAAAGAGCTGTTCTATTCTTTTCCCCAGTTTGTTTTATGTTATGTCATCGGAGGAGTTTGATTAAAAACTACCCATTACATCCAAAAGCAGATATATAGCAGTATAACAGATGGCGAAATTTAACTTGTTCATTTTCTTTTTTTGTTATTTTTTAATGCTTATTTATTTTTGAGAGAGAGAGGCAGAGCACAAGTAGGCGAGGAGCGGAGAGAGAGGGGGACACAGAACCTGAAGCAGGCTCCAGGTTCTGAGCTGTCAGCACAGAGCCCGATATGGGGCTCGAACTCTCGGACTGCGAGATCATCAAGGACTGTGAGATCATGACCTGAGCCGAAGTCCAACGCTTAACTGACTGAGCCACCCAGGAGCCTCTAGCTTATTCGTTTTCTACTAAACTCAAGGCCATATACGCTTTGTAGTGGCATGGTCAGAAGAGGGATTCTAGTTTTTGAGAGGAAAAAAAAGAAAAGCGAACAAAGAGAAAAAAAAAGAATCTAGTTTCCTGACTCCCAATATTGCTAAGCTTTTTTCCATTGTGTGAACACTCAGTTATATTGAGAATGGGAAGATGTGATATGAAGCATCAGACCACTGAGGGAATCAAAGTTTCAGTCACATCAAAAAGCTATCTAGTATTTTCCCTTTGGTGGAGCAAATTATGCAAAACTACTCTTTATTGTGAGTCAGAGAAAAACTGTCTTCTATTAGAAGCCTTTTTGTAGAGCTAATTTTGTTCAAATGCTTTTTTTTTTACATTTGATACTAATATGGAATTTCACTAAATTTCTTATAATATTTATCTTATGTCCTAAAATATTATAGGTGTGCTCATGTCTACTAAGTATTTAAAAAGTTGAATCACACATGTTGACCAGCATTTATATTCTCTCAAATGCTCTTTCTCAGTTGCAAAGAGTTTCATATTTTCTGAGATTCCATACTCACTCTTTTTTTTTTTAATTTTTTTACATTGATTTATTTTTGAGAAACAGAGTGAGACAAAGCATGAGCGGGGGAGGGGCAGAGAGAGAAGGAGACACAGAATCTGAAGCAGGCTCCAGGCTCTGAGCAAGCGGTCAGCACAGAGCTTGATGCGGGGCTCGAACTCACAAACTGTGAGAATATGACCTGAGCCGAAGTCGGACGCTCAACCGACTGAGCCACCCAGGCGCCCCTCATACTCACTCTTAAAACTAGCTCCAATACCTATGTTTATTTCAACTATACTAAACCATATGAATTGACAGGAACACTTTTATAAATAGTAAAAATAGAAACAAAGCTGAAAATTTTATACTCACAGGTCTTGTGTTTTATCCAATACCATAATTTACTCAATAAGATTGATACCACATTACCATTGTTTCCACTTACATGTTTGTACGTGTAGAAATAATATTCAAATTTTATATTTTTCACATTGGTTTTGGTAATGAAAATAAAATGGAATTTTTTAGGAAATGTAAGAAAAATTTAGAAATGGAGGTAAATAGCAATGTTACACAAAATAAAATATGTAAGCATTTCATGTGAAAATTTAAATAACATTTTAAATATTGAGAAGATAGTAGAAACACATATATGTCATGTGTGCTTATACATACACACACAGAGTCTGATTTTGGATTTATTCTTTTTTATTACGAATTTATTTTTTTTGAACTATTTTAGATTCACTGCAGAAATAAAGGCAAAGTACAGTTATCGTATATACCCCCCACCCTCATGCATGTATATAACCTCTCCCATTATCAACATCTCCCATCAGAGTGATACAGCTATTAAAATTGATAAACCTAATTTGACGTATCATGCTTACACAAAAACCATAATTTACATTACCGTTCACCCTTGGCGTTGCACATTCTGTGGGTTTGGACAAACATATAATGGCATGCATTCATTCTTATGATCATACAGAGTATTTTCACTGCCTTACGAATCCCCTGTGTCCTGCCTATTCATTTCTCCCTCCCCATCAACACCTCGCAATTATAGATCTTTTTTTATTGTTTCATAGTTTTGCCTTTTCCAGAATGCCAGACGGTGGTAATCATACAGGATGTAACGTTTTTAGGTTGACTTCTTTCACTGAGTGATATGCATTTAACTTTCCTCTTATTTTTCATGTCTTGATGATAGTTCATTATTTTTTAGCGCTAAATAATCACGATGTTTTTGATATGTAATTTAAATCCATTGTAGTCAGAGATCCTACTTTTCATGAAATGACTCATTTTTAATATATTTTGACTCAACTTATAGGCCAGAATAGTATCCCTCTCAATAAATATTCCCCATGCTCTTGGAAAAGATGTGCATTTTACATGTGTGATGTTAAGAGAATTCTATCTATATCACTTTGGTTAAGTTGCTTAATAGCATGGCTCAAGTCTTCTATTTTCTCACTGATTTTCTGTCTAACTGCACTTTTAATTATTGAGTAGGAGAGAAGTGTTAAAATTTCTGATTTATAGTATGTATTTCTCTGTTTCTCCTTGAAATTCTGTAATTCTTTGTTTCATATAAATTGCAGCTCTGTTTTTAAGTGCATAAATACTTATGTCAGTTATGTACTCAGTGAATGAACTTGGTTATCATCTGGAAATATACAGTTTATCCACAGTAATATTCTTTGTTGGTAAACCTATTTTGTCTGATATTTATAGCCACTGTAGTTTTCTTCTGATTGGTATTAGTATGTTATATCTTAGTCTATCCTTTATTTATTAATCTTTCTGTGTCTTTATATATGAAGGAAACTTCTAACAAGCAACATATAGTTAAGTCCCATTGATATGTGTGTTTGTGTTTGTGTGTGTGTGTGTGTGTGTGTGTGTTTGTGTGTTTTCAATCAAGGACCTTTAATGTGCCAGTCGATATGATCTATGTTGTAACAAAATTTAACTACACTGTGTACTCAAAGATTTCTGCATTGAGTTAAATAAATCCATATATACCCGGGTAACTATACATAACACAAAATGGCAAAGCAAATGATCTAAACAGAATATTGAGTTTTCAGAAAATGTAATGATATTAAAGCAATCTAAGTTATAACTCCACTCTGATCATTAAAGTGATTATACAGGTTGTTAATCAAATCTACTATTAAAATATTTAAATATTATTAAATAAATTAAGGTACAATAGTATACTCTATAAACTATGGTGCAAGTTAATATTTTGCCATTCATTATTTCTTAGTCCAAAATTTCAGGGCCAGAGGAACCAAGAACCAAACAAAATGAAAACCACATTTACCAGAGAAAATAGCTGAAGCTGCAAATAAGCATTAGTCTCTCATGCTGAGACATTCTCAGGTTCAGTCGGAGAAAAATGAAAAGCTACAGGGAACAGGATATGAAAAGCAATCGGAGAACCAGATGAACTGGCTAAGCAAAAATAACATCCTACTACATCTCAAATGCGCATCAATGAAAAACAGGAGTTACACACAAAAATGTTTCCAAATGTCATCAAAACACCTGAAATGATTAGTTTAAAAGATCTATCATAAATATCCAATCATGTCTTGGGGAAAAAACTAATTTAATTATGCCGTGGTTTCAAACAAAACCAATAGAAGTTGTGATTCCATTTTAATCTTTTTTTAATTTTCTGTTCTGCAGCTTAGGTCAGTTTCCTAAACAATAGATACTTACTGTCTGATTTAGTTCGCATTTGTTAAAACTAGCTATTTTTGTGATATGATGGTTATTGCTAATAAGCCCACATGTTTTAAGCAATTATCACTATGGGCTCGGTATCCTTAACAAAATTCTGCTGCTGAACAAAAAAAGAGATATACTACGGTGATTGCCAGAGTCAAGGTGGCCTCGTCTTTCAAAGCCAGAATAGTGATGAAAGTTCTATTACCGAATCCCAAAAGCAGACTTCATTTGTCCTCTAAATTCTATCATAATCTAAAGTTGAAATATTTAATCATCGCAGGCATGGAGATTCTTCGCACACTTCAAATAATCTTATGGACATCCCTATTATGTATGATAGTTGAAATTTGGGGATCAAAAGCGAAACAAAAAAATAATGAAATGACCAATATCATGATGAAAGTTTCCACAAATTCAGCATTACTTTTACATAAATGTCTTTGTAGTCCATATATATGTATATGTATATCTCATTGAAACCATGAGATAATATGTATTAAGTCTATAGCCAGGTTTGTCTCATGTAGGGATTGCAAACACCTATGGCAAAAACTCTAAAACTATGCTCTGCTGTCCACAAAAAATTAATGAGTTTAAGCACTACAGTGGTAGTCCAGCAAGAGGGTTTCAGTTGTATAAATCACGATAAAGCAGAATAAGTAAAAAGAACAGAGTATGTTTAGAGTAGAAAAGAGAATGTTTACCAATATATTTAATTTTACTTCAAATTAGTAAATTATCATATGTAAAATATATTTACACTTAATAAATACATATGCATTTGTTTTATATTATTTCAGGAGGGAGGAAGTTTTAAGCTTTAAGATATGTTTATTTCCTTTTTACAATTTTTTTAATGTGAATTTATTTTTTGAGAGAGAGAGAAAGAGACAGAGCATGAGCGGGGAAGGAGCAGAGAGAGAGGGAGACACAGAATCTGAAACAGGCTCCAGTCTCTGAGCTGTCAGCACAGATCCCAACACGGGATCTTACAAACCGTGAGATCATGACCTGAGCCTAAACTGAAGGCTTAACCTACTGAGCCACCCAGGTGCCCCTATCATTGCTATTCTTATGGTTGTTGAGGAATCAGAAAGAATGCCAACATAGAGTATAACAAGAAGTCGGAGAGTTAGGCGATCACCAGCTCATGGCAGACAAATGAAAGGAATTTGCATGGCTTTATTATTTGATAAAAATGTGATTCCAGTTACAATATGAAAAGGGATTAAAGCTTCAGGGGAGAGCAAAGTGGAAACTGAAAGAGAAGACTGTGGCTATTGAAGAAGTGAAGAATAATGACATCTCTCTTGTCTGTAGTGTCATGATCTGGAAATAGAAAGGAGACAGTTTCCAATATGTGTTGTTATTAGAGATGACAGGATACACAAAAAGAATGGATGGAGAGCTGAGGAAGGAAAGATTCCTGTTTTGTTTGTGTGTTTGTTTTCATTTTCGCTAAAAGGGAGGATGTATTATTTCTTAGATGGGAAATCTGGGTAGGGGAGAAGTATTAGATGCTGGGGTTTGGTGGTCAATGTTCACCAACATGCAGTCTCTGAAAAATACCCAATTAATATTAGTTTCTCAATTTTCGTGTTGTAAATATGGCCCACTCTGTCATTTCCAACAACTAATGGTTTAACAATGATTGATACATTCCTAAAAATTTAAAAATTGCCTCTTGCAAGTCCGTATTAGTTGACCCCAGCACACCTCTGGAAGCTATAAGTGGATATGGTAGATGGTATAAATGAAACGTTCTGTCTTTTTTCACTACAACTTGGAAATGAAATAATAATATGAATTTCAGGGACGATGTGTGAGTGGAAAATGTATATTTCAGAATCACTGGCATATAGATGAGGCTTGAAGTCTGGGATGTGATTAAATTATTTTTGGAATGCGAAGAAGTAAGAGAAAGGGTTCAGGACGAGGTCCTCTGCAGCCCCCCAATTGGAGACAGTACAGAGGATTATGAAATTGGAAAGATGCACAGAAGACTAGAGAGGTAAGGACAGAGAGAACCACGAGATTCGGAAGAATGCAGGTGTGTAAGACACTGGTGAAGGAGAGTCATGCTTTAATATCAGATCTAAACTAGATTTCTAAATAAAGTGGGTGGCTCTCAGGTATTTTTTATTGATACCTAATTTACATATGCCATTGTGTAAGTGTAAGGTATACAGCTTATTGTTTTGATACACTTATTTGTTGTGAAATGTTTACCGCCATGGTGTTAGTTAATCATGGAGTCACGTAATTGTCGTTTCTCTTTTGTGGTGAGAGCAGTTAACACCGAGTCTCTTGGCAAGTTTGACGTTTAGAATACAGTATTATTGTCTATCATCATGCTGTGCATTAGATCCTCGGAACTTATTTATCTACTAATTGCAAGTTTTTATCCTTAAACATCTTCCAAATTCCTCCAGGACTCTGCCCCTGGTAAGCATGATTCTCTTCTGTTTTTATGAGCTTGACTTTTCAAATTTCTGTGTATAATTGATACCATACAGTATTTGTATTTATTTGACTTACTTTACATAACATAATGCCCTCAAACTCCGTCCATGTTGTCGCAAATGAAAGATTTCCTACTTTCTTATGCCTTAGTAATATTTCAGTGCAAGGGCACCTGGGAGTCCCAGTCAGTTATATGTTCGACTCTTGATCTTGGCTCAGGTTGATCAAGGATGATCAAGGTCATCTATGCGTTCATGAGTTTGAGCCCCCTGTTGGACTCTACATTGACTTTCTGGAGTCTGCTTGGGATTCTGTCTCTCTCTCCCTCACTCTCGGCTCCTCCCCCACTCGTTCTCTCTGTCTAAAAATAAACTTAAAAAAAAAAATCCAGTGTGTGTGTGTGTGTGTGTGTGTGTGTGTGTGTGTGTGTTTGTGTGTGTGTGTGTGAACATCTTTATGCAATTGCTCTTTGATGGACACTTAGGTGGTTTCCATATCATGGTTATTGTGAACAGTATTGCCATAAACAGTTAGGGTACAGTTATCTTTTCAATATTCTTTTTTCATTTCTTTGGATCTATACCCAGAAGTGGAATTGCTTTTAGTTTTTGACTATGGTTTCTAGCCACTTTATTGAAGATTATGCATTTCTGAATGTTGAGAGGTAACTTTGCTTAAAAATTGATTTGGGGAATTTTCAATGCATGCATAAAAAAAGTCAAAGTTTCAGCACTTTCTTGCTGCATAATCTTAGTTGGT
Source organism: Neofelis nebulosa (assembly GCF_028018385.1). Classification (NCBI taxonomy): domain Eukaryota; kingdom Metazoa; phylum Chordata; class Mammalia; order Carnivora; family Felidae; genus Neofelis; species Neofelis nebulosa. The sequence continues at coordinate 10,457,507 of NC_080792.1, read as the reverse complement.
TAATTTGTATACATTTCAGGGTTATATTTATAAAAAAAATGAAAATGATACCAGCTCCTTCATACGGACATTAAATAGGCAGAAAATCAGTAGTGATGTAATTGACCTCAACAGCACTTTCAATTATCTTGATGGAATTTATACAATATTCCATGCACCAACAGCTAAATACACATTCTTCTCAAGGTCACATGGAACATTCACCAAGATAAATCACATCTGACCAATAAACCATGCCTTCACAAATTTAAATAATAAAAATAATTAAAAGTATGTATATTTGGTATATTCAGTCTTATCTCAGTCATAATTTATGAGTCTGGCTAAGGATACTGTTCCACTTACCTATTTATTTATTGATGTGTCATTACCACTTTTCAAAATATTGACCTTTATAATGGCTTCGTATATTATTGTATATATTCTCCCATTTTTGACCTGCTGATTTTTATATGAATTTTGGAACAGGATTCTCAATTCCTACAGAATAATTCCTATTGATATTTTAACTCAGATTTACATTATATAGAGATTTAAAAAACAAATATTTCACAATCTTGAGTCTTCCTATGAACAATCTTTAATTTCAGTTTTCTTTAATTTTTTAAATATTACTTGTAGTGTTCTAGGAAATACTTTTTTCTTATATCTTCCACTCTATTTATGTATAGATATTTGAAGTGTTTGACGCTATGGTGAATATTATGTTGTATTTTCTAATTTTTTTAATATATCATGACTAATTTTAATTTCTATTCCAAAATTGTATCAAGAGATTTTTAATTTTATTTTTATCCCACATAATCATGTGAATATTCTGTTATTTTTCTGTTCTGCAATTTTGTCAAGTATGTATAATGTGATTTTAATTCTTCCTTTACATCTCCCCCTTTATGTTTTTTTTCTTACCTTATTAGACTGTTTACAGCCCCAATACAATGTTAAATAGAATACATATTAGTGGGAATTCTTACATTCATTTGATATTACAAGAAATATCATTTAAATGTATTTTCAGTATTTTTTTGGTAGATCCTCTTAGAATAAATAGTTGCATTCTATCTCTATTTTGCCAAAAGTCAAAATGAATGAATGTTAAAGTTGTCACTTTGTTTCCCCCTCCAACTACTGAGATGCTTCTATGGTGTTTCTCTTCTGTTTTGGTTTATATGGTGAAATATCTAATTATTTATTAACTGTTAAGCCAATCTTGACTTATTAGGGTAAACTCAATTTTATATAATTTTCTTTATTTCTTACTAAATTCACCAATGTCTCACCAGTGAATTACTCCAAATGTTTTATATCTCACATAAGAAGTGGCAATAACTTATTTATGTATTTGTTTTCAGTCACTTTTGAGCTGTCAAAATTTCTCCCTGCCATCCTAATTATTTTACGAGAACTTTAAGAGAGGTTAAGTCAAAGATTGCTTAAAATATGTCAAGATATCAGAACATATTGGAATGCATCAACAACCAGCCTTATTATGAGAAATACAAATAGTCTCTTATGATGTATGTAATCATATACTTTTACACAAGACATAATTTTGTATGTCAAGTAAATTATTTTAATAATGATTGTGGGTTTTTTTTTTAAGTTTATTTGCTTATTTTGAGAGAAAGAGAGTGTGTGAGCAGGTGAGGGGCAGAGAAGGAGGGAGAGAATTCCAAGCAGGCTCACCATCAACTCAGAGCCTGATGGGAGACTCAGATTCATAAACCGTGAGATCATGACCTAAGCCAAAACCAAGAGCCAGATGCTTAACTGACTGAGCCACCCAGGCGCCCCTCTTTTAATAATGATTATATATAGGAACTTCATAACATATAGGGATGGACCCTCAACATACTGTATTGAAATCAAATGAGTTAAAACCTTTGGAGGGTGTGTAAAAATTATGAGCTGTACTTTTGACCCATTTTTTTCTTTTCTGAAAGTTCAGAATATAACCAAAAGTGTTAATTGATGATGACATGATATAGCACTTACTAATTTGTAACTTCTTTTATGTGTAGGTCATAACCACAAAGCATTTAAATCCAATAATGATTCAGTTATTTAATAGCATTGCTATTTCAATCTTGGTCAAAAACATTTCAATAGATTCATTCATAATTAATTTCCATGTCTTATATATGGCACACAAACATTTGAAAGTCCAATTAAACAAAAGACCTTAATTACAATGCTTTATATCTGATGCAATAGATGCAAGTTAATAAAATCACACAGGTTGTTGATCACCTTGTCTTCTAGGATAAGAAATCAACCTATGGAATTTTGGTAGCAGCAGTAAGTTTTCTTTACTTTTTATCGGGAAGACTTATGTTCAAACTATCTGAAAGATAGTGTGAAGAGGTGATCTAACAGCTTCTGGAAAAAAGCACAGTCATGACTTTTGTACACTCAGGAATCATTGATCCACTAGTAAAACATACATATATGTTTAAAAAATCATTCTTTCTCTATATATTTATATATTTAATATTACTGTATTATATACAATAAAGACTGTATAAACATTATAATCTGTAATTTATATATAATATTCCAATGTGTATGTAAAACAAGAATTATTTTTTTTTATTTTTTATTTTTTTTAAATTTTTTTTTTCAACGTTTTTTATTTATTTTTGGGACAGAGAGAGACAGAGCGTGAACGGGGGAGGGGCAGAGAGAGAGGGAGACACAGAATCGGAAACAGGCTCCAGGCTCCGAGCCATCAGCCCAGAGCCCGACGCGGGGCTCGAACTCGCTGACCGCGAGATCGTGACCTGGCTGAAGTCGGACGCTTAACCGACTGCGCCACCCAGGCGCCCCAAAACAAGAATTATTTTTGATGAATAAAATAATTTTCTTATTTTTTTAGCTATTTCATGGTTATCTGACAAACTCATTTCTAGGGATAAGAATAAGAATTACAGCCAGTTACAAAAGCCTGTGCTAGTCATTTTGCATCCACTCTCACATATAATCCTTATAATGATTCTTTGAGTTTGGTGCCATTTCAATGTCTATGTTGCCAGTGAGGAAACTGAAGCTTAGGAAGTTTAAATAACCTATACAGAGTCTCATAGCATTGAAACACAGGCCCATGCTACTCCAATGGCGTTACTTTCTTTTTTTCTAAGGTTTCAGACATAAAAGAAACAAAATATTAAAACACTCTGTGGGAGTTATGGGGTGGCTCAGGTGGCTAAGGACCTGACTCTTGATTTCCACTCAGGTCATGATCATACCTGTTCATGAGTTCAAGCCCCACATGGGGCTCTGCACTGACAGTGAAGAACCTGCTTGGTATTCTCTCTCTTCCTCGCTCTCTGCCCCTCCCCCTTTCACACATGCAAACTCTCTTTCTCTCTCTCTCAAAATAAATAAATAACCTTAGAAATAATGAAAAAAACTCTGTATAAGTATACCAATGCCAACATTATTTACTTCTTCATCTTGATATTACAAGTAAACAGAGATCCCTTACTTAATATCAGATAAAGTTGCACATGCTTTACACATACTAAGTCAGTAATCTTAGGAAACATTCAGAAATATATTGACTATGTCTATAATTTACAAACAGAAAATTTAGGCACAAATGTGTTCATTGAATTGCTGAAGACTCAGGGGAAAATGGAGTAACAAGAAAGAGAGTTACATTATCTTGAAATAACTAAAATTTTTTGACAAAATATTTTTTGAAATCGTGACTTCAAGACACTAGGCATCAAGGAAAAATAGATAATGATTTCTGAGAGATGGAAAACAAATGAAGTGAATCCTATACATGCTTAAACTTACTTCCTTAAAAGCATTTATGAGCAGCAGTGAAGAGGGGGGAGCCCAGACTGCAGTTCTGTGCCTGCAGCTCTGTGCACTCCTGAACAAAGTTAGTAGAATTCACAGGAGCCTATATCAGAGATGGACAGCTCAACTGAGAAAGAACCCTTGAGATCTGGAGAGAGAAGAAACAGACTTCCACAAGAATGCAAGGAACAGGGTCTAGGATCCATACAGAACCAGCAATAGAGCTTGCTTCCATTAGCCAGACAAAAAAAACCTCATAATTTATAAGGCGATGTGTTGAGCACTCAGAAAAGCCTTTCCTTTCTACTGCAGAAAAATTAACCCCATACTAAACATACCTTGTCCCACCTACTACATATTTAAAAACAAGCACTGGGTGCATGAAACTATAACTTCATTTTAGAAAAGAGCTTATGAATATTTATAGGAATGTAAAAATATCAGGCACCCAATAAGTTAAAATTTAGAATGTCTAGCATCTAATCAAAGATTACCAGACATGAAAAGCTGCAGAAAAATGCAACCATAGTGCTAAAAAAATTATAACAAGTCCATGACCAACATTGGTATTTAAATTAGGAGACAAGGAAATTAAAATTTGTTCCTCTACATTCCACATGTTCAGGAGTTAAGTAGAGCCATGAACATTTTTAAAACATACACACACACACACACACACACACACACACACATATATACACACACGTACATATATGTATGTGTATATGTAATTATATTGTTTACACCATACATTATACACATTATATGTTATATATTATACACATATATATACAAATATATTGGAGAATATATGTATAAATGTATGAATACAGAGTGAAAAAATAGATATAAAAATAGATATACATGTCAAATATATAAAAATATATTTTTTCTCTACTATTCAAAGATGAAGCAGTACATCCAAAGAGCATTAAAATATGCACAACACAGGGCACCTGGGTGGCTCAGTCAGTTGGGCATCCTACTTTGGCTCAGGTCATGATCTCATGGTTTGTGAGTTCTAGACCCATGTCAGGCTCTGTGCTGACAGCTCAGAGCCTGGATCCTGCTTCGGATTCAGTGTCTCCCTCTCTCTCTGCCCTTCCCCTGCTTGCATTCTGTGTGTGTGTGTGTGTGTGTGTGTGTGTGTGTGTGTCTCTCTTGAAAATAAATAAACATTAAAAACATGCACATCCATTAGCATTAATGTTAAATTTGCTTTTCTGCCATTTTCTATGTGATAGTTTAAGAAATAGGCTGTTGAGTGTTTAGGACGTATAAAAATGTGTGAATTTTGGAAAGAGGAAAAATTTTAAAGGAAGAGTATGAACGGTGTTTTAGGGAAAATCTGTATCATAGAAGTGACTTAAATGAGCATAGAAGATGATGCCAAATGTTGCAACTGAGATTCACTTTTGTCATAAAAGATAAAAGACTGAGGTGAAGGGCCTCTGGATGGTTCATTCCAACTCTTGACTTTGGCTCAGGTCATGATCTCAAGGCTCAGTTTGTGGGACTGAGCCAACATCAGGTTCATGCTGACAGCACGGAGCCTGCTTTGGGTTCTCTCTCTCTCTCTCTCTCTCTCTCTCTCTCTCTCTGTCTTTGCCCCTCCCCCACTCGAGTGCGTGCATGCTTTTCTCTCAAAAATAAGTAAACTTTAAAGAAAAGACAGAGTTGAGAAATAAAAGTCAATGATATTTATTTCCAAGTGTTTTTTCCTTTACACTTTTTTTTCAAAAGTGGCTTGCACAAGTGCATTAAAAAATAGCACCCTTAGGACTGTTAAAATATTGTTATATCTTCTAAAATATGTTAAAGACTTATTTTCCTTTAATGAGAAATACATACCCACATGACTTCCAATAGGAATGCCTTTCCTCCAAAGTCAAAGTACAGTTCAAAGGAAAGACTAAGTTTCTAAAGTGCTAGGGCTTTTCATGCTTAGAAGTCTCACTCTAACTCAGTTGCATCCAGACTTTCAATGAGTTTCACCTCCAGTGATAATGAGTAATAGAAGAAAAAAAATCCACTTCTTTAGTTACCTCATGGCAGCATTAAGTTAATACTCTGTATTAAAGTGGCAGCTAATGATTCATTAGCATACCCACCACTGGAGTGATATGCACTTGCATAGATGATAGGCTAGTGGAAACCACTGTCGATATAATATCTCTGTAATGCTGTGATGTTGATGACTTAAGGGAATACATTATTAAAGAAATACCGTGCTGATTACTTGCCTCTGGAATATATCATTAATCTGATGCCACTGCTAAGATGTATAAGTGTAATTTATAATCCACAAAGTGAAAGGTGAGAGCAAGACTTTCCATCTAAGTGATGTTTTAAAGGATTCATTTCTGAAAACTTTATTCTAAGTACTCAGGAGAAGCTTTGGTGAGTTAAGATTATTGAAAGAGAAAGGTGATAGATTGAAGTCATAGGACAGGTGTAATGGAAAGATTTGGTGAAATCCCTGTTAGTTTTCATTGTGAGGAGATCCAAGGCGGCCTTGACAGGAATTTTTGGTCTAATCAAGGACCTTGTCTTACTAATGGTAGGCTAATTTAAGACATGTGGCAAGTGCCCTAGTTTTAAAAGCATTTTGACATGTTTTAACTTCTATTTTGATTGTATTACTTAATGAGATTGTTGAGAAAAGAATTCTAAGGCTTTTTAAATAATTAAGCAGTCAGATATTAAAATCTACTTATCTCATATAACTGCGGTAGCACAGTGGGGGGATAGGATAGTGCTTATCCAAGATTCTAATATCTCTTACACCAATAATAAACCATGGTTTTAATCAACTTGCCTTTCCTGACATTGGCTTTCTTCATCTATAAAATAGTTTGATTTAAATAAAGCAATCATGATTATAAATTTGATTAAAAGGACTTCCTTTAGAGAAAATAAAATAACAATTATTCAAATGCATTCTTTTTTTTAAAGTAATAGGAAAAAAACCTTCTAAGTATTCTATATTTTATAAGAAATAATTTCCTATGCAGCAATGTACACCCACTTTCTATTTTTTTTAATTTTTTGAATATTTAAACAGATTGTGTAATAATACATTTCAAACAATACGTTTAGTTTATCACAGAATTAAGATGTAACACCAACAGGGCCCTTAGACTCACATTTCTTCTTGAATATAACTTCTGGCAAGGTTGCCCACCAGCTCTACAGAAAAGTCTGGACAGGTCTGTACTTAACAGTGGATAAATAACTTTCCTTTCTCACTTCGGAAAGCCTCAAATATAAAACATTACTGGATATATTCACATATAAAACAGCTTATTAACATGTTAATTCTAGAACTTAAATTCACTATTTATGGATACAAATAAAAAACCCGTTCGGAAATTATTCTAAAATTCAGTCAACACCGTCACCAGGCACCTTTGTGTATCTAAATCTCCCAGTCGGGAATTTTTCATGCAGTTCTGTTTTCCAAAAAAATTCCTCTTTCTCAGGGTCTTTTTACAATAGACATACTTCAGTTTTCAACTAGGCTAAAAGTAACTACTCCTTTATAAAATTCACTAATGCTTTACTTATTTAAATAACACTCCAAACTGAAGGAAGAAAAGAAATAGGGAAAATATCATGTAATAGAATGAGGAGGGAGGCAAGGAATTGTGCATGTTTAATATAAACAGTTTGATGAGTTTAGACACAGGCACACATCTGTGGTGCCATCACCACAAACAAGGTAGTGGACATATCCTTATGTTGCTTTGTTTTTGTTATTTGGAGCTTTTTTGTTTTTGTTTTTGTTTTTTGGTTTTGTTTTTTTTTTTTTTTTTTGGTTCTGTTATTTCCTTCTGTTTTGTGGTATAGACCTAACATGCAATGTACCCTCTTCACAAACCCTGAAATGTACAATACTATTGTTATCTACAGGTAATGTTATCTACAGGTATCTACAGGTACTGTGTTATCTACATCTCTAGAATTTATTCATCTATCATAACTGAAATCTTATATCCATTGAACAGCTCTCCACTTACCCCAACCTCCAGGCCCTGACAACCACAACTGCATCTTCTGCTTCTATGAACACGATATTTTAGATACCTCATATAAGAATCACATATATGGAATCACATAATAATTGTCTTTCTGTAAATAGCTTATTTCACTTAGCATAACGTCCTTCGGGTCCGTCCGTGTTGTCACAAATAGTAGGATTTCTTTCTCATTGAAAACTGAACACTACTTGATTGCATACATCTACCACATTTCCGTATCCATTAATCTGTCAATGGATATTCAGGTTATTTCCATATCTTGGCCATTGCGAATAATGCTGCAACAAACACGGGAATGCTGCTATCTCTTCAAGAGACTGACTGCAATTCTTTTGTATATATACGCAGAAGTAGGGGGTTGCTGGATCATACGGTAGTTCCCGTTTTTAATTTTTTAAGGACCCTCCATACAGTTTCTCTACAGTTGCTTCCCTATTTTGTATTCCCACCAACAGAATCCAAGGGTTTTCATTTTTTTCAGATTCTCACCAGCATTTGTTATCTTTTGATAACAGCCGTCCTGACAGGTGTGAAGTTATATCTCACTGTAGTGTTGATTCTCATTTCACTGATAATTATTGATGTTCAGCATCTTCTTATACAACATGTTGGCCATTTGTAGGTCTTCTTTGGAGAAATGTCTATTCAAGTTCTCTGTTAATATTTCAATTGGGTTATTTGATTTTTTTTGCTCTCCAGTCGTGTTTCTTACATACTTTGGATATTAGTTCTTACCAGATATGTGGTTTGCAAATATTTTCTTTCATTTTGTGGGTTGCCTGTTCATACAAAATGAAAAGGCAAAGCCTTTTATTAAGTTATGATACTAACAACCCCCCCCCCCATTGGAGATAGAGGGGACTTCATTAATGTGGGAAGTGGTAGCAGGTCTTTATCACAGTAATTGGGCAACCCATACACTTGAAATCTTCTGTAAATTTGGTTTGCTTTAAAATTTAAATGTTTATCGGGAGTTCTGAAAGCACTGAAAAAAACCCTGTCATTATCAGATTGCTGATATGTTTCTTAACCATTACTGTGCACATTTCCTAATAACAAAATAATTTGGCTCTAGGGAAAGCAGTTGTGCTGCAATAGGAAATCCCTGTTGTGTTTGACTCTAGGGAATATATTGAATTTTTTGAGAAAAGAAGCTTAGTGTTTCTTAAAAATGAGTCTGAGTTTGCTCTTTTAGGCTTGCGTTTATGGTATATAACTGAACCAATATGCCATTGTTATTAAATAATTAGCAGAGAGGCTGCTATTGGTGGGGCTGATCCTTATATCCAGGTTACATCCATTAGGAAACCCAACATTTTAAATGCCACCCATTAAATTGAATGGAGTGAGATAATAGCAATAAAAGAAAAAAAAAATACTACAACAAATCAAATAATAGCACAAAGTAGAAGTAACTCAACTTATCTTCTTTAACTGCTTTTCTAACTGATACATATGCTTTAAGGCAGGTTTAAATCCCTGTACATAGGAGTTCCTGGGTGGCTTAGTGGGTTGAGCCTCTGACTCCTGATTTCAGCTCAGGTCATGATCCTGGGGTCTTGAGATCAAGCCTCGCATCAGGCTTCCTGTTGAGCATGGAGCCTGCTTGGGATTCTCTCTCTCTCTCTCTCTCTCTCTCTCTCTCTGCCCCTACCCCTCTCAAAATAAATAAATAAACATTAAAAAAAATAAATCTGCATATATAATAACTACATTGCCACTTTAAACACGTAGATTTCAAATTCAGAACTCATAGGTTCAAACTCTAATCACACTCTTTCTTATCTTATCTCACAAGAAATAGCGAACTAAAGTTCATGAATTCTCTACTCATTCATCCTTTATACACTGTCCCCTCCCCACAATTTTGTGATCTCCTGATCATGTAACTAATGATCTTTAGAAGGGCTTGCTTACAGAGTAGCATCAGCCTACCCAGTGGTTCTGTAAACAGTGTGAATATTTGATTGCCCTGTAGGAGTCTAGAATTTTGATGAAAAGTGTCTACATGACCAGTCTTCAGTAAAACCTAGGGAACTGAGTCTCAACAGGGAAATATTTCGCACATGTATTGATGCAAGTTGCTGCCTGAAAAAAATAAAAAAGATTGGGCTCTTCGTCCACCTGCCAAGGGGTGTGAGAAGGCATAGGAGAGCTATGCATTAATTTCTCCAGGCTTCACCTGAATGTCTCTTCATCCCTTACTGGTCCAGTGGCATATGCTTGCTGGGTTCTTGTAATAAATCTTAGCTGTGAGGACAAATATATACTGAATTATATGTATATATATATATTTTTTTCAGTATATATATATACTGAATACTGTGAGTCCATGTAGTGAAGCACTGAACACGTGGGTGGTCTTGAGACCCCTGACCCAAAAATTAAACGATAGGAGAATCTCTTAAGAACCTGCCAAAGCCTCACTATAGAATCATTATCTGCCATAGACCCTTTATTCCTACAATCACCATTTTCTTGGATGGATCATGCAGCCTGACTGGCACATAACCTTGCAAAACAGTCAGGGACAGTTGAAGAGTCTTCCCTTGCCTTGGACCCAAACAAAACTGACAACCATAGCCTATCAGTAAAGGGATTATAACTTCACAACTAAATATTGCATTGAAAATGTGTGGTTCTTAGGAGACCACAAGGAAATTGCTTCAGTTTGAAGAAAAAATTCCCAAACCCCCACTATTTCTCTCTTCATCCTGTAATAATAAAATGAGTGTTTCCCAAGTGCTCACCGAGCAGCTGAGAATCCCAGGCCTGCGTGAGAGTCTGCCTATAATTCTACTCACAGAACAATGACCTCTCTTTGTTCTACACCTCCCAAGTATCATGCGAGTTTCTTGTGTTGGCAAATTGTAACTTGGAACATGTAGCGAAGGAGACTCTGAGAAGTGAAGTCTTCAGCTGATTCTCTGAAATGCAGAGAAAAACTCAGAAACATGGAAAGAGTGATGCCATGTTGGCAGTAGATAATTCAGCAGAGATAAATACTATCATATTCAAATATACAGGGCTTTTTTTTTTTTTTATGTGAGGCTCGTCTCCCTTCTGTAACCAACGTAATTATGAATTTTAAGGGTTTAAATGTCAAGTCTGATTAAGATCTGCAAATCTAATTATTTATTGATAGTGAAAAATACAATAACCTAATGTTTTTCTCTTTCCAAAGTAAAATGTTAGGAGAGTCTCAGCTATGCTGAAGGAGTATGTAGGTATTTCTCCCCATTAGTATTGGTTTATACCATGCTGATTTGCTAGATTAGAAAAAAAAAATAGAAGACCCCTACGTAAAAGAAGGAGTAACTGAATTAGATAACGTGAGACAACATTAAAACAGTGAATCTCTCAGGATTCAGTTCCAAGAATGTGCATATTACAGAAAAAGAAATATTTCAACCGAAGTCTAGAAAGGGAGGAGATATGTCTGCCTAGACAGACAGAAAACTGTTAAGGCGTCTATAATGTTCTGTTATTTATCACATAATACTGCCCTAGGTATTATTCTAAAGAGAAATGTTTTTCTACAGAGCTTCAAATTAGGAGGTTGAGATTTTTCAAGCTTTCTCTTCCATCAGATTGACAGAACAGCTTTCCTATCAGCTAAGCGTCATTAGTGCACATTGAGTTCAGCATCATTTTCCAAGAACATCCTCCTTGTTGCAAATGGGGGATAAGAATTCAACAGAAAAATATTGCAAGAGACAGAGCTACTAGGACATCAAAACACATCCATCGACCCCACATTTGCTCTTTAATAGAAAGGAAAGAAGGAAAAGAGTTATTAACATTACTTCAGCTAAAACACCTAATTTTAGGCTATGCATTAAAGATATAAATAGAATACAAGTTCTTGGTTTTCTGGTTTCATGAACCACATGCATGTTTTCACTTTTTGAGAAATTGAATAGATCATGAGTCAACTGGGCAACATGTTATGTGAAGGAAGATATGGGAAACATTCTAGATGTGCTCAAGAAGATATTCAAACATGTCATTAATCTGAAAAGCAAATGGTTCCTTCCCAATATTTTAAAGATATTTGTGGATGAAACTCATTTAAAAATAATAGGCATGTTTTTCATAAAAAAAAAGAGATAAAATTGGCCCAATTCCATTGGATAAAAGTATATTTCATTTTATATGATAATTTTTAAAGGTTGATATAGCACCAGAGGATGAAAAAGTGATATAATGGTTTTAAATTAAAAGTTGGTTTTTTTTCTTTAAAAAATATAAGAATTCTTGGGGCACCTGGGTGACTCAGTCGGTTAAGTGCCCGACTTTGGCTCAGGTCATGATCTCATGACCTCATGGTTTGTGAGTTTGAGTCCCGCCTTGGCTCCCTGCTAACACCTCAGAGCCTGGAACCCGCTTCAGATTCTGTGTCTCCCTCTCTCTCTCTCTCTGCCCTTCCCCCTGCTCACTCACACACTCTCTCTCTCTCTCTCAAAAAGTAAATAAAGATTCAAAAATTGAAAAAATAAGAATTCTTGAAGCCCCATTGTCCTCATTATCTTAAATTATTTGACACACTTATGCATTTTATACAATGCTAATTCATTGGGGGAGAAATTTTCTTAGCTCCCAACTTATAATTTCTTTTTTTTTAAAGTTTATTTGTTAACTTTGAGAGAGAGAATGTGAGCAAAAACAGGGGAGGGGCAGAGGGAGAGGAAGAGAGAATATTAAGCAGGCTCCATGCTGTCAGCACAGAACCTGACCCAAGGCTTGATCCCATGAACTGTGAGATCATGACTTGAGCCAAAACCAAGTTTTGGATGCTTAAATAACTGAGCCACCCAAACGCCCCCAAGCTTACACTTTCCATATAAGTGCTCTCACTGTATTTTGTGTACCTGTATTTCTTATGACCTTTGTTTCAAAAAGAGACATTAGATCATTTATTTTTATTAAGTTTATTTTCTCTTTCTCTTTACATCATGCTCCACATACCTAGAAATGATAAAAATAATGAGCAAAGAAAAAGAACCATATCTGTAATTATCTATAATCATCATTCATACCATGTCATATAAATCCAGTCAAAGCTATCGTACAAATCAACTAAAAAGTTTTGCATTTCAAATAAATAAATAAATTTAATATATATTTAGCTGAAATAAGGTTTTTTTTTGATAATATGATTATACTACATTAAGAAATAAAAGAACTTTAATTTAATTCCTGTGTCCTTTTTCCTTTAATATAAACTATTCTTACACCTTAAGAAGTTGTTTGGAATAAAAATTCTTGACAATAAGGACAAAACAGTATATGTAAATTTGGGTCATTTTATGCAGTCTTCATCCTTGTGTTTTGAATTTCTTTGGAATCTGAGTAGGTAAGTTTTATTTGAGATGTTCAATGCATCAGTGTTTATGAATCTACAATGATTTGGGCCCTTTTCCAGGCTTTTTCCTGGCCATCCTAAAAGAGGAAAACATACAGTCTTTATTTTTGGGTTTCATTTCAAGGCAGCAAGCCTGAAGGAGTATCCCAAACTAAAGAGTCAGGGAGAGCCAGAGTGTGAGAGCCAGAAGCAAATAGAGGGCTCTACATGAGTCAGAATTGCTAAACAGGAGCCACGTGCAAAAGTGAACAATAAAGCAGTCAGCAAACAGCAGGGTCAGGAGAAAGAAATTCCTCAGCAGGTAGGACACTAGCTCTCAAGCTTCTGGCATGGTGATGTTTCTTGTTCAGCCTGGTAAGTGCTAGGCTAGGGATATATTAAGCTGGAGCATGCTGATAACACGCTGCTACTTATGACAATATTCCTGGGCATTTGTCCACTCATGGAGACATTCCGTTTCTTGTACTGTCAGCCACCATGCCAAGTAATGAAAAGTATAAGCCAAGATTTAGATTTAAAAAACTCATAAGGTAGATTTTACTCTGTTTTTCACCAATTAAGAATGTGGAGAATTCACTTTCCAAAGAAAGCAACTAAAGAATCAAGTAAACATACTGTATTCAAACAACAACAACAATAAATTGGCTATTGATGGAATATATCCTTTGCATAACAAAACACTGAATGCACACTAAAATAGTTTTTTCTTGTTCATTTTTTTAACATGGACATACATTTTAATTTTTCCAGCTTTATTGATGTATGATTAACAAATAAAAATTGCATAATTTACGTTGTACAGTGATGTACAAGGATGTACAATGATGATTCATATATGTATACATTTTCAAGTGATTGCCACAATCAATGAACACATCCATCACTTCACATAGTTTCTATGTTGTGTGTGTGTGTGTGTGTGCGTGTGTGTGTGCGTGTGTGTTGAGAACACTTAACATGTATTATCAGCAAGTTTCAAGTATAAGATACAGAATTCCTAGCTATAAACACCACACGGTAAGCTCCAGATCCTGGAACTTAGATTCTGGAACTATATCACATATGTGCAACATAACACCGCACACACACACACACACACACACACACACACAAATACTAACAAAGCTTAACTCCACCAGATATGTTTTTCAAACTTCATGGAAATTCTGTGCAGTTTGATACTCATCAATTTTTTGCAGAAGAAATTATTGAAGCCTATTAGGCTGCCCAAAAGAAAAACAGATGGAATGTAGGAAAAGATGAGGGGGAAAAAAGAGGAAGAAGAATAAATGGAGGAAGGAAAGAAAGAGGAAAGAAAGAAAGAAAGAAAGAAAGAAAGAAAGAAAGAAAGAAAGAAAGAAAGAAAGGGAAAAAAGAAAGAAAACTCATGAGCCTTTGAAATTGTGGGGGGAACTGATATAAAATGATATAAAAATAATAATATGACCTTAATAAAATAAAAAAGCATTGCAGGAGAAAACACATCACCTCTGGGATCTGTAGAATGGAATGAGCCTAAAATATGATGAGGAATACACTGAGTAGCACCGAATATGCAAGTGACTGTAGTACCATTAATCATCTTTTTTTAATCCTCTTGTGGATCAATATTTTAAATTAAAACAGCTCTCTCTGCAACAACAATTTCACTCTGGACATTTGCCCATAGTGAAGTATAACCACCAAATGCCATGCTTCCCCTCAGATATCTATCCTACTTCCTTAGGTCCTGTCCTCTTCCGGACTTTATAGCTAAGCTGCTCATATAGAGTTTAATATCCACGTAACTGTCTCTTTTGCAGCAGTCAAAAATGGGTCCCATGTCCCAGCACAAATACATATGACTGGGTTCTAAAAACAAACTCCATTGTGACCACTATTATTTTCTTAAATTTTATACAGGGTTAAAAATGAGTACTATTTTGAAGTGGGCTGAAGGATCATTTTAATGTTTGTGCTGATTTCTTGGGAGTGGGTTCCAGTAGATGCTAGGAAGAGACTGTACAGTCTGGGAAGGTGTAGGATCCCTGTCCTGTCTGCCTGGAGAATTGAGGAAGTCAGGAGAGAATTCTTTTTCTCTTTCTCCCTTGATATGTTTCACTAGACATTGTGCAATTAACCATTCTTTTTAAGAACGCTCTTTTAGGGGCGCCTGCGTGACTCAGTAGGTTAAACTTCTCCTCAGGTCATGATCTCATGGTTTGTGGGATTGAATCCTGCTTAGGACTCCATGTTGACAGCAGGGAGCCTGCTTGGGATTGTCTCTCTCTCTTTCTCTCTGCCCCTCCCTCTGCTCACTCTATCTCTCTCTCAAAATAAAAATAGATAACCATTAAAAAAAGAAGAGGAAGAATGCAATTTTGAGTTTTATCTCTTGTTCGTTAATGTCTTTGTGATTTCATTAATTTTGACACTTTTTTTAGATACTTCCTCCCTAGTAATATTTGGGGATCATTCTATTCTACTTCCTAGGTTCTTAAATCAAAGACTTACTTTCTTTAATTTTGTTATTGTTGTGTTTTGTTTTATAGTAGATTAATAAATATTTTTATAACAAATAAAGTTTTATATTCAGTCAAGAAGACAATTTAATTCTTCCCGTAAGTTTAGACGCATATGTTTTCAGTATCATTCTGTTAAAAAAACATTTCTTTAGTTTACATTCCAGTTGATTCTTAAAACCATTTTATACTTAGAGGTGTCAATTTTTGTTTCCCAAAGTTTATTTAATTTTGAGAGAGAAGGAGACAGAGTGTGAGTGGGGCAGGAGCAGAGAGAGAGGGAGACACAGAATCTGAAGCAGGCTCCAGGCTCCGAGCTGTCAGCACAGAGCCTGACGTGGGGCTCGAACTCACGAACTGTGAGATCATGACCTGAACCAAAGTCGGAGGCTTAACCAACTGAGCCACCCAGGCGTCCCTGAGACATATCAACTTTAATATCAACTTCATAGATAAGTTGTTGCCTTAAGAATTTTTTTAATTTTTAATTTCTAATGTAATTGTGTTTGCCTATGATAGCTACTTTCTTATAAACTCTTTTAAGTTTGTTATAGATTCTGGACTTAAAAGCAGAGATAACTTGTAAGTGTTTTTGTATTCTGAAATGATTATTTGAGTGCAGGGTTCTCTATATTATGTATGATAATACATAATATATATATATGTACATATATGTATGGAAATGCTATTGGCATAAAACTGGTTTGCAAGGCACTGCATTTATGGATATACACATTGGCCTTGAGGTTATAAAATGGGTTCTATTTAATATGTTATCTATTTAATAATAGATACAGATGTTAGAAATACTGTTGCATATAGACCCCACAAACAAGAATATCTGTAGTAGCATTATTCAGAATATGAGGGAAAATGGGTAACCAGTCATCATTAAAAAAAAATCAATACATTACAGTATACATTATAGTATATCACAAAAAAGGCTATATAGTTCATTATAATTGCATTTCAGAAAACTTAAAATTGAGTGGAATTTTTTTTCTAAACATGACCTATGCATGATGAATAAAACTTTAAAACAAGAAATCTACATAATATGTAATTAAGGAATACATATATTTGTAAAAACTTTATAAGTGAGGGCATGATGAAAACAAAATCAAGTTAGAGTTTGTCATCATTTGGGACGCAGGAGTTGGAACTAACAAGGAAACTTAGTATTCAAGTATTGTAGAAACGTTATCACACTTTGACTTCTTGGTTTAGATGTGTGCAATTTATTATTATTATGTTTAAACTTACCAAGATGTTATAGTAATTTTTATGTATTTATAAATTATATAGAAAAAAATTTTTGTAAATGTTAATTGCAATAATCCTCAATAAATTAGAATGACTTCTTACAATATCTGTCAAATTATTTTTTATTTTTATTTTAATTTTTAAATTCCAGTATGTATTTTGCTTTTTTCTTTCAATATTTTTTTAATTTTAATTTTATTTTCATTCCACTATAGTTAACATAAGTGTTATATTGTTTTAGGTAGACAATATAGTGGTTTGACAATTCCATACATCACCCAGTGCTCATCACGACACATGAACTCCTTAATAGCTATCTTTTATTTTACCCATCCCCCCACCCACCTCCCCTCTGGTAACCATCAGTTTGTTCTCCAGAGTTAAGAGTCTGTTTCTCGGTTTCTCTCTCTCTCTCTCTCTCTCTCTCTCTCTCTCTCTGTCTCTCTCTCTCTTTTCAATGTCCATTAGTTTTATTTATTTAATTCCACATATGAGTAAAACAATATGGTAATTGTCTTTCTCTGATTGCCTTATTTTGCCTAGCATTATACCATAGCTCCATTCACATTGCAAATAACAAGATTTCATTGTTTTTTATGGCTGAATAAGATGCTATATGTGTATATATATATATATATATATATATATATATACATATACACACATATATATGTATATGTGTGTATATATATATATATATATATATATATATATACACACATATACACCACTTCTTTATCCATTCATCTGTCAATGACACTTGGGCAGCTTCCATAATTTGGCTATTGTAAATAATGTTGCCATTAATATACAGGTGCCTGTATCCCTTTGAATTAGTGTTTTTGTATTTTGGGGGGTAAATACCCAGTAGTGTAATTACTGGATCTAGGGTAGTTCTATTTTTAATTTTTTGAGGAACTTCCATAGTGTTTTCCACAGTGGCCACATGAGGTTGCATTCCTGCCAGGAGTGCATGAGGGTTCCTTTTTCTTCACATCTTTGTCAACATTTGTCTCATGTTTTTGATTTTAGCCATTTGACTGATGTAAAGTGATATCTTACTGCAGTTTTAATTTGCATTTCCCCAGTAATGAGTGATGTTGAGCATCTTTTCATGTGTCTGTTGACCATATATATGTCTCCTTTAGAGAAATGTCTTTCCATGTCTTGTCTCCATTTTTTAATTGGATTATTTGGGGGAGGAGTATTGAGTTGTATCAGTTATTTTTATATGTTGCATACTAACCCTTTATTGGAAATGTCATCTACACATATTTTCTCTCATTTAGTAGATTGCCTTTTAGTTTTGTCAATTGTTTCTTTTGCTATGCAGACACTTTTTATTTAGATGTAGTCCCAATAGTTTATTTTTGCTTTTATTTCCCTTGCCTAAGGAGACATATCTAGAACAATATCACAACAGCCAGTGTCAGAGACATGACTGCCTATATTCTCTTCCAGGATTTTTATGGTTTCAGGTCTCACATTTAGATCTATGTTCCATTTTGAGTTTATTTTTGTGTATTGTGTAAGAAAGTGGTCCAGTTTCACCAAATTCGATTTTTAAAATATTGAACAAATCTCACTAAATACTTTGAAAAAAGGTAAACATAAAACATGATGATTTCATATCATTTAAAAAAAGCAATTAAAAAAATTTAAAGGTGCCTGGGTGGCTCAGTCATTTAAGCATCCGACTCTTGGTTCAGCTCAGGTCATGATCTCACTGTTGTGAGATCAAGCCCCCACATCGGGCTCTGTGCTGACAGCATGGAGCCTGCTTGGGATTCTCTCTCTCCCTCTTTCCCCCCCACCCGCACTAGTTCTCACTCTCTCTCTCTCTCTCTTGCTCTCTCTCAATATAAATAAACTTAAAAAAAGTAAATCACAAAAATATTGGTCAAAAACTGAAATACATGTTTTTGCATAAATACAAGCATATATCTACCAGTATGTATGTGTGTGTTTAAAGAGCAACACCACTGCTTTGTAAGAAAAAACCAAAAAAACAAACAAACAAAAAACCATCAAAATCCTTAACATTTGTGGAATTATGGTAAGATGAAGTCATAATTCAATGTAGATTTGAGAATTTTTGTTTTAATTTTTGTGAACAATTCAAATTTCTTCTATGATCACCTCTTCATATACTGGAGGCCTCTCTGTTCCTTAATTGGTCAACTTATGTACCCACATCACATTGTAGATTTACATTCTATAAATACATATTAAGATATGTTTGATATAGGTCAAGAAATACTCCCCAGTTTGTCCATAATCCTGAGAAGCATTTTAACTATTCTCAGCTATTTGTTCATCTATATAATTTTAAAATATGCTTGTCAATACCTATTGTATTTTATTGAAATTGCATTAAATGCACAGACAAATTTTGAAAGATGGATCATATTTATGATGTAATATTTCTGTGTCTGTTTGCATATACTTTCTCAAATATTTAGGTCTTATTTAATGTATTACAAAGATTTTATATTTGCTTCCAAAAGGTTCTGGAAAATCCATCACTGTAACATTTTCAGATACCTTTTATTTGTATTAACACCTTTTTCCTTGCTGTTGCTATTAGATAGATAGATACATAGATATATAGATGATAGATGATAGATTAGATAGATAAGGGATACATAGCTATATGGATGATAGATGATAGATAGATTATAGATAGATTAGATAGATACAGATAGATATGCTTATATCATTAATCTTGTTAACTTTTTTTAAATTTTGCACAAATTCTATACATTTGCAACTATAAGAAGTTTTGGTTTTTCATTTCAGTGGAGAAATCTCTAAATCATTGTCTTCTATCATTGCACTGACTAGAAGTTTCAGTAAACTTTGGGATAGAATTAGTGGGTAGTAGGTATCTTTTCTCTGTTTCTGGTTTTCATATAATTGTTTCTAGTATTTCTCTATGAAGAATGAAAATTGCTGTAAGGCTTTGGTAAATTCACTTCTATTCCTATTTTACTAAGAGTTTTAACAAGAATGAGAACTTCTTTGGAGCTATTGAGTTGCTTATATACTTTGGCAAATTAAAATGTCAATGTGCTGAATGATATTTATAGTTCTTAGAATGTGAAACTACTTTTGCATTCTCAAGACAAACACAGCTTAGTTAAAATATATTTTCTTATGTATACAGTGCCAAACTTAATTTGCTAATATTTTACTTAGGGTTTTTAAACCTGTGTATAGATAAGCATGCTTGTGATTTAAAAATATTTTTCTGGATTTTTGTGCAAAGGGATCAATAGCTTAATATAATGGATAGGGAAATGTTTGTTTCTTCTTCATTATCAGAAAGATTATGGCAGCATTTATCTGTATAAAGACTTGAGCTTGTATACTGTAGGAAGATTCCTCTGAATCTAATGATTTGCATTATTTTATTCGTGGCAAAGTTATTCAAGGTATTTTCTCCCTCCAATCAGTTATTATGGGAATTGTCATGCTTTCAATCTTCTCTTTTGCATTTCATTTTCTATTGCTATGCATCTTTTCTCTGTATTTAGAGTGGTGCATACAGACTATGCCCCTTAACAGAACACCTACATCACACTTAATTGGTAGAGTCCAATCAAATCTCAATAAATAAATTTTGAGCATCTTCAGATATAATCAATCTGTGCTCTTCAAACACAGAAACAGTGAAGTCTTGGTAGAGAAATAAATAAACGGCACATAAGCACATCTGTACATCCAGAATAATCCACGAAGAAGAATAGTTTAGAGGAACATTTTTGCCTCATTCACATAAGAAAACATTATCTCTGTAAATAGATTCTCAATACCTTCAACCTGTTGCCGATAAATGTTTAATATCAGGTGGGGGGAACTTGAGAAATTGATATCCCTTACAGAATTTTGTTATAGCAAGGCGTATTCATTTTGAGCAGCTACTTAGCAAAATAATTCCTTCTGGGTTTTGGAAGTTACGGCTACTGGTGAATTCTTCTGGTTATTCAAAAAATCTGAAATTATGAATGACATTGATATAAAAATAAAGTTAGACTTTTAAAGACAATATTTAATTGTATTTTTATCGTTAACAGCAGTGAATTAGGTCTTCAGATTGAGAATGTCAAGTTGTGCAGATTTTTTTTCAAGGCTGTTCACTTTCTAGCATGAGAAATGCTTTCAGTGCAAAACATAAGTGACTGCATACCTTTTATAAGTTTGGGGAAGCTTGAGATTCATCATTTGTTAAGATGATGACCATAAAATAAAATAAATAAAATGATTACCAATCTTCTTGGCAAACACCCAGCCCCACAATGAATTTACTTATAATACAAAAAATTTACATCCTTGGGGTGCCTGGGTGGCTCAGTTGTTTGAGCCTCTGACTTGATTTTGGCTCAAGTTGTTATCCCAGGGTTGGGGGATCAAGCCCCTGTGTTGAGCTTCATGCTGAGTGCAGAGCCTACTTAAGATTCTCTCTCTCTCTCTCTCTCTCTCTCTCTCTCTCTCTCTCTCTCCCCCTGTGCCCCTCTCTCATGCTTTCTCCCTCTCTCTCTTTCTCTAAAATAAATACATTTTTTTAAAAAGAAATTTACATTCTTGTAATATGCTACAAACAAAAGTTTGTTACTCCTTCTACATTTACTCTTTAAAATGAGATTTTCAATTGCTGCTTATAATTTTAGAGCCATTCCATTTTTTCCTTATTTTTGCAATGAGCAAGCAGGCATCAGATGCCGGCTCTGACTCATAACAGATTGAGAAAAATCCAATAGGGCCTATTATCCATGCATTTTAACTCTGCTAGCAGTGCATTTGGAGTGGGGTGAGGGAGGCCTCTAGTGCTCTGTGCTCTAAAAGATGCCTGGGCGCCTGGGTGGTTCCATTGGTTAAGTGTCCCACTTTGGCTCAGGTCATGGTTTCATGGTCTGTGGGTTCGAGCCCTGTGTTGGGCTCTGTGCTAACAGCTCAGAACCTGGAGCCTGCTTCGGATTCTGTGTCTCCCTCCCTCTCTGCCCCTCCCTTGCACATGCTCTATTTCTAAAAAAAAAAATAAATAAATAAATAAATAAAAAATTAATCTATCTTTCTTTCTTTCTTTCTTTCTTTCTTTCTTTCTTTCTTTCTTTCTTTTAAATACAAGATGCTCCATATACCCTATTCCATGTTTGGAGTAATACAGACACTTCTAAGACCAACTGCTTTTTTGTGTTGGTGGTGCTGTTTTTCAGGCAGTAACTGGGTTATTTCCAATCAATGGACTGTCCTATTCAAGCTGATTCTTTTGCTGGTCTAGAGGGAGCTTGCAGTTTATCAGGGTCTGTGTCACCTGAATGATGGGAGTTGTGATGTGAAGGTCATTAGGGAGATCTTTCTTGGGCCAGATAATTTGCTACGGTTTTATTTTCCTGATTAGTTCTTTCTAGATCTGATCCCCATAATCAAGTCTGTTTTTCCTCTTCTATGCCTTCTCTCCTTCCATAGTGTGTATGAGTGTGTGTCCATGTGTGTGTGTTCCCCTATTAACTAGTAAATTGGCACCACCTTTATTATTCCAAGAAATCCCTTTTGATGTTCTACCAAACCCCTTTATAGCACCCCTTCGAATGTCAAACCTGCCTGAAATCAGGCTCCTCCTCTACATCAGGGATGCAATTGTATCTCCATGGTTGCATATGGTGTCCTTGATTGTAACCACATGCACCCACATTTCTGTAGACTCCAGTCCCTGGAGTACTCATCCTTCAGTCGTTGCTGTTGAAGGCCAATATTCATGGTGACAGAGGCTTTAGGCCCTTCTTAGCATGGCTATATTTATTTGAAAAAAAATGAAAAATATATAACTGCGTCCATATATAAAATTACTTAATTTTTCTAAAAAAATAACACTTTATTTTGTTGGCACTTTATTTTGTACACTGTCAGTATTATTCTCAATTTATTCACCATACAGTGATTGCTAGGTAGTCTTTCCAAGAAGTGTAGTGTGGAGACATCTAGTGGTCTTTCTGAGATATTCAGTTTCACCACATAAATGTTCATACAGGTTTATAGGATTCATAAAAATTATATGAATGTATGTCGTTATAAACATAGGAAAACATGTCTTTGCTTGTTCAAAAAAATGCATCCATAGAAATCTTCAAAATGCTTCAAAAAATATATCCATAGCATCAATAATGAAGGTCATTTCCAAAAAAAAAAAAAGACAGGTTGTCTTTTTTTTGTGACACGCACACAGTTTTCCATTTCTCTGATGTAAATTTCCGAAGCAATATTTAAGTAACTTCTTATCTGACCTAGAATGTGTCAATGCTAGGAAAGTTAAAATTCTTCAAATGGTAAATATTAGATTGTAATAATAACTACTATAATTATTATAATGCAATTTATTAGATAAATGCTCTGTATGTTTTATTGGATATATTACATTGAGTTAATATTTTAAGTGAATTAATTTACATAATATAAAATTCATACAATAACAGAATTTTGAAATTATAGATTCATCAAATGAATATTTTTATAGTGCATAAATGAATAAAAGAATATTCAAAGGTTATTTGCAAAATAATATGAAACAAACATATATATTTAAATATAATTTCTATACTGTTTTAAGGAATGAAAGGATATCTTAGTCTCTGTTAACAAGCATAAAATAGCCTACTTTTCAAATCGGATAAATCATTTCCATGATGTGGCATTTATTAAACATGACTTTAGAAATTATTTAGAATAATTTGTGTCTAAAACAATTTAATATTCCATTTACAAACATAATTAACAAAAATGAATAAAACAGGTTATGGTTATTAACAATTATGATAGTGATTTGCATTAATTGAACACTAGTAAGAGGCAAGCCATGAATCTCATGCAACCCTATGAGATGAGTTTTAATTTTATAAAGTCTTAGTGGAGATCAGTGACAGGTAAATTAAATGTCCAAGGTCACGTTACATTTCAAGTTGAAAATCAAATTTTAATTTTAACCATATATTAACAGTGGTGATTTTGTTATATATTTTATCATTATAAAAAGGCTTACTGATAGTTTAAAGGAAAACAAATCTGTTTTTGTGGGGATAAAGTGACAACATATATATGAGATTTCATTTGAAAATAGTATTTGGTTAGCATCTTTAATTTAGCAGTACTTTACTTTTTTATAAATTCCAAACTAA
The DNA here is from genome assembly GCF_028018385.1 of Neofelis nebulosa. Lineage (NCBI taxonomy): Eukaryota > Metazoa > Chordata > Mammalia > Carnivora > Felidae > Neofelis > Neofelis nebulosa. The sequence continues at coordinate 10,433,359 of NC_080792.1, read as the reverse complement.
AGGTTACACAAGCTTACACAATTAAAAATGAAGATTGCCAAAAGTTTATCTATCTCTCTGATAGACTTATGTAACTATAAGACTGAGAAAAATCCATACAAGCTTTAAGGTACTATATTTTTAAATGTTATTGAAATAAAGATAGAAATAAAAACAAGAAGACATCGTGTGCCTTCACTATCAATTCCCAAGTAATAGATTTGTGTATGAATAATTGAAGAACAAAGAAGTTATACCCCATTCCCACTCAAGGGCCATAGTCTATGTGACATCGAAAAATATATAATTCTTCCATCTTCTTTTTCGATATTTATCTATTCAGAAGCCTAAAGAAGAAAACTAATGTTGAAAAATTGAAATATATTAAGAAAAAATATTATAGCAGTGATTTGATTTATGAGAGAATAAAACTTTCCTGGAAAACATTTTATCTAGAGCATAAATAAGAACAACTTTGGTAGAAATGCATGGGCAATGCAGTTTTCTCAAGTTTTGCTTAAATACGGAAGAATGAAAAGTGCATATTGCTGGATACATGGAATAAAAATCAAACCTCATTAAACAAATGAAATTTTTAAATAAAATTATGAGTTGGAAATAATGGTAGATATGGAAGTCAGACAGTGTAGAGTCAACAACTAAATGAATGATAATCTTGAATGGTGCCCAGGAAGAAATAAATAAAGACATAATAGAAGAAAATATTCCTCAGCTAAAGAAAAGTCAATAAATGCAGACAAAAGTGCATATGTGCTCAGGCATAACTTGGTGCCTTTAATCATCAAATGCTGATAGGTTCTTGTCATCATGTCCAAAATGGAACTGTTTTGTGTATTAGTTACTCAACATTCCATTTATTTATATGTTACTTTCTCACTAACTCTAAGCAAATGGAGTTTGTTTCTCATTAATATAATGGGCATCTTTTTTTTGTGGGGGATTTTATAGTCTTTAAAATATATAAATAAATATATAAACAAATATATATAAACAAATACATATATGCATATATACATATATATATATATATATATATATATATATATATATATATATGATTTATGACATGTAATGAAAGTCAAGTCTACAATAAATGAATTTACAGTGGGAAGGGCACCTAGGTGACTCAGTCAGTTAAGCTTCCCACTTCGGTTCAGGTTATGATCTCAAACCTTGTGAGTTTGAGCCCCATGTCAGGCTCTGTGCTGACACATCAGAGCCTGGAGCCTGCTTCAGATTCTGTGTTTCCCTCTCTCTGCCCCTCCCCTGCTTGCACTCTGTCTCTTTTTCTCTCAAAAATAAACATAAATAAATAAATAAATAAATAAATAAATAAATAAATAAATTTACAGTGGGAACTGATCAATGACATGGTTTGAAGACCAGGAATGGATATGGTAAACTGGAATCCTATACAGGGCAAAATAAAGCAATTTGATGTTTGAGCAGTCATAAAACACAAGCTAATAAATATGTCTGTGTATCTTTTTAATATAAGTGTTTATAAGCATTCATTTGACTGTCATAATTCTGATATTCAGAGTGTTATATGCTAAGAATTAAGTGATATTTAAAAAATTGTTAAAGTCTTTTTTTTTCTGAGATCTTATTCATTTCAACTGATTTGCTTTTAATAATACAGGTAGAGAAATTTATTATCTTTTTCAATAAGCTTTATCAATGAGCATATGATACCATGTAAACACTTGAAGTTGTTTCTGATTTATTAAACATGACTATGTCTGAACATTGCTTTCATTTAAGTTTTTAAACACAAAACCTGATGATTATTTACTACTAAAAATACTGATTCAATTACTTTGATTTCACATTTTATATAATATAAAAGTCACACTGTTAAAAGGAGTTTGGAAGACGTAGTGTTGATATATATGATGATATGGATAAGATATCAGCATAACAAGAGCTCAATAATAATATTATTATATACAATGGCTATAAAATTAAATTTTAATTGAAATGTTTTAGAGTATGTCTAGATAGCAACAGTTTTTCAGAAGTCTAGAATTATTTGGTTTTGAATGCACATAGATATACACACATTTCTTAACCCTGAATAACCAATACATTATATCCTTTCGTTCAACAATATCCATTACACCACTGCTTAATTATCAAGTTTTGGCATGTGCCAATCACTCTTTTAGGCACTAGGCATATAGCAGTGAACACAATAGACAAAAATTCTTCCTGTCCTGGAGGTCCCATGCCCAGTTAGGATTCATTCAGAAGACTGCATCAGGCTCTATATGGGGTCTGACACATTGCTAATATTCATCAAAGACTGACTGATTGATTGACAACTGCATGAAGACCACTCCATCTGCCAAGGTCATATCCACTTCGGTACTCCTGTACAATATACCTGTAAGCATCTTGGAGTCTAACCTATGTGTCTTTTGTGCTTCTTGACTTCTCTTTTGATTAAATTTTGTCTGCTCTAGTGGATTCTGGGGACAGGACTGCCACCCCAGAGCATTTTCAAGGCAAAGCATCAAACCCAAGAAGATTATCTTTGAAACTTAAGGTCTCATAGGCTCAAATATATATGAAGAAATATATTCAATCTAATTCATGTTTTCAATAGAATTTTATCCTTTCATTTTTATTTGTCAAACATTTCAGCTGTCATGATATTCATCTATCCATTTCAATTTTTAGAATGATTGGAGGTTATCTTCTTGGGCCAATCACAGGAAAGTATTCACAATTTGATGATTCTCCTTGCTGTTTTATCAAACATAATAGGAAACTGAAAATTTTGCTTAAATAGAAATAAGATGGTGTTTTCCTTTTATCAAATTAGCTCAATATTTAAATAAAATTTATATAACCAATTCATTTTATTTTTAGATACATATAACAGTTTCTAAAATAAAATTTTTTATTACCCCAACCATACAAAAGAGAAGAGAAGCAGAATTTATTTTTATAGTATGTAATAGAAGACCAATAACATCATAAATAACAAGCTCTGTCATATATAACTGATAAGAGTGAGCAAGTTGGATAATGATTTCATTAACTCATTTTAATTGTGACTTGGGGAGATGAAGAGGCAGACAACTTGATGTATGTGTTGAAATATGTTGTGTTAAAATATAATGGGTTGTGAATTATATTTCTGAGAATTACTTTTGGATTCCTAGCGAGATAGTGAATTGCTTTTTTATGCCAGGAAAGTATGACACCAAACCAATGCCTTTAATTTGTAGACCAGTAAATGATTAGCCTCAGAGTGTGGGAATTTAAAATATTTTATGTAAAGTCACCATATATAGGAACGCTTTGGTGAAATAAAAGGTTATGTCTTCAAAAGTTGAGTTATGTTTAACTGATAATCGTTTGAACCGTGCATTAGGAGTTTTTTGAGTTTTTTATTTTGCTATGTTCAGCTCTAACACTAATTTTGTTTATCAAATGAGGGCTCTAGGATGTCAGTAAAATAAATATTCTTTCCCTGGGCTGTTTGTTTACATATTTATGTTGCGACTATATGACGCGTGAGAGCGAAGTTGTACTATAAACTCAGCTAAATTTGCTTATTGCATCTGATTGACTGCATGGATTCCCATCTTTGAAGTTAGCTGTAAAGACTGTTAGTCTCTAACTCTAGAATGAGCTCTTAATGTCATATAGTTGTGGGTGAAGTATTCCATTATCAAAGTAACGAATAAAAATAAGTAATAAATCAAAATGTTCCTAGTTCATGTTTTGGTAGGACTCAGGGAGGGTACAAGACTGTGTGTTTGATAAGTATAACATGCAGGTGAGGAGAATGCTGGGAACTAGTGGCTTGGCCTTGGGGAATAGGACTTACTTTATAATGTGGCACAGTCTCTAGAGTCAAAACGCCGGGGTTCAAATTCTGAATCAAACGTCCAGTAGCTATTTAACCTCGAACAAGTTATTTCATGTCTCTGTGCCTCTGTTTCCTTAACATGAGAATACTATCAGTACCTAACACAGAGTGCTGTTGGGATGATTAATTGAAGACTTAGCAAGGGTCTTTTTTTAAATTAATTTTTAACGTTTATTTTTGAGAGAGAGAGAGAGAGAGAGAGAGAGAGAGAATGCAAGCAAGGGAGGGACAGAGAGAGAGGGAGACACAGAATGTGAAGCAGGCTCCACGCTGTGAGTGGTCAGCACACAGCCCAACACGGGACTTGAACTCACAAACTGCGAGATCGTGACCTGAGCTGAAGTCAGATGCTTAACTGACTGAGCCCCCCAGGTGCCCCAGCAAGGGTTTGGTATTATGGCAAAAGCTCAGTAAATTTGACTACTATTATCACCATTATTATTATTAAAACTATGTCATAAGCAAGATCAATTCCTAGTTGTTTAATGAGATAGAAAGATAAATAACTCATGATCCTTGCTCAAAGGGAGAATCTCATGATTAACATTACAGTCATATTAAAAAATTTAAAAACATAAACTAAAATTATAATCATATTGTCAGATCAGTGTCAACATCATTATTTATATCTTCTCCCGGGAAAAATACCGTGCAATAATGAAAAGGGAATTTTAATCAGTTGATCAATAAGAATGCAGTAAAACTAGAAAGAACCTCTAAAAGCACACTTGACAGTTTTAAGAATTTCTGGAACAGATGAAATACCAACATAATTAGGTTATTCAAACAAACAAACAAAAACGAGGAAGGGAAAAAACAATAACAACAACAACAACCCATAGACGCACAGGAGCAGACCGCTGAGGAGGTAAGATCAGTTCCAGAAGGTACTAATTTAGAGTTAGCACACATACGGAGAATGTATGATTCCTGAAGAAGAAATCAGAGGGTAATTCTTGAGGGAACAAGGTGTGTCCTCATACTCCACTTTCTATCTATGCAGAATGGAAAGAAAATGTGACACTGACTGCCATGATATGGCAGAGAAGGCAAACACGATTTGGGACTGTGTTGCCTCTAACACGCCTCAGGCGGTATGAGCGTCCCACACTTACAAATTCAGCTTTCCTCCCCCACAGTCAGAAATGGTAGACTACAATCTCACAAGCTGATGTACAGTGATCAGATATAAATTTGAGTAGGCACACGAAATAGTATTTTAGTTAATTTAGTTAATTTAGTTAATTCAGTCACTGTAGTAGAGAAAAGTTAACACCAGAGAAAATTGGGATAGCAGAGTCGTAATTATTATGCTCAATTAAAATTCATATTACACCCATAAAATAACAAATTCTTATGGAAGATAAATAATACTATTGGAAACACAAGGTGATCACGTGATCATCTCACTAAAAACTGATAGAGTAAAAGAGCAGAACATACGTAATTGAAAAGTAAATGTGTTATATCAAGTAAAGTAAATCTGGAACACAACAAAGAACAGGTTGTTGAAAAAAAGGAAAAGTCGGGGTGCCTGGGTGGCTGAGTTGGTTAAGCGTCCAACTTCTACTCAGGTCATGATCTCATGGTTCTTGAGTTTGAGCTTCGCTTTGGGGTCTGACAGTTCAGAGCCTGGAGCCTGCTTCCAATTCTGTGTCTACCTCTCTCTCTGCTCCTCCTCCGCTCATGCTTCTCAAACATAAATGAAATGAACATCTAAAAACTAAAATAATTAAATAAAATTAAATGTGAAATATAAAATAATAAAATAAAATAAAACAAAACAATAAAATACAAATAGCTGGGAAACCAAGGGGGGCTCAGTCAGTTAAGCATCTGACTTCAGCTCAGGTCATGATCTCATGGTTCCTATCAGTCCCATATCTCTCTGCTATCAGCACAGAGCCTGCTTCAGATACTCTTTCCCCCTCTCTCCGCCCCTTACTCTCTCATGCTCTCTCTCTCTTTTTCAAAACAAATAAACATACAAAAACTATTAAAAACATAAAAATTGTTGGGGTACGTGGTGGCTCAGTTGGTTAAGCATCTGATTCTTGATTCTGGCTCTCATCATGATCTCATAGTTCACGAGATCAACTCCCACATCAGGCTCTGTACTGACAGCATGGAGACTGCTTGGGATTCTCTCTCTCCCTCTCTCACTGCCCCTCCCCCCCCTCACTTAAAATAAATAAACTTTAAAAATAAAAATAAAATAAAATATAAATTGTTATAATACCATGTCTCATCACACTCCTACCCATACAACAGGAGTGACATGATAAAAATGTGTAACAGTTAACTAAGCTAGAACTTATCAAAACAGACAACAGGAGGAAAGAAGAGAGGCCTTTGGTAAACAAAGTTAATGTGATACATAAAATATGGAGAGATAAAGAGGAAGAAATTAGAGGGAAGAGATAAAACATCAAGAAGCAAACAAGTTCAGAAAATTTTCAAATAAATGATTATCAAGAGAAACTATGTATTCCTTACTTATGTTTGTAGTCTACATATGTTCTAATCAGTGAGGTGATAATCATTATAAAAAAAGGATTTATTCCATAATTATAAAGGTCATAGGTAAGAACTTTGATTAGTCCAAAGGGATGAGATCCAAGTTATCCTCTTATAGTTGTTCTTGCACACCAAGGTAAAGAAAGATTTCTACTCATATTGTTACTTTCCAGAAGCAGTGGTTATCAGGCTGTTGAAAAGAAAAAGCAGATATGCAGTCACAAGACAATAACACAGAGAAGAGATACCCACACATTTGGGGGATCTCTTGTGTGTTAATATTATCACTTCTTGCACAGGTTACCCCCTGCAGTGTAGAAACTACCCCATGGAAATCTGAAAGAAATGCTTCAAGAGCCAACCATAATGCAAGCTCTAATGCACTCTCGCCATTTACCAATGCAGCTGTCCTTTGCTGAGCTGGAAGTGATCCAATTCATACAGGAAGTTTGGATTTCAGACTCAAAGTCCCTTGATGAGTCTTATTATTGCTGTTGTGGTGGAAAGAGTGTTGGTGGTTGCTAAATTTGCTTTTCTCCAACAAAGGCACAAGTGTCTAGCAACTGAAATTCAAAGGGAGTAGCATTTCATGTAACAGATTTAGGGAACTGGTAGTTATTGAATCCCAGATTCGGGCCTTATTTTTCCCCTTCATTGGTCCATGACACAAAACAGACACCTGAGATAGTCAGGGCTGTTTCTAGTCGATACATGCTAAAGAAGGCTAGTAGTTTTTGTTTTGTTTTGTTTTTGTGGGCTTTGCAGCAATTGTTGGCTATCTCAAACAATTATGATGTCATTTTTGATAACTTGGTGAAGTCACAACAGCAAGAGATGAATATATAGTCAATAATTATAGTCTATAATATCGTGTCAATTAAGTTGTGTCTATTTATTTAAACTTTAGAATCAATCTTTCCTTTGACTAGCCATTTCTGTGGCTTAAAGAAGAGTCCAACAATTCAACAAATATATATTGAAAACTTAGTATTTGTCATGCATTGTTCTATGACCTTAGGAAACATCATGAGAAACATGAACATTGATTTCTCAGAGAAGCAAAGATATAAGTGTGCCCACTTCTTTGAACTCATTGTATGTCATGTGGTTCGACTCACTCCTGCTGGCATGGGTTGAGCATGCTTTTATATTTACAGTATCCTTGGTGGGGCTGTTCCATAGGTTGTGTTTGTCCTAAGGACAGAGCTTGTGCTAGGTTTTACCCACGTAGTTTAGCTTCTTCCTTTTCACATCATCGTCACAAATCAATAACAAAAGTACAGAGAATGGGGTACCTGGGTGGTTCAGTCGGTTGAGTGTCTGACTCTCGACTTCACCTCAGGTCATGATCCCAGGGTCGTGGGATCAAGCTTCACATCAGGGTCCAAGTTTAGCATGGAGCCTGCTTAAGATTTTTTTTCTCTCTCTCTCTCTCTCCCTCCCTCTACTCCCTCCCCAACTTGTGCTCTCTTTCTCTCTCTCTAACATAAAGCAACAATAACAACAAAGTACAGAGAAGGGAAAAACACCTAAAAAATCGATACCTTGTTTTTAATATGTCATATAAGATTAGTATAATTCGTCAAACTTCCATGATGTTTTCCCATAATTTCTGAAGCGCAAAATAATTGATTTCATAGCTGTGTATGTATGTGTCTGTGTGTGTGTGTATTTATAGAGATTATGCCTCATTCTGTTTCTAAAAATTTCTGAAATTTTGGAAGCTTGTATGTGGTCTAAACCATGTGGATTCAGACACAGAGCGCTAATGGAGGGAAAGACCATTGGAGTTTTTGTCCTTCTTTTGACAAGGTCCTTATTGAACCTTGGTCTTTAGGAAATGTCCTTAAAATTAGAAAAATTAGGGTGAATTATAATAGTCTCATAAATGTAATCCCTTGCTGTTTCAATGCAGAGAAAAACAATCACACTTCTGTTTGGAATGCTACTTATTTATTTTGTTTTATTTTGTTTTTGTACTAGGTTTATTCCAAGAAATTTTGAATGACTGACATAAGAGTTTGCCAAGGTTTATGTTATGGCTGAGACAACTATTGAATATTTGATGTGCATAGTCCTACATTATTTTTTTTATAATTTATTAATGCATCTGTAAGCTTATTATTCATTTGAATAATAATTATTCACAAAGATATGAACCAACACTACTCAGTCTGGGCAATATTGGTTCTTGTCAATTACTGGAGAAGAGATTGGTTCTTCAGATTATTATTTTTTAGCCAATAGCCAAGTATTCCTTTCTCAATAGGTCAGTCTACCTTAAATCACTTTTGGTAAAAAGTATATAATTTTTCCAAAACATGTTTAAGAAAACAATTCTTGTTTTCTTGTTTTTGTTTTTGTTTTTTTGAGGGAAAATAAGTGTGACAATTGGATTATAGATAAACTCAAAAAGTAATCTTGCCTAAAGCAACAAGGGTCCTGATATTTAATTCAAACATTTTAACAAAGGAATGATAGCCATGTACTTGACTTGATTCATGCCACAACGTGTATCTTAATGATCAGACTCATGATTTAAATTTTTGCCCTGTCAGTATTTCCAGTTAATCATCTCTTAGTATCTGAAGAAGATGGAAGTGTGCCGTTTTTCTATTCTGAATGTTTATGTTCCCTCTCATTTTGTTTGCATACTTCCTTGTTGTGTTTTATCAACTACAGGTAACAGGCACGAGCTTTACTTTCCAACATTCTTCCTGAAAACCACCTTGTCCAGGTTTATAAGTTCAGCAAGTATGTTTCCAAGTCATGTATGTTTCCAAAGGCAACAATTGGTTTACCACTGCTTACTGCATTTTTTTTTTTTTTTTAAACAGAGTTGAGGGACGCTTGAGTGGCTCAGTCACTTAAGTGCCAGTCTTGATTTCTGCTCAGGTCATGACCCATGGTTCATGAGTTGGGAGCACCACTTCAGGCTCTGTGCTGACAGTGGGGAGCCTGCTTGGGATTCTCTTTCTCTCTTCTCTCTCTGCCCCTTGCCCACTCCTTCCCTTCTTCTCTCTCTCTCTCTCAAAATAAATAAATAACATTAAAATAAAATAAAATAAAATAAAATAAAGATGAAATTAGTAAAATAGAAACAAATAAAGTGGATGAAATAGTTCAGAAAAAAGTTATTTCTTTGAAAGACTCATTAATTATTGAATCCCTGGTAAGCCTGATAAACCAAAAAAAAAAAAAAGAAAAAGAAAAAAAAAGTCAAGAAGGCACAAATAAACTCTATCAAGAAGAAACTTCATTTGCAGATACACTTTTAAAAATAACAGGGTTATAAGAAAAATGTAGCAATATATTTAAAAAATAGATGACATATGTAAACACATACCTAAATGTTCCTATAACTACTAAAGAAATTAAATCCATATAGAAAACTCTTCCAATAAAGAAGACACTAAGTCCTAATGGACTTGCTGTTTTATCTTCCGCAATATAAGAACAAACACCAAATCGACTATCGATGTAGAATGTGAAAGTCTTCTGAGCCTTTTATTAATTCCTGGTCTTTTGTATTTCTTCCTCTGACCCTCACTTTTGCTTTCATTCTTCCTTCCTTCTTTCCCTACTTTCTTTCTCCTTTAAATATTTCTTAATTTGGTTGCAACTTGTGGGTTTAAGGAAAGTTGGAATATTCTAACTGTAAAATTTTGGTGTGCATGTCATTTTGTAATCACATCACCAATATTTTTCTCATCCAGGACAGTATCTTAGAGTTCAGCAATGGTGTTTTAATAATATTCTATGTAGTGTACAGTCTATCCTACAAAATAAGACCATAGCTTTCTTTTCTTTTAAGTCCATTAATATATGATTATATGATTTTTAATATATTCTTATATAATTTCACTTGAATTTTCAGTAAAACTCCATTAGATATATGATGTCCATATACGTGCACACATATATATAGTATTGGAAATATTTGAAAATTACAACAAATTAATGACAAGGGACTGATGGGAGACAATTGACAAATGTCAAATTTGACTTTTTCTTCAGTTGCTTTAAGATTTTAGAAATGTTATGAGTAGTGTTTTAAGTTAAATGATAAATATTCATAAGGCTGTACATTTGTTTGATTTTCTTCATGATTTAGTTTGATTTTCTTGGTAGTGATTGATATAAAATACAGCAGGGAGGGTGAGTTAGGAAAGAGAATATTATAAAGCACAATTACAGTCTAAGTCAATAGCAAGTGAACTTTCATTTAGATACTGTTCATGTTTAGTTACATTTATGGATAATTATGGTGAATAAGTTATTCAATGTTACTTTTTTTTTAATTTTTTTTTTAATGTTTATTTTTGAGACAGAGAGAGACAGAGCATGAATGGGGGAGGGGCAGAGAGAGAGGGGGACACAGAATCGGAAGCAGGCTCCAGGCTCTGAGCCATCAGCCCAGAGCCTGACGCGGGGCTCGAACTCACCAACCGTGAGATCGTGACCTGAGCCGAAGTCAGACACTCAACCGACTGAGCCACCCAGGCGCCCCTATTCAATGTTACTTTCAATACATAATTTTTATAGTGGATCTTTTGATTAAATTTAACGATCGGTGGTAATTGGCTACAAGACAGATATCATAATTAATTAAAATATTTGGCTACTTTCATGGATGAATATATCTTTATAACCCAGAAAAATCTTAATTGTATTTAATTTTAATGTTCACTTTAAGTCATTGAACAATAAACTTAGCTAAGATAGAGAGAAATGATTCACGAGAAAAAAGTTGAATGGAGATTGGGTATCTAAATTTTTTTTAATGTTTATTTTTGAGAGAGACAGAGACAGAGTGTGAGTGGGGGAGGGGCCGAGAGCGAGGGAGACAAAGAATCCGAAGCAGGCTCCAGGCTCTGAGCTGTCAGCACAGAGCCCTACACGGGTCTCGAGCTCAGGAGCTGTGAGATCATGACCTGAGCCGAAATTGGACACCTAACTGACTGAGCCACCCAGGTGCCCCAAGTTTTTAAAATTTTGTGAATCAAAAATATACAGTTGATCTTGAACAACAATGGGTTTGAACTGCATGGGTCCACTTATTTCTGAACTTTTTACAGTATAGTACTGTAAATGCATTTTTTCTTCCTTAGGATTTTCTGAAAGACATTTTATTTTCTCTAGTACATAATACAGATAACTTACAAATATTATGTTATTGGTAAGGCTTCCAGTCAACAGTAGGCTATCTTTCATTTAGTTTTGGGAGAGTCAAAAGTTATACACAGATTTTTGACTTCACAGAGGGTTGGCCCCCAAACTCCCACTTTGTTAAAGGGTTAACTGTATTATTAACTTGAATAAGATCTAGGTAGCTTCTATTTTGCTCATCTTTTTAGCTGTAGTTTTGGAAACAGAAGAGAAGATCTCAAGATTTCTAAAAATTCTTATTTGTAAAAGTTTGGAAGCAATACAAAAATAGTTTTTGCCATTCACCAGCATGTGAAAACCAACTGGCAGAAAATTCAACCTCCTTTTATAAAAAAAAAAAATAGAATGGCGTAACTCCTGTTGAAAATTAGTATTTTTGTTTCTAAAATAGTTGTTATACTTTACTTTTGAATAATAGTGGTAATTTTTATATGGTGGATATTAGAAAAAAATCTATAAAAGGCGTAACACCCACTTTGTTTTGAGTAAATCACTCAAGAACTCATAATATGGACCATTGCTCAGTGAAAAAAATATTAAAGTGTTGAACAGGACTCTTATTTTTTTTAATTCAACAACATTTTATTAACCGGGATTCACCAGGATTGGTTATGAATATACCATTTAACTAAGTACCAGGAAATCTTAAACATTTCTGAAATTTATAGTCTACTTGGGGACACAGCCTATATTTATATAGTAGGGTAGAAAATAATATATGAGTTGGAGAAAAATAAAACATAGAAGGAGAACACATGTTGGAGGAAGTATTCAAGTTAAATGAATGAGTTAGGATTTGCAAAGACAAGGATGGAACTAGAGAATATGAGGCTAAGTGAAAGAAGTCAAAGGAAGACAAACACCATAGAATGTCACTCATATGTGGAATTTAAGAAACAAATAAACAAAAATGTTCATAGTGGATAAAAAGAGAGAGCCAAACCAAGAATCAGACTGTTAACTATGGAGAACAAACTGTCGGTTATCAGAGGGGAGGTGGGTGGGGGTATGGGTGAACTAAGTTATGGGGATTAAGGAGGGCACCTGTCATGATGAGCACCGGGTGTTGCATGTAAGTGTGGAATTGCTAAATTGTACACCTGAATCTAATATTACACTGTATGGTAACTAACTGGAATCTAAATAAAAACTTACGAAAATACCTATGAGGGGTTTGCTGACTGGGGATGGAAGAGAGGCAAATAAGATAGTGAATACTAGGCTGGAAAGAAAGAAGGTTTTTCTTTTATATATGAAGAAAGTACTAGTATTTGCCAATTTTAAATATCTGGGAGAAAGTAAAACAAAAATTATGATTACGAGGGACGATTGTATTTGGTTTGGTTCTACGTAGGTGTAGAAAATAAGGAAGTGGAGGGGCACGTGGGTTTCTCAGTCAGTTGAGCATCTGACTTTGACTCAGGTCATGATCTCACGGTTCATGGGTTCGAGCCTCCGGTCAGGCTCTGTGCTGACAGCTCAGAGCCTGGAACCTGCTTTAGATTCTGTGTCTCCCCATCTCTCTCCCCTTCCCCTCTCGTACTTTGTGTGTGTGTCTCTCTCTCTCAAAAATAAATAATACAAACATTAAAAAAAAGAAAATAAGGATGTGGAATAGGACCTTTTTTATTATATTTCTGTGAATGACATAGAGAGCAGAAAAGCATAAATGCATAGGTTTGTTAGACATCTCCCTTTCCCTTTCTTTCTCTCTAAATATTTAAAAAGACTTCATGGATGTGTCATGAATTGATATACTCTGTATCTACTCATCTCTTTTTTTTTTTTTTTTGCATTTTTGTTGATACAGGTATCAAAAAACAGTAAATCATGTATTAGTAGTTAATGGAGGGCAGAAAATAAGAAATGAATAAATTCAGGGAAGGCAAAATTTTAACCCCAATTACACTATGAAAAAGCTAGCCAGAAAGTCCTTCCATGCCAAGGCATTTAGTAGTGATTAAGTAGTAAAAAATACACTCTGTATCAATTTCCTTCTTTGTATCACTATAGAACCCCCTCTACCTTCTCCCCGCTGTTTGCTGTGGCTTCCCCTACCATGTAGCTTTCCACTGGGTGTGGCCAGTGGGCCTCCCCAGAGAGGTGGGAGGGAGGAGAATGTGGTCAACATGTCTACATCCCTGTTACCCTTTCAGTCACATGGTGCTATGTTGTCCATGGTGTCATTACTCCAACAAGGAGGTGACCCCTACTGCATTACAGCTCACATTATGTCTTGCTGACCAGTACCACTCTCCCAATTATTGCTACAGACCTGCGATGAACTAAGTACCAACATCATGAGCAGAATTTAGAAAATGTTACAGTAATTCACAGGGTAAATGTCTATCTTCTGAATCTGATGATACCAAAACTAGACTTGTATTTAGACTATCTTTTTTTACCTCGTTTTTTAGTGGTTTATTTTCATTTTTGCAAATCTTAACTTCACCAATGTCTTGTAATTTATTTCCTTTTTAATTTACTTTAATTTTCAAGTTTCGCTCTTCAACTAACCGGAAATATAGAAAACCAGCCAACCAACAAAAATCTAAACCAAATTCTTCACCACAGATATTTTGAGAAGCCCTGCTCTGTAAGACCCATTTCTTGCAGATCCCTACACAGTTCTCCTTCAGACCATGGGCATTAATGACCAGCAGCTTCTAATCCAGAAATTAGACACCATCCCTCGTGTCCCCACACCTTCATCTTTATAAATAGTTTATTTCAAAGACAGAATCAAACGAGCCATCAATTTCTTCCTGGTATCTAAACTAATAATGAAATTTTCATTTTAATATAAAATGTGTTCTTGCTTTTTGCCGAATGAATATTCAATTCTTGGTAGAAGTTGAGAGGGGAGTACACAGATTTCATTCTCAGGGGAAGTAAGTCAATATCTGTCCTGGCTCCCAGTGCTAGTCAGAGCAGAAGCTTGTTCATGCTTAAGAGTTTGAACACTGAAGCAAAGTGTTTATTGTTATCACTGAAATCCAAAACTGGTCGAGGGAAAGATCAATATTTTTCATCCAAAGTCCATGCTAGCTTTTACCTCACAAAATTCCTCCCCTCCACATAAAACCAATTTCTGAGGCTGAGTGTAAGTTCTCTGAACAGGTCTGTCATCTGGTCTCACACTTGTGTTGAGAGGAAGGGTAGCTATTTTTCAATTTTGATTCTGCTGTTCGTCCAAGTGCTTTTCAATAAGACTTGAGACTTGAGACTTTTCCTCACACTGAATCCCTATGAGAATGGAAACTTTTCAGAATTTCCTTTTGTGACCTGGGTTTCCACAAACTGGGTTTCTTTCTAAATCTACTCAAAGACAAAACATTTTCTCTAGGGTCATAAAGAGAATTTTCCAATTAGTTCACAAGATGAGGCTTTCCTCTGAAGTAGGCTACATTCATGGCTATCCTTCCTCTTCAAAGGAGACAGAATATATGGCCTGTTTTTTGACAGAAGCATTCCTGCAACTCACCTTTCACTTCTGAGAAATCTTCCTCTGCTAAGCCACTAGATTACTCAGTGTCGTAGGAAAACTATACATTTGTTATTCTGGCTTCCACATAGTTTTGAACATGTGAGTCGAAGTAGACTTATAACATTAACCACGAGGTAACGGCTTCCAGAACTATTTTTCATTGCATACCCAACAGTTTTTGACAATGACGTCTCTCTGTGAAGAACACAGTGTTTTATGAAAACATTAGGACTTCAGTTTAACTTTTGTAACTTGAGAGGGAAAACATCACAAAGCCAAACATCGATGGGCACCCAGAGTACACACACCAAGTTCCTAGAAGATACAGTCACTGTTTCCAGATGAAGATAACACTTGAAATATATTTATGTTTCCGCTTGTTTGGGGAAGCTTATTAGAAGAAACAATTTCTGAATTTCACCATTATTTGCAAATCTTACAAATGCTACACATGACATTTATTGATACAATCAATCGAGATAGAGAAATCAATGTTTCTTTAAATCTCCTGGGCATTATTTCTATGCTTCTACTTACTTATACTTGCACTGTTTGTGAATGGAATCTTTTTGTTCTCACTTTGCATTTTGTCCCCTCGTATACTCACCCTAATCTACATGTGAATATTATTTGGTTCTGTTTCCCCCCCACACACACACACACCTTCCCTCTTCTGGGCAAAAGTTCTGCTAATAACTTGTTTTCTAAGGCTTTTTAAGAAATGTGACCTCTTTGTTTAACAAAATCTTTCCTCTGTTGGAGGTCCCATCAGCCACTTATAATAATCGGTACTTTTATTTGCTCAATAGCTCTGGCTTGTATTTCAGTCTTTCCAGATTTTGCAGAAACTATTGTTGTCTTTGTATGCTGTGCTTTACAGGCAGTTCACAATGGAAAGTACAACATGAGTCACTGCCTCATGTAAACCCCACTGGCAAGTGGTTCTCTTGGTTCTCTTGGCTGTCTCTGTCCCTTGTCACACTCATGAGATGAAATGCATCAGAGGAGAGTAACTCTACAACATGACCTAATTAGAGTTGTCCGTTCGCGAAGGCCTATAAACATCATCATCCTCTTGTGTGTCTCAGAAGTTGTCTCAGAAGTCACCACATTGGGCGACATGTGTTTGTAAAATACAACTCCTAAGAAAATATAAACAGAAGGAAGTGATAAACAGCTAAATGAGAAAATTGCAAAACAAAAAAAGGAGTTTAAGCATCGTTGTACAATTCAGCTCCGACCCATACCGTGTAGGTTGACAAGTCATATAATGTGACAAAATGGCAAAGAGGGAGGCGCTGAATGGCTGCATGTACAGACCAACCCACTTGTATTTAATTTTACACTTGCAGACCTTGTTTGTTTCATAAAAAACAGCCAAAGGTGTGTACAGAGAGTTTGGCGGGAGTTAATTCAGGAGGAGAGCAACATTGGTGGCCTGCTCACCTGTCCTCTGTCCAGTGCCATCCCACTGCCTGTCAACGGGCATCTCGGTCCCTGTCCTGGAGCTCAGATGGGACTCAAGCACAGAAACATGGTTCTAATGTGCGCTGTTATCAGTGCTGAGAGACCTCTAACTTTCTGTCACCCCAGGCCAGGAGGCATGCAAAGTGAAAAGGAGAAGAGTGTTTATTTTGTTTCCATCCTAGTCCCCGCTTAGAGGAAGTTTGTGGAATCTTTAGGGTTTTACCGAACCCCCACTGAAACAATCTAGTCTAGCGGACAAAATCGAACTCACCCTATTTACTCACCATTACGTTCAAAATGTGGATGTAAGTTTTACAGGGGTGGGGATTGAGGGTGTGGACATAACATTTAGGTGAATTATTCAGGAGTTAAAAAGGGAGGGTACATCAAAAGAAATACGAGCTATACAGGACACATTTATTTGCAAATGGCTCTGAATTCAAGTTCTTCAAATTATTTCAAAAGTAGCATCTAAACAGTTTTGATGAGATAGCAGATCTCAAGGAAAATCACATTTTGTGAAGAAATTAATCAATATCATCCTCCTTAGATTACTTCATACTAGTAATTGTCTGAACACAAACGGAAATATATTAGGGCTGCTGGGTGTGTGTGTACATGTATATAAATATGTATGTGTGTGTGTGTATGCGTGTGTGCCTGTGCGTGTGTAACTCAGGCTATTCAGCCACGAGCTACAAATAAATACATAGAAAGCATATGCTTAACCCCAAAGGGCATTGATTTACTAGTTAACTATCCAAGAATATGCCACAGTTCTCACTTTGTCCGCCAGATGGCAAGATTTCACTACTAATCAGTCAACTATATTCCAGAACCTAACATTTACCTAATTAAAATGATCCCATCAAGAGAAATCTTCAGAAGAGCACACTATTGCATTCATCATAGGTTGAAACAAATAAAATGATTTTATACAGCTTTTTTTGGTCTAATTTGTATTTAATGTCTCTTGACTTTAGCCAATAAGTAATTAATGAACCATGAATAAAAAGTGAATAGCTCCAAAATACTAACTAAATCCTACCATAATTCTCCATACTTCAGATAACCAATATACATCACTTAATTTTACAAACCTCTGGTCAAATTGTTTCTATGCTTCCATGAATATTTTAGTTTTAAATAGGGATTTTAAAATTTCAAGCCACTTCCCCCCACATTGTTTCTTCATAATACTTCTTAGCAAATATTGTTTTAATGAGAAAAAAAGAACCACACAGAGGTTGTCTGCCTTGCTTATAGTAATATATTTATTTTCCAAATTAAAATCTGCAAAATTTAATATTGGAAGAACTTGCTTCCTTAGTTATTTTAGATGAAACACAATAAAACATCTAAAAGTGTAGATAATAAAACATAGAGAATAAGGCATAAATCACCAGTACCTAGCTTTATCAAGTTTTAATCATGGCCATATTTGTTTCAGTTTTTGGTAAGTGAATATATATTTTTTAATGTTTTTATTTATTTTTGAGATAGACACAGAGCACGAGCAGAGGAGGGGCCCTGAGATGGAGAGACACAGAATCTGAAGCAGGCTCCAGGCTCTGAGCTGTCAGCACAGAGCCCAACGCGGGGCTTGAACTCACGGGGTGTCAGATCATGACCTGAGCTGAAGTCGGACGCTCAACCGACTGAGCCACCCAGGCACCCCTTTGTAAGTGAATATTACACACCCCAAAATTGAAGACCAATTTTGTGTTCCAAAACTGGTTTCTTTCTCTCTCATTCCAGCGGTAACATTGTGAAAGTAATCACCATCCTACATGGAGTATTTATTTCTTTTGTGCAAGTGTTAGAACTTCATATTTTAGCATCAACTACTTGCATGTGTCGTTGTTATAATATCATGCTATTTGTGTGGTTCTGCAACTTTCATTACATCACGTGGTCTGTGAGTCTTATTTAAATTGGTGCATATATGGGGCGCCTGGGTGGCTCAGTCGGTTTAAGCGTCGGGCTTCGACTCACGTCATGATCTCAAGGTTCTTGAGTTGGAGCCCTGGATCGGTCTCTGCACTGACAGCTCAGAACCTGGAGCCTGCTTTGGATTCTGTGTCTCCCTCTCTTTCTGCCCCTCCCCACTCACCCTATGTCTCTCTCTTTCTCCCCCTCTCTCTCTCCCAAAAATAAAACATATTTTTTTAAATAATAAATTGGTACATACATATACCCCTGTTTCCACATTTTAGATAATTATAATATTTTCTTTCACATCTATATCACAATTGTAGATGTTCTTGTTCCTGGCTATTTGACCTGATTTCTGCTTTATAGAAATGATGCAACTCACATGGCTGTGAATATTTACTTGTGGATATATATATAAGAATTTGTTGTTTCTGTTTTGTTTTATAATTTGGGGTAAATATTTGGAAGTGGCATTTCCGATTCAAAGAGTGAGTGCATTTTCTCTTTAATATATATTCTAATTTTTTTTTTTCTAAAACACGTGTACTTGTACTAACCTCGGTACCACTTGGTTAAAAAAATTTCATAATTTTGTCAATGGGGTTATTTTACTTTAGGCATGAATTCCTTGCTTTGAACCAAATACAGTAGGGAGTCCAATATATAGACTAGATGTTATGAGGTGGAGTGTGTTTCACCACAAAATACGTACTGAAGTCCTAACCCTTAGTAATTCAGAATATGGTTGTATTTGGAAATAAGGTCTTTCAAGAGAAAATCAAATTAAAATGAGGTCATTAAGGGGTGCCTGGGTGTTTCAGTCAGTTAACCATCTGACTTCGGCTCAGGTCATGATCTCAGGTTTAGGGAGTTTGAGCCCCACGTCAGGATCTGTGCTGACAGTTCTGAGCCTGGAGCCTGCTTCAGATTCTGTGTCTCCCTCTCTCTCTGCCCCTCCCCTCCTCATGCTCTGTCTCTCTCTCTCAAGAATAAATAAACATTAAAAAAATAAAGATTATATTATAATCCTTAAAAAAAACAAACACACATATAGGTTAATGGGTAAAAAAAAACTAGATAAAATTTATAAACTACACCAAATATATATTTGTAAGTGGGGAAACAGTTCCTGAAGAGGAAAAAAGAACTAAGATGTTAAATCACCTAAAACCTGTGTTTTAATGTTCTTATCCATTGAAAAGGTAAAGCAAGATATTATTATGCACACTTCTGGTTCTGAAACTCTATTTCAGTGCCTAGCTTAAATTCAAAATAATTACATTCACAATATTTACAAGTGTGCCCCGAAGCAGAAGTATATTTTATATAAAATAGGTGCACTCTCCAATATTTTCTCTGCCTTTTCTAGACAAAAATATATAAGCATTTGAGTCAATATTTGTACTAGATTGTTGTAGGTAAATGTCAATAAAATCTCCTATAAGAGTTTGTATTTCTAGCTCTGAGTCTAAATTTTGACATGGTTTGTATGTATAGGAACAATAGTTTTATTAACCAAGTTTCTTACAGAACAGTGATGTTTGCTCAGTTCCTGATACCTTACCTTTAAGCCAGGAAGTTTGCGAGCTATGTCACAATACAGCCTGTGGAACAGTTCCAATGAAACAAGCGGAAAAGGCCTTTAGAAGCAGAAATGCATTTTCGGAGGGCGTCCAAGGGTTGACGTCCTTCTTTGGGAACCCACAACCAAGCCCTCCTGGTCCACAGTCTCAGGGCTGAAAAGCGGAGCAGTGAAGCAGGATAGGACAGGGAATTTCTCTGGAAACCCGTGTCCCATGAGGGATAAACTAAGAACCCACTGAGAACCGAGAACCCCTGTGTCAGGGTTCCACCTCCCGAGAGCTCCGTGAAATTCCATGCAAGCCCAGCTTCAACGGAGGAGGATCTCTAGGTATATTTCTAGGTAGACGATTTCTAGGTAGCGCAACGTGGAAAAAAAAGAGAGAGGAGTTTTTACACGCCTAGAGAGACAGGTGGGAGCAATTTAACTTCTTGAGAAGACTTGTAGATGAGGAGGGTTTGTGGGAAGCCTCAAAGTATGGGAAAGTAGAGATTTGAGTGTGTGTGTGGGGGGGGGAAGATGTAAAATCTCCAGAGGAAATAGGATAGCCTTCTAACCCCAAAGACAAAAAACAACATAGATAAAAGGTCAATGATCTCATTGGCTTCATTGATAGCAACGGTTGCAAAGTATATGATCTGAAATGCACATGGAATATATATCCTTATCTAACATGTTGCGGCATAAAGCAAGTATTAGTACCTGGAAATATTCAGAATATACTATCTCACCACTTGATTAATTAAACCGGATAGTGTAATAAAAGCATAAATATAAAACACCCAACGATCTAAACATTACGTAAGAAAATCCTAAGTAATCCTTTAACCAAAGAAAAAATTGAGAAGGAATTCCAAAATATTTCAACTGAATAGAAATAAAGTTACAGTATAGTAGATGTGTGAAATGCAGATAAAACAGTGCTTAAGGTAAAACAGTGCTTAAAGAATATTCTACAGTGTTCTATGTGTTGAGCCCCAACTGGCCTGCAGACACATGCACTAGAGTAAATGGCTGTTCCTGTTTTTTTCAGCCACCGAGTTGTGGGATAATTTGTTATATGGTAAATTTAACTAAAGTAAATTTCTAAAAAAAAAAAAAAAAAGTACCATGGAAGGATAAATTCTGTGAATAGTATGAGTTGATTAAATAATTAAATGGAAGGATCACTCGGAAGTAACCTATCCTCTATTTTGGTAGATCACCATATAAACCGACTTATAATTTCCTCAATTCTAGGACAAGCATGAATGTTTAGATAGAGATTGCATGAGTAATTTATGTGTATGCATTTATTTGATCATATTTTTTTATTTTAATGTTTATTTATTTTTTGAGAGAGAGAGAGAGAGAGAGAGAGAGCAAGGGAGGGGCAGAGAGAGAGGGAGACACAGAATGTGAAACAGGTTCTAGGCTCTTAGCTGTCAGCACAGAGCCCGACGCAGGGCTCGAACCCAGGAACCATGAGATCATGACCTAAGCTGAAGTTGGAAGCTTAACCCACTGAGCCACCCAGGTGCCCTATTTGATCGTATTTTAAAACGTTAACTAACATCTAAATTTATCTCTTCCTTTCCAGAACTAAGTATTTTTTTTTTTTTTTTTTTAGTGAGAGGTTAATAGAACATTGAACTTCCATATTTCAAATAGTCTTAAACAAGTTTCATGTGCTAAAATTTTCTATGGCAAATAACTTACACTTAAGTGGATATAATTAGGTTGAAATTTTATTAAGCCTGGTAATTCATTTTAGATCCAACAGTAGCATGTCTATGGTGCCTATGAGGGGCTACTATTTTCCCTGTTCAGTTCTCAGCTGAAAAGTAAATTATTCCTCTATATTTCTTGTAGTAGGTTCTATCACTTGTACTACAGTGTGACCTAAACCAGTAAGGTTTTCAATTTGTTTTACTAATAAGACATATTGCCGGCATGTTCTTGGTTTTGTCTGAAAAATGAGCTTACTGAGAACAGGAGGAAAACAGAGTCAATACCATTTTTCTTGCTTATTAGCTTCCAAACATCTCAGGATACAAACACAAAGTGAACTGTAAACTGTTCAGCATAACTTTAATTGATTTTGTGATGCTATTTAACTAATGTCCAGAGGAACTACGGAGACTGGCTTTCTTTGCTGCTCTGATTGTAATTGTATCAGGCTGGAAACACGGAATCAGTAACTGTTAGACATGTTTTCTTTTAAATGAAACACAAGAGGGAGATAGAAAACCTCACTTCATAAAGCGTCTCTCTCTTTTCTTTTTTCCTATTGCTATATTGTCACTATTTTTCATTAGAAATATGCCCCTTGGACCAACAGAAAGTCAAGGCTTACCCAATGTGATCAAAATTACGGACTTTTCTTTAAGCCTTAAAGAAGGAGAAGAAAGGGGGTGTTTTGTTTCTATTTAAGACTTAAACACGAAAAGTCAGAAGAATGTACACAGCCTAAGAAATCATGTCTTCGGCAGAGAACAGTTTAGAAATATGTGGCTTGAATAATATTTTATGTTTACTCTTTAGAATTATCTGAAATAGCAATTGAGTGTAGGTATTCAAGTGAGTATAAGTAAATTGGAAAAAAAGTTTTAATAATAAAAAGGTCTAAATTTGGTCAAACTTACCATTTCATAAAAGGAGTTTTAAAATTTCCTTGAAAAGTAGATATTACTATCAGGAGTATTTAAAAAAAATAGTTCCATTAAGACGTTAGTTGTGTTGCATGGAATGCAATTCTTTTTTTTCTTTTTCTTTCTTTCTTTCTTTCTTTCTTTCTTTCTTTCTTTCTTTCTTTCTTTCTTTCTTTCTTTCATGTCAGCACAGAGCTCAGTGCCTGGGCTCGATCTGATGAAGGGCAAGATCATGACCTGAGCCAAAACCAGGAGTCTGATGCTTAACAGACTGAGCCATCCAGGCGGCTCTTGAATTTTCATATTTGAAAAACATTTGGCTTTTAACCTATTTGTCTTTTTACTTGAAAAAAAATCATAAGATATAGTAAGCTAAATTTACATTTATGTAATTAAATGTCATTTTAAAACTAACAAATATATTTAAAGTAGCACTCATGAGAAAACTAGATTGCAATACATTAGTTTTATTATGGCTTTTCACCAAAATGTGTACAATATTTAAAATCTTATTTATTTAACATTCAAATTCTTTATAATTTGTCACATAAACATTTCATTAAATTTTAATAATACTGTTTTCTGCATTTCATATCATTTAAGTAGGGAATCACTTTATTGTTTTAAAGTAAAATAAAGATTTAGTATGCCTTTATTTTTTTTTTTTGCATTATATCAAGCTTTATTTTAAGGTATGTCTACTGTCACATTACATGCTCTGTATATATATATATATATATATATATATATATATATATATATATTTTAAATTCTTGACCATATTTACACCTCAGCCAAATGCCTGAGCATCATCCAGAGACTCTTAGGGGACATTAGGTAACTATTTATGCCATATACTTTGAAAGCAAAGATAACATCATGTGTCGTTGAAGGCACAGATCTTTTTTTCCTAATCAACCTGGACAGTTTACATCGTTTTGATTTTTGGAAAGTATTGTTTAACTGATTATTTTAGGAATTTTGTTGTTCTTACTAATGATTTAAAAAAACACTCAAAGTATAGCTTCAACACTCTATTTTAGATGCTAGTTTATTGTTTAAATAACAGATAAAAAATAAATCAAAGTTATCTAGCAACGAAATAATTTGTCATTCAAATAGCCTATTTATTTTATTTTCTTAACAACTTCAAGATGTGTTTTATCAAAATACTCAATTTGAGTTTTTCCCTTGGCTCAGTCAAGAGGCCCAGTTTTCCAATATCACTGCCCTTATACGTTAATGAAATATAATTCCTATTTAAATAGTATTATGTGTTTCAAAATCCATGAAATCAATGAAATGAAAGAATAAGTCATTTCGAATTATTATGTATCAGTCCTAGTCAAGTGTCTTCCATTTAACATTACTCATTAATTCCTTTAAGGACTGCTCATGGGTGCTTAAATCTCTTCTATTTAGGATCTGAAAAACTTTCCTTAGTCAGTGGTCGTCATGTGTTGGGGCATGACCTTCTGCAAGTTCTCGGCAGTTAGAATGTAGGAAGAAACGTCTTTGCCTGCTCTTTTCCTTCTTGACACAACTGGCCAAGGAGATACCTGCGTGCTTACAGATCATCCTCTTCAAAGAGAATTAAGTAGGACTTGGAAGTGTAGGAGACTTCTTCAGCTGTTTTCTTTAATTTTTTTTTCTTTTCCCCCCTTCCTCTCTTCCTCCCTTCCTCCCTTCCTCCCTTTCTTTCTGTCTGTCTGTCTTTTGTCTTCTCTGTTCTATTGTAAATGGTGATTAAATTTGGAAACTGACCTTCCTTCTTGAGCAAGCATCTGTATTTGTGACCAAGGATATCTCTGCTGTATGCAGTTGGGCAACTATTTCTCCTTTCTGTCTTGTTTCCTGACACTGGTGAATGTGACTCTTGTCCCCTTCGTAACAAGATTCAATACATTCTTTTTTTTTTTTATACTCCATTGAAGATAAAAATCATCGACCTTCAGCTTGCCTTAATTTGATGTTACTTGAACTTATAAGACAGACAGTACAAAGAGCCCACTATTTGATGTGATATTCCACTGTAGTTCTGCCCGCTAGAATAGAAAGGCACTTAGGTTTCTCCCTTTGAGCTCAATGGAGAAACCAATTGAGGAAAAAAACATGCAAGTGTCATAGAGACTTTTAAATAGAATCTTGGTTGTTGTTAAAAATGAATCAGACAACTCTACTTACACCCAGGTTCAAAATAGACTTCTCACTCTGCCATCTGAATTGATTGTATTCAATGAAGGATCGTTTCTTAGCTTTTCCTTTTGTGTTTGAATTTTCCTTGGAGAGTTGATTGAGAAGAATATTTTGTCAAGGATAGTTTTGAGGTTTTAAGGGGACCATTAACCTAAATATCATCTTCTATCACTACTGTCTCCATATTAACACAAATCATAAAAAAGCATTGTTTCTGAACAATATTAGTATATTTGAATAGAAATTATTACAAGTACTTGATTTCCTGGCACTTTCTAAGTGAGCTTGTCTGTCCCTGCATTTCTCTAGGCCCTTGGAAATATTCTAAATAGTAAATACGCATCCTGACGAAAGAAAGAGATTTAAACACTGATTTAACAAGGCATTTGTTTTCACATAATTTACATCCAAAATTATGTGAAAGATCATATACAGGCACAAAACTTTTCTGGGTAACCTCAGTCTTTAAGAAAGTTTCATTATACTATTTCGTTTAACTGATTTTTTGAGTCTCGGGCAGAGTGGGTGCTAACGGTAGTATTTTTTAAAAGTCAGTATATAATGCAAAATCCCTCCTAGACAAAATTTGTCTTGGATGCCTATTAAATCACCCAAAATGAATGTCATAAAACACATCTTCTAACAGTAATTCCAAGTACTGTACAGCCAATGTTTTCTCCATAACAGATTGTTATTCCTTAAATTAGGCCCTGAATACTATAGTTGACTGGAGCTTAAAGAATATATTGTATACCTAGAGTTGTATTTTGTGCAATATTTATAGACATAAAGCAACATTCACATTATACGAGACCGAAAGAAAATTAAATTTCAAGGTACTGTGTATTCAATTATCCATTTCTATCTCACTTGGATCATGATGAACTTGAGTAACCCGAACTATTTAACCCTCTTTTATGCAGGATGTGTGTGTGTGTGTGTGTGTGTGTGTGTGTGTGTGTGTGTGTCTATACACATATGTGTTTATCTGTAGTGCCCACACTGGGCACTTTTTGTTTTTGTTTTTGCACATGCTTTAAATACACATCCTCTCAGTTTTTTCTAGAATTCAACCTCATGTGTCTGTTTTCATGAGGCTCATGCTGGATACATTTTTCTGGAACTACATGGGTTACCCCATTGTTGTTTACATAAAAACTTATAAATGCAGAGATTTCTTCCAGATATATTCCAACTAAACTTCTAACTTTCCTTTACTTTTCTAAGGGTTCGAGGTAGAATTCTTTTACTGAAAATGTTCTGGGGATCTATATTATAGAGATCTTGATATACTTATGTCCAGTTTTCCTTTGACCTCGTATTCTCTTATTACTGTAAGTTTTGAAGGATTTCCAGTGGAGAAGATAACCTGATTTTTTTAAGTAACTTTACTTCTAATGACAACCATCTCTTTTCTCTGCTCAAAAGTCGTTGCTGTGGCGTCTATGGTTTCCTTCAAATCTTCTCATATCATTTGTCCAAGTAAATACCATAGTAAATTGTTTTCTGATATCATCCTTATATGTGATGCATGATTAAAGCCTATTCTTGAAAACAGATATGTTTTTATAAACTGTCTTTAATGAAAATTATCCATAGTACATGGAAGTGCGTGTGTACATGCATGCACGTCTTTGTGTCGAACAGAAGTTTTGTTTTTCAACTAACAATTAAAGGAGTTAGAAAAAAATATTACCTTTGAAAGTGGCATCAGTGATGGACTTTATGCTCTTAGAGAAGAACTACAGTTTTTGCTACCAAATAGCTTTCTCATAATTTATCGTTTGTAGTATGTTTTCATAGTACTTACATATGAGATATTTACTGCAAATACTAGCTTTTTACCATT
Source organism: Neofelis nebulosa (assembly GCF_028018385.1). Classification (NCBI taxonomy): domain Eukaryota; kingdom Metazoa; phylum Chordata; class Mammalia; order Carnivora; family Felidae; genus Neofelis; species Neofelis nebulosa. The sequence continues at coordinate 10,406,644 of NC_080792.1, read as the reverse complement.
AATATAAGTACTAATGGAATTCTAAATCATTCCATTAATTGTTTTCCTTCTTAATATACTAAATTAATGTTTGAGATGCAAATCCATCACAAAGCTTCCTCACTCTCCTAGGTCTCTAAAACTAAACCCACTTTTATTATCAAACAACTTAAATGGTATGAAAGAGAAAATAGCTGAGGCTCCCCTTACCCCAAATAATTCATAGCGAAACTTGGAGTCATATCTACTTTACAAATTCATCTTTCAAATTTCATTAGCATTTTGGGTGTAATCTCTATGTGGAAAAATTGAAAGTTGAGCTTTTGTTAAAATTGCATTATTTTGGAAAAATAGTACACACTAGAATAATTATTTTCAGTAACAATGTAAACTACGTTTCCTAATATTATGATTAACTTTATCATGTCTATTCTCTATTAAAGCCTTTGTGCCAAATATTTACAAATTACCTTGATTTTCTAATTTAATGTCTTTACAACCCTTTACGCTATGCTAAAGGTAAAGGAACGAAGGTTCAGAAGTTATTCTACTAGTAACACCGATTATATGATTTAATGACGCAACGTCTACATGTCTGTCTTAATGTATTACATAAAAACACGTAAATGACCCTGAGATTCTACGGATTAAACACCTTTTAAAATGATCACATTCACGTCATTATTACCACTACTGCTATTTGTATGCTGCTGCTACTACCCTATGAATCTGTTGACAGTAGTGAGTCTTATTTCTTACTATATTCAGCCAAATATGTATTATTCACGGCATTTGGTATTTAACAGTAATAGTGAATGCTTTGCAGGATGGCCAGATTACAAATCCTAAGCACTGTGAACCTGGAGTGTTTCAAAAAGAGGTCATTCAACAATACATTTGTGATTTCTAAATTTGGCAATGGATTCTGTTTCTGTTTATTGTTTGTAATTAAATGTTCTTATATTTAAGAAGATGTCACAAACTGTTGACGCTGTTATGCCGGCTCAATTTTCTTTCTAAGAAAATGCATGGAAAAAAATATTTACACGTTATTTGTAGGGATCCGTTAACCATTTAAAGACTCTCCAATAATGACCAAAAGATCTATGAATGCCAAGAACTTGTTTATGAGATGAGGCATCACAAATTTTAAGAACTTTATTTGAAATTATAAGCTGTGTCCTAAGAGGCAGAAAAAAAAAAAAAGATTTGGCATTTGGAACTGGACCCATCAATATCTACGATATGTACCTACCAACCCCCAGGAATCTCAACGAGAGTATCTGTACTCAGGACATGGGTTGAAAAGACACCTCTTGTTATTAGTTGTCTCAGGCCCCAAATTCCAATATAGAACTTTATTTCTCTGGTCAGTAGAGCGAGACTATCTAGAAAAAGAGCCTCTTTGGTCTAAACTTTTAGCCCAGCCCTAAATTTTGGATCTATAATAAATTATCAACACACACTACTTAACAACTAAGCAAACCTCCCAAACACCATCTTATACCACACTCAGGGGATGGAGAATTAGCGATGATTTTCTAAATATATGCTAATATTTATAAATTGTACAAAAATTTCATTCCTAACATAGGTAGCCTCATTAGTATTTTGACTACAATGATTGTGAGCAAAAAATGCTCCTATATGAGTCAGTATGTGAAGCTTGGAAAGAGAATAAATTGATCTTATACTTGATGACAGTTGAGCCTTTCTGTTTGACTTCTTGTTTTCTTTTAATTCAGTGAGTGTAACAGCCAAACACTCAGAAGGCAGAGACACTGATGCTTCTGAAAAGAAGTGTAAGAGAGGCCTTGAACTTTTACAGGATCATTTGCACAATTATCCTTACTGCTTCCGTGTCATTTTTCTGAGAATAAAAGGGAAAACCCAGTCCCTTCGTATCCTTACTAATGTCACATAGATCCTGAGCAAAGAAGCTCTAATTTCATCTGGACAAAATTTAATTTTAATAGTTAAAGTTATTCTTCATATAATATACCCAAAAATAAACAATCTGATTCTTCTTATTCTTTTATAAGTGTAACGATTATTTTCACAATTTTATTGGATTATTCAATGTACAACTCCTGACAGCATATTGCACATGATATGGTTCTTGCGAAATGTCCATAATGTGTTACTACCCTATTAATCTGAGCAAATACACATCCATTCATCTTTAGGGAAACCCCCTGAACTACAGAGAGTTTAGATCCCTAGTTACCTCTCTCTTCTTTCTTACAGGGAAATTAAAACCCAGTAAATAGCCTTCTCTATATTATTATAATAATTGATTTTAGCAATTAATCAATTATTTAATTATTTAAATATTATTAATTACTATAATTAATTACTATATAATTATTAGAATTATAATTCTATTCTATTATTATATATTGCATTATAATTCTATTATATATAGAATGGTTATGTTATATTAGCATTGCCACACGAAGATTTGTTCCCAAGCCCCAAAGCCATCTACATAAAATGTTGGTAAAACTGCATAGGGATAGGCACACTTAAAGTGCAAGGACCTGGGACTTAGACACAAAAGAATGAATTAACTCCTTTAATTCTTTCTCTAGAAAATCACTACTGAATTCCAGACATTACCATTTACAGGGAACATGATGTTCAAGGTGGCCTTAATGATAAGAAAAGAGGATAATTTCTACTTTAGATAGAAATTTGATATTTGATAACTCCCATTAAGCCTTTACTACTAGAAAACTATTATTTAGTGATGCATTTCCTTTCCAAGATCGAAAAAGCTGATATGGACCTTCTGTTCCATGCAGATTTGATGTACAAAAATAAACCTAGCATTGCAATAAATATTTATAGACAAAACTCTATCTATATAATAGGGAGGGAAGAGAAAGGATCAGTGAAAAGTCCTACCTTCTCTACTTCGCTGAGTCAATCATCAGGCATCCCAGCATAGGTGCAGGTATCTGACAATTTGCAGGCCAACATTCCTCAATCATTTGTAAGATAAATAGATTGGTTGCCCTGGATAGTATTGTGAACCCTGCTTTCAGATTTAACATGCAACAAATGATACTCTTTAGAAATGATGTCTAACAAGACATCAAAACTAATATTAGCTTTAAACAAGACATCTTACTACAACTATAAGCTAAAATAAGTCATTTATAATAAAGGACATTTGCCTCTTGTAATCAAATCAAATTTTAAAAGTTGTCATTTGAGCAAAACTCTTGAAGTAGTTTCTAGAATAAATTTCAGAAGATTACAACTCACAAATTCCAAAGCAATCTAAATGTCACCAAGCCCTATGATTCACCCAAGCAGCAAGGATTATTACTTTTGATTATGTCCTACTGCTTTCCATTTCATATTGTATTCAATCAAATTATAATGACAGAAATTGGTGTAAAAAAAACTCAAATGATGTCAACTGTTGGTAAAAAAAAAACTACATAAGGAAATTATTAGACGAGAGCATACAACATTTTCTAATGTTTTAAGCATAGATTCACACACTTCCAAAAATAAGCTTATTTTTCAGTTGATTGTGAAATCCAACAAGACTGATGATAGCTTCTTTTTAAATTCCTTTTTAATGTTTCCTTATTTTTGAGAGAGAGAGAGAGAGAGAGAGAGAGAGAGAGAGAGAGAGATTTTGAGCAAGGAGGGGCAGAGCAAAAAGGAGACAAAGAACCTGAAGCAGTCTCCAGGCTCTGAACTGTCATCCCAGAGCCTGATGCGGGGCTCGAATTCATGGACCGGAAGATGGTGACCTGAGCTGAAGTCCAACACTTAACCGACTGTAAGTGTCAGTTAAGACCCAAATGGCCTTACCGACAATAAGACCAGTAAGACAGTCTTACCGACAGTAAGACCCAAAATGGCCATATACCTAATCACATCCTGGAACCCATACTTTTTATGAATAAACTTAAAATTAATACTCATAGGGCTGATTGCCATCTCTGTTTCCCAATCAATTCTGAATTCAGTGGGAAGGATGGATGTTGCTATTAAACCTTAACAGCCCCAACACTTCCCTAAACTACACGTTAAAGCGCACTCGTATCGTTTTTGTTAAATATTCTACATGATCTTCTAGAGCCCAAGATATTTGGGAAAGTATAAATTGTTAAGTATCTGCTGGAGGGTAACCACAGCGCAAGTCATTTGGCTCACGTGGTTATTATTGCAAATATGAAAGGTAGATGGTATTTTTCCCATTTTATGTATGAGGTCACTGAAGGTCACAGAAAAGGATTAAGATGTTTAGAAGCTTGATGGGCTGAGAAGACTTTTTGTATACTTCCATATGCAGTTACAAGGAAATACTAAACCATAAAATCAGTGTAGGCAATGCTAATTAAGCCTTATTTCCCGTTATGACCACATATCTTTATAACATCAAAATTGTCTTTGGAAGGCTCCTTCGCATTTGTTTGCTTGTCCTTTTGCAATGCATGTGAGTAGGCCCCCAGGTAGACCGCAGCCCCGGAGCGCCAGAAAGGCTAAGTAACTGGTAAGTGGCAAAGCCCTGAGTTTACAGCCAGTGTTCATCCTTTTGCATGCTGACCTATCATGTTTGTTATCCTGAAAATTCAGTCCTGCTGCTTCCTGGCCTTATAGCTTTGCTGCATAGTCATTAAAATGATTATTTGTCCCAGTTCAATATCTAACAGCTACACTAAAGTAGATCAAATACTTACTCAGAGACCAAGCAAGTTTCTTTGAATGCTTAAATCTTTGTCCCAAGTCTTCAGTAAATATTTGAAAATAAATCTTACCTATAAATTATCATCTAGGGGATGAAAAACAAATGAATGTTATATCAACTCTTTCTTTTGAGATTTTTGTCTCCATGGTATTAGCACTCTCTTCTGCCCATGATACCAGAGTTACTTTTGGCAGGAAGTCAAAACAACTTTTCCAATCCCAGTGGTCTTTCCTAGTGCTTATTTAGTTCTCTGATGTCTATTAGTATACTAATAGATAGTATAATTACGGTAGGACAGAATACATTAATAACAACAATTACAGTATATTCTATGTACAAATATGTATACACTGAATGTATTTGTGAATCATGTAATGGTCAAGTAGGTAAATAGCCTAATTTTGTAAACTGAGTAAACTGAAGCCTTCCTCTTCCTCTCTCTCTCTCTCTCTCTCTCTCTCCCCGGATGAGAGAGGTCATCTCTCTCTCTCTCTCTTTTTCTTGCACCTGGATCCAACTGATGACTTCTGTGTGTGTTTTGTTCTGAAAACAGTGAGGATTGTGTTGTAGATTACAGACATGAAACTCAGAATCAGGATGGGAACTGAGAGTTAAGAGTGAATCAGCTCTGAGTTCCATGAAAAAAAAAGTTTATGTAAAAGATTAAGAATAAGAAGTAATATGTACTTACAACATTATAAATTGTGGTCATTCACAAATATTTATTGATTATCAGGCATGTTTCCATTAGAGAGACTACAGTAGTGGACAATGAAAACAATACTTCTCATGCTCATGTGATATATATTTTTAAGCAGTCTGAGAAAAGAAGAACAGGTTATTTATATAAGTTTTAAATGTGTTAGATGGAAATACAAATAAAAGTGTAGAGGATGATGGAGATGATGACAATATTATTAATAAAATGATAGTTTTTGAAGGCATCTATTCTGCCAGGCACTGATCTGAATGTGTTACTTGCTTTAATTCATTCAAGGCGCATGACTTTAGGAGGTATATAAGATAATTCCCATTTTATAGATGAAAACACTGAAGGATGATTAAGTAACAACCAATTCACAGAGGAGAAATTGGTATAGCCAGGATCATAGTGCATACAGGGTAACATTTTGGAAGTTCAATTCCAGCACTGATCAGTAAACACAGTCATCCCATCCCTCACTTTTCCCAGAGACAGCGAGTGAGCGACTTTAGCTGTCACATGAGGTGGGAGTAGGCATGAAGGAGAGGAGATAATGGCCTTATTATAATTCAGCTTTATTATTATTTTTTTTAAATGAAGAAAAGCAAAGGTAAGAAAATAAGGAGGGAAGGCTAACTGTGGCCAACTGCAATGAAGTCCATGGATAAATCCAGGTAAAGCTTAAATGCAGTAACGGCATTTTTCCAGGACTTGAATTGGCATTAGGAGTAACTTGGGATGTGATGATCAGTGCACAGTATAAGCCATATGTAAGCTTCCTTTGTTAAATCCTTTAGTATATGTGTCTTTCGTGCTTATAACATTTTTAGAGTATATATTCATAGACACATTTGTAGGCATCTTTTTCTTTTTAAATTTTTTTTAATGTTTATTTATTTTGAAGGAGAGAGAGACAGAGTGTGAGCGGGGGAGGGGCCGAGAGAGAGGGAGACACAGCATCTGAAATGGGTTCCAGGTTCTGAGCTGTCAGCACAGAGCCCGACACAGGGCTCAAATTCACCAACCTCAAGATCATGACCTGAGCTGAAGTGGGTCACTTAACCAACTGAGACACCCAGGCGCCCCTATAGGCATCTTTTTCTAATGGCAAGCCTCAGACATCCTGAAACTAATAGTATGTTGTATGTCGATTATATCTCAATAAAAAAAGAATTATATTGATATAATGATTACTTCATACTAGACATAGTATTGAGTGATTTACCTGAAGGATTTTGCTTTTAAAGAAGGATTTCACTTAATTATCACATGTATTATCTTGGAAAGAAATCAAGAGGCAAATATGTCAAGATTTGTAAACACAGAAACCGGGAATTAGGTGGTTAAAGAACTTCCTCAAGCCAACCAAGTGGGAAGTTGATTGAATGAATGAATGAAGATTCTAGGGGTAGGAATTGTGAATAATTCATTCTCCTATGTTTTATTCCATATTAAGGAAAATTAATTAAATAACCCAATGTAGACAGAATCTGATAGTGAGACTGATGGAATGATAGCAGCTGGAATAGAGTACAAGAGCAAAGTCTATGAAAGCCACCGGGACTTACCATTCCAAAGAAAATGCCTGTCATAAGCTCTCGGCAGTCTATTGCTTTAACCCCTGTTTGCCCAATAAGGGAACATTTAAATCACTGGCCCCGTGGGAGTCTACTGATGCCTAAATATAGTTTGCTTTAAAGTCCCCTACAGTGATTGTATCTCTATTATCACTTTTATCCTGTGTAACATGGTTACTCCAGAAAATATTTGGACGTATCTTGCCTTTGATTTATTTATTTCTACCATGGTCTATTAACAGACTTTTAAATATGCAGATAAATAAGCACCAGTGCTTTGTGCTAATTGGCTAATCAATTAAGGGATTTTTACTTGTTTTGCATAGTGTGAAGATACATGAAAGTCATTTCCGCATGTGAGTAATGCCTTTAAGTAAAGTCTGGAGCTAAGTAAATACAGAGGAGATGTTGCACCAATCATGATTTTTGCAGTATTATAAAGCTTGCTTATTTTCCCATTAGCAGTGCTGATTATAAAGCAGTGGATAAATACGACGTAGCCAGACGTGTCATTACCACACATGAGCACACAACAACTAGGATTTGGAAGTGCAATTAGACTCTTAGTTGCATTATCAGTGTTACCCTGTATAAAGTAACTTGATATTAAAGCTATCGATATGTATATAACTGTCACTATTATTTTGTTAATGTTTACTTTATTATTTTTGAGAAAGAGAGAGAGAGAGAGAGAGAGAGAGAGAGAGAGAGAGAGAGAACAAGAGAGCAGAGAGAGAGGGAAACAGAGGATCCCAAGCAGACTCTGCACTGACCGCACAGATCCCTATGCAGGGCTTGAACCCATGAACTGTGAGGTCATAACCGGAGCCAAAGTCAGATGCTTAATGGACTGGACCACCCAGGTGTCCCTAACTGTTACTATTCTTAATCATTGTGGGCATTAAATTTTGACTTTTATATGAAAATCACCATTTATAAAAAATGTTCTGTAATTCAGGAACTTATTCAACATCCTGTGTATATTGTATTCCTGATTTCATAAACCTAGTCATCTGTCATTTACTTGACATTTATTAAGTCCCCACGAGGTACCAGGTACTGCATTGTGAATTGACAGGAAGAGAAAAATTCAATGTAAGATGTTGTTGAACACAATTCACGCAGCTAAAATTTATTTTAAAGTCATCAACCAATGCCATCAATGACAAAAAGAGCCCAAGACATTATGTTTCACCCCACGGGCTGCATATGATGCTTAAAATCTGTCGAGTACCACACTTCCCAAGCTTTTAAGTTAGCCTGCATGCCCTGTACATGCAACGCTATAAACAACAGTCTGTGCCAAGTCTCCTCTATAGCCTGATAGAATCTTAAAAGAGAAGAATCTTAAAAGAGAAACACCTCTACAGGACTCAGTTACTTGCTTTGTAAAGTGAAGGTTTGGCTTAGGATCTGTCCAATTCATTTTAGTGCTAATAGTGTATAGCCAGGTATTTTCAGAATCAACTCCTTCATGGTTATATCACTCTGATCACTGTTACCTACAGTCAAGTAGCTACTTGAAAGCAAGAAAGGTCGGCATAATGGAATATTTTGTTGAGAATACACCAGTGAGCAGAAGTGAGGAAAAACAAATTCAGGTGATGCCTTAATAGTCTCTCCTACCACAATAACACAAGGAAGAGAGTAAGAAACGCCACTTCATTTTATCTCTCCAGTAATGTGTCAACATGGGAACAAATGAGTGTTTGTGGAGATATTTTTAACATCTCATAAATATATTTATACGTATAGACATGGAAGTGAAAAATGAACCATTGGAGTTTCTTGTGGCGCCAGAAACTAGGCAAAAAGAGAAAGAGCGAAAGGGCAGGAGTATATAGAGTAAAACCTTGGTTTGAGAGCATAATTTGTTCTGGAAACATGCTTATAATCCAAAGCACTTGTATATCAAAGCCAATTTTGAGAACCATTGGCTCAGGTGTGATAGTCACGTACTACTTGTATTGCAAGACATGGCCCATTTATCAAGTTAAAATTCATTAGAAATGTTTGCTTGTCTTGAGGAACATTCACAGAGCAAGTTAGCCAAGGTTTCATTGCATTTAGAAAACTTGGGGACATACTTACTGATTTCAAAGGAGTATCCTGTGGGTCCAGCTACCACTGCAAGGCAGACAGGCACAGGTTTGAAAAGATGCAAAGACCTCATCCTGGCTCAGTCAGCTTTGTTCTGAAGGTTCCAAGTCACTAGGTAGCCTACCTCTGAGGCTGAACACAATAACAAGGCAAGTAATACTTAAAAGTCAGATGGACATCATACTGTATCGTGTCCTGTTTGGGAGATTATAGGTCCAACACTCAGTGTCACGTGAGAAGGTCAAGGGCGAAGAGTGTGTCAATCTAGAAAAGAAGTCAGTGACTAGCCCCACTTGCTGGCCCCGGACCTGCTACATCAAGATCAGTGAAGGGGCGTTAGGTGCTCGTGGTCACTAGGGAGTTATCAGATCTGCTTCATTTCATTTATTAATCTGATAAAAACCAATTAAATTCTTATTAAATACCCCATCAGGCTGGTAGCAAAGGAGGCTGTGGTAGCCAGTTATAGTCTCTAGCATATCCACCTGTTTCAAGCATGAAAGTTTGAGACTGCTGGAGGAGAGGTCACTTATTGAAGCAACACTCCTTCTGAGTGCTATTTGATAACAAGAAACATTTTTCACAATTCCCCAGAGTCAATTTCATTGACTACTCAATGGTCAGTGATAAATTCAGCTTTAATTATGAGACTTCATTTGGGTTGGTTAATGAGTGATATTTGCCATCAGGGATGTCTCCCTCCTCACTGACAACCGTCTTCTCCCCGAATGCAGAATGCCAACGTCTGTCGACTTTCCTCCTCACTCTCTGGTAGCTTTTTTATTTTTTTTTCTTTAAGCCTCACTTGTTGATGTAACCCTTTCCACCTGACCTCTTACTATTTTCCTGTGCCAGAACTCAATTCTTCAGGCTGTACTCATTGCTATCTACACTCACATTTTTGATGTTCTCATCCGGTCTCACAGATTCACACATGTATTCAGTTGTAAAAGTTGAGTTTTAAAAAGTCTAATTAGGAGCGTTGGGGAAAGAACCCAGAATTCCTCCTACAAAATGCAACCATAAAATTTGAGATAGATCAGGTATGGACATCAAATTTTAATTTTCAGTCCCAACCCGTTGTGGTAGAGAGACTAATGGCCTTCCAAAGATGGCCACCCCCAAACCCCCAGAATCTTTGAGTGTTTTATGTTACATGATAAGGGGGAATTATGGTTGCTGATGGAATTATGGTGCTAATCAGCTGACCTAAAAATAAATTATTCTAGACTATCTGTGTGGGCTCAATGTACTCAAAAAGGTATTTTAAAGTGGAGGAGGGAGGCCGAAAAGGAGATCATTGACAGAAATTTCAAGAGGCCAGAGTCCAGACTTTGAAGATGGAATCAGGAGAAATGAGACAAGAAATACAAGTGGCTTAAAGCTGGAAAAGGCAAGAAGCAGATTCTCCCCCAGAGCCTCAGAAAAAGAAACACAGTTCTGTAATCACCTTGGTTTTAACCCAGGGAGCCCCATGACAGATTTGTGACCTCCACAATCATAAAGTAATAACTTTGTGTTCTTTGAAGCCACCAAGTTTGTCATAATTTATTACGACACTAATAATTTACCCACTCAAATGCCAAAACCATATTCTCACTTTGTAACTGTTTCCTGACACTCGGGCATTTATTCTTATTACTCTGCGGTTCTGTTCACTTTACCGTCCAACACGCAGCTTCCTGCCCACTGCTCCTCCCCAGGCTTCATATCTCTTTTATTCCACAGCTTCAGCATTAATCTTTTGCTGATGCTGCTAGGACTTTGTCACAGATATCTTCCACTTAATGTACCTTCCACTGGCAAATTTCTCGAGCAACATTTATCAGCGTTGCCCGATAGGAAGTGAAACTCAGTTTCCAGGGTCAGGTGGAAGTTTAACAACTTTGTTTACAAAGGAGAATTATTTTAATACAAAGAAGAAGTGCAGGCATTTATGATAGTCGTTTGTACTAGAACATATATTGAAATTCCTAAATATAATTTATAGAAACACATCATTTCTTGTATGGAGTAAATAAAAGGGAAATGTGTACATATTCTGGTTTCATATAAGGAGGCATTTAGACATTGTGTGTTGATCATTTTATTCACTTTACTTCATGTACTTCAACTTTTTGCAGCTACGTAACTTCTAAGCCATATTTCCCTCTTCTCATCCTCTGATTCCTGCTTCCTGGTACCATGGTAAAGCCACATCACTCAAAATTCCTAAGTAAATTATCCAAGGCCAAACTTTGATATAGATACAAATTCTATCTGTGTGTGTGTATAATATATACTATAAATCTATATAATTTTATATAATTTAGTATAGTATAATTATATATCTGTATACACAAAGTTAAAAGACTGGAATTTATAATACTTTTATTTAGAGAAAATTAAAAACGAAATGGTTCCTTTAAAGCTAATTCCAGACATTTTATTGATACAAGAAATTTTTCTTTCTAAGGTTTCCCACTGTATAGAGTGTGCAAGAATATTAGGGGCCTTGAATAACATGGATTTGTAAATGGTTACTTCAATTTTAGGAGTACTCTAACTAGATCTCTTGCCATGCATGATAAAGTGTGCACTCCTACACAACATCTCACATTCACTCACTGGCTGGGTAAGTATATCATTACTCAGAGTTCGTCCAGCTTTATAATATTTACAATCTTGTCACAATAAGCCCCTTAGTTGTTTTTTTCTTGTTTCTCTAATAATATATAATGCCCATTACATCTTCTATGCACTGATCTTCTCTATTAAAGAATTATTTAATTCTATTTATTTCTTAATGAGCTGAATTTGTTATCAATTATTAATTTTTAAAAGAAGAAATCATAAGCATCACATTTTAAAATTCTCAGGCAATTGACAATAATAGCTGATTGCTTTTACATTTAAGGGGGGGACTTGGTATAGTACCATTATTGGATCACACATTCATTCCTTTGAACTTGATATTTCTCTGCTCTCTTTTTGCACTGCGATTACTGTGACTGATGACTGCAGTGAGCTTGAGTCCAGCCTAATTTCTTCCTCTTGTGGGTGACTCACTTTTGCTATGTGAATCCCTGAAGATTTGTTTCTCTTTTTTAGAGGGTAGATAACTGTAAAATATAGTTTATTTAATTGTTCTATATCAAATTTTCTGCAATATGAAATGCACACATTTTCTCTAAATTATTTCTACACTCCAGGAAATTTTTCATGCAGTAAATCTTTGCATACATTTTCTCTTCCATTCATTGAATTCTGCAAATAGGGGTCATAAAATACCTGTTTTAAAATAAATATTTATTTATGTATTTTGAAAGAGACAGAGATAAATAGAGAGTATGAGCAGAAGAGGGGCAGAGAGAGAGAGAGAGAATTCCATGCAGGTTCCTCACTGTCAGTGCAGAGCCACACATGGGGCTTCATCTCATGAACGGGGAGATCATGACCTGAACTGAAATCAAGAGTTGGATGCTTAACCAACTGAGCCACTCGGGCACCCCCATAAATATCCTTATATTCCAAAAAATATATGTTTATGTTCTACTAAATATGTGTGTGTGTGTGTGTGTGTGTATATATTCATTAATAGTTTAAATTTTGTCATTTTCCTTTGTATTCAGTGAATTATTTCAAGATCTTTTATTTTCAGTAATTTGATCTTAGTTCATGCTCACTTATTTTCTTGCTGGTTATGCAAATATGTTTTTATTCTCAAATCTGCCCTCAATTCTGAAAGTCCCTTTCTATTATTTGTAAGAAATAATCTGAGGTATAACATGAAAGATGAACTTTTCGTCTATACCTTCATAATCTCCTTCTCATATGAAAAAAATCTCTACAAATTAGTAAGAAAATAGAAACACAAAATGGCTAGTATCTTAAACAGCCACATCCCAAAAAGGAATTCCAAATGGTCAGTAAACTTAAGAAAAGATGCTTAGTGTTTTATTTTTAAGTTCATTTATTTATTTTGAGAGGGGTGGGGGAGCACGAGCTGGGTAGGGGCAGACAGAGAGGGAGGGAGAGAATCCCAAGCAGGCTTCACGCTGTCAGTGAGGAGCCAGGACTCGATCTTACAAACTGTGAGATCATGACTTGAGCCAAAACCAAAAAGCCGGATGCTTACCTGACTGAACCTCCCTGTCTCACTCCCTCCCATACTCCCCAGCTTTGCTTCCTTAGATCCTTGACAAAATAAGCCACTTACACGCAAGTCCTTGTTTTAGGGTCAGCTTTGAGGAAAACTTAGCTTACTTTGGGAGGATTTGAAGCAGAATGATGAATGGTTAATGCAAAATGGTGATAAACAACAATGAATAGATGAATAGATCAATTAGAAGAGGTTTCTTGCCTCCTGCAAGGATCCAAGATGACAAAGTGCTATGAACTGCAAAGTGTGATTAAGTCAATGCCCGGCAGCCAAGAACAAGCAATAGAATAACATTATAAATCAACAGAGTAAACATATTCAAAGGCTGACATTTAAATTCTATGTGTATGTGTACATATATATTTATATATGTGTACATTATATATATATATATATATATATATATATATATAAAACTTATATATATTTATATATGAGTTAACCTTATTCTTATACAACTGGATAAGGAAATAATCTACAATATGAGGAGGTTAGTAGAAGGGAGAAAGTTTAAGAATCTAAAGATGGCAAGAGAAGGAGATGTCAAAAATGGAGAAAGGGCTGAGATTTTGCTCTACTTACAAGCTAACAAGTAAGCCTGTCTCGTGGAAGCTGACAGGAGACACAGACAAAGACAAAGGACTGACTACCCATTATTTATTGCACAGATAATAGCATGAACTTCATGGCTGTATTATTTCCTTTCTCCCCCCAGTCTTCTGGGGTGATATCGAGGATTCTGGGTAACCAATGAAGAAAGTGGACCTGTATGATGGCTAAGGACCCCAAGTTTAGCAAACCTCCAACGGTAAAAAAGAGACAGAAAGAAACTGGGAGAAACATTATTTTTACTATTTTGATGTGCACAAAATCTGCCTTCTGCCCCCAAAGAGAGACTATTCTATCTCTCAGTGTTGTTATAGGAACATCCTAATAAAAATCATCTGGGATAAAAGTTGTCAAACACATGAAGAAATATGAGAGACCCATGAAGAATTGTTATCCTATGAGAAAGATGTGAAAATATGGCTAGAGAGCATTCTCTATTAAAATGTTTTCAAAGCGAAGCAACTCTCTACGATGATGAATTCCGGGTCATGGCATATAGAACTAGTGGCTGAAATGGACTGGAGTGATGATAGTTGGATACAAGAAAATTAAAAAAAAAAAATGAAAATACAGGGTATTAAGCATGCCACGCCTGTGGCCTTTGAGAGCTTTCTTGTTGTTGGCAGAGTGATGTTATTGACTAAGAGTTGAGGCCAAAGCCTGCAATTAATAAAGAGAATTCATAGCAAAATGAAAAACATAACTACAACACCAAGAGGGAAGGAAGATTGGCGTTTCTGAATGTTCCTGGAATGATCTGGAAGCAACAGTGTAGGGTGAGAATATCCACCCCCATTCTACATCAGTAGGTGAACAGGGTGTATTGGCTTTCTACTGCTGCCCTAACAAATTACCATCAGCAATAACCATTTATTATCTCACTGTTCCGTAAATGAGAAGCCCGAGTGTAGCCTAGCTCAACTGGGTTCTGCACAGTAATCCCCACAAGGCTAAATCAAGGGGTTGGTGTCACTGTGTGCCCCCAAACTTATTCAGGATGTTGGGTATATTTCACCTTCTTGCACTTGTTGAACTAAGGTCCCTATAGGACTAAGATCTGGATTCCTTTGCTAGTTGTCGGTGGGGGGCAGCCTTTGTTCCCAGAAGCGGCCCACATTCCTTCTGCTGTTACACATGGGCTCCTCTCCAGAAACAGTGGCTAGAGTAAACGTGTGCTTCAGATCTCCCCTTTCTGCTGCAACCCCCTGATTCCAGCTTTTTCTGCTTCTTCTTGTGATTAGACCAGCACCAATTCAACAGTCTAAAATAATCGGTGTTAAAACCCCTAACATTAACTATATCTGCAAAGTCCCTCTTTTTATCTCGTAACATATTAGCAGATTCTGGTGATTAAGATGTGACCTATTTTGAAGGCTGTGTTCTGACTAGCACAGGGGGATAATGAGCAACTCTCATTGGAGAGGACTACAGGGAAAGTACTATTTTGCATGAATGAGGGTGTATGGATTAATTTCCATCCATCACTGGGGTTCTTCATAATGTGCAGAACAAGTTTTGTGATGGAAGGAGGGGAAAAACAGGGTTTTCAGGTTGGAAAATGCAAACTCACAATCATAGAGTGTATAAAACCAGGATAAGACAGATGGTTTATCTAACTGTGCCCTCCACTTTAGGCTAAATATGCCAAAGCATTTCTGAAGGGTAGAAAAGATGAGCCAATATTACTAAGCATTTAATAAATGTTGAGCGGTCAGGAAGAAAATAGGAGCATAATAATGTGCTGAAGGCTGAGCAAGGCTAACGACTGGACAAGGAAAGGAGTTGTGTGGACATTCCAGGGCTGTGTTCTTCCGCCTGTGTCAGCATCTCAGAGCACTTCTTGCCCCAGGTTTTTAAAACAGGTAAGAGAAACTGTTCTTGGCATTGCTCATCGGGTGTACTCGTGTGGTTTGATTGCCTTTCACAAATTGCGGTACGTTTCACTTCCATAAGATGATTGCTCCCTAACTTCCATTCTCTTTGCCTCCGTGATTTGGTTCCTGCTTGAATGGGAACAACGCCTTCTTTATGTGCAAGCGTGCACTATTGAATTATTGGAGTCATGTTGGAGCGCTGTTATTTATGATGCGGCCCTCAACATAACGCCCTATCTAGAAGCTGTGAATATGTCACCTAAGGGTGATGGAGATCTCCAAATAGTCACTTTCCAAAGTTGTAACTGGCACTTGCTTCAAATTGGTGTGATTATGTCTAAGCCATGTGATTTGAAAGGATTGTGCTGACAGGAACAGACCCTTTCTATTGCTTTAATGCCTTTCTTCCTATCATAGATCCAAACAACATTTTTATCTCTTGACTGAATATGACAGCTGCAGGATTTCTTTTTCTCTGTGAATCCAATTAATCCATCTCTGCCTCTAGGCTTTTTTAATTTCTTGGCATGTGCCTTTCCCCTCTTTCTTTCTCTAAACACGTTGTTTACACTCTCAGAATGTTTATCATCAGATCGTCATGCTTGTCTGCTTTTCAAATCACTTACCCTTTTATCCCAGCTTTCTCCTGGTTTTACTAATGATCACCCTCACCTCGCTACACTCGGGCTTTGATTTAGCTTCTTCTCTTCACACACGCACTGGAATTATTAGAGGTGCAGTTAATAGCTCACTTAAAAGAAGCAGACAAAATAATCCTGACAAAGTCTCAACATTGATTTGTACTCTGTAAAGGTTTGCAAGAGCTTAATGCGGATGTTTTGAAACCTAATGACATCAGACGACTAATTGTTTCGACCAGTGTGGTTTAAGGAAGCGATGAAAACAGACACAGGAAGACATTCAAAAGTCATTGGAAAGACATATGAAATCTACTAATGTAGCAGTTAAAGAAAGCAACTTGACTGAAGCAAAAACTATTAAGTGAGATAGTATGTCAGTGACATATAGTAAACCCCCAGTAAAGGAATATTTTTGCACACTTACCTTTGATTTACTAATTGGAAAATCAATCGAATGTAACAATGAATATTCATTTAATAAAAAAATGTTTGAGTGTTTTGTCTTTGCCACGAGATATGTTAAAGTCAATTTTCAAAAGGGCACCTAATAGGATAGGTATAAACTATTACCTATAATAACTAACTATTACCTACATAAAACTATCCTATTTTAACCACATTGACAATGTAGTTGACACGGACTGGAAAAGTGAGACACTTTTAAAGAGATCATTTCTTACAAGCTTTTTATTTATATTTCTTTTTTTAAATTTTTTAGCATTTATTCATTTTTGAGAGACACAGAGTGTGAGCAGGGAAAGGACAGAGGGAGAGGGAGACATAGAATCTGAAGCAGGCTCCAGACTCTGAGCTGTTAGCACAGAGTCTGACGCAGGGCTGGAACTCACGGACTGTGAGATCATGACCTGAGCTGAAGTCGGATGCCTTACTGAGCCACTCAGACGCCCCTTATTTATATTCCTATTAGTTAACATACAGTATAATATTAATTTCAGGTGTAAAATATAGTGTTTCAACACCTACATACATCACCCAGTGCCCATCACAATACCCATCACCCATCTAGCCCATTCCCCTGCCCACCTCCCCACCGGTAACCATCAACTTGTTCCCTAGAGTTAAGAGTCTATTTCCTGGTTTGCCTCTCTCTCTCTCTCTCTCTCTCTCTCTCTCTCTCTCTCTCTCTCTCTTTAATTCCACATATGAGTGATAGCATATGGTATTTGTTAAAGAGATGATTTTAAGAATAAGGAATTATGGTAGATCTGAGAAAAATCATAGTTTGCCTATCAAATTATTATGAAATAACCTACAGAAAAAGTTGTTTAACATGCAGTCCCTAAAACAAAACGGTCATATAAAATTGATCACTAAATTGATTTCAGTTGTATTTTGACATCCTTAGATATGATTCATATTTAAAACAGAATTCATGGTAGAGCTATCTTTCCAGTAAAACTCAATTTTTAAACTTTATGAATAAGGATAGGAATTTCAGAGAATATTTTACCTATCACCTCACAACAAATTTCTTCTACATCTAGGACTATGAAGAATATGACTCTGATAAACCAGTTTTAATCTGTTTATGATACACCATGTTGATAACTATAAAAATAGAATGACTCATTTTTTATCTGACCTAGTAGATTGAAGACAACTTATTTTTATTCCCGTTTAATCTAACTAAAGCAGGGATTCTGGATTAGGCTCCACTTACCTCCACCCCAAATCCAGGCTTTACTAGAAATTTAGAAATTGAGCCATGTTAGTCTTAAATATCCTAAGGTTTATGCTGTAACATCTCCTAGGGGCCCTTGACTGTCATTATGTCCTATTAAAAATAACTAAACTAATAACTACATTTTGTTGGCTAAGAATTAACCAATACGTTAAAATTTCCAATATTAATAAGGCAATTTGTTGGCATATTCTTTAGGGGTATGTCTCCTCTGTAGTTGTAGAAACTAATTGAGAAATAAAATACCATAGTATAGTTGTATTGCTCATTTCCAGCTTTGGATATCTCATCTGAACATTCATTTAATAAAGCTATGACTTGCATGTGAGAAATAGTTTATTCACTTCTGTCTTGTCAATTTGAAATTAGAAAAAAATTAAGAAATATTTAACAATTGGAAAAGGTCAATAATGAAAAAGTTCCATAGTGATAAGTGGAGTCCCTTTATCAAGAGTGTGAGGAGACTTTATCTTCCAGCAAAATGGAATATGTGGAATTCTCTTTATTTCACTCAAAAACTGTAACTAAAACTCCTGGGCATTGTGTCTAAAACAAACATATGACTGTAAAAATTGCAGAGAAGAAGGTGGACTGGCCAGGGCTTTGGGACCTGAGGAGTGATGAACTTTCTGCCTCATAGCTGTCACCCCCAGAGCTGGCCAAGCTGGACACCAAGGGGCGCAATTGGTGGGGTTCTTATGCAAATGGTTAAGAAGGCATTCATGAGAGGTCTTTGGTGCAAAAAGGTGATGGTATTAAACCAGGAGGACAGGACCTATGGGCAGGGGCAGAAAGAATTGCACTGGGGTTGTGAGGAGTGACTGATTATATACTTTTAAGTTAGTGGGGGTTAGGGATAGTGTTCTCTAAGGAATTTTAAAGCAAGGCTTTCAGGACCTAAAGGGGCTAGCTACTGTTAAGATCGGGTTACTTTTTGTCTTTAATAAAACAAACATGAAGGAAGTAAGGCAGCCATGAGGTGCTTGAAGAAGGTCACACTCTACGGATTTCAGGTGTCTAACAGTGGGCTGCAGCTGTAAGCAGATTTAATTTGGGCTACATTTCTCCTGCCTCTGTTTCCCTCATGGTTTTCTCCCCTGAACAACTTTGATCCTTAAATCTTTAAGGTTGTTGAAGGTGGATGATCTTATCTTCTGAAGCTTCTTCCTGCTTCGTAGAGGCATGGACGTGTCCCTACCTATGGATCAAGGTTGGTCAGTTGAGAATTTAATAGGAGGTAGGAAAAGCTAAGGCATCTGTATCTACAGTTGATAACATATGGGAGTTTTCTTGAGTAGAAACGACCATCTGTTGGCTTGAAGTTGTGGCAGTGAAGGGGGCTTTGCACCAGTTGGAGAGACCTGGGAGAAAACAGCAAAACATGATTATGATAACAACAACAACAAAAAAAAAAGAGGCCCAAATAAGAGTCCTTTGATATTGACAAATATCTTTCTTTAGTCCAGGCATTTAACCAATTATTCAAGGAAATGGAGAATTTGAGTATTTGTAAGTTATAAACTCAGAAATGTGTTTGCGGTAATCTGGAATGTATACACAGCACTCCATTTTTAAGAGAGCACGAGTTCCACCCTGTGCAGCAGTTAAAACATCTAAAGCCATTTTGTTTTGTAGAACTGTTTCATGCATTTGAGTTATTTTAGTGTTTGATAATATAATGTTATTTTGAGAGTCCTTTAAGGCCTTGATCGCGTAGTAGGTGGTGTTAACCATCATATGGACTCTGTTGTGCTTAGTAAGCAATCAGGTAATTAGTAAGAGGCACTTTTATAGAAACAAGAAAAATATAGGGCGATGGTTAGAGCACAATTATAAACTGAGTGTCTGAGTCTCAAGTGTTTCCAGTGAGATTTCTAGATGTCAGGCTTGCAGCATGCTCAGAGGGAGGGGAAAGGCAGTGGGAATCAGAGGGTTTTTTCTGGTTCGTAACTGAAATGTCTGTGGTGATTTTTTTGAATGGCCCATAGCAACAGGCACAAAGATTGTCTAAACATGAGTTTTGTGACAATTTCTCTGAAGTTTATAAGTTGTCTAGTTGAGGCAAACAACACGCATTTAAAGACAACCAGAACTAGAATTTAACCTGCATAAAGGTGAGCTATTGAAACATCATTTTTCTCTCTAATAACCATCATTTCCAGAGAGAGCCAAATCAAGACTAATTTGTTTGTAGAACAAATCCAGTTTCAACAAACTTGGCCTAATTCTTTATATACGTTTGTATGTATTTCTAAGCTCAGCAAGAACAGCGATTGGCCATACAGATCTTTTAGAATTTGCTTTGCTGGGACTTTTTATAAGGAATCACTAGATTGAACTATTAGTAGCCTCTCTGGGCCAGAAGCCAAGTCAAGTACTTGCTGTCAGACATGCCTGCAACACCTGTAGTTTTGGGCAATTTTCTTTTCACAAGGTGCCAAAGATATCCTGAGGTTCCTGCACCTGCCAGGAAGTGACCTTCTTTAGTCACCTGGTGAGGCTGCTGGGAACTCTGTAAGCAACGTATCAGGCCAACATTTCCAAGGGGCTTTATGACTCCATGTTTCATAAAGTCAACCTAAAACTCTTTGGTCCTGTCTGAGTCTATGCATGTCATTCTCGAATATGACGTTCCAGTCAAAGCCAGGATTTCCAATGGTGACTTGTTACAAGGAGAACAGATTCTTATTGAACTTCTGCAAACAACTGTAATCACCATGGAAGAAAGAACACTTATTGAGAGCTTTTGAATTTCAGAAGGTTCAGGTAGAGAGAAAAGTTAAATGCCTCAATTTGGACACAAATGAAAACTTCATCACATGTCTGTATGTTATGGGGATCTCGAGAGAAAGTTTCCTTAATCTGATAGAGAAAACATTAGAGAACAAGCAATATTTCCAACAAGAGTCACAAAATCTATAATCTTTCTCCATTTATTAATTCTTGTTCAGTTTGGATGCAGCTTTTTAGTTCTAGAAATTTTTACCCATTTGTTTTATGACCTTAAAGATACTAAATACCTGTATTTTTTTTAAAAAGTTCTTATTATTAAACTTCTTGAAGATGAAGCACATTTTTGTAAGAGCATCAGAACAATAACTGTAAATGACGAAAGACTCAAAATGGACATGGTTAACAATCTGATATGAGAGTTCATTACGACACAATTCACAAGGAAATTCGATTATTTCTGTGACACATAACACTTTGGTTATCAGAATATTGGGTGATAACCTTATACAAAAACATATTAAAACTTTAGGAATTTTATCTATCTATATCTATATCTATATCTATATCTATATCTATATCTGTATCTATCTATATCTATCTATCTAGATCTATATCTATCTATATCTATATACCTGAGCACTTATAATATTACTCAAGCAACACAAATAAATACAGGTGTATCATTATTTGTTGGACAGGGCTTTCCAGGTAACAAGCCAAATAAAAAGGCTCAATTGGTTGAAAAGATTTTATTTACAATTTAAATCCTGGGAAGTTTGTTAAAACCTTTAAGAACATTATATTATAAGAGAGGGAAGAAAAAGAGCCATAAAGTGAGGTAAGGTTTCTCTGCTTTACTCAAACTGGTAAAATTATGAGGCTAATACACTGGTTGTGCAAAAGCAGGATAAAAAGAAAGCAAGCTGGAATATACAGATGCCAGATAGACACATGAACGGATATTGAACATCATCATTAACTATTGGGAGGATACAAGTTTTAAAACCATGTTTAGATATCCCTACAAAATATCCCTACACAAATCTCTGCACAATAATCAGAATGGCTAAAATTAAAAATATATGAAGACAACATCAAGTGCTGGTGAGAACACAGAGAAACTACCTCACTCATATATTAGTGATGGAATTGTTAAATTATATAGCCACTCTGGACTATAGTTTGGCAGTTTTTTAAATAACGGATCATGCAACTATCATATACCACCCTAGTCGAGTCTCTGGGCGTTTAACCCAGAGAAATAAAGACTTATGTTCACACAAACACTTGTACGTGGATGTTTAAAGCAACTTTATTAGTAATAAACAAAAACTTGATACAGCTGAGATGTCCTTCAATGAATGAATGTTTAAATAAGTTGTGGCATATCCATCATGGAATATTTCTCAGTGATAAAAAGAAATGGACATTGCTATACCCCAAAACTTGGATTAACCTCTAGAGAGTTGTGTTGTTAACAAGCCAATCCAAAATGTTGCATATTGTGTGATTCCATTTATATAACATTTTATAACATTCTTGATATAACACAATTATTGAGATGTAGAACAGGTTAGCAGTTACAAAGGATTAATGGTAGTACGGGGCAGAAGGGAAATAGAGGTAGAACATGTCCTTCTCATGTTTAGAAGGACAACATGAGAGATCCTTGTGGGGAGAGAAATGCTCTGTAACTTGACCGAACTGATGTCAGTATCTGTTGTCATATTGTAATCTAGTTTTGCAAGACGTTACCACTGGGGGGAACTGGGTAAAGGATATAACGTGTCTGCATATTATTTATTCCAACCTCACGATAATGAAGAAGTATCTTTAAATACAATTTCTATTAATTTTTTTTCACTCAAAAAAAAGGTGCTCATATTTTGTATCTCAATTTTAATAGATGAGGTGACATTTCTAGGCATTATAGCCACAAAGGCTAGGTTTAGAAAATATCTTAAAATAGAAGGATAGAAAATATAGGGGAAAAAGTAAAGTAAATCTGTTTTGGAGATATTTTATAAAACGAACGATGAGTATATAATAAATAATAATAACAACAATAGCTAAAAACTTACTGATGGTCGTTCTAAATATTTTCTATGTAATTTTATTCCATCCTCACTATAACCGTATATAACCTAAAGCATGGAAAGGTTAAGTGGGTTGCCCAGCATAGCAAATGTAGTTCATGATAGAACTAAGGTTTATGTTTAGACTAAATAATTTAAAAAGCAGTAATTTAAAAGTGAGTCATTGTCAGTTTGATTAATTTATCCTAGCTCAACATTCACAGACTGTTGAGAAAAAACTCCCATATGATACATAATTTAAAATGAAATAATATAATTTCAAATGGACTTCTCCAGATAACGCTAGAACAGGATGACCCTGCAGAACCTTCTGTGATGAACAAAATGTTTTATAAATCTTTATTCTCCAATTTGATAGTCACTTGCTCCTTGGGGGCTATTGAGCACGCGAACATGGCATGACTAAGAAACTGAATTTTTGATTTTCTTTATTTTAAATAAATTTAAATGTGAGTAGCCACATGCGGCCACTAGCTACTATCTTGGACAGAATGGAGCTAGCATGTAAAGTCCCTGAGGTCAGAACTCTTACCTATCTTATTTACAGCTGCCACACCCCTACCCAACAGAATAGTGTCTGACCGTTGGCGGGATCTCAATTAATTCTTGTTACATGACCCAGAAATGGGTCATCTTATGTCAAACCTGAAATCATGGAAAAACTCATCTAACGCAACAGATGTGGATGTTAAAAGCAACTGGTCTCAGAAGTTTATACTAAGCCCCAGCACATTTGTAGTGGTTTTATATTTAAAGCATGGTTAGTTATCATATACAACTGTTAGAGAATCTGAATATTAAACATACTCAAGGATTCCCACATCCATGGACATGATGAAAAATAAAAATGTGCACTACCCCACCAACAGGGAGAATTTCATTTTTAAAAAAATGCATTTTTTTATTCTGAAAATCTGATAGAAGTTTTAATAAATTTCTAGACTTTATATATGTGAGGTCAATGGCAAGTATACTTATGGAATAAATTAAAATGGTGGCCTGATCTCTGGTTATTAAACCCGTGTTTATTCAGATGTCTTCCCACCCACCCTGCCAACACTAAGAAGGCTGTGATAGGTTGGGTGTGTAATCTTTCACCAAAACCTGCCTCCTTTTCCTAACTCTCAGAGCCAGCTCTCCCCTACGCTATTTAATCAGTTTTTGAGCTGATGTCAAGGTGGACTAGAAAGGATTGCCATGCAGTGCTCTATCTAAGTAGCTCTCCAATTTAAAATTGTCATTTTGAGCTAACCTCAAGTGCATTTTTCTTTTTTATCTCTAAATTCATTTTTACACAAAAGACCCAGAGCATGGGTCAGATAAGAGATATTTATGCAATAACCCCAGAGTTTGCAGTTTGTTGTGATTCTTTTTCAGAATAATAGTTTACTCTTCCCCCACTTAAGGAAGAAAGCATTCACTCGCTTACTCATTCACTCATGTATTATTCACAAGACTTTATTTAGTAACTCCAAGTGTCTTTCAAAATCTACGCCGAATTCCGGGGTCAAAGAGAACTCAACAAACCAAATTCTGCTCTGTAGAAACCTTTATTAAATTTGCAAGGATAAAATCAGGATTGCAATATCTGGAGGAAAGCTGATTCTGATCCTTTCTGTCTTTATATGTGCATGTGTCCAGCCCAGCTATTTATGACTTATGCTATGCTTTCCCTCTTATTCAAGTCCTGCATACAAGGAACTGTTAAGTACTCTTGAGTCTCTTCTTCTCCGTTATCACTGTTCCTGTCCTCCCAGGGTCAGCCTGTGGAGGCTGCTTACCTTGTAGTTCATATCAGTTCCTGTCCCCATACAATATATCCTTCCACATTCTAGCCACTTGCATGCTTATCAACTAATCCGTATCTTCTCTCTCCTCACCTCGAAAGCCCCCACCCAAAGGTAGCCGATAGCTTATTGTACATCCTACGGCCTAAGAATGTTTTTTATAGTCCTGAAGGGAAGAAGGAACAGGAGGAGGAAGAGAGAAATTTACAAGTGGAATTTACTCATGAGGGACCGTATGTAAGCCTAAAATGTTTACTACCTGGCCCTCTGCAGAGCCAGTTTGCTGCTCTGTGACAGGATAAAATAAAATCTGCTTACTTAATTGCCATACAAGCACTTTCATGATTCGAGTTAGTGTTTAAGGACTCTGACATCTGGGGGTATGAATTCAACTACAGTTTTACCACTGGGATCATGTTAAACATTTCAGCCCGTTTCCCTTACTGCAGCACGGACGGCAGGATGGTACCTATTTCACAGGATAACTGTTAGAATGAAAGGAGAGAATGCATGCAAATTTAGCAAGGGACCTGTGCGAATACCTCTGGTTGTTGCCTCGACTTCAACCACTCACCGGTCTCGCTGCACACGTTTACACGCAGCCAGCCATCCCTCATTCCTGTATTTGCACACATGGCTTCTTCTGTATAAAAAACATCACTACGAGGCGTGCTGCAGAAATGCCTACACAGCTTTCCCGTTTCTTCTCAAATGCCACTTTGTGTCCATAGCTTCAGTACTTTTGGGTGGTTACACCACAGTGTGCCCTTCCCCATAGAAATGAGACTATTATATAGTGGGCTTGCTTCAGCAAGACTAACCACTTGGCTCAACTTCTCTGAGTTAGGAAAGAACTCTTTTTCTTGTGCCCTGACCCACTGTAAACTTAGCTCCCAAGAAGTATTTAT
This sequence comes from Neofelis nebulosa, assembly GCF_028018385.1. Classification (NCBI taxonomy): domain Eukaryota; kingdom Metazoa; phylum Chordata; class Mammalia; order Carnivora; family Felidae; genus Neofelis; species Neofelis nebulosa. Next base: position 10,381,083 of record NC_080792.1, on the reverse strand, counting down.
TTATTGAATGCATTGAGGGGAGGCCTTGCCGGATTTTAAATCTCTATCTCTGAGAATTATCTATTCATCTCATCCATTGTGGCCTTCCTTTCATCTCCAATTCTGGCTAAGTGTGGCAATTTAGGACATGATAAGGAGCCTAGTAAGTCATTTACTCTATTCTTGCTTCCAGAACATTTTCTTCCCATTTAGTCACTAAATTGGTATTTGTCCCTTTGTGAACATTTTTTTTTTTCTAAAAATAGAATGAGAATTTCCTGAGCTTAGCAATGTTTGGAGCAATTCACTGCCTAAAACCAATGAAGCTGTCCGATCCTGTTACGCAGTAATTTTTTACTTCACTACTTAGGTTACAAAACACAACAGTGTGAGCATTAGAGCCTTATAAGAAGGACACACCTAGGTGGTTGTTAAGAATATCAGTAGCATTAGCTGCCCTTAATAATGTTCATTCGTCATTATCAAACCATAAAAATTCCCTAGGTGAATTACTATGGTTATGAAGAATCAACATAAATGACAAAGAACATGAAAGTAATACATTTAAATGAAAATATTGTAAATGAATATTACCATGCATGGATAATAGTTTAAAGTCCCTTAGAGGTTTTAAGAAGCATATTTTACTCAGAAAGTTGAAAACTTTCAAGAATAACAGTAAAAATACACAGGGGCCAAGTACGCTCCTGGATCTGGGGGCCTTATTTAGATTTACAAAAATATTTTTATTTTTATTTATTTTATTTTTTATAAATAAAATATATGTATATATTATAAATAAAATATATAAATATTTTATTATATTTATTTTCTTTTTATTGTTAGTACCCAGGGAAACTCTCAGGTCCCTTGGGGCGAATTCTAGAGGGTTACTGGTTAGTAGTTTTCCCTTTTACACCTCTTTTGTTGCTCACAGCCATCCAGGACTCTCTGGCAAAGTCATGCTCCAAACTTCCTCACTACAATCCCCCAAGACTGATATCAAATCCCTGGAATCTGTTGAAAGAACAAGAAAGGCATTGATAAAGGACATATGCATCATTTGTTTATTGACAGCTGGTATGTAAATTATTCTGTTAGCATTTTTATTTGGCATAGAGGAAAACAAGGTCATTTTCCTCTAATGTCTCACAGAGGAAAACACAGGAACTGAATGTCATTAAGGTCTTTTACAGGAGAAATTTGCATAACAAGTATCAGGACATGTTTTAAAGTAAAATAGATTACAAAGTAGAGACAATTTTATTTACTAACCAAATGACTGATCTCATTCTCCTAAAGTCTTCCTTTGGAATTAGTAATCAAAAGTTATTAATATATTCAACCCTTTTGACTCACGATGATGACAGTTTTGTATGGTTCAAACTTTATTGTCATTGAAGAGAGTAATGGATATCATAATTAAATCAAATTATTACATTATAAGTTTGACATTGTATAAGTATAGAATAATGTTTCTAATTTTTTTAATGTTTTATTTATTTCTGAGAGAGAGACAGAATACGACTGGGGGAGGGGCAGAGTGAGAGAGAGACACAGAATCTGAAGCAGGCTCCAGGCTCTGAGCTGTCAGCACAGATCCCGACACCAGAGGGTTCAAACCTGGGAACTGTAAGATCATGACCTGAGCTGAAATTAGATGCTTAACTTACTGAGCCACGCAGGTGCCCCATCAAATTCCTTTTTCTTTGGTAACACTTAAAAATTCATTAACCTGGGGCTCCTGGGTGGCTCAGTCAGTTAAGCGTCTGACTTCGGCTCAGGCCATGATCTCGCAGTTTGTGAGTTCGAGCCCCACATTGGGCTCTGTGCTGACAGCTTTGGAGCCTGGAGCCTGCTTCAGTTTCTGTCTCCCCTTCTCTCTGTCCCTTTGCCACTTGTGCTCTGTCTCTCTCTCAAATATGAATAAACGTTAAAAATTAAAAAAAAAATTCATTAACCTTAATGTAGAAGCTAAGGTTTTCATTAGAAACAGTGAAGGGGAATAAAAAGAGAGCAAAGGTCATATAACTAAAGACAAAAAATATGGAAAAATTCCTCTAAAAACTCTGACTCATAAGAATGTGGTTATTCTTCATCAGTTAACATGCAATGCACCAATTTTTTGCATATTGTTTATGATCTGGTTCTCATTAGTTACTTATTGTATAAATACAATCCGATTTTTCTACACAGATAAAGATCTTCTTTTCTTTTGGATTCTTCAATCCTGGTAAAAGTGACAGGTACTATTGTTGTAAAGTGTTGTTATTATCAAGTATTGCGGATAATATCAATGACTGTGGTCTACGAGAAGAAATGGGAACATATTACAGCACAGGACAGTATGTAAAAAGGAGGATCTGCTTCCCATGATGTATTTAATTTCCGAAAATATAATAGATTCCTAAACATAAAGAACATTCTCTTAATTTCCATATTTGGCACACAGATCTCCAAGACATTAAATAAGTATTTCTATCCTGTATATATAACTAATAACGTCTTGATATTTTTCAAAGACCTTGTGGGTTAGAAGTTAGAAAGGCAACTAGGGTTAAACTCTTTCTCCACGAGAGTATCCCCTTGGACTTCCTTCTCCCAGCGCTGTTTCCTTGGAAAGGCTGCCTTAAGGTAGGGCTGTAACTTGAGGGTATCATCAAGCAATATTGATTATTGTCCTAACTATTGCATTAAGAAGATGGAGAACATCCAAGCCTGTGTAAATAACTCAATGCCTGTTCTTTCTGGTGCTCTAGAAGACCCCAGGTTTCCCCCCATCCATCTCCCAGATCCCAGAGCATACTAGTGGTTCTGGAGAGAGAGATAACCGGTGACATCCCTCCTGGGTTTCACCTTATGAAACTTCCCCCTTCCTAAGACCAGTCTGGAAGCTGTTCTGTGAAGGATACTCCCCATTTCCCCCTTTGTTCTGTGTTGTCCCTCACCTAAGCTGGATGGGGAGAGAGGGACTGATTCCCTGAAGCTGCCTCAACCAATGATGGCTCAGGAAGGAGAGTGTCATTGACTTGAAGACTGTGTCCTCTATTGAACAGAGTGACCTTAATGGGTCCCAGGTATCATCTGCATATTTGCTCAGCCATTTGCCTCTATGTTCCTTTCTGATGCCTACCCTATAGGTTCACCCTCCAGTCTCCAGGCCCAGCCCTTGTCTCAGCTCTGGCCCCAACTCATAGGGTTACTATAGCAACCCCCACATTTATTTTGTTGGCCCTCAAGTTTATCCCTGGAGATGCTGGCCACACTCGGGCCCAAAGCAATTCAAATATGTATCTTCCTGAAACCTCCATTTCTACTGGCACGTGTTTCCCTCGTTGCCCAATTTGATGTCGTCTTGAAAGAGGAAAACCCTCAAGTACATGAGAAGTAGCTCTCAAGGTTCCCTTCAAAAGAATACCCAGTATTTCCTCTGATGGTGGAAAGATAAAACAGGTGACCAATGAGAGACATAGAGCATGTGCACAGTCTAGTCACCATGACTGATGAGGCCTATGCCACGTGCCTGGCACATGTCCATCCTAGGATCCCTATGCCAGGGACACTCTTCCGTGGAGCAGGTTTCACCTTTCCCCACAACCTGGTGGGCAGCCTCTACTCTGACACCCTAGAGAAATCTAGCTGGTTTTCAGGGGCCACATCAGAGCAGTTGCTGATCTGCTCATTTTTCCTCTGTATCTGTCCCCTGACAGCAGATCGTTCAGTACAGTTTAGATGAGCCAGTCCTACTTCATCACCAGCAACCACTGGCCATATGCTCCAGAGTGTTAGACTGTACAATGTCCATCATGTCCCACGATCTTAACAAGACTACGATGGGAGGAGTTGCTTAATTATTGCGCAGGAAAGTTTGAAGACTCTCGATCGAGGGTGATGATAAGGCATGCCCGAGGAGGTGTGGATGTGTGCTCTGTCACACAGGCGACAGTGCTGAAGCACGGACCTGAACGTGGACCGAACTCCACGACATCTTTGGACTGCTGACAAAGAAACCATTTCCTTCCAAAGTCTGGTCCGCGTGCCAGTACCATTGGCATCACTTGGGACTATGTTCAAAATATAGAATCTCAGCCTCCATCCCATAACTAGTGAGTCAACATTTACATTGTATCAAGCTCCCGCTGTGATTCTTATTAAGATTAATGTTTGAGGAGACCTGCTGTCCAAACATCAGCCTCACCTTCCAGGGACCATGAGCTACAGCCCATCATATCCTAAGAATTTGGATTTGAAACTTGTTATATTCTATGGAAAAATAGAGCAATCCCCCATGTTCCCTTTGTGTGAGTGTAAGAGGGTGAGTACTAAGCACATTTAGTACCAGCTGTGAACAGCAGCAAAGCCTGTGAGAGGTTCTTGAGCATTTATCCTTCTCTGCCCCTGAGAAGGACACATATTTATTTTATCTGGGAGAATGGGCTGGGGTCTTTACTTTAATAGCCCCTCCTTCTCATGTTAGAGATAGCACTGAAATAATTATATATAATATTTTTCAATAGCTCTTGTGTCCTAGGACTGCAGACAAAGAAAAGACAGGAAGATAATAAAATAAACCTAATTTAGAGGAGATTGCCATAATTACAATATGTGAAATGATCCCAGATGGCTATTATCAGGTATCTTTTTTTTTTTCCTGACTTCTGTCAAATTTATTAGTGGCTAAGCCCTTTACATTATCTGATTTTATTTTCCTACTTATAAACTGTCAAGTTTGAATTAGTTTTATTTTTAACTCATTTTATTTCAATTAATGTGAGTGTGTGAACTCAGTTTCTGCTTTCCTTCCTTCTTTTCTTTCTTTCTTTCTTTCTTTCTTTCTTTCTTTCTTTCTTTCTTTCTTTCTTTCTCTTTCTTTCTTTCTTTCTTTCTTTCTTTCTTTCTTTCTTTCTTTCTTTCTTCTTGTATTATGTATATTTATTTTTGTTGTCTACTGAAATGTCTCTGGTCCTATTTCAAAAATAAGAAAGTTCAGATGGGATTAGTACTTAATGGCAACCTCCAATTACAAATATTTTCTAATCTGAAAAGGCACACAAATGTCTGGGATACAACCACGATCAACCCAGTTTGATCAGATCCAGATCAACCCACTGGAGGTTGCAACCAGGCCTGAGTAATTTAAAAAATTTCCCAGGATGACTCCATTGTACAGCCACTTTGAGAATCACTGAACTCCATCCATTCCAGGTTTTCAAGCTTCGTTTGTTTCTTTATTTTGTTTGCTAGTTTGATGTTTGCTATGGAAATGCTTGATGTAGAAAGAGCCACTTTGTGACTAAAACCAGGCTGAATTATTTGTCTTCTAGGCCATATTCATACTCTTGGTGCCCATTGGGCACTTATGTCTAGTTCCCAGAGCTGCACAGAGGTTGTTCAGGAATGATGCTAGATTATTACTGGTGTTTTCTAAGTTTTATTTCTTTTTTTTTTTTCTTTATTTTTTTCTTGAGAGACAGGGAGAGAGAGAAAGATAGAGTGCAAGTGAGGGAGGGGCAGAGGGAGAGGAAGGGAGAGAATTGTAAGCAGGCTCCATACTCAGCACGGAGCCCTACACAGGCCAATGTCATGACTATGAGATCAAGACCTGAGCCAAAATCAAGAGTTGGAACACAACCAACTGAGCCACCCAGGTGCCCCTGATGTTTTCTATGTTTTACACCTCTGTGATTTTCATTTTTAAAAGCTTAGAAAACATGGGAAAGATTAATATAATATCCTACTCTTAATTTTAAAAGAACTGAGGTATACTATATATTTTATATTTTATTTTGTTTAACTCAAGTATTTATCTGAATAACTTATACATCACAAAAGGTGGTTATCAGTTTTGTATGTACCTATGTATGTATATTAGGTAATTTCAGTTATGGTTATTTAACAGCACCCTAAGAAATATATGTTAATATTTTAATGATGGCGGATGTTTGGCAAGCTGTCAACTTCCGTTTTCAAATTCTAGACATGGCCACAGACATGAGGCACATCTTTGATGAAAGCAGACTATTTATCAAACACATTTCCAAGTACTAAGGCACACATTTTTCAGCGAGACATATTTCTCTGAAGGCAGCATTGCCAAATGACCATCTTTTCAACTTGCCTTCCTTACCAGAGAATATTTTAAAAATCTTCAGAAGTAGGCCTGCCGATCTGATTTCATTTTCAGTTTTCAAACTTGGAGTTCATTAAAGACATCAAAGACTTCTCCAGCTAATAAGCTGTGTGATTTATGCACCTGAAAGACAAAAATAAAACCCAAATCCAACAAAAATGTGATGACTAATTTGCTGGGAAATATTAAGCACAGATAATCTTTCAGACAGAAGGAGAAAAATCGTTAAATCAAACTTTTGAGGAAGATCGAGGAGCTGATTCAAATGTTATCTGAGTCATGCTTTTACCTAGTTAATTAATTCAGAACTCTATCTTCAAAGACATTTTAAGAGGAACCCAAGTCAAAGTTTTATGATTGTTACATCAATTACAACCCCCCATAGGTTTCAAATGTTTGTTTCCAAAAGATGTTGTGTGGAGAGGAAGTGAGCCTGTCCAAGTTTATCTATACGTCACATCTATTTCTCCTTCATGAATTATGATCCCTGCTTAATAAATTGCCTGAATTGAGTTAGTTTTAATCCTCAAAATACTTATAAACAGAGACACCATATTTCAATCACTTACTGTTCAGTTTAGTATGGGACCATAAGGAGCGAACAGATTATTCTATATCTTGCCAAAAATGTCATATTTTCTCAGAAAAGGAATATGCGTAATGCACATGAGGTCTGAATATCTGATTTGATTGACTTCCCAGGCCTATGTCACCATCTAGTCATGCAACTCTGTCTTATTTGTATTGCATGTGTCCACAGATTTTAGTTTCCTAGGGAGTATGAAAATATTAGGAGTTATTATTTGTTTTGTGCTTAGTCTTTAAATTAATTAAAGCTAAAATTATTTTCTTCTTCAGTAATAATTTATTTTATCAGCACTATAAATGTAAATAAAACCTTCTGAATTTAGTTGTTTATTGAAACTCAGCATCAGTAGAATATGAAATAATATCATAATTCTATATCACATTCTCTGTATCAGATTCAAAATGGATAATATTCAGTTCTCCTCCACACGCAATTAACTGTTATAGATTTGAGACGGTGTTTATATAGATTTATTTGCATATATTCACAAATTAAAGAATGCACACACTCAGTTAATTTACATGATATCATGATTCCACTCCCATTCTCTAAGAATTTATTTTATATTTCTTCAGAAGAGTCCAATGTTAGGCACCTTACCAGTGGTAATAATTCAGGAGATGCGTTTATAAATATAGATACTGGTATGTAGTAATGTAGCTTCGTGATGCTAAGACTTTTTTTTTCTAATAAAGGTATTGTTCTAGTAATACCTTCTAAAGATCTTTGTATCACAAAATAATTGTGAAATAGATAGTTGAAGTTGCTGAAAATTACACTTACTTTTAACTCACTTATGCTTTGAATTTCTTCTACCAGTTACACATATACATCTTTTAAAATTTTTTTTCACTTTATTTATTTTAGAACGAGAACACAGGAGCCGGGGGAAAGGGGTAGAGGCAGAGAGAGAGAATCCTAATCAGGCTCCACGCTCAGCACAAAGCCTGATGATGGGCTCGATCCCACGACCCCTGGATCCTGACCTGAGCCGAAATCAAGAATTAGATGCTTAACCAACTGAGCCACCCAGGTGCCCAGTCATATACATATTTTAATTGCCCACTTAGAAAATGCCCAGTTTTTAAAACAAAAACAAAAACAAACGAAACAAAAAACTTGTGACTTTTTCGTCAAAGTAATTTTTGCTTACTTTTCGTGTTGTTTAAAAATACTCCAGGGGTGCCTGGGTGGCTCAGTTGGTTAAGCATCTGACTCTGGATTAAAGCTCAGGTCATGATCTCATGATTCGTGGGATCCAGTCCCGCATTGGGCTCTGCACTGATAGCACAGAGGCTGCTTGGGATCCTCTCTCTCTGCCCCTCTCCCACCCTCTTTTTTTCTCAAAATAAAGAAACAAATATCAAAAACTTCCCCAATTGTAATGCTTATCTTTAATATTTTTTTTATAATTTGAATGCACTTTATTTATGCAATTTCTTATTTTTCTAAAAAAATTGACATTCCAATAACAAAAATAATTTTACAAACAATTGTAAAACCTTTTAATAGTTATTACAGAAATGGCAAGGTGCTGAACTGCTTTCAGAATTACGAAAATATGACTGGATCACATTTAATATTCATTGTATTTTGCGAAAATGTCTCCTTTGGGATGTTGTTCTGAATCTTCATCCTGACCCATGCTCATCTCTGGTGCAGTAAGTGTCCTCTCTATGTATTCTCGTTACAATCCCTCCGTCCTCTACCTGACGTCAGTAGGTTCATTATTGGTTTCATTCTTGGTTTTCCTCATGATATCAAGGTCTCCTTTTTATTTATTTATTTATTTTAATTTTTTTAACCTTTATTTTTTCGAGACAGAGAGAGACAGAGCATGAATGGGGGAGGGTCAGAGAGAGAGAGGGAGACACAGAATCCGAAATAGGCTCCAGGCTCTGAGCTGTCAGCACAGAGCCTGATGCGGGGCTTGAACTCACAGACCCTGAGATCATGACCTGAGCCGAAGTCGGACGCTCAACCGACTGAGCCACCCAGGCACCCTTTTTTTAAAAAATTTTTTAACCTTTATTTATTTTTTTGAGACAGAGAAAGACAGTAGGTCTCCTTAAAATTAAGGGGCATTCTTTTGCAGTATTATCTGTAACCTATAGGCCAATGGGTTTTTGATAAAAATGATTCTGAGTATTTGTTGTATGAATGAATTGCTTGAAAATATACTTTCCATTATCGTGTCTACTCTTAAATTTAGCATACTGTTATTAACCTGAAATATAAACCTTAGTGTGTTTTTCTTATGGAAAGACACTATGTAAAAGTTTATATGACAAAACCACAGAATCAGATAATGGCTAATATTCATGATAGTAGCAGTATGAAAAAGTAAAAAACAAACAAACAAACAAACAAACAAACAAAAAACACTATTATATGAGCAAAGAAATGAGTAAGCAAGTCACAGAAAAACAAAAGCAAATAAAAATAGGGGCGCCTGGGTGGCTCAGTCGGTTAATGACCTCGCTGTGAGTCGGAGCCCCGCATGGGGCTGTCTGCTGTTAGCTCCAAGCCTGCTTCAGATCCTCGTTTCCCTTCTCTCTCTGCCTCTCCCCCTGCTCGCACTGTCTCTCTCTCAAAAATCAATATTTAAAAAAGTAAATAAAAATAATGATGCTCAAAAATAAATCATAATTATGGAAATGAAAATCGAAATACAATTTACGGATAATATTCTACCTGCGAAATTAACAAAAATAATACTGTTGACAATATCCAGCCAGCCTAGGGTGGGTAGAAGGTATATGGAAGATCTATTTTTTTACTCTTTTAGTGGCTAAAATTTAATGTAATCATGTACAGGCTGATTTGTTGTTATCCATCAAATTTTAAAACACATAGATGTTTTGATGAATGATTATAGTTCTGAGTATCTTTCTGACAAAGTACAAGTACCTTTAAAACTAAATGTTAGTCTAAGAATATATAGTCAAAGAAATTGGTGACAACATCATGTCCATTTATAGATAATACTCACATAAATCAAAGGATATTCATATATGTGGAAATGATGTTTACATAAAACATTTGGTCATAAAATAGAAAGACCTCCACAATATATTTTTAATCCAAGGTTTCAGGTCACAGCATGTAAAAAATACCTAAACTCTTTGTGTGTGCATATGTGAATACATATATGTGCCTATACAGAAAACACCGTTAGAATTCATCACAAGCTGTTAAGAGCATTTATTTCTACCACTGTGGTTGAACTGGGGTGGGTTTGAAATATCATTCTAATTGTTTAAATTGAGTATATATTAAAAATTAGAGGGGCACCTGGGTGGCTCAGTTGGTTAAGCGTCCAACTCCAGCTCAGGTCATGATCTCACAGTTCATGAGTTCGAGCCCCACCTCGGGCTCTGTGCTGACAGCTCGGAGCCTGGAGCCTGCTTTGGATTCTGTGTCTCCCTCTCTCTCTGCAACTCCCCTGCTCGCACTCTGTCTCTCTCCCTTTCTCTCAAAAATAAATAAACATTAGAATTTTTTTTTAATTAGAAAAATAAATGAAAAGCAATTTAAAAATCCCAAATTACTGCTGAGAAAGAAATCATGACTTTTGATTTCCAAAAGAGAACATGAAAAATTTTGACCCTGTAACTAGACCAAATATTTCACTATTTAAAAAAGCCATTATAGTTTCATATCTCCCCACACGATAGCACTGAAACGAGGTAGGAAAATACAACCAAAACAGCCATAAATATTTCTGCTATATTTCAACACTGGTCCTTACTTTGCATCTTGACACAGGTATAGGAATCCATCAGTGAATATGGTCATTTCTGAACAGCATGTTTTTTGCTGATGTACAGTTTGAATCAGTATGCACTGAACCCCTGCAACAATATGCTTGAACATCTTGAAATCAAATGCATTTTACTCCACTCTAACAACAGTGAGAAATTTACATGTGTAAATTTTATTTCATACAATTTCCTTGGTGATATACCGTTTACCTTTATTTATGTAATTCAGTGAAATACTTTATGATGCAAAACTTCAGGGAGATAGAAATTAAGATACCACTGAGGAATATGTAATTAGATGTTCTATAGCAATATTATTTAAATATGAGAGCTGGGACAAATTGTAGCACACTTGTATCTCAAAGTGACTTCCCTGTATATGATATGTTGGGATGATACATCGAGCCCCTTACATAAAATATGTGGAAATGCCTAGACACTTCCTGAATCATGAGACTGTAGCATAAGCTGGAAAAATTCAATTTGGGATTTTCACATAACTCAAGAAATTTCCACCCAGTGATTAGATATGGAGCTTAATCCCTGCATGCATATCAGACAATGACAACACTCAGAGTCCCTTAAAGTTATATTTAACATATAATACAGCAAGGTAGCAATTTTTACAAACTAAATATGTTCTTGCCATATGATCCAGCATTATGCTGCTTGGTAACCTGAACATGGGTGTTTACAGCAGCTTGTTTCATAATTGCCAAAACTTGGAAGCAACCAAGTTTGTCCCTCAGCAGGTGACAGACGAATAAACTGTGGTCCAACCAGACAACAGAATATAATTCAGTGTTAAAAAGAAATGAGCTATCAAGCCATGAGAACACATAGAAGAAACTTAAATGCATCTTACTAAGTGAAGGAATCCCAACTGAAAAACGATTTACGGTATAATTTCAACTCTATGACATTCTGAAAAAGGGGAAACTATGGTGACAGTAAAAATATCAGGGGTTCCCAGGGATTTGGTAGGAAGGAGTGATCAATAAGTCTACAGGAGATAATCAGGGCAGTGAAACGACTCAGTATGGTATAATAATTGTGGATACATGTCATTATTCACTTATGAAAATCCACGGAATGCACACCACCAAGCGTGACACTTACATAAACTATAGGGTTGTTTCAGAACAACGTGCCGATGTGCTTTCATCAGTTGTAAGAAAAGTACCATTCTGGAGCAGAATGGAGGACATTGCTCCTAAGAAAGGGGCTGTGTATGGAGATGGAGGTATGGGAACTCCGTACTTCCTGCTCAATTTTGCTTTAAACTTAAAACTGTTCTTTAAAAAAAAAAAAAGCCTAAAAAATATGCTACAAGTCTAGTTTGATACAATCACGTCGCTTAATTTTAATAAGCTTTAGGACCCTCTTTGACTTTTGCATATTGGTGTTAATCCATTCGACCATACATTTAATTACAAAGGAAAAGTTCAAAATTAGAGTAGGTGGACTCTACTAAAATATCTCTTATAAAATATCCACTGACCCCTTTTCTCCTTTACTAACAAAACTGATTTTGTTCCGTGTAGCAATTTATACACTGAGAAATGACATTCCTCAACCTTCGTTGCAGTTCAGTGTTCACACCCCATATTCTAATCAGGAGAAATAAGAAGTCAGCTGTGAACCTCTAGGATTTCTTTTCTTTTTTTTTTTTCCTTTTGGGGCATAAATGTCATCTCTTTTTCTTGTTTTTCTCTGTTTTTCTTGCTGAAACGTGGACATGACAGCCAGTCATGATGGCTACAGCAGGCCTCTGGCAACCTTGGAGAAAAGGCCAGAAATGCCTTAGCGTCCTTCCCCTTGACCACCTCCAGACTTCTAGCTCAGTGAGGGGGAAAAACAAAACAAAACAAAACAAAATTCTTCTAATCAGTTGGAGGAATTGACAGGATTTCTGTGACTCATAGTCAAATGGAATCCCAACTGTTCATAGAAACAGTATAAAATGCTAGAAATAACCACTGACAAAACCACTTACCAATTCCAACTGATAAGGAAGAAATGCTTGGGAGATTAGAATATGGTAAAGATTTTTAGCTTTCTGGACAACATCTTCTTTCTCTTTTAACATGGAATTCCATTATTCAACTTTAATGTTGATTGAATAAAATAATGAATGGCCTACAAAAAAGTGTTTGTGCCGCATTAAAGTGGCTGTGGTATTGTGACTTATAACAAGAAATATATATTTGGTTTTCGTCCCTGTCTCTAGCTCAGTTTCCTGAAATTCTTGGAATTTCCTAAGTGATGAGAGGGATGGTGTATTTTGATACGTTAATGAGGTGACTTTTGGGAATGTACCCAAAGTCTTGTCACCAGGGGAAACAGCCAAGTGATTGGGTTGGAATGTTCAGTTCTACCCCCTTAACCATGGAAGAGAGACTGGACCAATGATTTAATGAGAGATGCTTATGGAATGAAGCCTCCATAAATCCCAGAAGAACAGAAGTTTCCAGGTTTAGTGAACATGTGGAGATACAGGGAGATACTCTGATACTCTCAGAGAGGGCATGGAAGCCCCACACCCCTTCCCACATACCTTCCTCTGTGTGTCTCTTCATCTGGCTGTTGACTTATATCTTTTAATACCCTTTGCAAAACAAAAACAAAAACAGTGATCAGGTAAGTTAAGTGTTTCTCTGAGTCTCTAGCAAATTAATCAAACTGGAAGGTCATAAGAATCTCCAATCTATAGCCAAACGGTCAGGAGCAGAGGTGACAACCTAGGCTTGTGATTGGCATTGGAAGTTGGGGGGAGGTAGCCTAATAGGAATGAGCCCTTAGTCTGGAATCTATTGTTGTCTTCTGGTAGAAAGTGTCAGGATTTAATGTAGCTGCAGGACACCAGCTAGTGTCCAGAGCATTGGTTTGTCGTGGACAAAAGTCCCCCTCCTCAGACATTGAAATTGGGTGTGCAGGACCATCTTGGTAGCTATCTATTTTTAATTTTTTTTAATATTTATGTTGAAAGAGAGAAAGAACATGTGTGAGTGGGGAAGGGTCAGAGAGGGAGAGAGAGAATCCCAAGCAGGCTCCACACCATCAGCATAGAGCCCAATGTGGGACTCAATCTCATGACCCATGAGATTGTGACCTGAGCCTAAGTCAACAGTTGGACGCTTAACCAACTGAGCCATCCTGGCACTCTTAGCCTTTGTTTTATTTATACAGATATCAAACCTCAATCAACTATCTTTATTAGAATGAGGTGAAATGCCTCCAGGGAGAGTTGAAGACAGGTTATCTGTCCAAACTCTTGCAATCTAGGTGGAAGGGGAAACATATGCAAAGAAATAAATATGATGCAGGGTACTTGGCTTGCTTAGTTGGTTGAAAATGTGACTCTTGATCTTGGGATTATGGATTTGAGCCCCATGTTGGGGGTAGAAATTACTTAAAAATAAAATCTTTAAAAAAGAAAGAATTAAGATGCAAATGTGAAAATTAAGCAAGATTGTTCAATTTAGAAAAAATAAAAAAGCCAAAATTCAGAATATCAAGAAAAAAGAATGGTATAGTTTGAGTAAAAGATGCCTTTGGACCAGAAATACAAGTGATGCAGTTCAAAGAGATGTTTGAGCACAAGCTCAAGGCACTGGGACTTGATTTGAAAGGCAATAGATATTCGTGTGTTGGGGTTAAGGGAATCTTAAATGTTAGAGTGCAGACACTGGAATGCAAAAAGACAGATCAAAGGGGTTTTTTGGAATGAGAATTGACAGGAGTTGGGAACCATATTCACATCCGCTGAGCTGAGTATCGTTTGTTAGCTCCTTGTTGCAGGAAAGTTCAACCTTGAGGAAAAGTGGGGGAGAAGGGAAGGAGTAAGAAACCAGAAAAAAATATATAGGCAAAGCTAATTCCTTGATACCTATTTTTTTATAATAATTTTTGGTTCTTTACCAATTATAGGATTTTCAGTTAAAGAAATCTATCAAGGGGCACCTGGGTGACTCAGTTAAGTGGCCGGCTCTTGATTTGGGCTCAGGTCATGACGTCACAGTTCGAGAGACTGAGGCCCTCCTGAGATGGAGTCCGTCTCTGCACTGACAACTTGGAGCCTGCTTGGGATTCTCTCTTTCCCTCTCTCTGCCCCTGCCCCACTCACGCTCTCTCTCTCTCTCGAAACAAATAAATAAACATTAAAAAAAAAAAAAAGAAATCTATTAAGATAAAAATTTTCTGCTCTCATCAGGCCATTCAGATAAAGAAATTTCACATAGAATGTGAAATAGAACACTTCGTTATTTATACTTTGATCCATGTTACAAAAGAAGTGGTAAATAAGTAGGGAAAAATTTGTGAAAATTAGAGGTAGATTTGTTTTGGAAGAAATAACATAATCCCTGCTTGGGATTCTCTGTCTCCCTCTCTCTCTGCCCCTCCCCTGCTCTCTCTCTCTCTTTCTCTCTCTCTCTCTCAAAATAAATAAATAAAAATGTAAAAATATATAAATTTTTTTAGAGAATTATGGGTGTTCATTCCAATATTGTGAGGTATATCTGCCCAAGTATGAACTATTCTATTCTGATTGAGAATGATTTATAGTGAACAGATCTTGTACTGGAAAAAAAAAAGGAACAGTAAAAATAGTAGATTTAACTTCAAGGAGAATATAGTAGCTTAATATCTTCACCTTTTTATTATTTCCATTTGTATAAATCAAATAATAATACTTCTTATCCAATAACACAGAAGAGAGGAGGCAATACTTGCATATATCTGAAGAGGGGGAGAGAGAGATAGAGAGAGAAAGAGATTATACGGTATCTGCTCATGTGATTGTAGAGACAAAGAAGCCCAGCATCTGACAACTATTAACTGGAAAACCAGGAACGCCAGTGGTGTAATTCAGTCTATAAGTCTACAGGCCTAAGAACCAGGTATGTGAGTCTCCATCCAAGTTCTAAGAACCAAGAGTACCAGTGTCAGAGGGCTGGAGAAGAGGGATGTCTCAACTCAAGCAGAGAGAAATTTGCTTTTCCTCTGCCTCTTTGTTCTATCCAGGCTCTCAGACAATTGGGTGATGCCCACCCACCTTGGTAAAGGCGATCTTCTTTACTCAGTCTACCAATGCAAACGCTAATCTCTTCTGAAAACACCACCACAGACACACTCAGAAATAATCTTATACCAGACATCTGGGCATCCCTTACCTGTATCTGGTTGACTCGTAAAATCAATCATCATGTTAATGTTGCCCAACGCCTGGACATATAAATGCTTTGGCCCTTTTGTCACATGTTTTATTTCTGCCTTTTCAGAATCAGAGCTTTATGAAAAAAAATTCATATATCCTACATGGTTTCCACTTTTGTTTAATGGAAATATACCTTAGCAGAATATAGGAGACTGCCATGCAGAGAACACCTAGCTAAGAAATAAAGGAAAGTACAGTAAATCATGGGATTAAAACAAAATACATACCCTGAGTCTTAAAATCCCTTAATAAATATTACTTGTACCAAAGGTTTGAAGTGTTGTCGTTATTCTTTTTGTTTTATTATTATTGATTTTGAGAGAGAGACAGAGACAGAGAGAACGAGGCGGGGAGAGGCAGAGAGAGAAGAAGAGAGAGAGAGAATCCCAAGCAGGCTTCACACTGTCAGTGTGGAGCTCCACGTGGGGCTTGATCTCAGAACCAGGAGTTCGTGACCTGAGGTGAAATCGAGATGCTTAACAGACTGAGCCTACCAGGCACCCCTGTGGTTATTCATATTGTAGGCTTTGTTAAAACGAGTAAACTAAGATCTCTGCATTGTCAAGATTCTTATGAAGCCAGTGAGAATCACAATACTAATAGCACAAGATTGAGTGAGGATAAAATGAAGTAGTGAACGCATATGGCATACATTCATTCATTTCTTCGTGGTGAAGTCACTGTCGTTGCTACTACTTTTCAATTAACATCATATCCCGTCAGTGTTTGTTTTACTCCTCTATGCATCTATTATAGTATGTATTGATGTGGATTTTTCTTTTAAATCCTTGTATTCACCTGATTGTCTATTTGTCATTTGCCTGTTTGTTTTCACTCATCCATACATCTCAAATATCTATTAACATAGGCATTCAGAACACAATTAAAGACAAGGAATTTGGGGGGGGAGGGGGAAGTACCAACTCATAAAAATTAGTCCAACTATGGGAAAGTAAAAATGGTAAAAGACTACAATAGCCTCTGAAGAAAACAATCATGAAACCGAAGTGGCATCGTGTAATGAAATAAAACAAAACAGAATTTCCACTGGTTAGAAGTCAAATCAGAGCAACTGGGTATTCTGCCACAACCCAGTCTGCGAAACTCTTTTGGACTCACTTTTTTCCTGTGTGAAATATGGATGTTATTACCTGCTTCAAAGAGCTGGTATCTGTTGCCGTAATGTAATGGCCTGATAAACCGAGCCACAGAAATATGTGGGTTGTCATTAACCTACACTGACCATGACAGCAGAGGACACCATTGTCTTGTTATAAACTAGCTGTCACCCCCCCCCCCCGACCCATATAACAGCTAGCCAATACTAGAAATTCTATAAACCTTTGTTATGCGAATAAGAGAATAAAGTGTGGTGATTGGCGATCTGTCCTCCCTAGGAAGACATAAAAAGACCCAAGGAGAGTGGAGCAGATTTAAAGAAAAAGAGAATCCCCCATAGATTCCAGTAGTTTCTAGAACCCATAATCTCAGGAGAATGACAAGGACCACCACTTGTTCTATTTGTCACTTGCCAGGTTTTCCAACTCAGATTTATCCAGGTGAGGACAGAAGCAAAGAGACATTGTGTTTATTAATAATTGTGCTGCTGACTGGCTCTTCTCTCAGTTGTAAACAAAGGCATGACAGATGGAATGCACAGTGAGAACTTAAATATTTAGACTCATGCTTAAAATTTAAATTAATCATTCATTCAAGAGGCATTTAACACTAAATTCATGTAGGCGGTGTGCCAGTGTGCGGAATGAATATAGAAATAAAGAAAGAGAAAACAGAGAGAGAGAAGAAGAAATCAGGCCCCAGTCCGATGTCCTCCAGAAATTCACCGTCCATCGGGGAAAACCAAAACAAATACTTAAGCACAATAAAATATGATTAAGGGCAGAATTTGCACATTGCCCGAAGGAAGGGGAAATTAACACTGCCTTGGGCATTTTCATTTATTAACCTACTTCTAATGTTTAGTTCCCAGTGAGTGATATTAAAAACACCATGCTTCCTGAGTGCAATTAAATTCAATTGCAAATGTATTAGGAGACACTCTGTACAAAACACTTTACAAATAGCTCAGCTCCAGGAGCCATATGGATCTTTAAGAAGTAGCTCTTTTTTACAGAAGTCTTGGGATATCTTTTGCCCAGACATCTTCCACACCTGTGAATATATCACAGGGGGAAACTGAATGTCACCAGACATAAGCACTATAGGAATTGAGACCGGGGAGAGAGTAATGTGATCTAGAGGTGTTTCAGGGGTGGCAGGTTGATTTGGGATATAAAATGTAGGATAAAGACACATTTGTGTGGCTAACACATTAATAGGCATGAGATGATTAACCAGGTAGTCTGAGCTGCTCTCACCAGGCACAAGGAGAAAATCTAATACCACTACACGGAGGGTATCATTGAGATAGGATTTCCGTGTAATGGTGAATGTTTTTCAAGCTGTCCTCTATCTGAAAACTGCTTCCTGGCCAAAAGAGAGGGTGGGATGTAATTACTTCCAATATCACTTAACAGTGATGAGAAGGAAAGAACAATAGAGCAAAGAGCTGAGCACTGCACAAATAGAAACCAGCTTTTTATTTTTTTCTCCTAAAAAATAAAAGGAGAAAGGGCACACTGAGGACTGTAAACTTAATTTACATTTGCACAGATCTGTGCTGTAACTGCTAGACATGCAGAAAGTTAGTATTTTTTTTTTTAACATTTATTTATTTTTGAGACAGAGAGAGACAGAGCATGAATGGGGGAGGGTCAGAGAGAGGGAGACACAGAATCTGAAACAGGCTCCAGGCTCCGAGCTGTCAGCACAGAGCCCGATGCGGGGCTTGAACTCATGGACCGCGAGATCATGACCTGAGCCGAAGTCGGCCGCTTAACCGACTGAGCCACCCAGGCGCCCCAGTATTTTTTTTTAATGACATGACATAAATGATTTCCAACTTTGAGAAGTAGGAGACCAAGGAACTGAAAATTCTATGAAATTAATAATCACAACCTGTACCATGGCCATCACACTAAAAGGGAAGTAATGCTACCTTTGTGTTAAGAGAATTCCTTTTACTCTTTTCCAAAAGTCATGAAACTAGGCTTGGAACAGAGATCAGAAGACTGGGAAATTTGAGTATCACTGGACTGAAATGAGACAGCAATTACAGAATGCCATCACTTTCAGTATTTCAAGGGCATTAAAATAAACCTAGAAGCCAGGCAGGCATTCTATCTGAACAAGATGGACAAGGGTTGAAAATAACCAGGCAGAATACAGCCAATTGCCTGCCATTTTTTAGACACACCACTGGTGAACTCCAAGACTGTAAATCTGGCAGGTACATTGTAAAATTCACTGGGTCTTTTTTTCTTAACACATCAGCCCTTCGGCAGCATGGATTTTGTTTTTTTGTTTTGTTTTGTTTTGTTTTTTGTTTGTTTTCAGTCTTTCCTTTCAATTTCTGATCTATCCTAAAATGGAATATTGTAGATTTCAATTCAAAGTCATTTTACGTTTACAGATTTTTAAGTTAGATATATGCTAATATCACTAAAAAAGAAAGGTGAGTTATAAGTAAAACTTTCACTTGTTTTATTTCTTAAGCATATAAATCTTAATGGTCATGTATCTATATTAGGAGTACCATATAAACATCTACTGAATGGATATTCTCAGAAAAATCAGAAAGTCCCGGACCAAGGGAATAAGGTTTAGTTTCTTTATTTAAAATAGGAAGTAAGAAAACATTACCCAAACTGAAAATAAGACAACGATTAAAAAATACACTTTTTAAAAAATTTCACCGTGTGTTAATTAGACGACTTATGTACAATTAATTAGACTTATATGGCTCTAATGTCTTGGTAGCTTAAGTAAGCAAACTGGAACCTCAGCCAGAGTCAATTCCTTTTGTGCTGGGGAAAGCAAAGCTGAAGATAATTAATTACAAATAGTCCACCAGATTTTTCCAAATACGACAACCACTAGAGCTGTAGCCAAGCTGCTTTATTTCTGCATCTGCCCTGTAAAAGCCTTCCCCAGCTCCTGTCCCAAGCATACTTACCCACTTTCCACACAGTAGTGTGGACCTGGTAGTTAAAATTGGACATAATTTTTTAAAAATTTTTTAAAAAGTGTTTTATTTATTTTTAAGACAGAGAGAGACAGAGCGTGAGTGGGGATGGGGCAGAGAGAGAGGGAGACACAGAATCTGAAGCAGGCTCCAGGCTCCGAGCTGTCAGCACAGAGCCTGATGCGGGGCTCGAGCTCACGAACCGTGAGATCATGACCTGAGCCGAAGTCAGACGCCCAACCGACAGAGCCACCCAGGCGCCCCTTGGCATGTCCAATTGGATTCGGAATCTGCTCAAAGAAACTCTTGCAAATGTTAATGTACCTCAGCTGATCTTGGAACAGATTATTGTTTTCTCCTTCAAAGTAATATACAACAATCTCTCATAAAAGATCCTCACCTACAGCACATTCAGTCAAAATATGGCAGCCCTATGGAAATTTAACATTTTGTAGAGAAAATAATTCTCAACATGGGATCAAAACACATGAGGTCAAATGCCAGTGTTACCATGAGCGACCATTGCTGTAAAAGTAAATAACATCCTCCCTGGATATAATGCAGTTCTGTTCGTGGTGTGGCACTTAAGGAGACAAGATGTATGGTGAGACAATAGCTTTGAAAACTGTCACACTGAAGAGTTCATTTCTCAAATGTGAGTAGATGCTACAGCCAAAAGAAATCCATAAACACTCTCCTGCTTCCTCTATTCTAACCCCCATAATCATGCAAACACTTTGCACTGTAGACAACAGTAAGTTTAATTGCTTTTTTCTGCTGCTGCCTTCACAGTTTATATTATATGGCTTAATTATCTCAAAATTCATAATAACTGGGAATTTTCAATAAAATGCATATATATTATGCTTCAACTTCATTCCATTTGATTTCATCAAAATTACACTTTTCTATTTTTATTATCAGAGTATTCATCCAATTTTTTACATATTGAAAATATATATGCAAAACCTTGTTTAAAATCTATTCAAATCAATCAGGGTGCCTGGGTGACTCAATCGGTTAAGCGGCTGACTTCGGCTCAGGTCATGATTTCGCGGTCCGTGAGTTCGAGCCCCGTGTCGGGCTCTGTGCTGACAGCTCAGAGCCTGGAGCCTGTTTCAGATTCTGTGTCTCCCTCTCTCTGACCCTCCCGCATTCATGCTCTGTCTCTCTCTGTCTCAAATATAAATAAACGTTAAAAATTTTTTTTTTAAATCTATTCAAATCAAAGTGTTTATTGAAAGGAATGAAAACAAATTTCATACCACTTTTGACAAAACAAGCTTCCGATAATTATAGCGCTTAGAATTCTGTTCAAGGCAAAAAATAAACTACAATATTTTCAGTGCGAATAGAATTAATATTTTTATTATAACTAATGTTTTGTTGTTATTGTTGGTCTCGTAATTAACTTAGTTATAATGTGATATTAATTCTAACTCTAATGCTATGTTGTTCAGAAGTCAGTAAAATCAAAAAACCCAAAAAAAATCGTTTGGCTCTACATTTAATTAGATTATGTATTCATTTCTTTTCTTATATAAAATAGATGGGTATGCTTAGAGAATTTTCTGATTAAATCTTTGTGTACTAATTTGCATTGTTAAATCTCTGCTACATGAGTCATCAGCACGTTTGAGGAAGAAAGATGGCTTTAGAAGAACACTTTCAAAATAGACTGTAAAAAAGTGCTCCAATTACATAATCTATGAGTAATATTTTTCAGAAAAATCTTCATCTTATGTCTATTTTCTCCGTCTTGACATTGAAATCTTCTTTTACATATTTTCAAATAAAAGCAACTCTTTTAGCATCACCAATAAACGCCATTTGTCAAAACTTGGTGTACATATAATTGCCTCAGCAAGTCAGCAAGACGGTCGTTGCAGAGGAAAAAGAACACACAGAAAAAGAGAGGGAAAGAGGAGGAGGAGCACCTTGGCTGATGTTGGCGGACAGTGACAATATTCCATACATTCCTTGAGGCCTTTCCGAGCATTAACACATTTAATCTTCATAATACTGAGAGGTAGGAACTGTTATGTTATGGACTGTTATGAACATCCACTTTACAGATGAGAAAATTGAGTCATAAAACCAATGGACGAAACCCTGAGATTTAATTACAGGGACTCTGGTCCTAGACCTCATGTTCATAATATGAACTACATGTGCAGCATTTCTTTTTTAATTTTAATATGGTAAGATTCATGAGGGCAGAGACTACATATATAAGCTGGTCTTCATACAGTAGTCACATAAAGTGTCAAGACCATGATCCTCACATAAAGAGATTGCCAATCTCAGACTTGACTTTCCTGTTTCCTTGATGGATCCTTAGGCCATCTCTTTTCAAAAACTCAGAACTGCTAATAAATCTCTGACCTTACCTCCTACTATTATTCCCTCTTGGTCTCATTTTTCCAATCAAGTACCAAAGTCCTGGTAACATATATATTATCTGCTAACTGCTGGAAGGTGGAGAGAAGGTCACGCTGATATAAAGTTTTTCCTTTCTTATCCGATTTTGGTTTTGGTCATCTTATGCTAGAACCCTTGAGGGTTAATAAATAATCATGCAATGAATTAAAAGATCTAGTTTCTTCCATTAAATGTGCCCCTTGTTGTAAATGAGCTTCCTGAAGGCATGGACTAAAACATATTTTTTCCCATAGTGCCCGTTACAGTACTGAGCACACTGTAAGCACACAGTATTTATTTATAAAATGAATACAAACTTGACTGGAGCTGTATAATTCAATATCTTATACTTATTTCACAAATGTCATAAAAAAGATATTTAAAAAGCCTCAGCAGAGCATCATTTTTTATTGTTTGTGTTCAAAACAAGAGTGGCTTCTTTTATAACGATGCAGGTGCATCAAATATACGCAGCAGTTTTATTGAATGAGCCATATTGTATAAATTGTAAGTAGGACATAACTTTACTATTTCCCAACACACCCTGCTAAAATCATTTTGTCAGTTTCTTCATGCCCTTGAAAGAAATCACGGGCTAAGTCCCATCGATTTCCCGGGTGTTCAAAGATGATAAAAGTCAGACTCTTACAGTCGCCATAACATTCTGATTTATTTAGGCCTGACTTCATTTGGATTTCTTCTCCAATGTCAGTCCTCTCAGTCCGAGAGGTATTTCCTGACCAGTCTGAGTGATAGCAAGATCATGCCGTCTTTATTCCCTGGCTCCACTTTATATTTCTTCTTAGTTTATCATCTCCCTTATTCAACTGGAATGCCAGCTCCAGGAGAACACCGATACCGGCTTTTCATTCACTTCTTATCCCCAACACTGTACAAGAAGGTCTCCACCAGTATTGGCTGAGTGAATAAAAATATTAATGAAGTTAGTAATATAAAAGCTCTGTTTAGTAAAGCTTCCTCCTCCTACCCTCAACCCTATCCTCAGGCTGGGGTACTGTAACGGACAGAGAATGGGATAAGGCCATTCTCTTCTTTCTCCTCTGTCTTTACCAGGTCGCCTTCCTGCTACCCCCAGGGCATCTTCCACTTACTACATCAGAATTAACAGGACTCCACCCACAGTTTCAACTTCAATTTACCTTGTGTAAGTGTTTGTAAAGCTCCTCCGGACTTTGGTCGTGAGGTGTACCCAGGAGTCAGAGAACCACCTCCATCGTCAAGGTTGAGTTGGGCTCTGGGGTAGGATTAGGGGAAAGGCCAGTGCGGTGTAATCTCGAGCTGATTCCTCGGGAATTTGTGGACGCAAAACTGCTGGGTCTTCCTGCCCTGGGTCCCTCCCTGGGAGAGCGCTTCCCGCTGGATTTCTGACATCCATGTTCTTGATGCAACCTACTGTCTCCTCTCTGTGCATCGGGCCACAGGCGGGCCTCCCCACGCAGACCCTCGCCAGGCCAGCGGCATTTCCGCAGCCTCGTGGTCCTCAGGTGTTACCAAGAGTAAGAATCACCTGGAAAGTCTGTTAATCACAAGCTTTCAATTAAAACAAAAGCAAAAACAAACACGGAGATGGGGGTCTCAATATTTGCACTTTTCACAAGCTTCCTTGTGGTACCGATGCCGCTGGTCAAAGCACCAGGCCATGAAAATCACTGCATTAGGTAATTTTCTGGTTAGGATTCAAGATTGGGCTTCCTCTCCCAGGTGCACTTTGCCCAAAGCAATCTCACAAACCTGGTCCCACGGCTAGTTCTGACAATTTTTGTCTTTGTCAACTCAGGCCAAAATGCCAGGAAATACCTGTCAGATCCTATAAGTGTTTACCTTGAAGAGCCATCCACTTAGCCTAAGGCAAAGGGAAAGGTGCCTCTTCTATTCCCCCCTACAGCACAGCAGGGCTGTGGGGACATACGGCACATGGAACACTTTTTCCAAAGAAATCCTCGCTTCAGTACGGACTTACTTCACTTGGTGATCACCAGCAGGGTAAAACTAGATTTCTAACCTCCAGTTCCTTGCTTTAGGTTACATAGATATTGTCACTGGGTGCACCAGTTTCAACCTTTGCGACCCGCCCAAAACACAGACAAAGCATTTCTATCCAAGCCCCTTTACATATATAAGAATACAACTCTGAAAAAAAATTATTATATATGTTTTTTAATGTCTAAATGGAGTACGGAGTAGACTCTAGGGAAAAAAAAAAATCCTCCAGAGTGGTGTGCAAGCTTTCTTTCTGAGTTGCTTTCTCCATTTGTGATAGCAGAGTGAGAGCAAGGGTATATCATATTTTGATATTCAATAACGCAGCATCATCTATTGTGTTAAAAAGGTAAAACAAAATCACAAGAGTAAGGGGAGTAAGGGGATTTTGTTTTAATTTTAGATATTCTCCAGTGCCTAGAAATTCCCCACCCAATTTCCAAGTGTTTGATAGGGACTTCAGGTTTGGGTATCTGGCTTCTGGCAAATATCCGGTCCAGAGCTATCCATTTAGTCTGATACTGTGTATTAAAACATATACATACCATATATACACATAGCCTAATAGGTTCTAAAAATTCCGTTTCTTTCACAGAGGAGGGAAATTAATTTGTTCATGCTTTAGCTTTCTGTTTATATATATATATAACATATATATATATAACATATATATATATATAACATATATATATAACATATATATATATATAACATATATATATAACATATATATATATATAACATATATATATAACATATATATATAATTTTTCATATTATTGCAAATGAAGCTTCTGCTTTCCCTTTCTAGCTCTTTTTCTTATACTTTTATAAAATTTCAAATTTTATTTAGCATCGTATTACAGAATTACAACACTATTCCTCAGACATAAAGGATGAGTCTTTTAGACAGCATGTTTCTGATGAACATTAGCTTACTCTCAGCAAACAAAACTATCCCCAATGATTTTTTCTATTTACCCTTAAATTCAGAAGATGAGACTATCAACTATAAATCTAAACTTTATATATAGTTTTATATATACATATATATGCATTTGATTAATTGCTTCTGTCATTTCATGACTCTTAGCTGTGATGAAAAACTAGTAGAACGGGCAGAACTCACCAAGGAAGAAAGAAGCTCATATTTACAGAAGGAAATTAAATTTTCACAGCATTAAATAACTAAGATGTTATTAAATTTAAGGTTTTCAAGATAAATTCATGTCTGATGAAAGGGATCAGGAAAATTATTGCCTCTGGGGCACAGAGGAAAATGACTGTAAAGGGTCAGGCAAATTTCTGTGGGAATGAAAACATTCAGTATCTTGACAAAGTTGAATGGAGACATTTGAAATATTTCATTAAACTGTTTAACATCTGTGAATTTTACTGTATGTGTTTTTATCTCAATAAAAAAGAAGGGGTGCTTGGGTGGCTCAGTCGGTTGAGCATCCGACTTCAGCTCAGGTCATGATCTCACGGTCCCTGAGTTCGAGCCCCACGTCGGGCTCTGTGCTGACAGCTCAGAGCCTGGAGCCTGCTTCGGATTCTGCCTCTCCCTCTCTGCCCCTAACCCACTCACATTCTGTCTCTGTCTCTCAAAAATAAACAAACATTATTAAAAAGAAAAAAGAAAAGAAATATCAGTTCAAATGAAAAGGGAAATTTATGGTTATTTCTGTTACCTGTCATTTCTTTATATAAGAAATTAAAGCAATCTAGTTTTCAACACCTTTTAATGAAAGAAAACTGATAGTGATTGAAGAAATAGCTATGTTAATAAAAAGTTTAAAAGTCTCACTCCTGATGACATTACAGTCCGAAGAATAATCCTAAAAACATCTTTTTTCTAGGAGGATTTATTAAATTAACCTGTCATTAAAACTCATATTCATGAAAGACCATGTATTTCTTCTTTAAGGCGTAAAATAATGTCTTCATTTTCTTTTCCTTACATGAGAAACTGTTTCATTTCAACAGTTTCTAGGGAAAACAAGACAGAGCAGCATAGTATATTACTCTGAAGAGCATTTCCAAGAATAAAAATGGTTTTATTTATCTGATCTTTTCATTAGCAAAAATCAACCAAAAACCTAAATGCATACGGTACCAAAAAAATAATGCGAGACAGAAAATACATATGAATCGTTACTGTCTGCAATTGCTTGATATTTAATCCACAACTTTCAATCAAGTGCTACAGAGATATCCCAAAGGAATAAAATATGTGTGGACTTCAAAATACTAATATCTGCTTAATGTTATTGTAAACTGATGCAAGCATATGCACTTTTAAAAAATTTAACTCAGGTATAATTGGCATACAATAAACTTTATATATTTAAAATACCTATGTGAAGAATTTTGACATGTGTATATACCCGTGAAACCAGTCAAAATAGTAAACAAGTCCCTCACACTCAAATTGAGAAGGTAATGTCAAAAATATCCTTTCAAATGAGGTTTTTTTTTTTAATTACACAAATAGATGGCTATGAGGTCGTATGTAACTATAGACAAAAAAATCATTTAAGTTTTAGCTTTAATTCATCAGAGTGGCAATGTTTAAGACAAACAGAATCAAATAACAATAGTTATGAGGACTCTAACTTTTTCAGAAAAGATCATTTTTAAACATATGAATCAAATGTCAAAAATCACCATGGAAGCTAAAAAAAGCGAGCGATTCAGGAAGTGAAGTTTTTGCTGATGGAAGGGACCCATGGCGTCCAAGCAGCAGAGAGAAATTTCTTCCAGATCTATTGGTTTTCTTGTCGCTCTAATTCTTAATTTTTAAAACCTGTAAAAATACTTTTATATTTATGTACTTCCACATACACCATCAATTTCATGGTGAAATGACAACATTATTTAAATTTTCCATTTTAGTTCACATGTCATGTATTCATTTTATCACTTTATCATAAGAGCACCTGCTAGTTTAATTTATCATTAAGTTGGAGATTGACAAAAAGAAAATAAAATGTGTCTATGGGCAGTATAGTACATTAATCAGTATTTGCACTTTTCTATCTACCTTAACCTCTTAACCTCAGAAATGCCCAAGTAATCAAAAATGACTTAATAAATTCACTTGATTTTATTGTTGTCCAAGGACAGTCAATTAAGGATCTTGGAAATCATATGTAGTATTATGTCACAGAGTAACATAATCAGTATAGTCAAAGAGATGATATTTATATTCCTAATGTTTATTCATTTCTTTTTGAGAGACGGAGAGAGAGAGCAAGGGAGGGTCAGAGAGAGGCGGGGGGGGGGGGGTGGGGGGTGGGGAGAGAAAATCCCAAACAGGCTCTGCACTGACAGCACAAAGCTCAATGTGGGGCTGGAACCCACCAACAGCGAGAGCATGACCTGGGCCAAAATCAAGAGTCAGACACTTAACCCACTGAGCCACCCAGGAGCCCCAAAGAGATGCTATTTAAAACTGGCACCCGCAAATCAGAGGTGGCGTCTTTAAGTCCAAATGATATGCAGTGGAGCATTTCCTGAGGTTTGCAAGACAGTTGCTTTAAAAAGACATCCGTTATTAAAATTCAACTTACTGGAACATTTTCGTGATGTTAAATTATTCACAGAAATACTGACAGTACATTTGACCCATGAAATTAATATAGAGAAATAGAAACTTCAAAATAATCACACATTTCATGAAATATTTAAAAACAAAAACTCAAGACCTTCAAAAATTAAGTGTTATGTTCTTATATTATTCTAAACTGGATGTGACCAGAGAGTAGACAATTAAGACTTAAAATTTTAAACCTAATTAGTCAACACATGTAATTATTCTAATGATTTGCTTGCACTAGATAAATTCTACAAGTTGATCCTTATATAATTATTTGCCAATATATATATTATATTGTCCAATTATATATTTGCCAACATATAATTTATTTTCCAAGCTTATAATAAAAAGCTTTGTCCGTTTTTATTAGGGAAATTTTTGTGACTCTTAATTTCTGTCTTAAGGTATAAACACATTCCTTTATTTCATATGGAGCAATCGGCTCTTGTCTTTCCAGGGTGGTTATTGTATAGCCGGCAATATTTTAGAAAAGAGTTTTCCTAATAGGAAAAGCATGCACAACACATTGGTTCTTGCTCTGGCATCACTCTCCATTTTCTCTTGTCCAAAGTCTTGAAAACTATTTTCCAACACATTTTGTCCATATTAAAACTTTTCAAGTGGGAGAGTATCTGGTCTTACTTACTCCATGTTGGCCAGAATGGGTATCGCCATTTCTTCTTATTTTTAGAATGTTTTCTTCTCAATTCCTTTCACTGTCTCTTTCTCTAAGGACAGGATCTGTTATGTTTCAGCTCATATTTTCTTTCTAATTTAGGCTTCATTTTGGACGTGGTTTATTTCTTCTATTTCTATGGTTTTTCTTGAGGTAGACTCTCTCACTTCTGAATTTCACTCCTTTTTATTTGATGCTAGTTCACATATTATAATTTCCCTACCATATTATATCTAGTTTTGAAATTGTAAGCTACGGTTTTGAATTATTTTGTAAACATGTCTTTCTGTTGGCATGCTTTTCTATTTATGATGTTATTGTTGATGATACTTGAGAATGTAATTGTGTCTTGATCCTTCCCTGTTGCTGGTTTTTACGTGAAATTATTTGTCTGAACAACTTTTTGAGATGGATCTGCCCCTAGTCCCCAGATTTGGTTGGGTTTTTTTTTTGTTTGTTTGTTTTTTCTCTCATTTTTGTAGTAACTTAAATTCTGAGATTTCTTTTATTTCCCTTCACTATGTTTATCTGAACTTTCACTTCCGGATCCACAGGTGTCTTGACCTTGGACTTCTCATCCTCCAAAACTGTGAGAAATAAATATCTTCTTTAAGCCATCCAGTCAAAGGTGTTTTGCCCTAGCACAAAGACAACTAAGACAACCTTATATCATTTACACTTCTAAGTATAATTAATGTAGTAGTTACTGAATATAGTGCCCATCATTAAATTGATAAAGCAAGGAATTTAAATCTGCTAAAACAATGGTAAAAATGTAATTATTTAAAATAGCTTGGGCAGAAAACAAACTGAATATTTGTACAATATAATGAGAATAATCTTTCACTGCCATCACGTGAAAGCAAATTTTCCTTTCCTTTCATAGAATTTTCCTGATCCACTTTTATTATGTGAGTTAAAAAGACAAATAATTATGCAAAACATGTTTTTTTTATTTTAAATATGACTTTTTATTTTAATTAAAGCTTAAACTATCAATTCAAGAAGAATCATATAAATAATAATGTAATTTACTCCATATATTTCAATAATATTACTGCCTTTTAAAAGACAAATATGTGGGCGCTTGGATGGCTCAGTCGGTTAAATCTCCGACTTCAGCTCAGGTCATGATCTCATGGTTCATGAGTTCCAACCCTGCATTGGGCTCTGTGCTGACAGCTTAGAGTCACAAGCCTGCTTCAGATTCTGTGTCTCCCCTGCTCATGCTCTGTCTCTCTCTTTCTCTCAAAAATAAAATAAACTTTAAACAAAAAAAAATTTAAGGCAACTTTGCATGAATTAATTGTCAAGGGGTTTATAACATTTATAACATAAAGGACAAATAAAGACAAGAAACGTACAGGGATGCCTGGGTGGCTCAGTTGGTTGAGTGTCAGACATCAGTTCAGGTCATGATCTAGTGTCCGTGGGTTCAAGCCCTACATCAGGCTCTGTGCTGACAGCTCAGAGCCTGGAGCCTGCTTTCGATTCTGTGTCTCCCTCTCTCTCTGCCCCTCCCCTGCTCAGGCTCTGTCTCTCAAAAAATAAAATAAAAACATTAAAAAATCTTTAAAAGACAAGTAACATACATACAGGATCCCTCTAAAGAAAGTGAATTCAGTCTTATGGTATTAAATAATAAAGAGTGTCTATCCTTTACCAAATTCGCATTTCAAACTACTTTGAGATGTCGTGGAAAGAGAATTATTAAGTTATGCTTCATGAGAATATTTATAAGACAATAAATTTATTGAAATTTTTGAGACCTGCATCTTTAAACATCTTTCTAATTTTTTTTTTAGCTCTAGTATAGGTAACATACAATTTTATATTAGTTTCAGGTGTATAATATGGTGACTCAACAACTCTATACATAACTCAGTGTTCATGATAATAAGAGCACTCAATCCTCTTTATCTATTTCACCCATCCCCCCATTCATCTAACCCTTTCACATATATTTACCCTTTCTGTATATTTAAATGAGGCTCTTTTTCTCTTTGTCTCTTTTTTTCTGTTTCTTTTCTCTTCTTAAATTCCACGTATGAATGAAATCACATGGTATTTGCCTTTCTCTGACTGACTTATTTCACTTAACATTATACCCTCCAGATCCCTCCATGTTGTTGCAAATGGCAAGATTTTATCTTATTTTTTATGGCTGAGTAATACTCTATACTATATATATCCATTCTATATCCATTCTTCTATATCCATTCATCTATCCGTGGACACTTAGGTTGCTTCCAAATCATGGCTATTGTAAACTGGGCTGTAATAAAAAGAGGGATGCATATATCTTTTCAAATTAGTGTTTTCATTTTCTTTGGGTAGTGACTCCGTAGTGAAAACAAGTCTATTAGTTTTTTGAGGAGTCTCCATACTATTTTCCACGGTGGCTGTGCCAGTTAACATTCCTATCAGTGCACAAAGCTTCCTTTTTCTCCACATCCTCACCTGTACTTGTTCCTTGTGATTTGATTTTAGCCATTAGGACAGGTGTGAGGTAACATCTCATTGTGGTTTTGATTTGCACTTCCCTGAGGTTTAGTGATGTTGACCACTGTTTCACATGCTTGTTGACCATATGTATCTTTTCTTTGGAAAAAATGTCTGTTCATGTCTTCTGCCCTTTTTGTTTTTTTTTAAGTAGTCTCCAGGCCCAACATGGGGCTCAAGCTGATGATCCCGAGATTAAGACTCACATGCTTTACCAATTGAGCAAGCCAGCCACCTCTGCCCATTTCTAATTGGATTGTTTGGGTTTGGGGGCTAAGTACTTTAAGTTCATTATATATTTTGGATACTAACCCCTTAACAGATACATCATTTGCAAATATCTTCTCCCATTTGGTGCACTGTCTTTTTGTTTTATTGATGGTTGCCTTCACTGTGTAAAAGCTTTTTATTCAGTACAGTCTCAGTAGTTTAAATTTGCTTTTGTGTCTCTTGCTAAAGGAGACGTATCTAGAAAAATATTTTTGCAACTGATGTCAAAGAGATTACCGCCTGTATTTTCTTCTAGGAATGTTATGGCTTCAGGTCTCACATTTAGATCTTTGATCTATTTTGAGTTCATTTTTGTATATGGTGTAATAAAATGATCCAGTTTCTTTATTGGGCACATAGCTGTCTAGTTTTTCCAACACTGTTTGTTGAAGAGACAGCTTTTTTTTTTTTTTTTTCCCATTGTATATTCCTCCCTCCTTTTTCACAGATTAACTGACCAAATAATTGTGGGTTTATTTCTGGGATCTCTATCCTGCTCTATTGTTCTGTGTGTCTGTTTTTGTGGTGGTACCATACTGTTTCGATTACGACAGCATTGTGTTATATCTAGAAATCTGGTATTGTGATACCTCCAGCTTTGTTCTTCGTAATGATGATTTAAACGGTTTGCAAGAGTGGGCCAAAAAGATTATGATTGGAGTTTTGACATTTATTTTAACATATTGTGCTCTAAATATTGTTTTTTTTAATTAATTTTTATAGTTTGAGCCTCAAAAGCCACATGCCCAAATATATTTTTGGTCTCACATATATTTGATAAAAACCTATTCAAGTGTTTAAAATAATAAATCTAGCTGATGGAAGTACAAATCGTGACATTAAACGCTGGAGCTCTGGTAAAAACAAGTGCCAAATGAGAATGGCTATACAGGGGCGCCTGGGTGGCTCAGTCGGTTAAGCGGCCGACTTCGGCTCAGGTCATGATCTCGCGGTCCGTGAGTTCAAGCCCCGCGTCGGACTCTGTGCTGACAGCTCAGAGCCCGGAGCCTACTTCAGATTCTGTGTCTCCCCCTCTCTGACCCTCCCCCGTTCATGCTCTGTCTCTCTCTGTCTCAAAAATAAATAAAACGTTTAAAAAAAAAAAATTTAAAAAAAAAAAGAGAATGGCTATACAAATTCACAATGAAGAGAATTTTTTAAACTTTATTCAAGTTCCATTTCTAAAAATTATTTGCTTCTTAATAATGGGAGAGTCCTTGACGTATTACCTCACGTCTTTCGTATGCAAAGTAAACTAGCTGGCCTGAGAAAAAACTTTTTAGCATAAATGACAATTCAATACTTTCATAAATATCTCTCTACTTGCTGTTCAATGGTGATGATTTCATTTAACTTGGCAAGATATTTCTCCCCATTTAATTTTATTTTGACAATTAAAAAGATACTACTGAAAATTGGGGTTTTGTCATAGCGCTATAAACAAGGCCGTTTGGCAATTTTCACCAGATTTTTGAATTTATGCCATAATTTGTGAAACAAAGTAAGCATCCTGAAAAATGTTATTTGTCATGCAAATTACCGCAGAAACATCACTCCCTCTTTGCTCTCTACTGTTAATTATCAAAGTAAATATATTTTGAAATGTTTCTATTAAATAATCAACAGAATTGTTGAAGAAAATATTCTGATTATCAAGATCATTTATAAATATGTATTCAAAATATTTTTGTTGCTTTAGTTTATGTTTGAATAGTAAAGGAAATAATTTCCTCAAATCTATCACTACTGTACAAAGACATTGAGAGCATGTTTTTATATTAACGTTCTGCCTAATGTTATGGTTTGCTCATCCAAATTTATTGAAATAGACTTTCATATGATAATATTAATTATGGGACATTTGAAAATTCTCTTCTGTATTATGAGTTCAGGAAATTTACACACAACTGAAAATATACCCACTTGATATTTCTAAAAAAGGCAACTGACTGACTCTTCCAGAGTTTAGTGAGCAAAAACAAAATTTGTAGACCAAATTTTAATAGACAAAATTATTATTGTTGTTATTGTTATTTTGCTTTTGCTAG
Source organism: Neofelis nebulosa (assembly GCF_028018385.1). NCBI lineage: Eukaryota > Metazoa > Chordata > Mammalia > Carnivora > Felidae > Neofelis > Neofelis nebulosa. The sequence continues at coordinate 10,347,803 of NC_080792.1, read as the reverse complement.
GGCTAAATTTTTCATGCACATAATCTGTTTCATGTCTCATTCTAAGTTTTTACTTTTTATAAAGTTTATTTATTTATTTTGAGAAAGAGAAACAGTGTGTAGGGGAGGGGCAGAGGGAGGGAGAGAGAGGGAGACTCCCAAGCAGACTCTATGCTCTCAGTACAGAGCCCGATGCTGGGCTGGAACCCAAGAACCCTGAGATCATGACCTGAGTCAAGATCCAAAGTCAGATGTTTAACCAACTGAGCCACCCAGGAGCCCCTTTATTTTACTTTTTTTACTCCATTTTAGAAACTAGATATTGATCCTCAACTTATTTCTCGACTGGAAGTTTAGTTTTGTTTTGTTTTAAAATTGAAGTAAAATTAACATACACTATTATATTAGTTCCAGGTGTGCAACGTAGTAATTCAATATGAAATTAGAAGCTTAGATTTTGATCTTTTTGTTCTGCCTGAGACCAAGTCTGATTAATCCACTTCTACTTTGCCACTTAAATTATCTCTGAAATATGTTAGTATTTAAAAAAAAATAAATGAACAAGTTGTCATTCATAAAAATGTTCAGAATATTTTTAAAAAGCAGACTAACAGATATGTAAAATCATATTTAGCATCAGACTGATAGTTTGCTTAATAGTCTTCTGTTAATTTAAGTCAAATTCCCTAGTTAATTTAGAATTCAGCCTGCTCTTCATAATCAAACAATAATAATTGAAAATAAAATGTATGTTACTATAGTGTATATTCTCAACCTGAAATAAAGTAACCAGGGAATTGCATTTAGTGAGGGAAAGAAATGGTATTAGGTATTTGCTTTGGTTTTTCAATTTGATAATAGCAATATGTTGGGCCAACTTTTCATTAAACCAAATTTTTAACACCCCAATGACTTTTATTATATATTAATTGCTTCTTTCTATTTTGTTTGATTCAAGCTGTTTGTCTACCAACCATATAATGATAATCCCACAATGATGATACGCTTTATGAACATAACTAAGGACTATTAACTTCTATTTAAGAAAAATATAGGTAAAACATTTAGTTTGCCATAAAATCATATATTTACCGTTAATTAAATATAAGAATTTTTTGAGAGTAATAACATAAAAATTACCACAACACCCATATTTGGTTTGAAATTCTGTTTTGTTTCTACTATGTTGTACTATTTGCAAAATTTATTTGATATAATTTTAGAAATAAAGATAAATTCAAGGAAGGGATTGAGTTTGTTCTAGAGTGTTGAAGAGATTATGTAATATGGTTTTGTTTGTATGCCCATAAATAGTAATATTCTATTCTTAAATGTTAAAGATATAGTGAAAATATACTAGAAACAGTCTAACAAAGATCTTAAGATATTAGTTTATATCATATTTACAAAGCTGTTATGATTCTGACTAATAGAATACATAAAATCATAAAAGAATCTTTTGGGGAAAAAAATAAGTATCTTGTTATTTGGAAAAATTTTGATTATATACTCAAGAAATCTGAAGGGTCTTAACTGGGCAATTATTACAATAAAGTTCACTAGATTTTCTAAATACAAGACAAATAGTAAATGAAGAAGCTTACTTATTATTTGAAACAGAAAAGCTAAATATTGTAAAGATGAAATGTTTTCTAATTAATTAGAAATTAATTAATTTCTAATTAATTAAAGTGTATCACAAGCTCATTTAAGTGACCTGGTGTATGTGATAAACAAAGAAACAAACAAATTTAGTAAAGGGTCACTGCCTTGTGCCAGATATGAGCTAATAGAAAAATAAGATATTTATAATAAATTGCAAATGCTTAGTCATTACAACATGATATGACTTAAGAAAATTTTACTGCTATCATTACTCCATAATTATCTTTATTATATAATTACCACAATATATTAGAAGTGGCGTAATTCCTATTTAAAGGCAATACTCCAAAAATCAATTCCAGCAGTTAAAAGAGTGCAAATCACAACAAACAAACAAACAAAAAACAAATAAATAAATTGGAAGATTGTTGAATGGAATATTTGTAGGAAATCATGGTAGAAAGACGTTTTTAGAGAAATCATATATATCATAGGTCTTGATGATTGTGTCATCATGAGATATCTAGATTGAAAATGTTTAAGATTGAAAAAATTTAGCATTTTCTTTGAACAATGATTTATTACGGTAAATTAGTATATTACACATAAAATAATAAATGTTTGCATCACTGTATAACATATGCCATGGAACTCATTAATGAACTTTATTTTGTTTTCTTAACTTTAAATAATTGAGTGTTATTGATATCTCACCTACAAAATCCAAATTTCATACATATGGGATCGCCATAAAAATATAAGACCAAAGGGGCAGCCAGGTATTTGAGACATATACCATTCAGACCTTCAGAAAGGGGTAGGGATCCGGGGATACGAAGAGAAGGGAGCCATTTCACAGGAAGGGTGAGGAGATATTTGGAAAACAAAGATTACCCTGGTAGATAAGTTTCTTCAGTAAAAAAGAATCTCTAGGAATAGATCTCTTTCTGGTACAGGCCCCATTTCCAATGTAAATTTAGGCCGTGAGATGGAAGTAAAGAGCTGTTCCTGAATCTGTGGGGTTCTGATGGCCTTCAGCAAAAAATAATCCTTGTGCCAAAGAGGCACACTTTACACCTGCTCCCCTCAGCAGCCACTGGCCTCTGTGAGCTGTTCTGGCCCTCACAGCCACATCTTGGTATTCTTCTCTTGAACACAACCAGTATTATATCACAGAAGCTCTGTCTGTGGCCTAGCTGGATCAAGACAAAATAGTTTCACTCTGCAATCATGTTTTAACAAATTTACAAACATGAAGAGTGTACGAACCATAATATGAACATTAAACATCCCTTTATCCTGGCTAACAAAATGACTTCTACTTCTTAACCAATCACAGCTTTGGCCTTTCTTCATCTCTACCACCATATAGACAAGATTTATAAGATACGGAAAGATAGATTTGTCCCCAATCCCTGATAGCATCTGATATTATGAAAAACCCTAACTTCTTGATGTCTCCCCAAAATTACCTGGCATGAGATTAAATCCTATAATTAGTGCTTGATAACAGCCTCTTGTTGTGATGTCTGTAGTTCCCTATAACTGTGATCTCCTTCATTGCAATGAGTTATACATTCAACTTCTTCAGCTACAGATGTGTACTTGGCAGTCTCTGAATGCAGTGCATTGACAGATCCAATTAAACTTTAAGCAGAAATGGTACGTCTATTAGCTATGTATAGTATATTCTATGGGCTTAACTGATTTCACTAACCCATTCCCCAAATGTCATTTGCTATGGTAGCAGTAACCTGTCTGGAAATGACAATCAGGCTAACAATAGCCTTGAAGAGTTATCTGAGCTCACTCTGAGATAAGTCTACTTTTAACTTCTCTTTTAATGATTTTAGTAAATTTAATTAGTATTATAGGACATATATCAATTCATATTTAACTGTGTTCACTTTATTTACTCCTAAAAGTTGAATAGTCACCACAAGATACATTAACATTGATTTCCTGGTACCCACTCTAAATTAATATGAGTCCTTGATATATAAATATGTCCAGCAGGCTATTAATAGCAAGCTGGAATGTTTCAGATGCCTATTGAGTTTGTATGAAGTTAAAAAATGATGTGACTAACTACAGTACAAGCTACACTAGAATCAGACTTAGAAAGCTATAATAAAGTCCAAAAACCATTTAAATACTGAAAGTTCCATTAGAGTGTGGGGATTGCTGGGGAGGAAACTTTTTATTCTATCCTTCACGGGTTCTTTTTATGTATAATTAAATTGACGTGAGACAGAGTAACAGGAGAAAAACAAATTTAATTTTGTGCATACAGGAATCCCATATAATGAGAGGTTCAAGGACAGAAAGGTAAAATGAAGTATATGCCATATTGAGCTAAGTAATAGGGTAGGACTCTGGGGTTTCAAAGGGGAGGAAGGGAGTCCACAAGGCAATGAGAAGAAAAGGAGATGTTAATTAAATATCTTTCTTGCCATACAAATGGGTCATTCAGATAAAATTTATCTCCGGTAATAACTCCTACTCTGAGAAAGAACCTAAGCATAGACTCTTCCAGGGAGTTAAGGGAAGGGCAAATTATAGTGATAAAACGTCTCTGGTTGCTAGGGGGAAAAAACATATTTACTTCTCAGAAAGGATATGTACGCATATATTTTCAAATGGGATATGTTGTAAATGGAGTGTGCTGTATTTCTCAGCATAGAAATACGTGTGTGGTTGTTCTGGATTGAGTGTTCCATGAGCTTTAACAAAGAGATGCAAAACTGGATATACACACAGTAGAGCATTTCCCACTCATATCATTTTACCCAAATAGACGGATAGCCCAAAATGGATGGGCAATTATGCTCTAAAAGGTCATCATGAGAGGCACCAAATAGCTCTTTGCTTTCTTTGAGCATATCTCCAAATCTTATGATCTTTCATACAGAATTCTGGGTTAGGGGAAGCATATATGAAACAGTAATACAAAATAATTAAAACTATATGAAGGAGATAGTCATGGTTCTTTTTCTCTTCTCTGGTTTTGAATTTCAGTTGTATGTGGTATCAGATGGAATGCTTTTCAGCATTTCTGAAATGTCCCTTCTGTAAAAATATCATATTTATTTTTACAGTCACAATTGAGTAAAGGCAAACAAATGTCTGTACTAAATTTCAAGAAAACCTAGCTAACTGGTCCTTTCTGAAAATTGTTTATCTAAAGTTGAAACACAGAAATCAGAATTGGAAAATAATCATTTCTTTTTTGAATGGTGGCAATACAAAGCTTAGAAGGAGTTAGAAAGAAATGATTTGCTCGTGTAATTGCAGTATACTCATTGCAATGCCATTCTCAAAAATTATTTGTCTGATATTTTTGTGACTTTCATGGTCACACTAAAGGAAGTGATCATACTGTTTACACCATCATGAGCATCTGGTTCAACTGAATATGATGTGTTATTGTTAATTACTATTTGGCCATTGTAATTTTTCTAACATTCTACTGACAGATTATATTCTTTGAGTTTATCCTCAAGAATCCTCTCTTCTTAGTGCACATGTATACTTTTCTTACACTGGACAATTCATGAACATATTTAGGATTATGATGATTTTATGTTCAAAAAATCATCCAATAAACATTTACTCAATGCCATCTTAGTGCCAAATATTTTTTAAGTTTATTCATTTATTTTGAGAGAGAGAGAGCTCACACATGTGAACAGGGGAAAGACAAAGAGAGAAAGAGAGAAAGAATCCCAAGCAGGCTCTACATTGTCAGTCCACGGTCCCATGCAGAGCTCCATCCCATGAACCGTGAGATCATGACCTGAGCCAAAACCAAAAGTTGAATGTTTAACCAGTTGAGCCACGCAGGCACCCCTCTATGTGCCAAATATTATACAAAGGACAGAGTGAGACAGCATTCAAGAAAACGCACAATTCCGCCATGATGGAAATTGCATTTTTATGTAAAGATACAAATGTTAATAAACATTAGTTTCATGTCTAAGTCCCACATACAAGATGACATGTGAGACAATATTTAGAAGAGAGAAGGCACTGAAGCACACTATTATCCACAGGAGGAGTACCACGGAGAGAAAAAGCAACCTGTGCTATGTCAAGGTGGGAACGGGCCACCTGTGTTGAAGGAGCAGTAGAGAGACTGAGACAACCACAGAGAGTGAATGGGGAGAGGCAGGCGGGACCCACAAACCACTGTAGGCTCTTTGATTCTCACTCAGAATGAAAAAGAAGGCTGGTGGAGGGCACAGAGTCTGGGAGTGATCTGCTTTAGAAATGTCACTCTCTTGCTTTGTAGGAGATATTGTAGTAGGACATGTGGGCAAGCAGAACAATGAGCTAGAAAATATTGTAATAATATAGGAAAGAAATGATGATAGACAGGCCGAGAGACCCTAATGTCATTATTGAGGCTTGTTAGAACCTGTATAATGGCGGTCAACGTGAACTTCCAATATGGCGAAACAAAATTTTCATGTGAAATGAAGTCTCTCTTTTCTAATTTTAATAATATCTGGCCTTTGTTTGTTTGTTTGTTTGTTTCATGAGGTCTATAGGAATGACCTAGTAAAGTCCCCTCCTTAAGGGATGAGGTGAGAAAAGACCTCAAGACAAGGGAAGGCAACCTGGCCATGTGCATACGTGACATCCCTCATGACCCTGTAACATGAGACCACCCGATCAGACTGTATGTGTATATGTTACCCATATATGGGAAACAAAGAAGTAGAAAATGTATAAAAGGCTACACCATGCAGCTCTGGGGCTCAGCTTTTTAGATATGAACCCAACTGACCCTTTGCTGTCACGAATAAAGTTGCTTCCTGGAAAGAAAAGCTTCGGTGTCATAATTCTGCACAAGAATCCTGCTACAATGAAATTTAATTTTTAAAGTTTACTATGTCCTAGAAGTATTTTGTTTCTAGACCAGAACAGTCCAACAGAACTTCCTTTGATGATGGAAATATTCTCTTTGCCGTCCAATACGAAAGCCACAAGGTACATGAGAGCACTTGGAATGTGGCTATTGTGACTGAAAAACTAACTTTTTAATTTATTTTAATTCATATTAAGTTTAAACACATACACATGTGGTTAGTGGAACCTATTGCACAGTGCAGTTCTAGAAAATAATAGCTAGTTCCAGTGTACAGGGAGATTGTTATTGGAAGAGTTCCATATTGGAGGAAGAATTCCAAATTGTTATCAATTTTTTCATTTTAAATCTAAATGACAATTACAAGAGTGTTCACATTATAATTATTGGGCAAATATACCTTTATGTTTATGAATTTTTTAGTATTTAATTATTATTTTTTTTAATGTTTAGTTTTGAGAAAGCTCAAGCAGGGGAGGGGCAGAGAGAGGGGAACAGAGGTTCCTAAGTCGGCTTTGGGCAGCAGATGTGGGGTTCGAATTCACAAACCGGGAGATCATGACCTGAGCTGATGTCAGACACTCAACCAACTGAGCCACCCAAGGGCTCCTTGATATTTTATTATTTTACACACACACACACACACACACACACGCACACACGCACACACGCACACACAGAGCAACCAGACAGAGCAAATTGCTAAGAGCACATTAATTCTATACATCTATTAATCAAAGGAAAACTAAGAGTTCTATTATTGATTTTTTTCCCTTGGGAAAGACATAGCTTGATTTTACATCATTGTAAACTGAAAGGCCTCAGCGATGTGTGTGGTTGAAGAGATTTTTTTTTTTGTCTTTATTTTGAAATCAAATTTGCCCCCAGTGTTCTCACTGACGTCTAACTTGCCAACTGTTATTTGAGACCATGGACTCAGAAAGCAGACAGTAGGAGAAGGACAAGAAATTGTGTTTTTTTTTTTTTTTAATTTTTTTTTCAACGTTTTTTATTTATTTTTGGGACAGAGAGAGACAGAGCATGAACAGGGGAGGGGCAGAGAGAGAGGGAGACACAGAATCGGAAACAGGCTCCAGGCTCCGAGCCATCAGCCCAGAGCCTGACGCGGGGCTCGAACTCACGGACCGCGAGATCGTGACCTGGCTGAAGTCGGACGCTTAACCGACTGCGCCACCCAGGCGCCCCAGGACAAGAAATTGTTAACCACAAGTGGAAGAATATTAATTTGGGGGAAATAGGATGTTTAATAATAGAAGAGTATCGTTATTTTTGTTACTGAAATATTTTTCTACTTTTAATTTGATGCAAAGTCTTTAGAATATTATTTTAATTTTGTGTCTGTTTTCTCCTAATCTTTAATTTATTACTTCAGTATTTCCCCTGGGGAAAATACTCCAGTGTTTTCTCCTAATCTTTAATTTATTACTCCAGTATTTCCCACTTGAAGTGTCTCAGGTTTGGAGGTACCTCAGAGGACAGCAAGATGTGCCCACCAAACATATGCTGAGTCCACACTCAGTCCGAGATGATCATCAGCTCTCTTTCACCCATGAACACAGAGTCATAGCTTTGCAAGTCTTAGGATGTGAAAAAAAATGTGTTTTTAAAGACTTCTGGAGATCATTTAATTCAACATGCAGATTATTACTCAATGGAGGGCAACGCAACGGGCCAAACAATTTTATATTACACTTTTAAGTGGTCTAGACAAAAGTATTTTTTTCAAATTTAATAATAAATTAATAGAGTTAGATATTGCTTATCCAGATGCAAATGAAACTGAAGAAATGGACACCAAAAGCCACGACACAAAAGTGCTTTAACCTCACAGCGCATACTTGCCTGAGCACTTCTTTCATTATTCATTGACTGGAATGATTTTGTAAAAATAGCTGTTTTTTTTTTCCCCAAAATATATGTTCTTTATGTTTAAAGTATAGAACTTCTTAGCCACCCAGGGCAAGTGGGCTATCTTCATTTTAGCAGCTAAAATTCATATTCATATGTACTGATGCCCAATTTGCTTTGCAAGAACAACATGTGTTTTGCATGTTACACATAGTGGTGCTAGCAACACATTGCTTAATGGAATTAGTCACTTCTCGGAGAATCTCTAATGGGATAATATCCACGAGCCTCTTGCATTAGAATGCAATACTATCTGAAGTAAAGCTATCAAGGCCTAAATTTGCTTTGGTTTTCTTTTTTTGTGTTACTGCTGTTTGTCTTTCCTTGGCAAATAAGAAATCATTTTAATTAAAGAAGCAATCACATTACTATGTGCAATGAGAATATCCTATAAAAAAATTCATTTCGTTTCAGTAGAACTATTATGGCTTACACTGCAAGTCAGTGTTATGCAAGTACATTACCTAAATAAAAATAGAGAAACTTCCTCGTTAACAGGCTTTATGGAAATGATTATATGGTGTGTTTAATCTCCAGATCATAATGGGTAGGATCACTAGTAATGTAATAAGGGGAGATTGATAAAAAAGAAGGAAGGAAAGAAGGAAGGAAGGAAGGAAGGAAGGAAGGAAGGAAGGAAGGAAGGAAAGAAGGATGGGAGGAAGGAAGGAAGGAAGGAAGGAAGGAAGGAAGGAAGGAAGGAAGGAGGAAAGGGAGGGAGGGAAGGAATAAGAGAGGGAGGGAAGGAAGGAGGGAGGGAAGAAAGGAAGGGGAGAGGGAGGGAGGAAGAAAGGAGGAAGAAAGAAGGAAGAAAAGAAAGAAAGAAAGAAAATCTCTCCACTGAAACAACCATCTGAGAATCTCTGTGATTAATATCTTAATTACTGTTTACGATATGAGAACTCACTGGCGTGTGAAGGCAATGTTCACTTTAATCGATGAGATGCAGAAATCAATTTAATTGTCACATGGTATTTGTTCTTACTGGCATATTGATGTGATGCATTTGCAGAATGACTCTTTTAAGTAAAAACACATTTAAAAAAATTGAGTGGAGTGGCTTTATTATTATCTTAACATTGTCAACCTTAGAAGTAAAATAGCCAGTTATTTTACCAGAGTTTACTTTAGGGAGTAGCAGAGGAATTGCAATTCAGGACAAGTAAGCTATAATGCACCACAGGCAAATCTAAAGAGACAAAGGGAAGGTCAGTTTTTATTAGGTTTTAGAAGGAAATACGGGAGGGATGTTTTAAACAAAAGTTCATTGGAGAAGAAGAGTTCAAGGTTGCGGTGGTTTCTCACTGGCTGCAAACTGCCCTTAGTGCATTGTCGTGGCAGGGAGAGATCTTCCTTCTTTTTCCTAGAAGCAAGAGATAAAATTCTTTTGTGAAAAAATGTCCTCCCTTGTCAAGATAGTTCTTATCTTCCTTTTTCTGGCTGGTAATGCAGGCTGCTGTGGAGGATAGGTGGGCGAGAGCTCCCCCTATCACCTTTTAAGTGAAGTTTCCTTTATTTATTTCCACAACCTCTACTGACTTTTAAAGTACTGACTAAATAAATGTACATTTCATTTGCATGGGAGCAAGTTGGAAAGATTATTTCCTGTGGTTGCATTAAACAGTCCGGTAAAAGCCAAAATACTTTGCCATTTGTTTCATTTATTGTGTCATTTATACGACAAATATGCTTCCTTGTGCCAAGTGGTGGGAAAATAGAAGTGAACAAGACCATCTGGTTGCTGAATTTTTAAAGCTTATAATCTATCTATTGGAGGCAAGAGGTATTAAAAAATCTACACAAGTTTTCTAGTTGAAAGGTGGTTAAGTGCTATGACAGAGAGCTACGAGGCACAATGAGCTTACCTACCAGAAAGATCTAAATGATTAGGGGGAGTTGGGGGGGGGGGCTCTTTCTGAAGGAGAGAGAGATTTAAAATGAGCCCTGAAAAATCAGGTGAAAAGGAGATGGAATCCAGATTGTATTGGGGAAGAAAAATCAGGGGACTCAAAGGTTCTAGAAGATAAGGGATAGGGTGCATGTGAGGTGTGTTTGAACACCAGGGGGACACAGAAAGAGTGCTGTAAAGTGAGGATAGAATCAAAGACTTGGAAGGGTTTGACACATACCAGTTCCTTTCTCCCTGAACGTCTTTCTTTAATTGCCTCCAAAGACTCCATGTTTCCCTCATTTTCTCCTAATTTCCCTCTTCTCATTCTCTGTGCTTAGTCTTCTAAATGTTTGAGTTCCTTGGGACCTAATCTTTCATCAGATTCCTTCAGGTAAATACTTGTACTCTCTGGATGATCTTCAGCACCCCATCTATACGAATCATCTACATTACAATGACTCTAGATGGTATGCCTGGGGCCATCACCTCTGCTCTGAATCCCCGATTGCCCCAAATTCAGCTCCATTTCAACATCAAATAATTCACTGAAACCTAACAAATAACAGGGAGTAATCCAGGTTCCCATTTCCCTGTGCTCACGTTGTAATGAATAGCGCTACAACTCACCGATTACTTAGTTCAATTATCTTGCCTTATTTCTTAACTGTCATGTCAACATCAAAATCCATCAGCAAATTCAGTCATTTTGACCTCTAAAATATATACCAAACCCAATAAA